>NW_024543090.1:21634166-22295000 GCF_018167655.1 Microtus oregoni
TGGCACCCGGTGCTGCTCCTGATGGAGTGGAGTGCATTTTCAGTTGCTACAAATGCGAGCAGAAGCAGCACTGCTCACTTTAAAAAAGTTTTCTGTGTATGGGTGTTCTGCCTGCATATATGTCTGTGCATGTGTGTGCCTCGTGCCCACAGCCTCCAAAGCATACCTCTTGCAGGTTCCCGGACACGCTCAACAGAGACAGTGGTGAGTCCCCTGCTCCTGCACCACTCTTTGCCATTCCTCAATGCCTCACAGATATGACATCTCACTACTGTCAGCTTCTGGTCAGTTCTCGGCGTGCAGTGGAGACGCACATTACCACCCAATCCTAGAGCAGTTCCCCAGCCAGGGAACAGTGATGGCCATGAAAGCAACAGGACAGAGAGTGCCAGGAAAGAGGAAGGTGCTCAGAGCATAAAGAGCTCACCCACAAAGGCTTAGCAACCTGGCCAAGCGGTTGGTGAGCGGCTGCAGTAGGCAGGCACTTCTGCAGAGATCCTGCCTAGGAAACCCCACACCCTGTGCAGTGCTGGCCAGGGAGGTACCAACGCCTACACCTGCAGGCTTGCGCTCTCCCATGCACCTTAGTAGGAAAGTTCTGCTACTGAGAACCTTCATACAATGTACCTGACAGTGCTTCCTGAAAACCCAGACTGTGGCTGCCCATTCTGCCTCATTTAAATATTAGTTACTCCCCTGCTTCAATCTGCAGAGTGGGGGATGTAGCAAGTGTATGGCATAGCAAGAGAAGAGATTAAGGGGCAAAATAAATAGTGAAGAAAAGGAGACTGAAAACTAAAGGGAAAAGCAGGGAGACCACTTAAGAGGATGCAGGGCGCAGCCTCTTGGAGGAACCACTGGCAATACAGACAGCGAGTCTGCTTGGGCAGTGGGGCTGGGGAGCTCTAGTACCAGGCTCCCATGGGACTCTCCAGGCTGCCATGCCAGGGGAGGGGGTCTTGTGAAGCTGTGCAGTTATTGTAATAGAAAACTCTCAGTCAACAACCCCATGGGTACAAACACTTGAGATGAAATCTCCTTGTCCAGGTGACTGGTATACGAAGGCAAGACGGTGCATTTCCTCCTGTCCAAGAAGGGGTTAAATTCCTAGAATCCTCTGCAAAGTAACAGCGTAAGATATAACTAATCTCTTTTTCTAGGAAAAGGTCAGCAATGCCAGGTCACAAGTCCAGTTAATTCAGAGATGTTCCAGGGAGCAAGGCAGCCAACAACGTCCAAACGAGGGCGACACTTGGTGGTAGCAGTCCCTGGTTCCTAACGTGGCTGCTCCTTCAACTGTCTGGGAAAGTTGAGCTGTCCGCTGCTGAGTCCTTGGGATGCTGGGCTCAGGTGTCGGCTGCGTTGACTTCTTTGGAACAGAAGTAGTGCACAACCACTCCATTTGGGTACCTCGCAAACGCACTGTGGGGAAGCATAGCTTAGAGGTAAGTGGTGTTATAACAGCATCCCCAGCAGCCACCCAAACCCCAAAGAACAGCCTACTCCAGTATCCTTGGAAGGCTGCGGTACCACTTCTTCACTGACCAGAGCAGGAATTATACAGCATCCAAGAGCATGCAAACATTTTTGTTACCCCATCAGTGCAGGGTTGGGGGTTTGGGTCAGTGGTAGTTTGACCCTCAGTAGCACTATCAACCAACCAACTAGGCAAATAAATGGATAAACAAAAAGTCAAAGTAGCCAGGTAGTGGTGGCGCACGCCTTTAATTCCAGCACTGGGGAGGCAGAGGAGGCAGATCTCTGTGAGTTTGAAGCCAGCCTGAGCTACAAAGGGAGTTCCAGGATGAATCCCTGTCTTGACGAAAAAAAAGTCAATGTAGAACATGTGCCCATGGCTTGGCACTGGGGGATGATGTTCAGCGGAACATGTTTCAGGTTAGTTTTAATGAATGACGGCAAGTCAGGCCTCAGACAAGAAAAAGACTCTTAGCTCACGCTCGTCCCAGGCAGGGGCAGACTCTCGGACATGTCCTAACAGAATAACGATGGCTCAGGAAGTTGCTCAAGTCATGAGGCAGCAGGTTGGAAGATCAGTTTTTCTCTCCCGTGGAGGCCCATCATTTCTATCTGGAATGGTGGTACAGGTCTATAATCCTAGCACTGGGGTGTGGCTGAGGCAGGAGGGTTGATTCAGAGTTCCAGGTAGCCTGAGCTACCCAGTCAACCTGCATCTCAACTTTCTGTATGTCTCTCATCCTACTGACTCTGTGGCTCCATTGTTCATGTTAGCTGCCTGAGGGATAGAGCTTTCTCGGCAAGAGTTCAACAGCCCTCTGTCGTATATCAGGTCTTTAAATTATCAAAACTTGTCCCTCAAAAGATAATATGACTTGCCCTCTCAAAGCTCAAGAACTCAGTGACCCAAGACAGCTTCTCTCCGTGGTGAGGTTAGAGCTGTCCATGTGACAGAATCTAGAGTCACCTGGGAGTTGGGCCTCTGGACTGACGTGGGGGACCAATCATGATTGTGGGTGGGTATCCCCTGGGTAGGAACTGTGACAGTGGAGTGGGAGAGCTGAGCACTAGGAAGCCTGATTGCTCTCACTTTCTTGACTGGAACGCAATGTGACCGACCAGCTGTCCCATGCTCCTGCCTTGGTCTGTCACCCAGAATAAACTTTCTCCCTCAAGCTGCCTTCGTTGAGAATTTTATCACAGCAACAGGGCAAGAAACTCAGGGCAGAAATCTACATCTCTACTCCCAAGGAACCTCATCCGCCTCTCCTGCGTCCAGGTGTGCTCAGGAGAGGGCTCACCTGTTCCCAATCTTCTTCTTGCACACCATGCACACCTTTTCCTCGGTGATGATGCACTTCACCTGCTGGTGCAAAATCCGCTCTTCCTGAACCTGGGAGAGATTGGAGAAGTTCCATGCTCAGGTGTCAAAACAGAAGTACAAGCTGGCGCTGTTTGTGTCTTCATCAGCGTTCATAGGTTCTACTATGCCATACTGACTGCTGGGTCACCCGAGCTACATACTGCCTCGGTGACAACAGGAACGTGAAAACTGTCTCAGTTAAAACCCAAAGCCCACCAGATAGTTGTGGCGCACACCTTTAATCCCAGCATTGGGAGGCAGAGGCAGACAGATCTCTGTAAATTCAAGGCCACCCTGGTCTACAGAGTGAGTTCAGGACAGCCAGGGCTACACAGAGAACCCCTGTTTCAACACCCCCCCAAAGGCCTCCCCCAAGTGTAGAAGGCCCACCCATACCCTCAGGAACTCGGCATGGAGAAGGTTCTTGAGCACTTGATTGAACCGTTTCTTTTGTGCATTTTCTTCCAAGACCTTTTCTAGAAAGATGCGTATGTCATTGATTTGAGTGTTTGCTGGTAGAAGGTTGATGGCCTAGGGGCAGAGACAGGATGGAAACAGGTTAGGGAGATCAGGAATGAAACTGAGGGGCTTGTGCCTGCCCCTTCCCCAGCCCTCTTCTCGCTCCTGCACCCTCTGCAGCCCCTGACCTTGGTGGTATCTAGCTTGCTGTAGTGCAGCTCTAGGACCTGCAGGGCGGCTTGGAGGTTTGCCTGTGGCTCCAGTAGCTCCAGTTTGATTGGCCCCAGGCAGTGAATGCTGGGGGGTGACAGGTACATCCGAAGCAGAGACAGATACACCTGTTTCACAGATAGAAACATGCACGTCAGGCTAGCAGCAACCCTCCTAGAACCCCCAGCCCTGAGCCTCCCTGTTGGTAGTGACACTGGCATGGAGCACCCCAAACTTCTCACTTTCCCCTTAATTTTTTGGCGAAGTCAAACAGCCAAATGAGGATGCCGCTATTGCTCTACTATTCACAGGAAGTTAGCACTGCAAAATAACCTAAAAATTCCTCATTTTCTTGTGCTTTGAAGGCTGAGAGCCTGGCTGTATTTCTGATCAAGTCTAGTGCCACAGGGTTACTCCATCCTAGCACTTTTTGTTTGTTTTTCGAGACAGGGTTTCTCTGTAGCTCTGGAGCCTGTCCTGGAACTAGCTCTGTAGACCAGGCTGGCCTTGAACTCACAGAGATCCGCCTGCCTCTGCCTCCCAAGTGCTGGGATTAAAGGTGTGCGCCACCACTGCCCGGCCTATTCTAGCACTCTTAACATGTGGGTCAGACACTCATCACTGGGGCTGTCCCATGCATCGTTTTAGCAGCCTCTCTGGCTCTAGCCCCAGGTCCCACCCATCACAAATGTTCGTGAGGCTGACAAATCGCTGGACCATCAGACCCTTCTTCCGAGATGGGCCAAGCCACATTAACTTAATATATGAATCAGAACTCCTGAGAGGGACAGGTAGGTGACAACAGATGTGTAGGTCTCAAGTAAACCAGGACATATGGTCACTCAGTTTCTTCCCCAGTAAACATACACTAACAATCAGCACAGTGGCGTATACCATGTCTTGGTGATTGAAACCAGTGCCATTTGTGGTTACACTGGATGAGGTGGAGTCTGCTAGAGTGACAGGAAGTGCATATGTTCCCTTGGCCACAGCTGCTACTTACGTCTTTGTTGCCTTCTTTGTTTTGGTCATAGTGTTTGTGGCAGTACCTGCAAGGGAGGAGGTGATGAGAGCAGGCGAGAGGGGCTACACGGAAGGTGACGTGCCCTCTGCAGCCAGCCATGGGGTGGGTTTGCCTTGAGACTCCTTGGGAGGCGGGAGAGCAGGGCGGACTTACTCCTTAGCCATCTTCATGTCCTTCAAGACGTGGACATAGATGAAGAGAGCTTGCTCGTGCTTCCCCATGCGCCCCAACAGGAGAGCTCTTTCTTCTAAGAGACCTAGGAGGGGAAAGGACTCCAAGTAGCTGCCACTGTCATTACATATGCACAGGACTAGGGACTAAGCAGCGCCAGGAAGGAGTACTGGGGCAATGCAAAAATGTAAGAAAGGACCAAAGTGAAGAAAGGCAAAATGGCTCAGTAGGTAACGGCACCTGCTGCCAAGTCTGATGAGCTGAGTTCAATCCCTAGGCCTTGTCAAACACAGTGCCCTTTGACCTCTAGATATGCATCATGACACATACATACACAAATAGACAATAAATGGAATGAAAAATATAAAGAATAATAAGTTGAGGGAAGCTTTTAAAAAACACAAAACTAAATCTTCAAAAACACTAATTACAACAACAAAAGAAAGGAAAGAAAGAAAGGGCTGGGGTCCAGAAGTAGAGTGCATGCTTAGCATATGCAAAGGTTCAATCCCAGTTCGAGGTCAGCCTGGTCTACAAGAGCTAGTTCCAGGACAGACTCCAAAGCTACAGAGAAACCCTGTCTCGAAAAACCAAAAAAGAAAAAACCCAACCCCCCCCCCCCAAAAAAAAAACCCAAGACCACGCAAAGGTTTAATCCCAAGCACCAAAATAATAAAAATAAAATGAAATAAAATAGCAGAAAACACTACTACCTTTTTTTGAAAGTGAGAAAACTATTAAAAGAATGTTTCAAGGAGAAGGAAGCTAACTTGAAGGTGCCGTACCAGTTCCACTCCAGCGTTTTCCTTTTGTAGATAGGGTCTCATATAGCCCTGGCTGTCCTAGAACTCGCTCTGTAGACCAGGCTGGCCTCAAACTCACAGAGATCGGCCTGCCTCTGCCTCCCGAGTGCTGGGATTAAAGGAGTGTAGCACCATGCTTGGCCATATCTCACTCTTTTAATAACCATTCACAAACTGAGAAAGGACACTCATTAAACAGCCAAGATCACACAGACTGGGACTCCAGAGGAAGTGAGGCAAATATTTGGTGCTGGCATTCACAGAGCTAATGCCAGACAGGCTTATCTTTTTCCCAGTGAGTCATGCCAGCTTACAAGAAGAATTCAACCATGAGTTCCAATAAGAAATCCTATATCTAAAGCAAGAGATGACAATCTACAAATGAGTACACTGCTCACACCCGGAGTCTTCTCTCAGCTTCAGCAAAAGTGATGCTGAGGACAGGAGCTAGTCCTCACATGCCCACCCTTGGGGGCTGGAGAGCAGCTGTAAAGGCAGAGACGAGCCTTCCCATTGCGTTCAGCTGAAACGGTTCGGCACTAAGTGAGACACTCACCATCGAAGGGAAAATCACAGATGAGCCGGCCTGGGTCATAGTAGCTGGAAATCTCCAGGAACATGAGCAGCTTCTGTCGGTATTCTCCCAGCTCGCCCATTTCCTCTCCAGCGGGGACGGGATTTTTGCCTTTAAGAGAAACCAAGCTCCACATGAAACAATGCTGCTAAGCAACAATGTGGGTCAAATGAGAGGAATGGGGCTCAGGGATGTCCCCCTGTGAGCAAGGGGGGCCTCCAAGGAGATTTCCCAATAGTTCTTTTACTCCATGGTCTCCCTGGCCCTAAAACACCAGTGTGAGATTAAGGAAGGCTGTGAACAGAGAAACATATTGGCCAACATGTCTCTTAGCAACATAGCTGTCATCTTGCAGACAGATCTGTCCTTCTGTCCTACTTAGGAGGATTCCCAGAGAAACCCATAACCAGACAAGGGCTCCCGAGTCACTCCTACTCCCCTAAAGGTCCTCCTACCCAGAGAGAACAACAGGGCCTGTTTCCACCACACACAGGCACCAGTGTCTGGGGCCTCCCGCGTAGGGTGGGCACTGATGCCTGTGGGTGTTGGGGACTGCAGACCACGACCCTGAACGTCTTGTAAACAACTTGTTTTCCTCTGCTCTAAGCAGCCTGCAGGTGCTCTGAGCATGAGACCCTGATGGCAGGCTGATGGGCCTGCAGCTGAAAGATCCCAAGAGCTGGGGCGTGGCCAGAGCCCTATATAAACTGCCCCTGAGCACAATAAAGAGGGGTATTCTTGGCACTCTTGTCTCAAGGATGTCCCTGTGGCCCCATCTGTCTATGTTTGTATATTTTTAAATTTTCAGCCTAGTTCCCATACATATAGCGAGGAGAGCGTGGAATGGAACTGGTGTAGTTTTACATGTGGGCAGGCACCAGTGTCTCGGGTCACCTGCTGAGGGTGAGCACTGATACCTGTAGGCAGGGACTAGAGTCTGGGGTCACCCGCTGAGGGTGGGCACTGATACCTGTAGGCAGGGACTAGTGTCTGGGGTCACCCGCTGAGGGTGGGCACTGATACCTGTAGGCAGGGACTAGTGTCTGGGGTCACCCGCTGAGGGTGGGCACTGGTACCCGTGGGCAGGCACCAGTGTCTAGGGTCACCCGCTGAGGGTGGGCACTGATACCCGTGGGCAGGGACCAGTGTCTGGGGTCACCTGCTGAGGGTGGGCACCAATATCTGTGGGCAGGGACCAGAGTCTGGGGTCACCCGCGTAGGGTGGGCACTGGTGTCTGGGGTCACCCGGCGTAGGGTGGGCACTGGTACCTGTGGGCAGGGACAGAAGGTAGTCTTTCATCAGACTCTGGACTTTCTCACAGTACAGCTGGATAAGGCAGTTGTGGAACCGTGAGCCTGTTTCTTCCCACACGTGGATGATGTGCTCCTGAGGCGGGAGGAAGGTCGTTCTCATGGGTACCCTCTGTGCTGTGAGCCCACCTCCCAGTCTCCCTTTCGGGTCCCATCCCGCTTGTTCCCTAACTAAGCTGCAAAGATTACCAATGGGCAGCTCTTCCAAAACCACAACACACCCAGCGAGGTCAGGAAGGGTTTTTTTAAATTTTCAATCTAAACTGAAACTCACTGTGTAGGCCAGACTGGCCTTGAAATCAGCTCTGCTTGCCTCTGCCTCTCCCAAATGCTGGGATTAAATTCTTGGTTCCTTTGGTTCTCCATTAGATTGAGAAACTTTCATTAAGAGCAGCGTTCCTACCTTGGCTCCCTGGGGAACCACCCACCCTCCCTGGAATCTGAACTGCCTAAGTTGATTAATGTTCCTAGATGCTGGGTTTAAAGTCTTTTGGGGCAAACCAAACTGTATCTTACCAGATAAGGAATAGCCAGACCCTTGAAATTCTCTGTTAAGAAGTTGAGCACTCGCTCTCGTGGCAGAGACTCCACCTCTGGGAGGTCTTCAGTGAATATCTGTCAGAACAAACCTGAATTCTATAAACAGAACCTGACTCTGGGTACAAACACACATGCCTTCAATTGTTGGGGCTGCAGACACTTTGAGGGGAAGGGTGGATAAAGCATCAGTAGCTGTCTAATAGACAGCGGTCTAGGCTGGAGCCTAATGGCCTTAGGACAAGGTTCCCTCTACGTATACAGCCTTGTCCCACATGGCCACTTTACCCTCTGATGCCAAAGGAATGGGCAATTCAGCCTCCTCCTGTATCTGTGGGTCTTTCACCAAATAAAGTCTGGATCAACTGCGGCACCAGGCAAGTCCAGGGCCATGGCCTACCTTCAGGCCATCTTCTGGGAAGTCTCTCAGCACCCAGACCGAGTAGGAAAAAATCAAATGTAGGTTTTCTGTGCCTTCAAAGGAAAAGTAAGGGTTGTTAGCAGTAGACAAAAATCAGACTGTCCAGTAAGACTGGAAGGGTAGGTGTACAGGCATGGATTCATTCCGTGGGCAAGACAGAGCCAAGCACCAGCCATTCAGAGCTGCTTGCTCCTCACGGTCTGTCCACATACTACAGGGCTTCATGGTTCGATCACTGCATTATTGACACCAGGCAGAGGAACGGAACGGATGGAATACAAGGGAAGGACCAGACCCACACAAACAAAAGCCACCCCCACTGCTCTTAAAAGCGGGGCTCAGGGCTGGATGTGGTAGCGTACGCCTTTGATCCTAGCACTCAGGAGGCAGAGGCAGGTGGACCTCTGTAAGTTAAAGGCCAGCCTGATCTACACAGGGAGGCTCCGTCCCAAAACCCACCACCACAGCAGGGCTCACCCAAGTGCTGCAGATACTGCACAGTCCTCTCATGGCCTTTCAGAGGTGAGTTTGCTTTCTTGGACTGGTCCACCAGCACCTGCAGAGCTGGCCACAAAGCCCAAGAACAAACCATGAGCCTCTTCCTCATTGAGCTCCATTGGATGCTGCCCCCTGCCCCCGGAAGGCCCTGTGGGGTCACCTTTCTCATGGAGCCCCTTCTTCTCATACAGGATGATCAGCTCACTGTACTTGTGAGCCTTCTTCAGCACGTGCTCGCTCTCCTCAATGTGACAGTGGTTGTTCTCCAGGCGCAGCAAGGGAGCCACCAGGGCCACGTTTGTCTGTGGGGGAGACAGGCTGCTGACATAGGATCACGTAGGATGGCAGAAGAACTCCTTCCTGGAAGCCCCACCCTTCGCCTGCTCCAGGCTCACAAGCACAGGGAGCAAATGGCCCTTGCTGCAGAAGGACAAGCAGTGGCCTGTAGGGCATGTTTCTACTCTTCAGCACATGGCTCAATGCTTCTGAGAAAAACACAGTGGTTACTTTCCTTGAGGTATTACTGTCCCTGTTGAGACTGTGGCACTAGCTTCAATTTCACAAGCAAAGGAACCTCCCAAAAGAGTATCTTGCCTTATCCCCTTATCACAAAGGCATCGTGCAAAGGCGAGGAGGTCTCCATCCTCCAGAATCTTACTCTTACTAGTGGAAGTCTCCTACAGAGATCCCGCCAGGGGACTGGCATCCTGACACAACTCACATGGAGGTAGCACTTGAGCAGAGTGGTGTCGATGATCTGTAGTAATTTCTTCTTGGACTTGATGGTGGGGGTGCCTTCCATGAGTGGGGAAGTGCTGGACTGGTGATCCGAGTCATTCAGCTTCTTTACCAGCTGGCTTCGTTTCTGTAAATGGCAAAAACATGGGGTCAAGGCCAGGACTAGATCTACCTTCATCATCCGAGCTAACTCTGAAGGCCCCCAAATCACCCAGGATCTCACAGCGGCATTCATGATGTGACAGACATGACTGTCACACCGCCGCAGATCCAGTGATGATGGTGATGAACTCCTGCTTTGTTTCTGCAGTGCTTGGAATCCAACCTAGGGCCTCGCACATGCCAGGCAAGCACTCTACCACACAGCTATACTCCGAACCCCACTTGTTTCTAAGATTAGCTTCTGCCTGTTCTAAAACCTCATCCAGCTGGCTATGGAGGCACAGGCCTAAAATTATGGCTACTCAGAAAGCTGAGCAGAGAATTCAAGATCATGAATTCAATCAAGCACAACTCAGGCAACATAGTGAGACCCCATTTCAACATAAATAAATGAATAAAAACAATCTTCAGACAGCACAGTCATTCCGTTTGTACTTCTTTCTGTCTGCCAAAGCCATGGCCTTGTTTGGCAAAATAATGGTGCTGTTTAATTTCCTGCATCTCCAAGGTCACCGGGGACCAGGGAAGAAAGTGTGATCTGCTTCCTAAAGCTGAGACGGCAGAAGCCAAAGGACACAGCCTTCTGGAAATCTTATATCCCAGGAACCGTCTTTACTTGGTCCAGGGCTCCAAAGTGTGAACAATGAGACAAGCTTGTGTGATTCTTGCAGGCTGCCAGTCATAGGTGGGTACCCTGGAGCTCAAGGTTGAGACGCTGATCAGATAAGTTGACCCCCCACTGACCCTGCAACAGCTGTGAAGCGCAGCAGGATGAGTTATCCAGAGCTACTTTTCAGAGCCCGCAGGGATGCCTGAAACACGCTCTAAAGTCTCTGACACAAATGCACACACAGGAAATAAACAGGAAGCATTTGTGACAAAATGAGAGCTAAGAAGTTTGAGGCCTGGGATACAATCCAGTTGGTGCATACTTGTCTCCCAGGCACAAATCCCCAGCGTCGTATAAGCTGGGTGTAGTCTGCACACCTGCAGTCCCAGCACGCGGGAAACAGGGCAGGAGGGTTACAAGTTCAAGGTGATCCTTAGCTGCCTAGGGAGCTCAAGTTCAGCCTGGGCTACAGGAGTTCCTACTTCAAAACACTGAGCTGTAGGGGGAGGTAAGTTGTAGTGCCGACTTTAAACTTTCACTCGATTGTCTGTAAATTGAAAAAAATTAAACCATAAACATATATTATAGGATAATTACTGACAAGGAAAGGCTTTGCCAATATATAGCTAAATTTTAAGGTGTAAACTATAAAAAATAAAATACACTGATTTTAATTTAATAAATTAATAAAAACAAAATGGGCTGGAGAGATGGCTCAGTAGTTAAGAGCCAGGCTCTTCTTCAGAGGACTGGGCTCAATCCCAGTACCCACATGGCAGCTCACAATTGTCTATAACTCCAGTTCCAGGGCACCCATGCCCTCTCTTCTGTCCTCTGCTGACAGTAGGCATACATGTATTATACAGACACACATGTCAACAGAACAGCCGTATACATAAAATAAAAATAAATAATCTTAAACAGGTAGAGGCTAGTTCGTGAATACATGTAAGAAACTAAACAAGCAATGCTAAAGTGTTGGTCCCTTCTCTCAGGAAGAACTATGGGTGTTATGTTTCTGGCTTACACTCTGTTTAAGAGACAGAGTTTCAGTGTGTATCTCTGGCTGTCTGGAACTCACTCTGTAGATCCGGCTGGCCTCAAAATCAGAGATCTGCCTCCAAAGTGCTGAGATTAAAGGCATGCACCCCTACAGTCCCATGGCTTATACTTTTCTATGTTTCCCAAACTATAGGCATTTCCCCCCACCACACACAATTATTTATGGCATGAAAAGTTCATAATAATTAAAATTTACCCTTTTTAGGCCAGATAATAACTTACTGTGAATACTTCCTGATATGAGGATTTGATTTAAAACAAAACAGCCCTGACCCTTAACTACAGAGCTATGAATAGCTGTTGGTTCTAGGGGAACAAGTGTCAATTAAAGACTTTAAGGGTGTGGCTGGTCCCACACCTAAGTAGCATATAGACAGTACAAATTGTCCTTTAAAAAGAGGATACAAAGTTAGGAGGAAGTTTGGGAGGAATTAAGGGTAAATATGATCAAAATACATTGTATGTAATTCTCAAAGAATTCATAAAAGTATTTAAAGGACAAAAATAACTGGTACTACTAAGTTGAAGGGAGCAGCAGATAGCCTACCCCAACCTCCAGAGCTTCCACTTACGGACCTCTTGCAGCCCTGTCGCTGCTATGGAGAGGCAGGGATGGGACTCTGAGGCCGAGGCCCCCCACCCCTACCTGTGTCAGGTAGTCAATGAGAGCTAAATGAGCCTTCTCCAGTTCGGCACCAGAGAGCGTGGGCAGGGGGTTGGGGTACTGCAGCTGCTTCCTGTAGTCTGTGGGCAGCAGGTCAGGGTACAAACCCATCACGTGGGTGGGATCTGTAAGAAAGGCAAGCACACAAAACACAACATGACTGTACGGTAGCAGAAAACACCTTGTGCCCATGGTCTATTGCTTATTTCATTTTTTTTTTTTTTTTGAGCCAGGCCTATAGAACCTTGGCTGGTCATGACTTCATTACATAGAGTAGGCTGGCCCCAGATTTGTGGCAATCATCCTGCCTCTGTCTTACAAGTGCTACAACTATAGATGGACATAAACATGCCTGGATTACCCTCAACCAAAGAAATGAGCCTAGGTTCACAAAAACTTAGTAAGCCACCTAGTTATGATCTGAACACTATATAAAAATTTCATTCATATGTAACAAAAAATGGCAAGACTTACAGACACAGAATTAGGACTATTTATCAACTCTAAAAGAAGCAGACTTTTCAAAGCTTGCAAAGAAAAAACTGATACTTAAGTGAAAAAGACCAACTGTGGTGGAATATTTGTTTAACTAGGCAAAGATGTGTCACATTTGTTTATGCTGTAGAACACTAACTATGTAAAGGTGTGTTACTTTGTTTATGCTGTAGAACACTAACTATGTAAAGGTGTGTTACTTTGTTTATGCTACAGAACACTAACTATGTAAAGGTGTGTTACTTTGTTTATGCTGTAGAACACTAACTATGTAAAGGTGTGTTACTTTGTTTATGCTGTAGAACACTAACTATGTAAAGGTGTGTTACTTTGTTTATGCTGTAGAACACTAACTATGTAAAGGTGTGTTACTTTGTTTATGCTGTAGAACACTAACTATGTAAAGGTGTGTTACTTTGTTTATGCTGCATTTGTTTAATGATGTAAGGATGTGTGTTTAATTATGAAACGATGTGGATGTGTTGTATCTGTTTTCCCTTGCCTGCCTAATAAAGAGCTGAATCACCGATAGCTAGATAGGAGAAAGGTAGGTGTGGCTGCCAGGCAGACAGAATAAATAAGAAGAGAAATCTAGGTTTGAAAGAAGAGAAGAAGGAAAGAAGGAGGAGAGAACAAAGGACATGCCTGGAGCAAGAAGTCAGTGAGAAGTAGTGAAGTACGTAGAGAAGTAGTGAAAGTAAGATATACAAGAAAGGTAATGAGCCCCAAGGCAAAAAGCAGATAAAGAGAAACAGGTTAAGTTAAAAGAGCTAGCCAGAAATGAGTCTAAGCCAAACAGACCATTTAAAACTAATAATAAGTCTCTGGGTCATGATTTGGGAGTTGGTTGATGGCCCCAAAACAAAAAGCCTGGTACAACCAACAGATTTGTGCATGTGCGCGCACATGCACGTGTGCACTCACATACACACACATACACATTTTTTTAAAGTGATAAAACTGTAATGAAATATATTAGAAATCAGCACAATTAATAAAAACTCAGCATCAAAATGGATTTTTTCTTTTTTACCCTCTAGAATTTAGTATACAGCCACAGTGTGCATGCAAGGGGCACATTATTTATAACTGCGATTTTGGAAACAATGCATAGGTCCTTTAACAGCAGAATAGAGTGTTTTACTTCAGCTGGTGAGAGTGTTGCGACATAGTGCACACTGTAACTATGAAGCACGCACTTAAAGTACACGACATGATCCCAATTCTGTTAAATGTATAAATGTCAAAAACATCTGTATGAAGGAACAAAATGAGTAACAAACTCAGATCAAGATTTCTTTTTTTTTCCTTTTTTTTTTATTGAGAAAAGGAAAAAAAAACAAGTTTCCGCCTCCTCCCAGCTTCCCATTTCCCTCCCCCTCCTCCCACCCTTCTCCCCGTCCTCCCACCCTTCTCCCCCTCCCCTCACTCCTCTCCCCCTCCTTCTCCAGTCCAAAAAGCAGTCAGGGTTCGCTGCCCTGTGGTAAGTCCTAGGTCCTCCCCCCTCCGTCCATATCTAGGAAGGTGAACATCCAAACTGGCTAGGCTCCCACAAAGCCAGCACATTAAGCAGGATCAAAACCCCGTGCCAATTGTCCTTGGCTTCTCATCAGCCCTCATTGTTCGCCATGTTCAGAGAGTCCGGCCCTATCCCAAGCTTTTTCAGTCACAGTCCAGCTGGCCTTGGTGAGCTCCCAATAGATCAGCTCCACTGTCTCAGTGGGTGGGTGCACCCCTCGCGGTCCCGACTTCTCTAAACTTTGTCCCATTCTTATACTTTATTTTCCCTTAGAAAAATGCAGAGTTGGGCAAGGGAAGGCCACCTCCCTTGCAATGGACATGAGCGCTTGGCCAGCCGACTGGAAGACAAGACTCCCCTTGACCCACATCACAGCATACCGCAGTATTGGGTCCGTCTAAGAAGGCCCCATTCCTCAGGAGCAGGAATCTGTCTAAGCGCTGATGGGAATGGGGAACTAAGCAGAGTGGCCGGCAGCACAGGAGCCCCACCAAGGCACAGCCTCTGGGAGGAAGGCCGCTGTGGAGAAGAGGAAGTGCACATCCTGCCTGTGCCTGCCTCCTGTGTCTACATCTACACCTACAAACAGTCTACTGAGCACCCAGTGATGAGAGGCTGGGCGTACAGCTCAAGGATGGGTCTCTAGCATGTTCCGGTCCCAGGCATCAGTGCCAGCATGGCAAAGTCAAAAGGTCTTGCAATACTGCCGAAGGCCTATCAAACTCCAAGCTCCTTTGTGGCCCTTGGGGTTCTTGGAAATCTATCTTTCTGGCTTGATCTCATGCCACACGTCACCAAATGGCACCCTGGGCCCGCAGGTCTCCGGGCACAGGGTGAGAGTTCTGTGTCTCCATGGTTCCCTTCACAATCCTTTTCCTCTTCACGCTCCAGGGCCCAGTCCACTTTCTTACTTTTGTTTGGCTGTGGAGATAGGTTCTCAAACTCCACGTCAGGCTTGCCTAGAACTCACTATGTAGCCCAGGATGGCTTTGCGCAGAGCTACTGTCTGCACTGGTGCGGAGGTGACACAGAGGCCAGTCACCATGTCTGGCCTCACTCGGTCTTCCTGCTTCTGGAGAACTCTATTACACACACACACACACCCTCTGCCAACCCAATGTTTAACTGAATGGCTTCTCATGCAAGAACTTTGTGTACTTGTGACGTGCTTTACCCTAGAAGCCCAGGACTGAGGGCAGAGCTGGCACTGCCAACACTTAGGTTTGCTTAGAGGGAGAGGGTTCTGAGACCAGGGTTACACCACACCCTCAAAACCAAGAACACAGATACATGAGAACAAGGAAATGACATCACTCAGCAGAGAAAGGACACTGGACAGCTCTGTCCACTCTGCTGATTGGCCAGTTCCCGAATTCCCAGGTATTCTTCTTACCTCATGAACATGTGCTGGCTGTTCCCTCAGCCTAGAATACTCTTCCCTGGACCCTGGCATGGCTCATGGACGCACCATCTGCCAGGTGGTAACTAAAACACCCCATCTGGAGAGATGCCTAACTATTTTATATTCAACTGCAAAACAGACCCCTCAGAACATAGGGCTGTGGTGACTTAGCAGCAGAACACAGAAGAGAGTGGCAGCGGAGCCAGCACAGACATCTGGATCCAGTCCATGCTGCGTTGGGCTTGTATTTCAGCCCTGTGAGACTGTTCCCCACTGTGGCCTCTTCCCCTGGCTCACACCTAATGTGAGTCTACATGGCTTCCTCACCAATGCTGTGCTCCCAAAGCCATCTATGGCATGGCATCCCAGACTCACCCAAGTTTGGCTACTGTGGATTAGCTTATGTGTAGTTGCTAAAGTAGGAAATGATGTCATATTAGACAACAATCATACTGGTCTGTGCGTATTCTCCCCAGATCACTAATGTTTGGAAATGACCGGGAGCAGGCCTGCTCACAACTCCAGAAGAAAGCTTTTACCACACCAGACCTAAAAGAAACAGAAAACCCCACACAAATGCCACTATAATGCATGCAAACAGCTGGTTAGCAGCTTCAAGGACATATTTTCTGCTAAGTCAAGCCACCTGGGGAAGCTGCCCGCACAGGTGAAGTAAACACCGAGCACGCAGGGCGTCTGCTTCCAAGCCCCAGCACTGTAGTGACACACAACCATGTACCACTGCACTTGGCTTTCTGCATGGCTTCTGTGGACTGACATCATGTCCTCATGCTTGTGATGGCCACCATCTGAAATCTGAGCTATTTCTCCAGTCCCACCTCCCTCTCAGCAGCAACCTATTTCCTTTTGGTGAGCTCTTTCTTGCAAACCATTTGTGGTTGGAGAACTGCCTTAGCTCTCAGACTCAGAGGGCCCGAACCCCTTCCCTACACTAATACAGTCTGGGAATGGGACCATGACCTACCCTTGGTGATCAGATCCCTCAACCTGAGAAGGTAAAGCAAGGATAGTAAGTGTGGCCCATGCCCGTCCCACACCCCCTTGTACAATGATTCCCCTCCCTCAAGAGGAGTCTGCTTTCCCTTGTCTTAAGCCTGTGATGACCCATGTACAGCAACAGACTACAGCAGGCATGACAGTCACAAAAGCACAGAAGTGTCCATCTAGGAACCCCAGATTACATCCTCTCGGAAAAGCCTGTTACTGTGCACAACACTTGATCAACTCCATCAAGACTCACTTGGGAAAGACCTGAGGACCCAGGACCCAGTCAGCACCAACTGTCAGCCATGACAGTGAACTCCTTTGGAAATGGTTGGTCTAGCTGAAGCCCTCAGTGCTGGCAAGTGACACACTGCAGCGGTGACTGTTACAGCGGATGAGACCCCACAGTGCTAGTAGGGACAATAGCCAAGAAGTGGTTATGTCAGAGCAGGCTCACCTAGACTGTTGTGGCTACGAACTAATTTCTGTCCTTTCTGCTTGGAGGGCTTCCGGAGTTCCCTGATACCATGCAAAACTGACCCTCCAAGAACCACCTAATGATTCACTGTCCAATCGATCAGACTCTGGTGAAGTCGCTCAGAACTGATCTCCATTACTCGTAACCAAGAACCCAAGTTATTGGCCAGGGAGGGATGCGGGAAAAGAGGACAACAAAAGGATATGGAAGGAAGCCAGACGGATGAAATAACAGCAGCAGACACACAGTGCAGCATGCGTGTTGTTCTAACCCCTTCACAGAGCCACACAGACTACTCTCGGGGAGCGATTGTTCCACTACTCTTACAGACACGGTTAGTAGAGAAAACTGAAGCAGGGAGCCGGGGTTTTGCACGAGCTCTGGCTGGCTGTACCAGTTACTTTTCTATTGCAGTCACAAGACCAAGGCAACGTAGAGAAGAGGCTTATTTGGCTTAAGATTCTGGAGGGACAAGAGTCTGTCATGGCAGGGGTGGCACAAACAGCAGACATGGTCGCTGGAGCGGAAGTTGAGGGCTCACATTTTGAACCTCAAGTAGGAAGCGGGGAGTGAAAGTGAAGTGGCAAGAGTCTAAATTCTCAGAGCGCACCTCCAGTGACTACTTCCTCCAGTAAGGATCCCTCCTAATCTCCCCAAGCAGCACCACCAGCTGGGAACCGAATGTGCACACCTGAGCTATGGGAAACATTCTCATTCAGGCCGCCACACGGGTCAGTTCCCATGTACCTGTCCCTCACCACCACATTCTAACAGAGAGCAAGGGCTCAGCACTGGCTGGCGCTGGCTCTCAACAGTGACCCACTGTTTAGCCTAGGAACTTCTGCGAGCCCTGCATTCAGTGAACACCAGCTGATCATGCACCTTTGCTGGGCTGGATGACTGTTACCTCTAATGATGAGGACAAAGAAAACTGGAAAACTGGAAGCCTGCATTATTGGGCAGGACCACATTAGATAGGATGGGGCTGTAAGTGTGTAACCACGTGGCCCCTCACGAGAGCTTGCCCAGCACAGATGCCGACTGTGATGACAGCGAGCCTCTTCTGCTCTCATTTCTCCCCATCTTCCCCGCTCTCTCCTCCACCACACCTGCATGTTACCTGTGCCAAGTTTAGCGAAGACCTGCATGGACTCATCAAAGCGCTTCTGGCAGAAGAGGTTGAAGGCATACAAGTTCTTAATGTGATGGATTTGCTGCTGCTTTTCACTATCTGAATCATCTTTCATTTCCTAAGAAAAGACAGAATAAATAAAAGCTCATTCACTCTCCAGTATTTGCTCTGCTCATTCAGGTGGTAAAACAGCCACAGGTGCTAAAATAAAATGTACGAGAACAACACGGTATCTGCCTGCACAGACTGCCTACCGAACGTCTTCTAAAGAAAACTTTTCTTTCTTTTTTTGTTTGTTTGTTTTTGGAGATAGGGTTTCTCTGTAGCTTTGGAGCCTGTCCTGGAACTCACTCTTGTAGACCAGGCTGTCTCAAACTCACAGAGATCCGCCTGCCTTTGCCTCCCAAGTGCTGGGATTAAAGGTGTGTGCCACCACCACCAGGCTTGAAGGAAACTTTTATTTCTTAAAGCATCTGCATTAAAACTTGGTTTAATTTTCAAAAAAATTTATTTATTTATTATTGTTTTTGGTTTTTTTGTGGTAGGGTTTCTCTACGTAGCCTGGCTATCCTGGAACTCACTTTGTAGACCAGACTTGCCTGTCTCCGGAGTGCTGGGACTAAAGGTATGCACTACCACCACCTGGCTTAATTTTGTATGTGTGTGTGTGTTTTGCCTGCACTGTGTACCTGTTGCTGTTATTTCATATATGTATGTATGTATGTATATGTGTGTGTGTGTGTGTGTGTGTGTGTGTGTGTGTGTGCGCATCCCATGTGTGTAATACCCATGGAGGCCAGCAGAGAATGTCAGAGTTACAGACAGTTGTAAGCTGTCGTGAGTGCAGGTGATCCAGCCTAGGTCCTCTATAAGAGCAGCCAGTGCTCTTAGCCTATGAGCCATCACTCCAGCCCGTTTATATGATTTAAAAAAATGCACTTTTATTTTATGCATGTTTGCCTAAATGTATGTGTACCACACATATGCCTGGAGCCTGGAAAGCCAAGGAGAGGGTGCATGACAATCTTCACATCACGTTGTAAAGAACCTATGCAATGAAAATCACCAGAGCTTCTACTGAGCGCCTACCTAGTGTCCCTGAAATCTATTAAGACCATGACAAACAAGGGAAGAGGAAGAACTATCACAGCCTAGAGATCACTGAGGATAAATGCTTAATGAACACGAGTGCCAGATTTGATCCTGCTACACACACAAATGGACGTTAATAGAAAGCTGGTCAAATCTCATCAAGTCTAAAGTTACATTTAAAAACAAAATCTGCCAGGTGGTAGTGGCACAGGCTTTTAATCCCAAAGGCAGGTGGATCTCTGTGAGTTTAAGGCCAGCCTGGTCTACAAAGTGAGTTCCAGGACTGCCAGGGCTACACAGAGAGACCCTGCCTCAAAAAAGAAAAAAAAAAAAAAAGCAGAAGCAGGGCGGCGATGGTGCATGCCCTTAATCCCAGCACTCGGGAGGCAGAGGCAGGTGATCTCTGTGAGTTCGAGGTCAACCTGGTCTACAAGAGCTAGTTCCAGGACAGGCTCCAAAGCTACAGAGAAACCCTGCCTCAAAAAAAAAAAAAAAAAAAAAAAAACCAACAAAACAACAACAGCAAAAACGAAGGACTGGGCATGATGGAGCATCCTTTGATCCCAGCACTTGGGAGACAGAGACAGGAGGGTTTCTGCGAGTTCCAGGTCAGCCTGTTCTATATAGAGAGTTCTAGGACAGTTCGACGTACAGAGACATTCCGTGTCAAAAGAAAAGAAAAAGAATGCTAACAGAAGCATGTTCGAAGGATCCCATCCTTCGAGTTCAGAACAAAAGGGATTCCCATACAGACCTCACCTTATTCAATCAGGCAAGGTCTCTTCAATCAAACCCAGTGCTGGCTGATATGGTTAGTCTTGCTAGCCAGCTTGCTCTGGGCATGATCTGTCTCCACCTTCCAAGGCTGAAATCATAGGCAAGCTGTCATATTCATCTTGTGTACCAGGCACACATGAAAAAACATTTAGAAAAAGATGAAATACTGGGGCTGGAGAGATGGCTCAATCTGTAATGTTCTTAAAGACCTGAATTCAGAGTCCGACCCCAGCAAAAAGCCAGCCAGATACAGCTGTACATAGTTATAATCCCTGTGTTGGGAATGCAGAGAGAGAAGAGGATCCCTAGGCCAGGCAGTTCAGCTACCTGGTTATCTCCAGGTTCGAAAAATAAGATACAGAGTGACTGGGAAGCCACCTAACATCAACCTCTGTCTAACGCATGCTTACACAGGCACACACACACAAACTAGAAATGAATATAGAATGTCAATAAAAATACGAAAAATGTTGACTCTCACTGGCCACCAGAGAAATGCAAATTAAAATAACATTGAGATTCCAGCTTACCCTAGTCAGAATGCAGTCAACAAGAAAATGAGTGACAACAAACGCTGGCAAGAGCAAGAACAAAAGGGAGACTTTATGCACTGAGGTGTAAATGCCAAGTCCAGCCACTATGGAGGTCAGGGTGCAGGTTTCTCAAAAACCTTTACACTCGACCTTCCACAGGACCCACTTCACCACTCCTGGGTATGGGGCCTCAAGTCACATCCTCGAGACATTTGCATACCAGTGTCTACTGCAGCACCATTCACAACAATGAAGCTGTCTGGCAAAAGAGGAAGGAGAAGCAAACCTGTCCAGAGGACTAAGGGGACCAGTGGGGGGTGAGGGGTGAGAAAAGGGAACGCAGAGAATAAAAGGGGCAATAGACTCAACATACAAGATATACATGAGCTTGAAAAATTAGCATTCTAAAGTGGGATTTATAATTTAATTACAGAATTTGCACACACAGAATAAAAGTTGTTTTTCAAAACAGCCACCATGGGCTTGAGAAATAACTCAGTCCATAAAGTGTCGCACGGCAAGCACAAAGATCAAACCGGTCTGATCCCTAAAACCCATGAAGAAAGGCTGGTGTGGTGGTACCTGCTTGCCTCTCCGCCCTGGGGAGGTGGAGAGAGGAGGCTCCCTAGGGCTCTAACGTGCCCCAGGTCTCACTCAGAGACTCTGGGGGGGGGGGGGAGGCTGGTGATGGCTGTCCTGAGGCCTCTAGCTTCCACACATACACACACCAGTGCATGTGAACCTGCGCACGCACACATGCACATACATAAAAGCGGCCACCAGAAGTAATTAACATGATCGCTGCTTCTCATTCAGAGACAGTCTAGACTTGCAAGAGCATCTAGAAATCAAGCTTACCATTACAGCATCAAGGCCTCTTTAAATTAACACTGTTCAGTCTAATGCCCAGGTTAGGTCCAGAGACGTATGGTCATTTCTGGAAATCAAATCCACTCCCTACAGATAATACAAACTATCACAGAAACCACATGCGTCAGTCTATGCCTGTAATACCAGCACTTGGAGGGTGAGGTGGGCAGACCGCCACACCAGCACGGGCTACACAGCCTTGTCTCAAAAATTAAAGGGGGAAAAATCACTAGCAATGGGAGAGAAAAATGGAGCAAGACACACCGCTGCTTTGCTGGGAACAACAGTCCACATGAACACAAAGGAGAGCGGCTGCAAACAGCAGAATGCACTTGTGTCCCCCCAGACCCCAGGGTCGGGAACCTGTTTCCTAGGGTGGTGATACCGAGAAGTGAGCGAAGTGAGTGTGGACCTTCAAGAGTGTGGCTTACTGGAAGGTGTTCGGGTCACTAGGGACGAAAGGCATTCGTGAGAGAGGGCTGTTATCCCTCTTGTCTACTCATGGTGGGATTAATTGTATGTCCTTGTATTTCTGTCTGTTCCAGTGCAGTGTGGAGCCTGCACTATGCCATTTGAACTCTGGATCTCTGAAAATGTGAGGTAAATAAACACCACTTTTTCTAAGCTGTCTGTTAATACAGGGATAAAAAGCTGACTGGCCCATGGCCACAGTAAACAGAAGGCTGCAGCAGTGAGGCAGTTCCAGAGTCTGAATGTTTACACTTGCCCACAGAAGTCACTTCTGAAAGAACCGAGGGGCCCTTTAGTGGCTTTAGGCAAAAACTGACTATTACTATATGTTAATGTATGATGGTCTTTAATTGTTCCAAACCATACAATATCTACTAAACTATTTTATTTCTTCCATTACTTTCTAGAAGACACCATTATAACTGACATTCAGTCTACACTTGAACAGGTAAGTAAAGTAATGTCATTAGTTACATAGATACTCAAACCCCAATCAAAGCCCCCCAGGCTTCCAGCTTACTCTTCATCTATATAAATAGAGATCTAAATACAATATAAATTATAAATACAGGGGGCTGGAGAGATGGCTCAGAGGTAAAGAGCACTAACTGCTCTTCCAGAGGTCCTGAGTTCAATTCCCAGCAAGCACATGTTGGCTCACAACCATATGTAATGAGATCTGGTGCCCCCTTCTGGCCTGCAGGTATACATGCAGGCAGAACACTATACATAATAAATAAATAAATCTAAAAAAAAAAAAGAAGGAATCTCAGAGTTGTTTAAAAAAAATTATAAATATAAATATTTGTACCATGGTCAGCTGCTTTATAAAAAGAGGAAAGCAGTCTGCCTCCAAAATTTAAGGAACAAGACTTACTGCGAGCTGTAGAGCCAGTTCAAACTGCTTGTCCTGGAGAAGCTGTTGGATTTGGGTTGCCATGGGAACAGGAATGAGTCTCCAAACAAAATGATTGCTGGCCACATAGATAATGTTTGATCTGGAAGCAGAAGAACATTGGTAAGAGGGCATGGGACTTACAATGGTACAGGGACTTGGGAGCAAGGCAGTCACAGTGAAGAGAGACGTTCCTTACCCCCCTGAGGTAATGAAGCGGGGCCTTTGCAACTCAATGCTCTGAACCAGGAGCCTCGGCTCGAGCGTTCGGATTTCCACGTACCGGGGCAACACTGCCACAATGTACGGGGGCTGGTGCTCTGCAAGAGAGGACGTGCTGAGCTTGTGTTCTGTCGAAGGCTTTGGGTGAAGGGTGGGCTTGGACTCAGATAACATGAAGGTGATGTAAACAGATCTCAAGAAAAAAAAAATCCTCAGGTCAAGCACCAAGACAGGAGGCTCCTTCAGTGCAATCCACAGGAAAGAGGACCATTGCCTGCTTAAGTGATATCAAGAGACATCTCTTGCACAGCAGAGCTACACTGAGCTTTCCTAACATGGCTGGACCAGCTCTACTACATAGAAGCTTCTTGTGCCATTTTCCTATCTGTCACAAAGCCAGGTCAGATAAAGGTAGGGTGCAGCTTTCCTGCCAATGCAGCTGCAGAACTGGGCTACAAAACTGCCTTGCATTCCCCAGAGAGATCAGGAGGAAGTTTCTTTTTTCCCTTCCTTACACTGGCTAAGGTTTCTGCTTAAGATTTTCAGAGAAAGAAATACAAACCCCACTTTGCCTGCTACAGCTGGAACATTCCCGTCTTTTCAAATACCGATACACTGACACTTAATCCCCAATGCACTGGTATTGAGAGGCAAGGCCTAAGGAAGGGGGGAGACCACAGATACGCACTACCACCCTGACTTCTTCTTTGACTTTGTTAAAAGAACATTTACCAAATCCACTCTTTCCTTTCTGTACTTTGTAGCAGGAATGGGACAATCCAGCTAGCTTAGTGTACTGGGGGAAGCAAAAGAATCTATATAAGTGCTAAAGTTAGTATGCAAAAAAATCTAAATTCCTTGCCATGAAAGCCTTCCTCTGGGAGGCTGTGTGATGAGGGAAATTTAACATGAAGGCAGGCAACAGAAAATATATATATATATATATATTTTTTTTTTTTTTTTGGTTTTTCGAGACAGGGTTTCTCTGTGGTTTTGGAGCCTGTCCTGGAACTAGCTCTTGAAGACCAGGCTGGTCTCGAACTCACAGAGATCCGCCTGCCTCTGCCTCCCGAGTGCTGGGATTAAAGGCGTGCGCCACCACCGCCCGGCCAGAAAATATATTTTTGAAAGAGCCATAAAAACTTAGAACTTTTAAGACGGAATAAAGAAAAGCTTTGCTTCATACTGAATTCTGAAATAAATTTACTGCTTGTACACAACATTAAACCTAACTGCAGAAACTTAAACACGGGTACTGCAGGCAGGTGTGATTCAATCAGTGGTGTTGTCAATGCAGAAACAGTTCTCACCTCAAAGGGAGGAAGAAAGAGTTTATTCTGGGCCTAGGTATGACCATGGCCTAGGAACACAGATCCAGGTATCCCTAAGAACTGCATTCCACTGTGAATGTGGCTGCATGAGATGTCATTAGTGACAGAACAAAAGAAATCATAAGTAAAAAATCTTTGATTTGGGGCCAGAGGAAGGCAGGTTACAGCAAAGCCGGGGAGCTGTGCAGAAGGCTTCGGGTGTTACCTGGTGATATTCCTTGCTCTGAGACTGATGAGAGCTTGTGGTTTGCTAAGAACACTCTGTAAAACTGCTGGGTTTAAAGGTTTACTTTATTATTTACTTATGTGTCTACGTGTGTGGGTGTGCTCACAGAAACCCAAGGAAGGTACTGGATCCCTTGGTGCTGAAGTTACAGTTAGTTGTGAGTTACTGGACATGAGTGCTGGGAGCCAACAAGTGCTTAGCGGCTGAGCCATTGCTCCAGCTCCAGCACACAATGTTTTACCAAGAAGTTCTACCTAGGACCGTCCCATCCTCTCAGTCCGTCTCACGGGCCTCAGACAGCTGGCCTTCGCTAGTTCCTCCATGATTCAGACTCCTGGCTGAGCTGGTCAAGCGCTGCACAGAGTCTCACTGTGGTCAGCTTGTCTCTGCATCTTCAGCCAGTTCCACCCTGTTCTGTCTGCCCAGAATGTAAGGAAATTGTTCTTCAAATCCCAGACTCCCTGCCTGGCCTCGTCCAATCTTCCCTATGCCGGGCATCATCTTCATGTCTAACTGAAAAATCAGACTTCATCTCTGCAAACTTCTGAATTCTAACGCATCCGCAGTGTCTTAGCTCTTCATCTGAGATGCAACCCTTTACTCACGAGCCTCTCTAACTCACTAACCATGTTTGTGTTTCTGACTGCAAGGGAAGTGTAGCAAGCATGCCATATGCTTCCAGAAAATACCACTGCAGAGGAAGGGGAGCCTAAGGTAGGTTTAGAAAGACTCCACCGTGAGGGCAGTCTGTCCCTCTAAATTATAAATATCAGAGGCATGAGTAAGGAATTTCCAGATGGAGACTGTTTTCCAAAAGAGCTAATAAACACCATTAACAGGAAGGTGAGAGAAGAGACAGAAGAGTGGAAACGATGGTGGACCCACTTCCTGAAATACATATTTCTTTGTAGATTCTTCCCCCTCTGAAGCAAAACTCAACTTCCAGAAAAGCCTTATCCCTTCTTTAATGTCCCTAAAAGTATTTACTTAAAAGAAGGGGACCTGGGGTGAGCAGCAGAAGGTGGGCAGTCTGCTAGAGCCCCTGCAGAACCCATTCTACAGGGATGATACAGCCTGCATCCAAAGGACAAAGCAGCAGCTACTGCTGGCCTCACCCATGGCCACTGGGATGTCTGTCCAGTTCAGCGCGCATTTCTGTGTACAGATGCCTTCCTCGTTGAGCACCACAGTGAGATCATCCTGACCCACAGCTACTTTTCCATCTGCCAGAGGCGCAACTAAGGGCTCCAGCTGCTTTCCTGTTGGGAAGAGCTCTTTGATGGACCCCTTTCCATCCACCTGCAGGAAGACATGAGGGGAGTTAGCCAGCACTTCCCAGAAAGAGGCATGTACGCAGCCTAGAAAAACCCACACAAAACCCAAACCAGAGAAGCCAATAATGTTCTTTGTTTGACTCGAGTGAATATGATTTTCATTGTGACCATCTTTTCCACAGTGCAAGAGCAGTTTCCAGAATGGAGAAAACCATGTGCCCGGCACCAACCGTGCTATAGTGCAGAGCAGCTGGGGCTTTTACCGATGCGAGGTGCTACAATACAGAACGTCACTGCTGGTGGGCATGAAAATGGTACAGCCAGCTTATATGCTAGCTTTTCATAGAGCTAAGCACAAGCCCACCACAGGTGCCAGCAATACCACCTCTAGGTACTACTGTCCATGGGAAATAAAACTTTACATTTATACAAACTCTCACATACAAATGCTTATAGCAGCTTTCTTCAGAGTTGCTAAAAATGGGGAACAGGTATAGCCTTCAGCTGACAGGCGAATAAACAAACTCCAGTCCATTCATGGCACAGAATACTTCGGCTGTGAAAGACAGCAACCACTGGCATACGCACACAGATGAATCTCTAATGTACTATGCTACGTAGATCTCCACTTGATACAATTCTGTTTATTTGACATTCTCCAAAAAACAAAACTTAAGAGACAATGCATCCTTATTAGTGGAGGTCTAGGAGCTGGATGAGAGGCAGCTGGAAGGGAGGTGGCAGGCTTGCTTAGATTGTCACTGTGGCATTAGTTATATAACCCTAGATATCTGTTAAAACCAAGAGTTATACAACAAAAAGAATAGAATTTAATGTACGTCAGGACATGAGCAATTTTTTAATAGCCATGGCTCTAAAGCAAGATTTGCCACCTTCAGAAAATGAAACCTTAAGAAGGTGAAGGGGGCCGAGTCTGTAGCTCAGTGGCAATGGTGCTGTGTGAAGAAGCGTCCACAGGAGTCAGAAGGTGAGACACCTGCTCCAGCCTTAGCCCCGCCACTCTGCAGACTCCTCTCAGTGTGCACATGCCTGGGTAGAATCTCATCTGCTGAGAGCAGTGACTCCTTCGGGACTCTGAACCCCGAGTGCTGGCAGCAGGAAAACATCCCCAAAGTAAACATGCAGAGCAAAAATAGCGAAGAGATAAACAATAAGGAGCTAACACTGTGGGGAGAATTAGGAAGGCTTCTAAAACTGCCGAGTCTGAGTTATCAGACCAGGGAGAAGCCAACAGATTGAGCTCACTCTATGAGGTGAGGAGCTGCCCATCTTGTCTACCTACAGTATGCACACAAGGAGGAAAGACAATGCTGTGGCTGTTCACCACTCTGTGGGAGAAAAAAACAAGTTCTAAAGACAGTTTGCATAGCAAGATTTTTTTTTATATGTGTGAGTATTTTGCCTGCATATTATGTCTGTGCACCACATGTGTGCCTGTACCCATGGAAACCAGAAGAGGGCATCAGATCCCCTGGAGCTGGAGTTACAACTGACTCATAGTTGCCCTATGGGCGTTGGGAACTAAACCTGGATCCCCTAGAAAAGAAATCAGTGTTCTTAACCACTGAGCCATCTCCAGCCTCCAGCAAGGTATATTCTAAAAACAGGGAAGAATCCCATATAGTAGAAGTACTTATTTTCTTCTCTTTAGGTGCTGGGGAATCAAACAGAAGGTCCCGTCCCTCTCCTGCACTGTTTCTGATTTGGGGAGAGAGGGAGTCTGGATGAGCAGCACCCCCATTTCCTCATCGGCATTTCTATAATACACCGATGCAACTTCTGAAATTAGTGGAAAAACTGAAAACAAACACACTAAGAGATTTTGAACTCTAAAATCAGAAATACTTAGGCTAACACTAAAAAAATTCATATGTAATTCTAAATTCTGAGCAGGTGACGCTTGGGAAAAAATATGATGATCGGACAGACAGTAAGCCAGAGCCCTGAGCCCCTCCCAGTCATCAGATACTGTTGGATAATGCGCAGCGAAGGAGCGCTAACTCTGCTTGGCTAAAGCACATAGACACCCGATTTGGGCGAACACTAAGAGCAGAAACACACAAAAACTATGCACACAGACAGGAACCTGTCACAGCCACAGCTCTACTTAACAAGGTTCAGAAGTGATGATCATCTGTCAAGGTAAACTCACGATCACCTCCCCAAGGCAAAAACAGAAGGTTTTACCCTGATCAGGTAGTAGTCTCTCTTGAAGCCAACGCAGATAGAATTTTCACACCATGCCATGGACTTGGGCACATCAGGAACACTAAAGTCCCCCTAAAAAAAGAGAATATGAGTTCAATTGAAAAGATGTTAAGGGGAGTAGACCCAGGCCTTTCTGCTATACTACTTCTATTCTGAAAAATACCCTACACTCCCAGAATTATATAAATAAAATATAAATCAGGTTTGTACTTAATCCCAGCACTCAGGAGGCAGAGGCAAGCAGATCTCTGAGTTCAAGGCCAGTCTGGTCTACAGAGCAAGTTCCAGGACAGCCAGGGCTACACAGAGAAACCCTGTCTCAAAACAACAGTAACAAAAGAAAACCAACTAACCAACAACATGAATTACCCTAATAAAAATATAAACCACCCAGGAACTGGAAAATACATCTGGAAAAGGTGAGAGCCACTAGAAGATAAAATAATCTTCGGTAATGCTGTGGAATTACGCAGCAGTGGGCACGAGCAACTCCCAGGGCTCTGCGTCAGTGCATCTGTCTGGGAGAACCTCGTTAGCTCTGAACAGGAGGCTGCGGCCAGCTACAGCACCAGCTCCCACCCCTTCCCCACGGCAGGGACAGTGGACTTTACCTGCAGTTCATGGAACTCCCTGTCCTTCCAGAAGTAGAGCTGCAGCTTCTTCCTCACTGCCACACACATCCGCAGCACCTCCTCGCCGGTCTCGGCGTGCTAGGGAGAAACACCCAGGCCAGTGAGCATGCGGTGACTCCACGGCACAGCGGCAAGCAGACTGGCAACCTCGACTTGAATCTAAACCTGCAAGTCCTAGAGCCCCACTGCCAGGGCTGGGTGGAGGAAGGCCAGTCTGTCCATCCTTAGACACACCTGGATGAGGAGCACTTCTTTCAGACGGACATTCTCAATTCAGAAAACAATCCCAGGGTATGTCTTCCATTCTATAATTGGGCCATCCCCTCCTCTGCCCCCTTTTTCCCTTAATCGTTTCTTGCCCGTGGCTGTCGGGGCCAGCATGAGTCAGTGACAGCAGACCCACTTGGAATACTTGGAAAGAATTGGGAAAAGAAAATCTCCAAGCGCAGGGCAATTGAGAGTGGCAGTGAGGGGCTGAGGAGATGGCTCAGAGGTTAAGAGCACTGGCTGTTCTAGGGGTCCTGAGTTCAACCACACAGTTAGTGGCTATAACCATCTGTAATGAGATCTGGTGCCTTCTTCTGGCCTGCAGGCATGCATGCAGGCAGAGCACTGTGTACTAATAAATCTTTAAGAAAAAGAGTGAAAGAGAGCCACCAAAAGCTATCAACAATCCCAGCTGAGAAGCGGCCCAGGAAGTCTGAAGAACAGAAGGCTGACGAACTGGCAAAAACAAAGATGTCATTTTTGAACAATGCAAACTCCCTATGACCAAGACTACAGTACTTTGTTTAGAACAAGTCAATTTAACACCACGACCAGGTTCAAGATAGTGTTGAGGTGCTGCTTTCCCGCAGTGGTCCGCATGACAACTAGCTGCCTCCTGACACATTGACACTCGGCGATTTAACTAGCACACAGGGAATGAAAAGCTTGCATCCTCATATCACATATAATATGACTCAAAGCAAAATATTCTTCTCTGAAGGCTGCTGGGTTTGGATGCCAGAGCCATTCTGCTCATGGAGTGTTAGGAACTTGGGCAGTACTGGATTCACAAAGCCAAAGTTCACCTCAAACACACTCACCTGGAGGTCACAGGTGAACAATGATGCCCCCTTGGCCTTTGAAACGGTAGTGATTTGTTGAAATGTCAGCAAGTCATGGACATAAATGTTGTTTTCTGTTTGGGAGAAATCACAATGTCACTAAGTCAATCTCTAACACAATCACCAAGATAAAATCATCAAAGAAAAAATTAACTGTGTAACATCTAAAAGAAGTGAACTGCAGACTCTGGCTGAGGATGTACTTCCAGTTCCACTAACGATGTCCATTCCTGACTCTATCGGTGCAAGCATCTTCTGACCTTAAGATGCTGGGATGACTTCAGTTCAGGGAGCTTTCACTTCCTACTGCCCTTGAACTCTCAAGTGTGGAAATACGTCAGCATTTATTCAGGAAATACTTTTCTCAGCCACATAAGCTAGCAAGCTCCGTTAGAAAAAAACAAAGACTCTGGATTCTGTACAAACCATGGCAAGGATTTCTGCTTCAGCACAACTCATGAACCACTCAGTTCCAAGACACCAATCAGTGCCCAAACCAGGACAGACCAACCCTGTATTCCTCTCCTGTCTGTATAACCTTTCACAAAGCTTAACTAGGCATAGGAGGAGATTAAAACAACGAACAACAGCATAATTACAGACACAGCAGCAACAGCACAGGGGTGCTGTCTCTCTCAGAATATCTCGCTGCTATCTTTGCTTCAACCCCACGGCTGACACAGGTAACCAAAACTGCAGAAAGTAAACCCGTGGGCAGAAGGATCACCAAAACATCTAAACTGACCTTTCAGCTAGCTCCTATGGTGGAGATTTAGTGCTTAGATGTTTAGCTGTGGACCAGGAACTAAAGTTATAATGATTCTGTCATTCAGGCCTTGGGCTAAATAGTCCAGGGTGTGAGGTAAGTGTTTAGGCTTCAGCCTCTCTGGCTGCCTCCTGCAAAACCATGACGCTGCAGGTGAGGGCTCTAACAGTCTGGCCCCAGCTGCCTCTTGCTGGATAGCTTGTCATCTTTATCACATGTCCTAAGTCAGGCCACAAGGAACATCTATTGCCACATGACAGCCTTGCTTAAGTTGCTCCTGCCACAAAGGTTCTGCCTACTTCTCTCTTCCTATGGAAACTGTATCAGTCCTTCCTATTCCCCGGATCCCACAGCACTGTCAACGTTTCTATGACCATTACTTCCTAAATTCTGGCCGTGATAATGAAAATATAATCAAAGGTAGATGCAATGTCTCATTGATTTCTGTACTTCTAATGTCTACGTCAGACTTGCACAGGCTATGGTATATAATTATATGATCCCTGGATAGATTATTACTTGTTGATCACTGAACAGAGAGTCTTGAAGAATAGAGTTCAAATTCATGAGAGATGTCACCTTCATTACCCATATGCCCTGCTGTATCTGGTTAAAAGGTACCAGCTCATTGTTAAATACTATGAAATTAACACAGAAAATACAAACGTAGCCCCTTTTCTTACCTAACAAGCTGACTAGAATCTTAAACTGGGAAACCACATGGATCTGGAAAATAGCAAATCATCACACGCAATTAAACATTTCCGGTAAGGTTTACTGAAAGTTCACTTAACAAGAAGACTAAACCGGACTAAAGGGCCTGTACTGGTGACAGACACCTGACTCATTTTTTCTGTGTAACCACGGTCTCTGCTTGTGAAAGAGGATTCAGGTGCATGACCACAGGCTGAGTCCCTATATAAAGAGGACAGAGAGAAGAGGATTCAAATGAAATAACATCAACAAGTTCTACCTCTGGCTAGGGCTTGAGTATATTCCTCAATAGCTAATGCCTCTGTGGGGGGCCTGGTCCTTAATATCACTGTGGTCTGGTGGGAAGTCTATGGGTCACTTGGGATATATAATTAGAAGAGAGCCAATTAGTGCTCATGGGATTCTTCAATTAGTTCTCAAGAGAGGTCAGGCTGTTGAACAGGTCAAACTCTTCCTGAATCACTCCGGCTTCCTGTGAGACAGTATGACCTTCCCTTGTCGTGTGTGTCCTGTCACGAGGCTTTCAGCATGGCTGAGATGCTGGCAGCACTGTGTTCTTGGACTTCTAGCACTTTGAGCTCGATCTTGGCTCTTCCTCAAGTAGCCTGCTTCGGTATTGTATTACAGCGCTGAAAACCAGACTAACACAGCAGGGCTTCATGGAGTCAAATAATACCTGTACCAACGAGCAAGGCCACTTACCTGCTGGATCTTTTTGGAAAAGTTCTTATTGGACTTCTCTAGTGTTACCTCAAACCTGTTACAACCTATGGAAAACAAACAAACCTCTGTAGTTCCAAGCACAGGGATACATAAGAAACAAAACACAGAGTCATGTGCACTCCTAATAAACCTTTAAATTAGCTAAAGGACTACAAGCCAGAGGTCTAAAACAGGCGGCTCTCTTTCCTGAGCACAGCAGGTGGCTTTCAACCCCAGGGTTACGGCAGAGGGTCTCACACACCTTTACCATCAGCAGGAAAGATCATAAGGTGTTTACCAAAGCAGCCAGGTACTCGGAGTCTGAAGATCTTACTCTACAAAATACACTGGCCAAGTGTTTCTCAAAAAGAGGGTAAAGAGTTGTAGTCACGTGAGAGCCTGAGCTGTGAGACTCAGGTCAAAGTCTACTTCCACCTAGACAGAACTACATCCCGGCAGCCGCCCTGCATCCTGCAGACAGAGCAAACAGCACCATCTCCAAGCCTGTGCAGGGGAATGCATCTACACTTACTGCCTCTTTCAGGTGAGGCTACATCTGCTGCCACTGTTGCAAAAAAGGGGAAGAAAGTCAACACCATAAAGACACAGGAGCCTGATCTTGCTGGGGAAGCAAGCACATTCAGCTACAGGAGTTACCAGATCAAAACCAAGCAATTATATCATAAACAGCTACCACTAGATACCACTAGATACAATGTGTGGGACTGGTTTCAACCTACATTGTATATCATCCCACAGCTAACCCCAAGGAGCTGGTACCCCAGTGTTGTCCAAGAAAAAGTCTTACTTTGTAGCCTGTGGTGGCCTAGATTTTACTGCAAAGGCCAGGCTGGCCTTGAATTTGCTGCAATCCTCCTGCCTCAGCCTCCTGAAAGCTGGGATTAAGGGCATGAACTGTCACACGGGTTTTCACTTTTTCCTCATTTTCTTTTATTACTAGGGCGGGAGCATCCGCAGCAAAGGACAGATCGGTGGAGTTAGTTCTCCCCTTACCCAGGTTCCAGGCATTGAATCTGGGTCATCAGCCAAGCCCTTCACCACTAGAGCACCTCACTAAACACTCATTGGTTGGTCTGTTTGTTTGAGACAGGGTCTGGAGCTCTTGTCCTGTTTCCACTTCCAAAGGTGCTGGGGGGGATTATAGGTATGTGGCACTCCGGCAGGTTCCACAGTCATATTTGAGGTGTCGGGTGGGAACAGTAGCTAGGGGAACAGCCAGTGTTGGGCAAACATCTGTTCTCACAAAGACAAAGCTGGAAAACAGCAATATTCTGTTCTTTTCAAGCAACTGGATCTTCGCTGTAGATAACAGACTTGACAAAGGGAGTTTCTGAGATCGAGGACTCACCCTCAGACATATCAGTGAGCTGTGTATTCTGCTACCGTAGGAGCACACTGGTCTGCCTGATGCATTGGATGGCCCTTGGCATGCATGATTTGAAACTTCAACTGGAAGTTTCAAAACTAGCATCTGGAAAAATAGTTTCACAAGTCACAAATTTTCTGAATGATAGCATATTGCATTCTAGAATATTTAACACCACACTCACTGCTGTCATCCCAAACACCAATGGAAAAATCTTTAAGGCTAAGCCCTCAGGGTCTCCAGAGCTGGGCCAGGCCTGGTCCTGCACTTCACAGTGGCTGCTATCCAGAGCCAGGTGCTCACTGGCCATTCCCGTTGTGAACTGTGGAGCTTGAGGCTACGGCCAAAGCACCCCCGGGTCAAGGGAGAGCTGGAAGAGGAGTCCTTGGACGTCTGCAGAGAGGCTATTATAACTCTTACTATCGTTATTTCAAATGACAGTGAATGGGAAGCCGGTTCGCTTTAAGAAGGGAGGTGGTGGCATCTGAACGCCGAGAGCGGGTTTCAGAAGCTGGTGAGCACCATCAAAGCCATGCTGCCTCAGTCTCCAGAGCCTGAAGGCAGAACCCTGAGACCTCCTGGCTACCCTAGACAGACACCTAGGGGCAGGAAGGACTGAAATATCTCACAGACCCATTTTTCCTGCATGTTCCTGTAGCTGCCTGTGGTTTTGCCTTTGCATGGGGGGGGCATATCTGTCTGGAATCCACCTTTGCACCCACCCCATCCTGCCCCCTCCTACTCTTCCCTACCTCTTCTGAAATCCCCGTGTCTCCCATCAGCTCTCGTGCGTCACTTCCCCTTCTCTAGTGGAAGGTGCAAGTGTGTGCAGAGAAGAGGAAACTCAGCAACACTGGCAATACTTTCTAGTCGAATAAATGTTGGATAAGTTAAATCTGAGAAGGCAGCAAGCTTATGGGGTAGGCACTGACTGGCCACACTTTCCCTTTCTGTTGTAACTTAAAAAATACTGCCAGTGTGTTCCTCTGAAGCGATTTCTTAGAAAGAAAAGAAAAGAAAGAAAGAAAGAAAGAAAGGAGGGAGGGAGGGAGGGAGGGAGGGAAGGAGAGAGGGAGGAAAAAAGAAGAAGAGAGAGAGAACAGTTGGGTGCAGTGAGTGGCCCATGCCTTTAATCCCAGCACTCAGGAGGCAGAGTCAGGCGGATCTCTGTGAGTTCGAGGCCAGCCTGGTCTACACAGTGAGTTCAGTACAGCCAGGGCTACATAGTGAGACCCTGTCTTGAAAAAAACAAAAAGCCAAGAACTTTACTCAATATCCCAAGGGGGTCTGAAAAACTAGTCTTTCAGGCAAAACTAATGTACCATGAGAAAAAAAAAACAGTTCATCTCATAACAACATAAAAAACACCTTTCCCTGAGATAGCCATGGGTCTGCATACCTAAAACTAACTATGGAGGCCAGGATAGCCTTGAATTTGAAACAATCCTCCTGCCTCAGCTTTCTACATCATGAGATTAAAGGCACCAAGTCACTACACTTGGCCTGAAAAGTTGTTTTTATTTTGTTTGACAAGGTCCCACACTGCAGCCCAGGGGCCCTCAGTGTCTTGACAGTCTTCTTGCCTCCGGCTCCAAAGTGCTATTATAACAGCTGTGAGCCACCGTGCCTTGCTGATTCTTTATTTTTGTTTTATTTATTGTAGTGTTCTGCATTTACCTTAACCAAAAGGCTGAGAAGCAATTATTTAGTTTTCTGCTCCCCCATTAAATCTGAACCCACGCCATATGGCCAGAAAACAATGGTTAAATGTTTAGATAGTTCAAGGTAAGCTTACTATTTAAACCAATGACTACATCTGTCAAGGACTAAAAACATTCTGGCTTTGAGAACTCCAACTTTAAAGCGAGGAGGAGAGAAGAACTACCCACAGGGTCCTCCGTGTGCAGCGCGGTCCTTCACTCCCAGACACACTACCTATGGCTGCTTTCCGCTTACAGGGGCATTAAACTCAGGGCAAATTTTATGATGCTTAAAGCCTAACTTGGACTTTTTTTTTCTAGTTGAAGCTTTACATTTTTGTTTGTTTGTTTTGTTTTCCGAGATGGGTTTCTCTACACAGCCCTGGCTGTCCTGGAACTCACTTTGTAGACCATCCCACTGGCCTTGAACTCACTGCCTGACTTTACCTCACAAGTGCTGGGATTAAAGGTGTGTGCTGCCACTGCCCAGCTTGAACACCCAGAAGCGGGTGTTGGATTCCCTGGAGAGGCCCAGTGAGGGTCCTGGGAACTAAACTTGGGTCCTCAGCAAGAGCAGTACGCACTCTTGACCACTGGGCCATCTCTCTAGCACACAAAATGGACTTTTGCTGGTTTTTAAAGATTTAGTTTTATTTACATGTGCATGTTTGCTTCCGTGTATGTATATGTGGGCATCTGTGGAGGCCAGAAAAGGGCACCAGATACCCTGGAACTGGAGTTACAGGAAGTTTTGAGCCAATAAAGGTATTGGAAACCAAATTCGGGTCCTCTGGGAGAGCAAATGTTCTTAACTGCTATTCCAACTTCCCTGCCTTATTTGGACTTTTTGGAGAAGTTTGATGACCCTGACTTAAAGAAAGTAACGCAAAAATGAAATAAACTCTCTATTTTAGTCTCCAGTTTCTCCTCTTACCTTTCATAGAACCTGATCTTTATTTTATTTTATTTTATTTTTTGAGACCAACTCAAAGCTGGCCATGAACTCATGGACGATTCTCCTGTCTCAGCCTCCTGAGTGCTGCAATTACAGGTGCGAGCCACCACACCTGACCTTTTAAATTTTCTTATTATGAGACAGGGTCTTGTTATACAGCTCAGGCTGACCTTAAATTTGTGATCCTTCTGCCTCAGTCTCCTGAGTATTATGGATAAGCACCATGACCACTGGCCCTTCTTCTTTCTCTATTGCCACAGATTTTTTTCCTCAATGTTATGAGACCCCTTTCCAGATTTCAAAAAGAGGCTCCTATTTCTACTCTCACCTGAAATTACTAAGGAAATACATCAGGCTGAAAACTGCAATTTCTGGGGCTAGAGAGATAGCTATGGTTAAGAGCACTTGCTACTCTTGCAGAGGACTTGAGTTTGGTTCTCGGCATCCATATCCACCAGCTGACAACCACCTATGACTCCAGCTTTAGGGGACCTGATGCCTTCTTCTGTCTTCCCTAGTTACATATGGATGTATACAGAGTCACAGATATACACAGAGAGACATATACACATGAATAAATATAAGAAAATCAAAAGAAATTTATAAGAAAACTATATAATTGTTATATTTTCAGGTCCATTATGGTTGAATAATGACAACTTGGTCTAACCTCTTCTTGCATGAAGAGCAAGTTTCTATATATAGTAGTTTTAGGGCATAATACGCTAACATCAGTTTTCTTTTTTTACGTTTGCGTGTGTGCACACCCGTGTGCAGGAACATATGTACATGTGTGTACATGCATGTGGAGGCTAGAGGACAACATCAGATGATGTTCTACCTGTCACTGGGACCTGGAACTCACTGATTCTGTTAGTCTGCCAGTCTCTGCTTCCTCGGACCTGGGATTCCAAGCACGTGAGGTAAGCCTGGCTGTTTTACAACAGTCCTGGGGATCAGACTCAGACCCTGGCTCGAGCTCTACCCGTCGGGCTCTCTCTCCGGCCTTCCAAACATCCATTTTCCATAAAGGAGTACAGACGTAAAACCAGAACAAAGGGGGAATCTTTAACAGAACACATTTCAAACACTTTAGTTATTATTCTACACCATCACTGACAAAGTCACAATTAATGAGAGCTGTCTAAAGTCCTTCCAAGCCCATTGCTGCTTTACCTACTCTCAACAACTTCACCAAAGTTTACAAAAGAGAATGCTAGTATTGAAAGGACTCAGCCAGTCATGTGGCCAAAAAGGAAAACTAGGCTCAAACCTAGATTGCCCTCTTCACAGGTGGCCTAGCCTCATAAGTTGGTGTCGTCCACATCAATGGCCACTGTTCTTTACAGGTTTTCTTTCTTTCTGCCTACAACTATACAGCATGTATACAGAAACATTTCTTATTAGGTAGTGAATCTCCTAGATAAGAAGGTAGGTATTATTCAGCTCCACCCACCAGAGGAAAAGATCCCAGGAGATTCTCAATGTTTCTCCCCTTTCTCCACAGTCCTCCCTCCAATCACCCCCTAACTGGCCTGAGAATCTCTGTTTCCACAGTTGCACACTAGCTGTAAAGCTTTCCTGTGCATCATCTGGGTTCGAGACACTTACCGGCATCCTTCCGAATCCTGTAGAGAAGAAGATGTCCTTGTTTGGTTCCAACAAGAAGCCATTCCTCTAGAAAAGAGCCCAGAGAAAGTTCATTGGCTTTTGTGAAAGCCTTATTTCTTTACCTTGGGTCTGAGGAGGCTGGAGTTGTGGCTTGGTAGTAGAGTCCCTGCCTGGTGTGAGACATAAACTCTGCTTTCAAGTCTTAGTGTGTATGTGTGTGTGTGTGGGGGGGGGGGAGGCCACAGTGGAAGGGGCCAAAAAGGAGAAGGAAGAAAGAGAGGGTTGTTGGAAACAATCAAAAGTGATTTATTTTGCCAGGCACATGGCTCACACCTATTCTCTCAGCACTTAGACCACTAAGGCAGGAGGACTTCAGTGAGTTTAAAGCTAGCCTGGGCTACTAAGTAAGATTATTTTTAGACCAGAAACATTAGCAGATTAAAAAAATGTCCTTGGCTTCATTGTTTAAGATTAAGTCTAGTTTCCATTACTGTCCATTCTATCTGCCCCTGTCCTTTCTAAGCTACAAGTATCATTTAGAAATTTTGGTTGATTCTTCCACTTTTTCTTTGGGCCATCCATGTGAAAATGAGCAATTTTCACAAACACAAATATACACAGGCATATAAACACAATCCACATGCCCTATCTGCTTGTTCTTATTTCAGGACAAGGAATAGGTTGGTCCTGAGCTCCTGAGCTCCCCATGTTCTTGTCTCAGCTTCAACCTGATCATGTCAGATGTTTCCAGACATGGTGAAAACTCTGGAACTTGGTCTAGTAATGTTAATGCCACTTCAGGGGTTTGAGCAAAAGAGAGACGCAAAGGGGTGTAGGTCTTTAAAGGCTGGATCTATGTGAATGCACAGAAAAAGATGAAAACGACAAAGACGAATGCAGGCTGAGGTAAATGAGAATGCTAGCATGGTAATTCAGGTAAGAGACAGAGCCTTCGTCAGGAGCAGTAACAACAGACGTAGGAGAAATGACTAGATTGGAGATTTATTCTGGACAGTCAAGAGTCTTTGATAGACTGAGAATGTGAGGAGTCAACTGTGATTCCAAGGCCTGTAGCTTCACCTAAGGAGAAAGAGAAATCCCATTTATTACAACATGGGATACATGATAGGAGTATCTGGAGATATTAGAATCTAGAACAGAAGCTGGATTAATGGCTCAGAGGTTAAGAGCATTGGCTGCTCTTCCAGAGGGCCTGAGTTTGTTTCCAGAACCCATATGGTGGCTCACAACCATCTGCCCGTGCTTTTGTTCCTCACTGTGTTCTAGGAACACAGACACTGTTTCTCCTGCATCCTTGCATTCCTGTCTCGGGTGGAGAGGACAGTCCAGGTAGGTATCTAATATGTGTTTGATGAAACAGTAGAGAAATTAATCCCTCCATTTATTAGTTTCTACTGAGAGCACTTTCCTCCAGGAAATGAGGTTTTCTCGAGATGTTTGAGGATTCTCTCCCTGAACAAAGGACTAGACCAGTTTACCATGAGGTACTATTTAACAGAGGCTAGCGGCTGCTCAAAGCATTAACACAAAATCTGAATCCCTCTGGGAACTCCACAAAGACCCAGCAAGGATGGCTGGATAGCACTATAGGTAGATGCACAGGACACTGGTCGCCATCAAGAGTCCCACATGGGCCGGGCGATGGTGGCGCACCCCTTTAATCCCAGCACTCGGGAGGCGGAGGCAGGCGGATCTCTGTGAGTTCGAGACCAGCCTGGTCTACACGAGCTAGTTCCAGGACAGACTCCAAAACCACAGAGAAACACTGTCTCGAAAAACAAACAAACAAACAAAAAAAAAAGAGTCCCACATGGTCCATCATGGCATCTTTCTCAGTGTAAGATCTAAGTGAGGTTTCTAAAGTCCACCTTCGTATAGGCCCTTGATTTCTCGGACATGGACATTAACAGAGAAGACTGAAATTATTCCTACTTAGCCTTTGGGGGTTGTAACGGGTACTAATGATTCATGGAAAAGCACTCAAAGTAGCTGAGAGTTGAGAGTTAAGATTTACATACTTGAACTCCAAAACAAACAAAAGATGCTGACCTTGCTTTCTGCATTAGTCAATCCCAAGGAAAAAAAAGCATACAAGGTCATATAGGTTAGGTTTCACATCTGTTGTGATGCTCTATTTCAGAGTTAGGCAACTTGGGCACTTCATGGCATAAGGCAATCAACCACTCAAAGAAAGTATGTGAGCTATGTACCGTAAAGAAAAGTAAACTGTGACAGAACACTAAGGGCTCTGAAGCATACGCTGCTAACGTGTTCACTGCCCAGTAAAACATCTGTGTCTTTCACCTAGGAAACTGCACGACCATTTATTTGAACAAGTTCAAGCCCCTGGCAGCGTTACAACTTCCCAGTGCTTTGCCTTTTTCCACTCAGGACTTCGTAGGAACAGAAGGGGCCCCAATCAAGCACAATTAATACAGCGAGCTTAACCTCTAGATGCACATTGCACAAATGGACTGTCCTTAGAGATCGCGCAAGCCGCCCCGGGTGCACAGTCCTGTCATCTCTGCCCTCTCTGACAGCATGCGTCCTCCGCCCACCTACACGGTCAGACGCCTAGCCTCCCACAAGACAGGCGCGAGGCCCCGCGGCTCACCCCAGGCAGCCAGGCAGTCGATCTGCAGGGGAAGCTTTTCCAGGATTGGCACCGGCTCGAAAGCGTCGTGCATGGCTGCGGAGCTTCACCGCCGCCGTCCTGCTCCGGCTGCTGGGCGGAGCCTGCGGCCCGAAGACAGGGAAGACCCGGATCCCACCGGGAACCCCGCTACCGGACCTTCGCCAACACAACCATCCTCGCCGCCGGACTTCCTGCTGTCTTAAGCCCGCCCCTTCCGCCGCAACAAGCTCCGCCCCTCTGAGTTCCCATCCTGACAGCTGTTGTGGAAGGACCAAAACTGGTTTTAGAGTCTTAGGCTGTGAACGTAATGAAGACCTCATGCTGTCGGGGAGAGTGCCAGCAGAGATGGCACAGTCCAGAAATCCTAGCACTCCGGAGGATCAGAAGTTCAGAGCTACTTCCATTTGCATTTGCAAATTTGAAGACAGCCTAGGACATGTGAGGTCCTGTCTCAAACAAAAACCAGCTCTCCCACCACGGGGCCGGAGGCGGGGCAGGGCAGGAGGAGTAACTTCTGCCTTGGTGTCAGACTTGGGATGGAGATCTACCACTTAGGAAATTCTAGGTTTTTTTTTTTTTTTTCTGTTGCTGTTTTTGTGTTTTCAGAAATGGGCCATTGCAGGCCTTACTTTCCTACTCTGCAAAAAGTGTTTCAGCATAAGGCCTATTACAATTGTGAGCATCTATCAAGTCTGACATACTCTAACTAGTCTATAGATTGTTTCAATATAATCATTACAGCTCAACTAATCCCACTACCTTAAGTTTACATCATTCACGCTGGTCAGTGGTTCTCTCCTAGTCCCTACACCAGCAACTTTTGAAAAATGAAACCCTGTCCCTCACTCCAATTTCTTAAACTTTGGAGGGGAACAGTATGAACTCAAGGGGAGTTCATACACTTGAAAACAAAGATCATTATAGACCAGCAGTTCTCAGCTCCAGTACAGTTTTTTTAGGGCCTGTATGTTGGACTGTACTATGCACTGGAGGATGTTTGGAAGCATCCCCAGAATCTACCTGCCAGATAGATTCTAGAGCAGCTTGCTCAAAGATCAGATACATGAACAAAAATGCCTTCTGTTCAGTAAACACTTCTGGTTCCTGACCAATGTTTTAGACCAGAGGACAGATGGCTTCCCACTTTATATAATTTATGAGAAAGGGCCTGTGTTGCTTACTGCTTTTGAGACAGGGTCTCACTATGCAATCCACAAGGGCCTTGAACTCAAGAGCTCTGGCTACCTTTGCCTTCTAAGGATTAGGATTAAAACCTTGTGCGGCTACACCCACTCCTTTTACAGTCAGCCAGACCAGCCGGCCAACGAGCTCCCGGGACCCACCTGTCCTCAGCATCAGTGCAAGGCTACTGGCTTTATCACATAGGTACCATGGATCCAAACTCAGATCCTCAAGCGTGTCTGGCAAACACTTTTACCATCTGGGTCACTGCCCAAATCACCTGGAGACAGTAGTAAAATGTAGATTTGATTCAATGGGGCCAGAATGGGATCCTCCTGAGAACCTTGAGCATACTTCCAGGTATGGCTGATGCTACTAATCTCTGAGACCACATTTCAAGTAGCAAGGGTTCAAACAAGCTCAGCATTTTGACACTTTGGACACAATGTTGCCATCTACAGAGTTTATACTTGAGAAATACAAACTTAAGTTACAAAGATAATAAATAATCCTGTTCTAGTAAGTTTACAACTTTGTGTTGAACTGCATTCAGCCATCCTTGCCTAGAGGCCTATAGGGTAAGTTTATTTCATTTGGAGAATTAAAAACCAACTCGATTTACGCTGTACAGAAATGGTCTGTATCCAACTATCGGGTATGCCATAAACAGGCGTTTGGGTTTAACGCAAAACTCTAAAAGGGTGGGCATGATATGATGCCCAAACAACCGGTCCTGGAGACTTTACCTTTTTTTTTTAATTTAATTTTTTTTTGAGATTTTACTTTTTATACAGTATCAAGTCCTTCATATGTAAGGAGGATTGCTTGTCCTATCCATATCAAACACTGCTCAGACAATCAAATGAATGAACACTGTCAGGCAGTTAGAAACACACAATTTCTAATTAAGTTCAAATTCCTTGAAATTTAGAGTGCTGATTACTATGTAAGGAAAGGGTCTAATACTTTAAGTTCCAGATACAATGACCAAGACAGTCAATATTAAACTCTAAAAGGTCTGTCCTTAAAAATCACACTATATATTCAACCCCAATAACATAATATCAGGCCCAAGGCTATAAACTGTTTTATGTTTTTTTCTTAACACAGTTTTCTTCCCCAAGTCTCAAGTAAGCATCCAAGCAATCTAAAAAATACGTGACCAACTACCCTACTATGTTGTAATGATTATTCCAACTGCTAAGTTTTATCTGCAACAGCAACATATGCTTCCACAGCTACTGGTAATGGGTTAGTTTCAGAATATACTCATTTCCTCATCTGATTTGTTCTTTAAAGGTACTTCCATAGCAAAAAGCTGTAGAGAAATGTTCCCTAAATTCTATCAGATTTTACCACGGTGTTCCAGTTAGTTTTCTATCAACCTGACCCAAGCTAGGGTTACCTGGGAAGAGGGAACTTCAGTTAAAAGAAATGTCTTCATCAGATTAGCCCATATCCAAGTCTATGGGCCATTTTTTTCTTTTAAATAAATCTGTATTTATTATAAATAAATCCCTTAAAATTAATTGGGCACAGGTATTTGTCTAGGAGGTGGCCTGAGACTGATCAGAGAGCCTAGATTCTTGGTGATGTCCTATTCCTAGAATAAGAAGTCACACTTTCCCCAGGGGAAATAGTAAATGCTTGCAGCAAAGTGACCTGACCCCTGGAGGCCCACCCCAATACTCTTTAGCCTGTGCATGGGGTTGTCAGTTCTGAGAAGATCTTGATTAATGATTGATGTGGAAAAGCCCAGCCTACAGTGGGCGGTACCACTCCTGGCAAGCCAGGGCAGGTTGTATATTAAAAAAAAGTTGACAAGCAGTTTCACCAGGGCCTCTGCTTCAGTTCCTGCCTTGTTTGAGTGCCTGCCTTTGCTTTGCCCAATGATGGATTATGACAGGACCCGAAATAAACCCTTTCCTCCCCGAGGTGCTTTTGGTCATGGTGTTTATCACAGCAATAAAAGCAAACCAGAACACATAGTGTGAGTTATTTTAAAACTGTGGTCATCAGTTTCAACAGAAAATAAGATAGTCTGTAAAGAAAGCCACAGAGAGAAAGTCTCTATTAGCATCTGAAGAAGGGTATGCAGAGAAAATTTGAAATAAATGAGAAAACCATTAATTTTGTTAAATTTTTTATATTAAAAAGTGGCATGAACTTTCCATGTAGAACAAAAATCTGGGGAAGGCAAAATTGGACAAAACCATTAAAACAGAAAACACAGCGCTTCAAGTGAGTCCCATCACCTGGTGATGTTCCTTATAAACAGTCTCTAAACCAACACCAGATACTAGAACGGTCCATCTTAAAAAAAAAAAAAAAAAAAAAAAAAGAGCAGCAGTCAGGGCCTCCACACCACTTCATGCAGAGTAACTGCTTGAAAAGCAACGGGACCTGTTCCCTTTCTATAGGCTCCCCCTTCTGAAGCATGACAGTCCCTGCTGCCGGATGAATAACCACAGCACTTAAACAGAGTGCCTCTTGGCATCTAGTGCAATCCCAAAGGATGGCATGAAGGCAAACCAAGCACTGCCAGTGACTCTGCAATGCTGCCCTTGGAGGCTGATGAACGGTAGTTGAAGTTTTTGAAGTGTGCACCACATTGCCAGCAATGGGATGTGTCAGAATCAGATGTCAGAAGAGTTAAGCTAATATTTCTCTTTAAAGCACATCTGAAATAGAAAAATCTTTAATATACACCATTTGTAAACAAAATTGCACTTGATTTTGAAACACATACAACCTTTCTCTCTTTTCTCCTCTCCCTTTTGGTCACTGATAGATCTACGGTTCCTTAACTCAGAAGGGACTATTTCCCTTATGCAAGATGTAAGCTTGACCTACCAGGAAACTGAAAGATAAATGACAACCTCTCCCATCACCAATACAACTTCCTAAATAAATGAAATCACAGGCAGTTGCTCCTAGAGATGACAAATTATGGTGCAGATGACATAGTCCTTTCAGAAACATTAAACTTCGTACTCTGACAGATTAAATAACTGAACAGAAAGTCCAGGGACAACTTGTAGGTTGCAAAAACAGCCATGATGGGTTTGGGGAGCGAAGGGTGTCAATGATGTAAAGCAGTTTGTAGTTTTCTCATCCTATGAGTGTGTTTCACTAAGCTGGTCTTCTTGGCTGATACCTCTCTCCAGCTCCCATGCACAAAGACCAAGGAACAGAGCAAGATGTCACTGCCTCCTTTAATCCCGCGGGGCGTGCAGAAGACTGACACATAAGCTGGCCTCTTCCCTGACACGAGCCATCTTCAACGGCGGCTTCCCACTGCTCACTCCATCTTCGACCTCTCAAAGTGTGTGATCATTCGCTCCTAAGAGGAAAAAGATTTATTCTAAGTACATAATTTAAAATGGTCTAAATTCCAAATAATTTCTATAAAAATGGCTCAAACATTTTCCACAAATACTTTTCTCTGTTATTTACAGCAGTGTATCTATGATGATACCGAAACATTACAGGCCCCATCCAAGGTTAAATAATTCAACTACAACTCAAAAGGAGATTTAGTATCCTTACAGTTTTTTGGTATACAATACTATATTGTTAAATGTAAGCACAGTGTTCTACAGTAGATCTGTAGAAATCTTATTTTAACTAAACTCTGATGCATGTTTGTTGTCCTTGTACCTTCTTCTGGCTTTGGGCACCAGACTCACTCATGATGTATATACATACACACAGGCAAACACTTATTTACACAGAATAATACATAAGCAGATAGGTGTAATAGCAAACATCTGTAACACCAACTCTAGGAGACAGAGATGCTCAGATCCACGGTCACGCTGCCCAGCCAGTTTGAAATATCAAGCTGCAGGTTCAATGAGAGACTTTGTCTCAAAAAATAAGGTGGACACACACAGAGGAAGACAATGACATAGACCTCTGGCCTACACACACACACACACACACACACACACACACACACACTGTATACTTATAAAAACAAAACAAAAAAAAACTGCAAGGTTGTGAAACAAATCTGCATACACCTTTAATCCCAGCAATTGGAACTCTGAGTTCAAGGTCAGCCTGGTTGTGAGTTCCCAGACAGCCAGAGCTCCACAGAGAAACCCTGCTTGAAAATGAAAGCAAAGATTTTGAGAATGCTAAATTTTGTGTTTTCTTACTACTTATGTGCATGGGAGCCAATATTCTTACTTGCAAAGTCTTACAGTTTTTCCACAAAGGCAAATATTAAGGGTAAGATCAATTCCCAAAAGCACCATAGTAACCCTGTATTCCCATGTATGCCATAGTTTCATACAATGTGTCCTATTCAGCTGGAACACAGCAGGGCTAGAGAGCTAAGGCCAAGGAGGCCACTGATGGCAAACAAAGTAGAAAATATGTTGTTTTTAACAAAATCTAAATCATTTGATTTTACCAATAAAGATTCAGGAGCCAGATGCTGGGGTGTAAACCTGCTAACTCAGAGAGGCAGAGCAAGTACCCAGCTGACCTTCCTCTGACACCCCAGAAGCCTCCCACCTTCTCCTACTCTGTCTCAAACATCATTCCTCTTAAAATGAATGCCCTTCCTCCCCTCTACTTCCCGTGTCTCTCTATCTATTCTCCTGACTCCCTCTATGGTTTTTTCCTAATAATCCTACATTCACTTCCTGTCAACTGTTGCTTGCTCTGCCTCTTGATCTAAGGTTGACCTGATTTAATCCTATTCACACTATTCAAGCAGAAATCTCTTGGATTAAAGGTGTGTGCTAGGGCTGAGCTGCACCACAACCAGAAACAGGTTTTTCCAGGAAATAACGCAATCTCGGGGTTCACAGTGTGATAATATCCTGCAACAGAGGAAAACCCTGAGAGAGATCCAGGAATCTAAAGAAAATAACCCAGAAAGCAAAGTGTTGTATGGAATGATTAGTTTGTTATAATCTACTATATTCTTTTCTCAACATTATTCCTAGTTTTGCCAAGATTAGAGTAGGATAACTTTGAATTTCTTAAAGACAAAGGAACTACATAGTACAGAGTTCAGTGTCTGTTACTGTTGTAATAAGAGCGGCGGGGCTGTGTCCCCGGCACCCTGGCTGCCTGGCTAGCTTATGCCCCAAAATAACAACACACAAATTGTATTCATTTAAACACTGCTTGGCCCATTAGCTCTAGCCCTTACAGGCTAATTCTCATATCCCGATCAACCCATCTCTAATAATCTGTGTAGCATCAGTCTTACCGGGAAAGATTCTAGCCTACGTCCATCCTGGGTCGGAGCTTCATCGCTAGCCTACGTCCATCCTGGGTCGGAGCTTCATCGCGTGTGCCTCAGAGAGCAGAGCTCTGTAAGGGCTAGAGCTAATGGGCCAAGCAGTGTTTAAATGAATACAATTCGTGTGTTGTTATTTTGGGGCATAAGCTAGCCAGGCGGCCGGGGTGCCAGGGATGCAGCCCCGCAGCTCTTATTACTACAGAATGGTGCCCAGACATGTGGACAACTGAATCCACTGAAAGCCTTAGAAAGCTTGGGAAAGAGTAAAGCATGTTTTCTTGGTAGCAGCGATTTCTCGGGTCTGCTCTGCTTGCTAGAAGCAAGCAAGCGCTCTCATCTAAGAGAGGCTTCCTGACTCAGCTTCAAGCTCTGACCCAGGATGGACGTAGGCTAGAATCTTCCCGGTAAGCGCACCTAGCGGTGCTACACAGATGATTAGAAATGGGCTAAATTAATATGTGAGAATTAGCCTAGAAGAGGCTAGATAGAAATGGGCCAAGCAGTGTTTAAATGAATACAGTTTATGTGTTGTTATTTTGGGCATAAGCTAGCAGGCGGCCGGGGTGCTGGGGACGCAGCCCCACCGCTCTTATTACAACATCTTACCCAACTTTTTTGTTTTGTTTTGAGATAAGGTTTCTTTGTTTAGCCCTGGCTGCCCTAGAACTATTGATCAAGGTAATCTCATACTCAGAGATCCACCTATTCCTGGGTACTGGGATTAAAGGTGTGTATCACTACACCTGGCTTGTTATTCAACTTTTAAATGAAACATTTATAAGTCTGCTGGAAAAGGGAGTACATTACACAGACATGCAGAAAGGGTAAGACTCAATAGAATATTCACGAATGACCATTTAATTACCAGATCCACAGAGATAATGCCCATGATTTGATTACTAACCTCATCTGAATCCAGCAAGGCCGGAAGTGCTCTGCAGAGAAACGTGACATTTAATAAATTCATGAAGGACAATAGAATAGTGAATGCAATTTAAAGCTTTTTTACAATTTAGCTAGGATTTTTATCTTATTAACAGCCCTCCAAGAGAAGAAAGCAAAAGCAAAAGAAGAAGAAGAAAAAAGAAAAAAGAATCAGACTGGCTCAAGTTCTATAGAAAGAATAAAACATACTTTACAGTGTGACAGGGTCAACGCCCCATTAACATCACAGCTCTGGCAAGGGATTCAGAAATTATAAAGGAATATGCTATGGAGTTTAGACTGACCTGGAGCTAAATATTTCTAAACAGGCCATTTGAATGAGTAATCCTAATTATTTTTGTTTTTATGTTACTCCTAATCCTTTAACTATTCCTTGGTTCATGTTCTTATTAGACTTCTCTTCAGTTTGTCCACTGAAAATAATAAAGTAAAACTAACATTGAAACAGGGTTCTTATAGCAATGATTCAAACACTTACACATCAGTCACGGAAGAAGGAACATTCTCTTCTACCCATTTCAAATCATCTTCCTGCTGAGAACATAGATACCAACTGTTACCAAAACATACCAATATGTCTCAAGAACAGATCTGAGTTTATAAGATCTCTATAGCAGCCTTTTGTTATACATAGCATATGCACATAAATGACAAAACTTAATAAAATTTTTCTTCAAATACCTTTAATCTCTCCCTACTATCCCAACCCCTATTATTACTCAATCTTCTTTCCCTGTGAGTTCGACATTACTGGGTTTTCACAAATAAGAGATCATGCAGCACTTGTTTTTTTGTGCCTGGTTTATTTAACAAAATGTCTTATAGTTCACCAGCATCACTGAAAATGTCAGAACTTCCTTCTATTTTAAGAATAAATGCTGTTTGACCGTCAGTCATTGGGTGAAACTGTTTTCAAGACAGGGTTTCTCTGTGTAGCCCTGGCTGTCCAAGAAATTCACTTTGTAGACTAGGCTGGCCTTGAACTCAGAGATTTGCCTGCCTCTGCCTCCCACACCACGTGCTGGGATCCAAGGCGTGCTCAAGCATGCCCAGGTCACTGAGTGAAACTTATGGAAAGTATCTTTGCAATTGAGGCTGCCACAATGAGCTTGGGAATGCAGGCATCCTTCCTGCACACTGACTTCTTATGACGACATGCCCAACAGCAGGAAACAAGGTCACAGCATAAGTAGCTTTACTTTGATTTCCAGGGATTCCCCACACTAACCCATGTGCAGCAGAGCACATACGGGGCCCTTGTACGCCCCTTCTCACCAAGATTTTCATCTTTCACCTTTTGGATAAGAGCCATTCTAGCACTCTAGGGTGTCAGCTCATTGTGGCTTGATTATTGGTGATAAGCATTTTTTAGACATGCATTTGTAACCTCTTCCTGTGAGAATTTCTATTCAAGTCCTTTGACCTGTTTTAATCAGCATGTTTTCCTGCTACTGACTTGTTCTGAGTTTCTTATACATAGATATTAGCCATACTTTCTCTCACTCCATGGATGTCTATTTACACTGTTGACAGTTTGCTCTGTCAATCGTATAGCAGATTTTTGGTGTGATGCAATTGTATGTGATGACTGTTCTATTTCTGGTTCTGTGGCCTCAGCTGCTTGATCCAAATTAAAAACCAACCAAACAAAACCTCATTATGTAGACCAATATGATGCAATGTCTCTCCTGTCTTACATGAGTTTTATAGGATCAGGCCATAAGACCTTAATCACAAACACAAACACACACACACACACACCCCTGAAACTCACCCCATTTATGGTCCTAACTCAGGCAAGGCTGGTACTCTACAACTGAACTCTATCTCCAGAGCCTTAATTCATTTTGGATGACTTCCAGTTTCTCCAACACCATTTATTGAAAGAAATGACCTTTTCCTACATGTCCTTACTACCTCTGTCAAAATTCAAATGACCAGAAATATACAAATGTAACCTCCAGGCTCTCTACTATGTTCCACTGGCTCACTTCTCTATTTTAAGCCAATACCGTATTGTTTGGATCATGATGGCTCTGTAGGTTTGTTCTGATTGTCCTGGGGGCTATACCTGGAACTCATACATGCCGAACACACTCTACTATGAACTATAGCTCTAGCACCCTGTGGAACATTTTGTTTACTATATTAAGTATATATGTGTTCATATATATGCAGGTATGTATGAGTGTGTGTGCACTCAGGACAGATATAATATTCTCAACTATTCTTCACCTTTATTGCTGTGTAGGACACCTTGGGGGAGTTAGTTCTCTATTTCCACCGAAACTCAGGTCATCAGGCTTGGCAGCACAAGTCTTACCACCACATATTTTTTGAGACAAGGTCTCTCACTGCATCTGGAGTGCACTCATTAGCTAGACTGGCTGGCCAGCAAACACTAGAGATGCTACTGCCATCTCCCCAGGACCTGGGTTATACATGCTTGTTTGGCTTTTATAATGGGCTTGGGTATCTGAACGCAGACCCTCACGCCTACACAGAGGGTATTTTACTCACAGAGCGGAGCCACCTCCTCGGTCCCACTGTGCTACATTTGAAGTTCTGTTAGTATGATGCCTTCAGCTTTATTCTTTTTCTCAAGAACACTTTAACTACTTAGGTGTTTTGCTTTTATTTTTGAGGTTTCTTGCAAACATTATAGTTGCTTTAAAAAAATTGTGAAAACCTCCTGGAATTTTGATAGTGATTACAGTAATTGCTTTGGGTAGAGCGGGCATTATAATGGTTAATTCACGTAGGTCAGCAAGATGGCTCAAGTGGGTAAGGGTGTTGCTGACAAGCATGAAGACCTGGATTTAATCCCTGGAACTCACATGGTGAAAGAGAACCAACTCTCATAAGTTGTTGTCTGACCTGAACACAGGCATAACATACTGAAGGAGCAAAACAAACTCCATTTTGAAAAAGAACTCCATTCTAGACAGGACCTAACTAGGGGGCTGAATGCAGTACAGCAAAGTCATAAATATTCCCAAGAAACTGTGTCTGCCCTGGTTAAAGAGACCCACCCTGGTACCCAAACAACATCTGTTCACATCTGCTTGCTTCAAACATCCTTGAAGATACCTGATTAACTACTGTTTTGCCCCTGTGGTTAGCATAGGGTCAGCAGATGTCTGGAGGAAGTAACCAGGAGACTGTTGCTATCCCCTCAGATACTAATGGCCTATCAGTAGCTAACAGCTGAGCTTTACTTTTACTGCTAACTTTTGGCCCTTGCCTTCTGAAAAAGCTTCTCCAATTTATAAAGCAGAGACTAGGGAGCATTCAGCTAATGGTACACAGGGGATGCGCGTACACAACTGTCAGCATCACAGACCCCGACCAATACAGGAACCCAAGATTGGGTTCTAATTAGTTACGTAGAAAACGGGGAATGAGAAAAATGAAAAAGTGATCAGAATGACCTGTGGCTTTCTGCCTGAACCACACTGTTTAGGCTAGGCTAAAACACTTCATACATGACAAGGGCCATGGCAGGAGCCCATAACAACTGGGAGAGCATTGCCTCAAGGACAGCCAAGAACTGGCCAATTAAAAATATGACCATAGTATGCTTCCTCTACATACCCCAAGGACAGATAGGAATGGGCCAACCAAGAACATCCATACTTCATTTACATAATGATTTCATGCTTTTTGAATTTGCTGTCCTCAATTAGGTACAGGTATAAAAACTAGGTGAAAACTCATGGTCCTGCAAATTATTTATAAAAAGTCCTATAAACTCTGGAAGGGAGCTTCTCCCGCCCTTACTGTGTTGAGTGTGCTGGATGAGTTCCTTGCCTCAGCTGGTACTATGCTTTGGAATAAACCACACTTTTGCATCCAAGTCCAGGATCCCCGGTAGTCACTTTGGAGGACAAGAGTATGGGCACAACAATATACCATCTCCACTCACACCCATATGCACACATACACACAAATAAATAAAACATGATGTGTATTAAAATATTTAAGAGCAAACAAAATAACAAAATAGTTACAAAAACTCATTAAGGCCCACCCATAGCAATCTTAGGTTCCACCACGGGCTACAACCCAGGCAAAGGTCACAAAGAAAGGAAAAAAGTCACACTTACTGTTTTGTTTACTTTACTATTTCCATTTGGTTCCTGCTTGGTACTTCTCATTTTCATTCCTTCTACAAAAGGGAAAGAAAAGACAACAAAAAGCCCATAGATTGGTTAACTTTGTCATTACACCAACCACCAAAGCAAAACAGTACTCAGAGATCTAAGTTTACTGACTGATCAGAACAGACGTTCCTTTAACCTAACATTTGTAATAAAAGTGCAAAGCTAAAGCTGTGTCTCACTTCTACAAGAGATCTGAGCATTAATGTACAAGTGTCAGTCAGTTTACTGTGGCTTCACTTAAAGTTTGGCCAGTCTCCCTTCACCCTAACTTTACCAAATACAAGAACTCCCATAGTTGTTTTTTTCTTTTAAAATTATTTTCTTTAAAAGAAAATACTAAAAGCACAAATATAAACAGGAAGTTTTCTCCAAAGCTCACCAAAACTTTCCTTCAGCATCGGTTCCTTCTGTTCATCCTCTTCATCTTCCTCTGACAATGGTGAAAAGGCAAACCTGGCGGAAGAGCACAGAGGGAATGCCACAGGGAATAGTCACTCTCTGACATCAAAGAACTGCTTCCCCTTCAGAGAGGTCTTAACTGACTATATCATCAACGAGTATCGAGGCAGGAAGAGCCACTGTTGGAGAAAATTATTTTCAGGTGTGTTGCTTTTGTTTATGCTGTTGTATTTGATTAACTGTGATTCTTTGCCTGTTTAAAATACTGATGGTCCTAATAAGGACCTGAACGACCAATAGCAAGGCAGAAGCACGGATAGGCAGGTCTAGCAGGCAGAGGAGAAATGAGGAGAAGAACGAGGAGGAGCAAAAGAGAACAAGGAGAGAAGAATATCAGGGGCCAGACACCCAGTCACCCAGCAAGCCATGGAGAAAGAAAAGAAAGGTGTACAGAAATAGAGAAAGATAAAAGCCTGGAGTCCAAAGGTGGTCAGGATAATTAAAGTTAAGAAACACTGACAAGAAATACGCCAAGCTAAGGCCGGGCATTCATCACTAAGAACAAGCCTCTGTGAGTGAATTATCTGGGAGCTGAGTGATGGGCCCCTCAAAAAGGCAAAAGAGTAAAACACCATACAACAAACCACAGACTACCCATGACTTCAGATAAGTTAATTTCCTCATCTGTAAATGGAGACAAAAGAACAAGAGTCAAAACACTCTGTAGTGTTTTCCAAAAAGTAAAGCCAAGCTAGGAGAGGCAGCACAAACCTGTAATCCCAGAACTAGTAAGGCTGAGGCAGGGCAGTTTAAGAGTTCAAAGCCAGTCTAGTCTGGATGACACAGTGAGACCCTGTCTCTTTATTAAACAATAAAAACCTCCAAGTCAAGTCATTGTGAAGTGCTTAAAACAATACCTGATATATTTCAAAGACATATATCAGGAAAATAGCTCTAATTTTAAACTTCAGCCTTCAGTCTGAGTAAAAGAAGGGGGCCTAATTTTAGGTGCCCCAGATAATCTAAACTCTCAGTCTCCACACGAGAAAGCTACTAACTGAGCACACTTCAGATTGCCTTTCCCTAGAAGGCTTTAGCTCTGACCTCACTCTGCTCTTCCCATTTTATTGCTGTCTAATGCTTTCATTTTATTTTGTCTTAAAGTTTCTCATGAGGAAGAAAAATCTATTAGTAAGATAGGAATGGGGAATGTCTGTCACTTATTAAGGGCTAGCTTCACTGGTAAAGACCACAGTTAATGTTTGAACAGCATCGGAAGTGAGAGTAAGACAAAGAGACCCCTCTCACAACCTCTACTTAATGTAGTAACCAAGGCCAAGCCCACACCACAATGTCAGAATGAGAAGACAGAGATTATTGCCAAGGAAGACTACATAAGGCCTTAAGTTCAATCCTTAATACCATTACACAAGAAGGATAGAAACTACCTTAAATCTAGCATGACCACAGTTTAAAACAAGAAAACTACAGGGCTGGAAAAATGGCTCAGTGGTTAAGAGCACTGCCTGCTCTTCCAAAGGACCTGAGTTCAATTCCCGGCAACCACATGGTGGCCCACAACCATCTGTAATGAGATCTGATGCTCTCTTCTGGCCTGCAGGCATACATGCAGATAGAACATTGTATACATAATAAATAAATATTAAAAAAAAAACAAGAAACTACAACATTTAATCATAACACAGATTTTGATAACCAATGTCTTGGGAGGGTGAGTTACAAGAATCCTTAAGCTGGCACAGTTATGGCAAAGGGCTGCCTAAGGAAGAAACGGGTTTACCAGTAGTCACCTCATTCTTACGCTACACAGTCTACATAATTATTTTTTAAGTATCAAGACTAGTGACTAGTAGATCAAAGGATTAAATGAATAATTACAGTAGCAAACCATGAAAATGTTACATAATGTTTTTATTAATGCATGTGTGTGTAAAAAGTAAAATACAGAGAAACCCTGTCTCGAAAAAACCAAAAAAAAAAAAAAAAAAAAAAAAGTAAAATACATGCATAGCGGTCAGAAGACAACTGTCAGGAGTCAATTCTTTCCTTCCACCAGATGGGTCTGGGGGATTGCACTTAGGTCAGCAGGAATAGTGGTAACAGATGTCTTTACCAAAGAAGCCATTTTTGTGGCTCTGTACTAGTTTTTTATTTAAAGATATCCCCACCACAAACTGGCTCTGTTACATGCTAGTTATATTCATGCTCCTGTGTTATCTTATAAATGTTGCATCTGTCTAATGAAGAATCAATATTGTTTAAAGAAAGGTCTGACTTTTGCCCTTGCTTATTGAGAAGGAGATCTCCATGCCTACAGAAGGTCCTTTCTTTTCTTTTTTTTCTTTTTCCTTTCCACAGTGTTTCTCTGTGTAGTCCTGACTGTCCTGGAACTTGCTCTGAAGACAAGACTGGCCTTGAACTTAAATATCCACCTACTTCTGCCTCTTAAATGCTGGAATTAAATATGTGTGCCACCACCATCTCTGTGTTCCTTGGCTTCTAACAGTGTAGTTTATAAAAGGAGCTGCAGACCATATCTTATTAGAACTAATATCCATATTAGTTAGGACCTATTCAGGAAGTGGAGACTAAAGGTATCAGCTTAACCACCAGAAAAGTTTAAAATTGTAAGGTGGTGGCTCACGCCTTTAATCCCAGCATTCGAGAGACAGAGGCAGGCTGATCTCTGTGAGTTCGAGACCAGCCTGGTCTACAAGAGCTAGTTCCTGGACAGGCACCAAAGCTACACAGAGAAACCCTGTCTCAAAAAAAAACCCAAATAACTAACTAACTAAATAAATAAATAAGGTCAGCCACATATAACTGAGCCCCAGTAAAAATTCTGGATGTCTAAACTTCAGGCTGGAATACTCTGCAGTCTATTTGGCCAAGAGAAGTAGCACTGCCTATGACACTGCAGCAGCCAGAAGCTTTGGTCTGCCTCCATACTCAGCACTCTGCCTCTCTTCTCCTGGGTTACGATAGCTTTTATTTGTTCTCGGGAAATAAACAGAGGCCATGAGCCTAACACTTGCAGTGATCTCTGTGTATCTGTCCAGTGAATTACCAAACCTGGGAAGGGTGGCAGGAACTCTAAGTTAGCAAGAGACTAGGCACAGTCTTGTCAGGGTTCTTTTCCCAGATTCTAGATTCTGACTAACTCTGGTTAGAAGTAGAACAGTTCTTTGCTACCGCAGGATCACATCTGGGGGTTTGTTTGGGGTATGGGAGGATAAGACAGACATGATTTAGAAAACTGTTAAATAAGAGGGGCTGATAGGGAGTGTAGTATAAGTTTTAAGGATTGACACTCTATCCTGCAGGGGTAGCTCCTTAAACAGGAAGGCAAAACAATTCAAAATAGTTTCCAGAAGTTCCTGAAACCAACCAGATTCACTACGCCTCTCCCTAGCAATAAAGTAATAAAAGAGTAGGCAATAAAAGCCAAGAGTCCCTCTCAGAGGATGAAAGCTAAATTGAAAAAAATAGATTCAGGGTGGTAGCTGCACACACCTTTATTCCTAGCACTCGTAGGCAGAGGGAGGCAGATCTCTGCAAGTTTAAGGCCAACCTGGTCTACAGGGCAAGTTCCAGGGCAGACTCCAAAGCTACAGAGAAACCCTATCTCGAAAAACCAAAAGTGATCCAGAAAAACCAAGCTATAAAATAAGACTCTCAGACTAGCCAAGCTGCAAAGATACCAGACTAGTTGCCTGGAAGGAGCAGAAACCAGTCAAGCTATTAAAGAGGTTTAGATCAACTGAGGCACCTGGAAGACTCTCCAACCTGTTGAGCTGCCTTCAGACTGTGCAGCGTGCTCCAGGTTCCCAGATTTTGCGAAATGTCACACATGTTGGGTGGGCTTTGGTAATGCAGCTATCATTGAATCATTTCTGCTCCTGTAAGCAGCCCCTCACCCATATTCCCATAAGTAACCCTAATAAAATTCAGTGATTCACCAAACTGGACTTTGGTCTGTTGTTCCCTATCCGGCATAAGTAGACATGTGCTGTGTTTCCCAGGAAAAGTTTTGTCACACAACAGGGTGGGGAGAACAGGACAGGGGGATACTGGAGTATATCATCAACCAGCTATTCCATTATATGCCTTATCCTCCTCTTATGTAACATCGTCAACATAACTAAGCCATTAACTTGAAGTCACCGGGAATGCAGGCAGTGTTTAGAAAAGTAAACAAGACAGTAATGCAAAAATCTTGTAGATCAGGCTGGCCTCGAACTCACAGAGATCCACCTGCCTCTGTCCCCCCAGTGCTGGAATTAAAGACATGGGCCACCACTGCTCAGCTACAAAAAAACTTAAAGACTGAGTGAGGAAAAGAAACCTTTTAAACCGAATTACAACCGAGTAACAAGCTAAGAACAGATCCAACAGAGGCTCCTGGAGCTCTACGTTCTTCCCCGCACGCATGGTTTCAGCTCTCTTCTCTCTACTACTAGACTTTGTGTATCTGATTATTAAGGTTTTACCCTTTCCCTTTTGGGTTATGTAGTTTAACATAATCTCTCTCTCTTTTTTTCTTCAGTTTTTCGAGACAGGGTTTCACTGTTTAGCTCTGGCTGTCCGGTAACTTGCTCTTAGACCAGACTTGCCTCAAACTAGAGATCCTCAGGTCTCTGGCTCCCCTCCTGAGTGCTAGGATTAAAAGCCTGCGCCATCATCGCCAGGATTAACATAATCTCTTAATCATCTAAATATAAGGGAGGGGGGAAAAACAGAAACAAAGGTGTGGGCACTGATAAGAATGGACACTGGGCTGGAGAGACGGCTCAGTGGTTAAGAGCTTTGCTTGTTCTTCCAAAGGTCCTGAGTTCAATTCCCAGCAACCAAATGGTGGCTTACAACCATCTGTAATGAGATTTGGTGCCCTCTTCTGGCCTGGAGGGATACATGCAGACAGAACACTGTATACAATAAATAATTTTTTAAAAAAAGAATGGGCAGTTCCTAATGAGGATTTACCTACACTAAAATAACTATAACCTATGACTTTAAACTCCAGTCAGTAACACAGATTCTCAGTTCACCCTATCATCATAGTGGGTGATGATGTAGGCTAGGTGGGGCCTACAGAATTCTTTTGCTTCTTTCTGAACACCAGAAAGTAGAGGGATTCTCAATTACTTTCTCCCATATTTGCCTAAACAAATTATTTATCTGTCAGGGTTGAAATGCGTTCGGCTGGAACTTCCAGTTCACTCCTCTTTGATCCAGAAAGCCTCACTTTCCTCTCTCCAAACCCCACCCTCTCAGAAAATCTCAAGAAAGAAAAGGCACCAAAAAGCCCAGTTTGCATTCTTGGCAGCTGTGGCAGGCAGCTCCTTCCCTGAAGTCACCAGCTGCCCAAGTCCCTACCTAAAGCGGTCAGCTTTAGATCATACTTAGGCATAACACCTCATCACCCCTTGCCTACAGGGTATATAAGCTTCCTGCTTTAGTTGGGTGTGTGACTTCTCTTGCCTCAATCTCTGTGGCTAGAGAACTCACCTGGGAGTTGCTTTGCTCAAATAAACTTGTTCTTTTACGTTTTCAATTCGGCTTGATCTGGCTTACTGCACTGGTAGAGAAAACCTATTAAAACAGACCTAAGTAACTCAGTTTTATTCCCTTTCATTACAAAAAGGGAAACTTAAGGCCTGCAGAAGTGAAAGAGACAGCATGGCAGAGCCACAAGCAAGTCAATGGAAGAGCTAAAAAGTACTTCTGCCCAGTATCCACTACGCAGCACAGACCTGACACTGTTCCCTAATACACCACCCCTATTTGACAGCATTCATTCTGGTAGCAGAATAAAGAGTCCCAGTACCTCTGGTTATTTGCTGATGGTCGCCAGAGAATCATGATGACAAAGAGGATCATGGAAAACAGCAACCGCCAAATGGCATCATCCACCCACAGCTCCCGCCAGTCCTGCAATAAGGGGGAAATGTACAACACTTCATGTATATTATCACTGTTCAAAGTCCTTTGGCATAGAAAAAGAGTCCCTTATTTATACACCTTGAGTGTATAAATAAGGTGTATTTATTGGAAGCTACTTTACAAAGTACCTGGCACGTGCTGGGGTTATAAGCTTGGAAAGAAAAGAAGGTCATTTCTTCCTGTCATGCTTGCTGTTGCTAGAGCAAAGGCACTAGCAAGCTGCACAGAGTAAAAGTGTCACAGCTCATAGAATGCTCAAGGCAAGTAACTTTTGGCTGCTAACTTTTTAATTTTATTTATTTTTTTTTTTTCAAATCAGGCTAGTCTCAAGCTGTGTGCCACTACACCCAGTTTAGGCTTAAATCAATCAATCTCTCTCTCTTTCTTTTTTTCTTTCAAGACAGGATTCTTCCCGTAACAGCTGTTGCTGTCCTAGAACTCACTTTCTAGTTCAGGCTGGCCTTGAATTCTCAGAGATCCCCTGCTTCTGCCTTGAGTGCTGGTACTAAGAACCTAGAGCCACCACTCCCAGCTGTAGGTTTAGATTTCTAGTCCTCCTGCTGAATTTTGATTGTGTGCCATCATGCTAATTATATAATTGTCATCTGTCACTTATCAATATGACCAAAAGAGAGCTCCACACAGAAATCCTACTGGCCACAGTCTCTGTCTAAAGGAAGTAGCTTCTACTCAGAGAGGAATCATTTGTACATGATGTTCATCACTTTGGAGATTTTGAGTTAAGGCAAGCTATGGATCATATCCAATAGGGGCTGGGAGTGTGACTTAGTGGCAAAGCTCCTGCCTCATATACACGAAGGCCTAAGTTCAATCCCTAGGACCAATAAACAAATACAAGCACACCACACGATATGGAAGCACACTTAGGGGAAGAAACCTAGCCTTAAATTCTTATAACTTCTAAGAATCTTGGACTATAATAAACATCACACTCCTAACCACATTGTTTATAACTTACCGACTGGCAAGTCACTATTCTGAACTTCATGGTTGTCCAGATGATGAACACAATAGATGCTAGCATGGAAATGAAAAACCTGGTCAGATCATAAATGGACGTTTACACCCCAGTTACATTCAATGATCTAAAATAAGTATAATTCCATATTCCTGACTAGCACTTAGTTATCGTCAATATAAACTTATTAAACACCTACTACAAGCAAGGCTCACAATATATACTATTGCCATAATGTACAGTTTTGCAATCATTTTGTCTTTACCATCTGGCTACTTCAGTAACCCTCAGAATTAGAACAGAAGCTAACGGAATATATGCTAACTTTAGTAGCATTATCAGAACAAATTTTTCCTTTTCCAACTTACTTTTTGAGACAGTATCTCTCATTGAAATGGGAACACAGTGACTGGCCAGACTCAAAGTTTACCAGTTTGGGAAGACTACCTGACCAGTGAGTTCCAGGGATTCTTCTGTTTCCACTATGGGTGCTGGGGATTGGTACTGAGGTCTCCATGCTTCTACGGCATGTACTTTATCTATGGAACCACCTCCCTAAACCCACACCTGGCTTTCCCACATGAGGACCAGAGACCTGAACTACTGTCCTTACACTTACATAGCAAGCATTTGGCTGAGCCATCTCACCTCCTAGTCTTTTTAAAAAGATCATAAACCCTTTAGAGAATTTGGTTAGAACTATGACTGCTTTCCTTAAATGAAAAACGAAACTTTCCATAACTACCAATGGTCCTGTGGGCTGGAAAAGGGCTTAGCAGTTAAGAGCACTGGCTACTTTTCCAGAGAACCCACATTCGGTTGCTAGCACCCATATGGTGGCTTACAACTGTCCATAACTCCAGTTCCAGGGGCTCTGACACCTTCTTCTGGCTCTGCATCAGGCACAGGTGTGGTGCAGAGACACATAAAGGCAAAACACTATTCAAATAAAAAATAACAATAAAATAATAAAATAAAAATAAAAGAATTCCTATTCTAAAGGAAATCACAGGATCATGATGCAACAGTTAAAAACATTCCAAACTTACCTGCCACTGCTAAGATAAGCGTATTGGTGAAATGCCGATACAAAGAAAGCTTTACAATGTTCCTCCGAAGTTTTAATAGCTTCATTGTTTGCGTCAGGCTAATGAATATGTGTTTGCAAGTCAAGGAATTAAACATTCAAAAAGGTAAGTAAACCAATTCTTAGGCTTCAGGATCTAGGGTCACACTTGTACAGTTACCAATTTCAGAGATCTTGCAGCTCTTGCTTTCACTTCCTCCTCAAACACTCTGACTCACTATGATTAATGAGAAAATTATCATTTCAGTAAGATACAGAAAAGACTACAGCATGAGGGTGAGAATAAAGAAATAAAAGGAAAAAGACAGGAAAACAAAGAAAGGTATAGACTTGCTAGAAAATTTTTAAAAGATGGGAAAAAAGGGGCTGGAGAGATGGCTCAGAGGTTGAGAGCATTGCCTGCTCTTCCAAAGGTCCTGAGTTCAATTCCCAGCAACCACATGGTGGCTCACAACCATCTGTAATGGGTCTGGTGCCCTCTTCTGGCCTGCAGACGTATAGACAGACAGAATATTGTATACAAAATAAATAAATATTTAAAAAAAAAAAAAAAAGATGGGAAAAAAACCAGCCAAATGGCAATGATAAAGTGAGTAGCATGCAAGGGATGGGTAAGCACCATCTCTCTCTAAAGTGTGTGGTTCTGTCTGGCCCAGCTAGTCCTCGCAGGGTCACAATTGCACCTGTGGCAACAGCTTTCCGGATTCTATGCTCAGTCCTCAAATAGCGCCACCCACACTGGGAATTAACTAAAAGGACAAAACAATGCCTGAGAATCCCGGACAAGTAGGCTACCAAAGCAGCGAGGCTTCACTTTATAAACTTTAGTTCCAAGTAAGAGGCCTCCTGGAAAGACAAAAGGGAACTGACGACTACCACAGATGATACCTAGTTTTATGCTCAACTATCAGAGGAGCTGATATAAAAATGAAGAAGCTGGGGGCCAAAGAGATGGCTCATCAGCCAGCAAAGCCTGGCAACATGTGCTCCAGTTCCAGAGTCCACATAAAGCAGGAGGGGGGGGATAGGAGGGGGGAGAAGAACTCTATAGGAAGGTGTCTCTGACCTTCATACACTGTGCCATGCACACCCCAACAAATAGAAATTTAAAAATAAAGTATAAAGGGCCTGGAGAGATGGCTTAGCAGTTAAGAGTACATAAAGCGGGGTTAGGTTCCCAGCACCCACATCAGACAGCTTACAACCACCTGTAAGTCCAACTGGAGGGGACCCAGCACCCTCCTTCTGGCCTCTGCAGGCAACTCACTTATACATACAATGTCTACATATACACATAATAAAAAATTACATCTTAAAAAAAAGTAAGAAAAATTAAGAAGGGGCTGGAGAGATGGCTCAGCGGTTAAGAGCACTGACTGCTCTTCCAGAGGTTCTGAGTTCAATTCCCAGCAACCATATGGTGGCTCACAACACCTATAATGAGATCTGATGCCCTCTTCTGGCCTACAGAAAGGATACTGTATAAATAAATAAATAAATCTTAAAAAAAATAAGAAAGAAAGAAAGAAAAATGAAGGGAGCCAGAACTTACTGCCTCGCTATGCTCTCTGATACCTAAACCGACTTTCACTACCCCAGCACACAAGGATCACAGTGCTTGATAGACAGTGATCTGGACCCAGACACCTTTTCTTTGTTATGTGGCAAAATATTCAAATTTGAAAAAATTATAATTTTGTTCATATTATGCTTTTTAAACCATCACAATCTATCATGAAAAAATACTGTACAATTGCACATACACTCTTAAAGACAAACCAAATTTAAAATACACCTATAATATAAATTCTAAAACTTGAACCCAAGAGGTCAAGCCCCCACTAAATAAGTGCTGAAGGAACAGGAACAGAAACTTGTTTATCTGCATCACTGATGTGAATGAATTGACATTTGTTCTGAAGGGTGAGACAATTTCTGAGTAAAAGAACAAACTCATCCTTTCGACAGCTGAAACCTGTTCATCCTACTTAAGAGATCTAAGAGGATCAAACCCCTTGAGAGGTTCCTAAACAAATTCTGGGATCAAATTCTTTTCACAGGTCTTAAAGAATTTCATAATTAGACTAAAAGAAAGAGCAGGACCAGAGCAGCCAATGATTCTAATACAAAGAGAGATGAGCAAACAATAAATCCAAAAATAAGGTGAGATGTCCATTTTAAAACAAAGCAAACAAAACAAATAAAAAAGCCAGGTGGTGGTGGTAGAACATGCCTTTAATCCCAGCACTCAGGAGGCAGACAGATCTCTGAGTTTGAGGTCAGCCTGGTCTACAGAGTGAGTTCCAGGACAGCTTGGGCTACACAGAGAAACCTTGTCTCAAAACACCAAAAGAGACTGAGAGAGGAGAGGAAAGGGAGGGAGGGAGGGAGGGAAGGAGGGAACAGCTTTGATCTCATGTTTAGCAACCAAATTATTCTGTGATTTTTTTAAAAGATGACAAAACAAAAACAAACAAAACTGCTTACCTGAACTTTCAGGCCGTTAACATATAAAACAAACCACTTCCCAGATCAAGGAGAAATCAACAGAAAGATTAATGGAAACCCATCTGCAAGGGGAGAAAGCCAACGGTCATCAAACAAGCCAATGAGAAGGATATCCACCAGCACAGGGCAGTGTCTAGGAAAGCCAAGGGTATAAAGGCCAAGGAAGCAAGATCAGTCTGGGCCTGCAGACAAAGAAAAAGAGGTGATGAAATCAGATGAACAGAGAGTCAAGAGAAGAAACCAGCACACGGTTCTGCATTTATACTGACAGCTGAAATGGGCTTGCATATGAACTGAAGAAAACCATAAGGGCTAGCACTGGGCAAAAAACCCCACTCCTCCCTTCTTAAACACCTGCAGACAGCATTCAGCTATAAATGATTCACACCAACTGTAAATTCTTCTCAATTCAATGAAACTGCTATAAATTACTACCATAGAGTTTTGATGTAAAAGAAAATGACAAGGGGCTGGAGAGAGATGGCTCAGCAGTTAAGAGCACTGGCTGCTCTCCCAGAGGACCAGGATTCAATTCCCAGCACCCACACAGCAGCTCACAACTGTTTGTAATTCCAGTTCCAGGGGATCTGACACCCTCACACAGAATATATATAGGCAAAACACCAGCACACATTAAACAAACAAACAAATCTTAAAAAAGAAGAATAACACAAAAGTCTTTGTATTTATAATCCCATCCCATTTAGATTTCCTACTGTTATTTTTATACTAAAATCCTAAAAAGGTATCTCTCATATTTTAAATAATTATTGCATCATTAATATTGATTCTCAGAGTAACATGATTAAGTTTTACTAATAATAGCTTATCCTAAAATACAATGTAAGTAATTATCTTTCCCTAAAACATCATTCCTAATTTCTACAAGTTTGCACCTAAGCTGCTTTGTACATAATTCTAACAACCCCATCACCAGAGAATTATTAAAGGATATCCATAAAATAATACAGGCATCAACTGCAGAGAGGGCCAGGCTTACTATCAGAGCCAAGGAGTAAGGAAAATACTATAGCAATGGCAGAAAAGAAAAAGTGAAATTAATAGGCGGTTAAAGTTGCTAAATAGCCACAGAGATTGCACACAGGGTCAATGTGGTCTGAACAACAAATTTACTATCATGAAGTATTATATGAATGGGGAAGTGTCAAGGGCAAAGCCAAGTGTAAAGAAGTTAACACTTTGAATCTAATATTAGGGTTATGACAGAATCTGACTTTTTACTAAATGAAATAACTGTAATAGTCCAGGAAGGCCCACTTCTTCCTTTCTTGGCAATGGACTATGTGAAACTTAATTGAATTTAAGTTTTAAATTTAAGTTCCGGGTTGTTTTTATTTAGATGAACCAGAAAACGGGGGAAAGAACCAAATAATTACCAGACTGGCACAGGTGGAAAGAAGATATTCACTATAGATCATATACTAAATTTATCAAGCTCTAATAGATGAGGTTAGAAAAATGGAGTTATACAGGCTGAGCATCTCTGATTCAAAACTCCAACCCCACAACACTGAATGTTTTGAGATTTTTGAAGGATTTTATATCTTGGACTTTAGGTTAAGAAATGCTTAACTAATAGGTTCTATGAAAACACCCTAAAATCAAAAAATTCTCAAGTCTGAAACACTCCTGGTCCCTAGCACTTCATCCTGCATACATCTACTGAAAAACAGAAGAACAGCCCACTGACTCAAGAAGAAATATTAACAGTAGCTGGCCACAAAAATCCATATGAAGAAAAAAATAAATAAGTAACTCAGTCTAGGCAATACCGACCCCTGTAACTCTGAGGACTCCTTCCATGCCAGAGAACAAAAGATAGAGTGCTCCTGCCACCACAACCTTGTGAAGAGTGACTCCAAGACGAGGCCTAAAAAGGAAGCAAAGAGACAGCCAAGTACAGCAGCAGCAAGCCATGTGACAAACTATGGTGTCAGCGACAATTAGTACAGAGCACGAACTTCAGGAAAACGTGCTCCTTAGAAGAAAACCACTCCTGTGTGTGTGTGGTAGTCTGAATGGAACTGGCTCCCATAAGCTCATAGGGGGTGGCACTATCAGAAGATGTGGCTTTGTTAGAATGCATATAGTCTTGTTGGAGGAAGTGCATCACTGTGGGGGCGGGCTTTGAGGTTTCCTATGCTCAGGGTATCATCACCCAGTGTCTCAGTCGACTTTTCCTGTTGCCTGCAAGATGTGGGACTCTCAGCTACTACTCCAGCACATCTACCTGCACGCTGCCATGTTCCCACCATGATGATAATGGACTGAACCTCTGAAATTGTAAGCAAGCCACCCCCAATTAAGTGTTTTCTTTATAAGAGTTACTGTAGTCATGGTGTTTCTTCACAGCAATAGAAACCCTAATTAAGATAGTCTGGTCATAAATGATGAAAAGAAATACTAGAAATTAAAATCTGGTCCCCGGTTACTGTATTAAGTGTGTGTGTGTGTGTGTGTGTGTGTGTATATATATATATATATAATGTTAAGTACTAATATATATAATTATTACACATAATATATTTTATTAAATTGTTTTAATATAAATATACATATTTTTATATAATATATATTAGAAAACATTCTGTGGTATAAAACCCCCAGTAACAAAGCTCATCTCTCTCTCTCTCTCTGTCTCTCTCTCTCTCTCTTTCTCTCTGTCTCTCTGTCTCTTGCGCACTCTCTCTCTCTCTCTGTCTCTGTCTCCTCTCTCTCTGAACCAGGCTTGGAGGTGCAGACCTAATCTCACGCAACTTCAAGGCCAGTCTGAGCAATATGACACCTTGCTTCAAACCAGAATCTACAACAACAAAATATAACCACAATATCATTAGCAAATCTCAAAATGTTAACAGTTACCTCACACACTCAAATGTCGTGTTGTAGTTCATCAAATAAGCTCAAGCACAAAACCCAACTAAGTATGTAGCTTTGAACAAGATCTATTCATAGGAAGATGGAAAAGCCTTAGATCCTTAATATTAAATCCTCCTCCAACAGAATCTGTATTTTAACAAAATTACTAGGTGGTTCATTACAGTACATCTGTCTAAGGCAAATAAATCTCTATGGCTATTTCCAGTTAGAAAATGACCATAATGGCAGGGAATTATCTTAAAATCTTGAATATTCCATCACATGTAGAAGGCATTTAAATAAAAATGCTTATTCTACTTAATGTCTTTGGACTATTCCTGTCCTCGTCTTTCTTGAATTCCCTTTAATTCAGGAGACAGCTTCTGTCCCTAACCCTTCCCACAGATTGTTCTTGGTATGGTCACTAACACTCTTCATTAATTAAATTCAACAGTTAATTCTCCATCCTCTTACCTGGCCTATCTGATTATCTGATACAATCAAGGACCCCTCCTTGGAACAGTCTTCAGTTTGGCTACTGCCTTCAACCGTTACTTAACTTCCTCTACTAACTCTGCTTCATGTCACTGACATTTAGATAACAGAAAATATCTGAACACCCAGCCTTTGACCTTTTTCTCTCTGGATTTTCTTCCTTGGTAGCCTTGTGTAGTGTCCTAACTTAGCATCCCCATCTTCATAACTTCTATCTGGACTTCACCAGTGCTTATCTAGCCTACCTCCTAATCTTGCCATTGTGCCACGCCGATTCCTTGATCTTCCTGGGCTTGGTGAACAGCAATTCCTTCCTGCCACATGAGCAGACCTAGTTGGCACCACCCGCAGTTCCTCTTCTTTTACATCCCACATGTGACCATCATGGGACTCCACTGGTTCTCCCTTCAAAGCATGCATAGGATCCACTCACACCCCCGACTCTCTTTCTCTAGGTGAACAGATAGTCCCTTTGCTTTCCTCAAATCTTTATTTGGATGTCACTAAGTAAAGCCTTCCTGGGCCACCATATTTATAGCTCCAAGTTTCAATGCCTGAACTATAACACCTTTTATTGATACATTAGACATTTAGTTCATTTGTTCCCTTTTTCCACAAATGCAAAAATCTACAACTTTTATTTGTTGTACAGCAGGGGCTTAGAACAATGAGTTACTGAGTGCCTGATACAGGGAAGGCACTCGGTATTTTGTGGCTTGGGAAGAATGTTCTGAGTGCACTACAAGGAGCAGAGGGTTACGCAATGACTATAGTACTGCATGCTTCAATAACTTGTTTTTACTAAAAAGCTAAATTTTTTTAAAAAAACAATTACAGTAAGAATATTCTTTTGCTAAAAAACAAAACAAAACAAAAAACAACCTAATTTGCAGGATGGAGAGATGTTCAACAATTTAGAGTTCTTGTTATCGACAGACGACCTGAATTCGATTCCCACCATTTTAATGGCAGTTCACAACTCCAGTTCCAAGGGATCCAATGCCTTCTTCAGGCCTCCAGAGGTAGCAGGTCACAAACACACACACACACTCCATAAACATAAAATAAATCTATTTGCAAAAACAGGTTCAGATAGTCACTAAGTTCATTGTGAAAGTTTGTTTTTCTGCATTTGCCTCACTGCAGGTTTTTCTGCAGGTGTATTGTGAGTTTTTAAAAAGATGTAAAGCAGCATTTCTACACTTAAGACTGTAATAAAATTTCAGACATTTTTCATATCCCACTACTATTTTCTTACTACTTTTATCAACCTTTTCAGAACCAGCACTATCTAGATAGCAAATGTTTCAATCTAATTGGCATTTTCATTCAGAATTGAATACTCACTTGACTATGCCGTATCCCAGACTGACTATGATGACCAGGGTTCGAGCCAGTGACCGTTTCACTGCTGAGAGCAGCTCTGCAAGGACCAAGGCATCCTGGACTATGTGAAAGAAAGGGAGAAATGGTACTATACTCCGGTTTCAACCAATCCTACTACCAGAATGTAGGTCTCTTAACACTTTTCAGAATGAGCACAAGTATCAGACTTACTAAAGAGAGAATATCTCATGCAATTTTTACAAGCACACAGCTAATGATCTTAGCTGTGTGCACAACAATCTGGGTGTGCTCACCCATCAATTTTCCCACCATTTACTTTTGCAAATGAAACACAGCTATACGTGGAAAGCATACACGTGTACCCTGGTGCACATGCATAATTTTCAATTCACATCTTCTATTTTCTAGTCTTCATATCTTGCAACAATAATTATTAGTGAACAAATAGTCTGAAAGAAAACTAAAACCATCTCAATAGTCTACAATACCAAGTAATTTGTAATAAGCAGTCAACCTCATCAAACCATAAGCATATTCCCATTTTCTTGGTATTACTGTATTTTATCAAGTCTAAGATGCATTCCAAACACATGGGCACAAAAATCTATGTGTCTTGGGCTGGACAGATGGCTCAGAGGTTAAGAGCATTGCCTGCTCTTCCAAAGGTCCTGAGTTCAATTCCCAGCAACCACATGGTGGCTCACAACCATCTGTAATGGGGTCTGGTGCCCTCTTCTGGCCTGAAGGCATACACACAGACAGAATATTGTATACATAATAAGTAAATAAATAAATAAATATTTTTAAAAAATATGCGTGTCTTGCAATCAGTGCCATCTTATAATTAAACTGGCATTATTTACTTTCTTTTTTAATGTTGGCTTGGCTATCAATGACAACTGGGATTTAAGAAATATGAAATTATTCTTGCATCATTGTATCCTTGAACTATAATATTAAGAGAAACAGTCACAATGACGGTGATTCTGTTGTGGTTATTTTAATAAGAACTTTGGAAAAGTAGACCTATGTAACCACTGCTGACTTGAGAGATGTTGCCATGCATCTCAACCATCATCAAAAAATGCCAAATTTGGAGCTGTAGAGATGGCTCAGCAGTTAAGCGTTTGTACTGCTCTTGCAGAAGACTTAAGTGGCTCTCATTGCTCTAACTGGGTGACCCATAACTGCCTATAACTTTGGTTCCATGGGAATCTCATCTTTCTGGTCTCCACAGGCACCTGCACTTATGTGCATGAAATACATCCGTCCTCAAATACAGATTATTTTAAAAATATAAATCTGGGGGCGGGGAGGCAAATTTGGGTCTGGTGAGATGGTTCAGCAGATAAAGGTGTTTGATGCCAAACCCGACAACCTAAGTTCAATCTCCAAAGACATGCATGGTGAAAGGAAAGAACTGACTCCCTTCGGTTGTCCTCTGACCTCCACAGGCACATGGACCGTGTCATAACACATGCATCCTCACACATACACAAAATAAACAAATATAATTTTTTAAATGACACTTCTTTAACATACCTGATTCTCCTTTGTATCGGATATTCTGAAATTCTGCATAAAACACAGCTTTCTCAAACATTCCCAGAAAGATGACAGCACCAATCCAAAACTGAATTCTCAAGAGATCTCTCCAATAGCAAGCAGACCATGCCAGCCAGAGAACACCAAATAGGACGTACACAATACACATCACCATGAAAAACTGTGATCCAATTGGGAATGAAATAAAAAGGAGAATTAGGACCAAGAACCAAATATTTAGATTTAAAATCAACATATGGTATAACAAACCACAAAAAATAGATTTTACCTTCTTTTAGAAAAAAATTATATTTCTAGTGTACAATACTAACAAACAATAAAGGATGATCTAGTTTTGAACAGAGGAGACTACAGAAGGACTTGTTCTCAAGAATGCCTGTTCCTTGCATTAACTGCTCAAAACCCAGCAATAAAACGAAGAAAAAACAGGCCTGGCAAGCTGGGATGCAGAATCCTGAGACAATGGAACACAACTAACATGGAAAACTATAAAAGGGGAAGGAAGAGAGAACAGCTCTGAACACAAGTCTGCCAATAGACAAGGATCTCTCGGCACAGGCTAACCACAGTTTGAACACTTACATTATAAAGATTCATCCTTATCACGTGAGCGGGCTCAGGGCTAGATTACAGCAAGGTGTGCCCTGCTCTGAACCCAGATGTGAACTGCGAGGTGGTCACTGAGATACTGTCCATAGCTACAATAGTCACCGACCTTTCATTTTACAGATAAACGAGGCCCACAGGGTTACACTTTCTCTGTTGAAGTTACTCTCTGGGGAGATGGCTCAGCACTTACCGCTCTTGCAGAGGACCTGGATTCAGTTCCCAACACCCACATGGGGCTCACAACCATCCTCAACCATAGCTCCAGCATATCAGATGCCTTCATCTGATCTCTGCAGGCACTAGGCTCTCATGTGATAAACAGACAAATAGCAAAACACTCATACCCATAATATAAAATACAAAAATCTAATTCAAAAGGAAAAAAGTTAAACCTCAAAGTAAAAATTTCTAAACAGCACAGGAATAATCCTTTAATGAGACAGAGCTACAAAACAGACAATTTTCTTACTAAATTAAGTTTCATGCTAAATTAACTTATCAAGGTTAAAATTAGCACATGCTGACTCACGATCATCAGTGGGTAGTCTTCAAGAGTGAGGTATTCATAGGGACCCTTTACTTCAACAGTCACTGGCAAAGCAAATTAATTTGGTAGATTCAGTAATTAAACAATAACCCCGATTAATGTTTACTTTATTAAATTAGTAAAAGTTTCATCAACTCACTTTTAAGCATTTCAATCATGGTGATTAGTACATTAGATATATACAGTAACTTTGAAATCCATGAATTAGTCTCATGGTTCATCCACAACCTAGTGGTTTTGTTTGTTTGTTTGTTTATTCTAATTTGTTTGTTTTTGAGACGGAGATTCACTATGTAGCTCTAGCTGTCCTGGAACTCAGTCTGAAGACCAGCTGGTCTCAAACACAGAGATTCACCTGCCTCTGCCTCCCAAGGGTTAATCCCAAGGATTAAAGGATTAAGTGTGCCACTATGTCTGGCTCACACTCCAGTCTTAAGTGGGAAAGTCCTCTTCCAGATTCATATTCTCTGTGTGCGCAATGGATTTATGCTCGTTAGAAAGCACTTGTGTTTCATGTTTGTAGACTCTTCAGGTGCTATGCCTGCTTCCCCCACTACCTTCTTTTTGAGACAGGGTCTCTCTCACTGGCCTAGAAAGCACCAAGTCAGGCAGACTGGCTGACCAGTAAGCCCAGGGGACTCTGCCTATCCCCCCCGCCCCCGCCACCCCTGCCATGCGGTGATACAAGCGCAAACTGCCACACCTAGCTTGTTCCTGTGAGTTCTGGGAACAGAGCTGGGGGCCCTCCTTGTAAACACTTCATGAGCATTTTACAGACGACCCCCTCAGTCCCATACTCACGGCCCTGAAGACCGGACGAAATGACATTCCTTCACAAAGCCATCCTCAAGCTTCCATCCAGAACCATCCCACCTCCTTTAAATTCCAAATACTCTTGGTATACTTCTTTCAATATATTCCTAATATTCTTGTCTTCTGTCCATCTTTACTATATCTCCCTAATTTTTTAACTTATTTTTATAATCTTTCAAGTCAGATATCACTTTAAAAATAAAGAGTACTTTTTAAAAAGCTTAAAATCATAATAATTTATACAAGTGATACACCATCCCTGGTAAAATAAGACATAAAGACAATCCAGCAGCTCCCTAATTATATAAGCAGTATCTTCATTTAGGAATGAAAACCAAACCAACAAGAACCCATACAAGTTCAAATCAAAACCCAGCACTGTTTATCAAACTTGAACTGACTTTTCCAGAACTTACTATCAAACATTTTGTAAAAATTTGAATAAATAGGAACAAAAAAAGTGTTATCTACAAGATAAATCAGAAATCTGCCTCATTGAAACTCTACTGATCGTAAGATTAACTGCTTTGAGCTAGTCATGTTGGTACAATCTGAGCATCTGGAAGGAGAAGCAGGAAAGTTTGAGAGTTCTGGGGAAGTGTGAAGCCAGTCTGAGCCATGAGACGCTGTCTCAATGAAAGACTGATGGTTTAAAAACTGTCACTGATAAAAGAGTTGAATAAATTCTAGGAATGACTGATAGGCGAATTTCTGACTTAGCTGGGTTTGGTGCTTGACTATAATCGTAGCACCTGAAACACAGAGGAGTCATGACTTTGATGCCTGGTTCCATCAAAGACTTTAATGAGAGGGTGAAGGAAGTCACATGTGGTGGCCCAGACTTATACTCTCAGCATTTGGAAAGCTGGGGAAGGATTGCTGCAAGTCTGAGACCAAGCTGGACTATACAGCTAAGTCCTGTCTCAAAAACACATCAAAACAAGACATCCGGTCTAGGTACAACACTTGCATAGCATACGTGAGGCCCTAGGTCCAATCCCAGCACTGGAAAACAAACACCAACAAAAAAAGATGAAAGAAAAGAACATTCAGAGATAATTCTAGACTTTCATAATTTGGATGCCGAATCAATGAATGATAGTGTAAAAAAAGAAAATTATAGGACAACTTATCTCGAACACAGATTTAAATTAAAAAAAGGAATCCAACAATGTATATGAAAAAGAAGGTATGGGTATGTTTGTGTATTTTAATAAGACTAAGCAAAAAATAAAGAATGGTCTAAAACTGAAACCAATTAATACAAACATCACATGAACAAAAAAAGCTTATATGATCTTGTTTTGAGACAGGATCTCATAATTAAGTCTGGGCTGTCTTGGAACTTGCTAGGTATCCCTGATTGGATCTTGAACTTATAATACTCTTGCCTTGGGTTCTGGAGAGCTAAGATTATATAGATAAATGCCACCATGTCTGGCCTATTTGTTAATTTTAATATGTATACAATTATGCCATTGTGTCCTTTCTTAGCATTAAAAAAAAAGATGAAAATACTCAGTAAGTTCAGAAACAAGGATATCCTTGTCGAAGTAAGAGTATTTTGAGGGGGAAAAAAACTATAGTAAACAGTATTATTTAATGGTGAAATATATCAATTAAATGAGAATAGCTGCTATCATTTCTACTCAATACTCTACTGAGAGCAAGGATCGGGAAGGAAACTACACAGAACAAATTAAAACCAAAAATGGAAAACCAGAGAAACTACAACAGTTACTGCAAAATCCCGGGTAAAGGGTAAAGATTCTGAGAGTTATATAGCTACAGAAGAAAAGAAGGTAAGGAAATTCTTGAGAACTGGAAAGATGGCTCAGGAGGTAAGAGAAAAAACTCCTCTTCCAGAAGACTGGAGCTCAGAACCTAGCGCCCATGTGGGGAGTCTTACAACAGGAGCCTGAACTCACATGGGCAGAACTGCTCTTAGACACATAATTTTGAAATAAATCTTAGAAATAAAGAAAGAAAAACTTTTGATATTAAGAAATTTGAAATCAAGATTTAAAAGTATACTTCAAAATACTAAAGAACACTTAAAATATTCATAGCAAGAGAGCCAAAGAAAGTAAAATAAAGCCAGGTATCTATCCATAGAAAGTGTGTGGGCTATGCCTAGATGTACAAAAATATTTCTACATTTCCCACTTCAAATCAATCATGCATGAAACAAACAGAAAATCAGCTATTTTTAAAGCTATGAATTGAACTTACTGATAAAAAGATTACTCCGTGCATTTTCTTTTGGTGATTCCTTTGAGGACGAAATGTCAACGTGCACGATAAAAATGTACGGTGCATCTTGCCAAGTCTGCAATGGTTCATGCAATGCCTAGGGAGGAAATGGGGCATCAAAACTTCAAATCTCAATAATTTAGAGCACAAGTTAAAAATACAGTATGAAAACACTGCTCCAGAATACAGCCCAGAAATGCAGTGGAGTAAGTCAGCTTTCATTCACTGAAATGGCCATCATACGCAAGACAAGCTTGTGAGCACAAGGCAAAGTAGGCAAGATCGTGAATTGACAAAACACAGTCCTCTGCATTCTTGCCATACAAAGGTCTAAATTTAACATATTTATTTTTTACAAAGAAAAAACACAATTAAAAATCATTGAGTTTAATTTTTAACTCATGCTAGAATAATTATATTTTATATATCTATTATGAAATTAATTTAAAATAAAGATTGTATCACAAAAACATTCTTGATGTCAATACAGAAAAAAAACTCATATGTATGAGTATAAACACACTCTCTCTCTCCTGAATCAAATTCCCTTTTCCAAGCTAACAGAATCTATGTTGACATGATCTCACATTTAAATAAAAACTTTCACCTTAACTTACTCTAGGTGGATGGGAAGGCAGTGATTTTTGTCTCTTTAAATTACTGCCTCTTTAGTCAGCGTAGTTAACAGTCCTTGAAGCTAAGAGATAGTAACTTGATTTCCTCACTCAGGAGTCTCTACAAACAAGATTAAAATGTAAAGATAAGGGAAATGTGGAGGTGCAGAGAACCGTGGAGTTGGCCTGGTCTAGCTGCCTTAAGAGGTATGCATTGGCTGGTTGGTGGTGGTGCATGTCTTTAATCCCTGCACTCAGAAGGCAGAGATAGGTGGATCTTTGTGAGTCTGAGGCCAGTCTGGTCTACAGAGCAGGCTTCAAAGCTACAGAGAAACCCTGTCTTGAACTGCAACCCTCCCACCCCCGCAAAAAAGAGGTATGCATCATGGATTTTTCAAGTTAGAATCTGGGGCTCCTGGGGCACCGTACGCCTTTCAGTTTCTGAGAAACCGGGCGCCCCCTCAGCAGTGAAGCATCCAGACCACCTGTGTATCTCTGCATTCCATTCCCTAGAAGCCAGTGGAGTTTGACAGAAATAGTCTTATGAGTCTTAGAAATTAATCTTGTATACCCTGTATAGCTTGCAAACATCATTGTATCCTGGCAATGTATTCTTCCTGGCAACCACCATTATATTCTGACAAAGGTATAAAAAAAGTCTGATTGCTACAATAAACCTGTCTCAGCTTTAGTCTTGCTGAGACCTCTCCAACCTGACCTGATTTTAAATTCCACAAATCATATCAGGAGACCCTAGCTCAATAAGTTAGCACTGGCGCTTACTATGAAGGAAAACCATTGGTCTCCTCTTCAACTGTGAAAGGAGGTACCACTATTTAGACCTGCAGCTGGTTACTGTGGTCTTAAAAGGAAAAGGTTTTACCCAGAGATCTCCAGGTAAGCATTACTGACCTAATGAAACCCCACAGATTTTACACATTGATACAATGTGGAATGATGCTTACCCCAGTGGAATCATGTTTACCCTCTAGAAATCAACCCAGGAAACTTAGAATGCAATAGATTCCATGACACAATTCCAAGTCCAAGAAAGCAGATACATCCTTCAACTCTACATTCACTAGTAATTTCAGTAACAACTGTAAGCCATGTTGAAGCCATACTAGGATCTCTGCCAGTCTCTCTCCTCAAGGAGGATACTGGGAAATGTATAACTTCAAAGTCATAAGCGTCCTATGTTCTATTACTCACAATTACTGAACCTTTCCTGAACTTAGTCATTAACTAATTAGTGTAATAAACTGCTCTGCTATTAATTTCTTACATCTTAAAATTACCTCTTATAAATTTCAAAATGTTCTGATTAATTTTCATAGTCTAGGACTTGGCTTTCAGAATTACAGATTTTTAATCTTGCAAAAGAAGCACCTATATTCCACACACTCTGATAGGGATGTAACATTTGCTACATGTTCGGTCTTAACAAACCTATCAGATAAGCAGTTATTAACTATTGTTTGTTTTTATTAATTGAAGTAAATTTCACACGTCATAATTTTAACCATGTTACTGAGAATAACATAATTCAGTGGAATGTGACACCAAAACTTTTTCTGAGAAAGGTCTCTCAGGCTGATCTTTAACCTGTGCTTGCGTAATTATGTTGCTTCAGATTCCTAAGTAGCTGGGACTCCACACACCTGCCACAATACCCAGCTCTACAATGTTGCCAACCTCTCAAAAAAGTAGACCCTTATTCAATAGGCAATAATACTCCATTTCTCCCTCCCCCACCACCACATGGAACAACTCACCTACTCTCTGCTTTCACAGAGTTTTCTGCTGTGGGCATTTCTAATCAATGGGATGAATTAAACAGTGTCTGTCTTTTAACATCTGGCTGGTCTCACAGTTTTCAGTTATCTATGTTATAGCGCGTATTAGTACTTCATTTTTGTCAATCAATCACATTATAACTTACAGGCATAACACCTTGTTTGTTCACTCCTACTTAGAATCTTGTGAGCACCCCAATCCTAGAAATTCATGCTACACGGATCCACACACTGGATGCAGAGGTCTTCAAGACTTTGTTCATTTGCTTTCACTCTTCGCTCTCTCTTGACCTCTCAACACGGAACTCCACTGATCCACTCTGAAAGCATTCTTCTTCTACCTGCTCCAACAGTGACAGCCTCTTCTCACCTTTTCACTTTAGTCAATGCTCTTTCCAGCTTCTTGGCTTCCATTCTGTTATTCTGTTATTTTTCTGTTATTTTGTGACATCATGTTTCCCAAGCTGGCCTCAAATGTAACGGACCCATCCTGTTTCAGCCTCCCAAGGGCTGGTTTACAGCACTTACAGCCATAAGTTACTATATGTGTCTCAGCTTTGTGATTCCTACTTACTTCTTTTTAGAACTTGTATCTACTTCTTCCTGGTTTCCTTTGTGTTTGGTTCATTCTTTCCTTTCATTCTTTTGAGCACATTTTAAAAGTTCAAAGTCTTTCCTTCATCTAATGTATAAATGTCTTCAAAAGCTTTCTAAAAATTCCATTTAAACTTGCCATTTTAGCCGGGCAGTGGTGGTGGCGCACGCCTTTAATCCCAGTACTCGGGAGGCAGAGGCAGAGGCAGGCGGATCTCTGGGAGTTCGAGGTCAGCCTAGTCTACAAGAGCTAGTTCCGGGACAGGCACCAAAAGCTACAGAGAAACCCTGTCTCGAAAAAACAAACAAACAACAACAACAACAAAAAGATAAACTTGCCATTTTCTTTCTTGGCATCGCTCACAGTTGTTTATTGAAAACAGAACTTTGAGGATGAAAGAAGATCCTGGCCCTTCACTGACGGTGGGAGGTTGGAGAGGGTGGGTGTTCTGAAGTGGCTTTTCTGAAATATTTTTGTAAATTCTATATACTTTGTCCTGTGTGGCTACCAGCGCCTGCGTTTGTTTATATGCCTGCCTGACTCCTTCCTTTCATTGTTTTCAGTTCTGGAGGCTGAATTTGGGACCTCACAGACGCCGGGTGAGCATTCTACCACTGCTACAGCCAACGCCAAGTCTGTGTTTCCGTAGCTGAGTAGCTGGCTACTATTTTAACAAGATTTCCTAAAACATCAGGAGCTAAATAAAAGGTAAAGAGAAAAGGTCCAGTCCTAGTCCTTTCAGACTGGAGCAAGTCTTCACTGTAACCAGCGGCACGAAAGCTAGTTACAGTTTCAAAGCAAATGTCCTGCTCTAGCACACAAAAGCTTTGCAAAGCTCGTTTCCTCCCACTATCCCCTTTAGCCTTGTTCTTTACAGGTTTTGTGGTCTTATCTTTTGCTTGCCCACTTTCCCTATGATGCTGCAACCCAGAACTTTTGACCCTAAATATACTTGGCAAACTCAACCAGGACGCCCCTCAGCCTTGGGAATGCCGAGTCAGACAGCATACAGGCAAGTCCTTAACCAGATTCACTAGTGACCTGTCAGTCCAGACAAAAATCACAGTCACGATTCTTGAGTAAATTCTAGACTTATATTTTTGGCACCAACAAACTTATCAAGGACTAGAAGTTGCCATTATCCTGCCTGATCTTGTAAGCAAGGGTGATTCGAAACACCATAGCATTCTATCATTGCAATGCATCAGCTTCTTTCTTCAGTATGGCTCAACCAGTGAAGAGCCTGCTTCAGACACCTGGTGTCCTCATTTTGATCCCCAGAGCCCATATAAAAGTGGAGGAGAGACCTAGCTTCACAGAGCTTTCCTCTGACTTTCAGTTGTGCAACATGACATATACACCCCTCCCCCATCTAACAGACCATGAACGATGCATGTCATAATCTAAACACAGATGCTCTGAGAAAGAGATACTATATGGGTAATTCTGTCTCTAACACATTATATCTTCAGTCAAGTAATAAACCGTAAGGATTATTATAAAACCAAACACACCTTTACCATACAATCATCAAGTACGCTTCTTTTCATCCACCTAAATAAACTGAAGATCTATATCCACACAAAACCCCCATACAAATGCTTATAATTAGAACTTAAAAGCAATTAAGATGTCCTTCAATAGGTGAATGAATACCAAACAGTAATACAACCAAACAATGAAAAAAAGAAATGAGTTATCTAACCACCAGAAAATATAAAAGAACTTCAAATGCGTATTATGGAGAAGCCAATCTGATAGTGATCTGATAGTGACTACAATCAGATGATATCCAGAAAATGCTTATAAGCAGTAAAAAAAATCAGTGATTGTCAGGGTTTAGGAAGGATGGAGAACACAAAAGGCAGAGAACAGGGATTTTAGAACAGAAGCTACTCTGTATAATAGCATCATGGTGGGAATGCCATTGTATAGTTGTCAAAACCAACAGGATATACAACATAAGCAGGGAATATTATATAGACCAGGCTGCCCTGGAACTCTAGAGACCTAGGTGCCTGCCTCTGAATGTTGGGATTAAGGTGTATGTCAGCATGCCCTGTCCTATTAATTTTTTCAAGTTATGATCAACTATATGGCAGCCATAAGAAAAGGCAAAACAGGTTTAGAGGTCCCTAATAAGATTATTAGCTTGAGATGACTGGCAGTTTACTAAACTCCTCTAATCTAAGGGGTTCTTTCTGGTCTGACTCAGAACTACTCAGCGTTATGACAGCTGTCAACACACTCAAGAGCAGTCACTAACAACAGCGGCAGCCTGGTGTGACATGAGCAGCATCAAGAAGCCTAACAAAACCTTAAAGGAAAAATTTGCAGAATTGGGTCTTTGTGTGGAGTCTGAACTCTCAACCATTCCTGGAAATTCAGACAGCACACACATATGCAGGGCTATGCACAGGCCCAGGAGAGAGCTGAGAAGACCCCCACCACTCAGCCCGGGCAGTCTCAGTGCTTGAAGCAGGCAGGAAGAAGGGTTAAGGCAAAATTGTTAAACTGGGAAAGAAGTCACACACAGAATCATGTATTATAAGATTCCATCATACAAAATGCCTCAAAGAGACAAACCTGGGGAAATGGAAGTTTAGTGCTGAGAAAAGAGAGACTCAGGGAAGGGAGAAGTGGAACAAGAATTCTAAAGCCAGCAGCTGGAAGTTGTGTGACTTTTCAAGACACTAAAGCCCACCAAATGTCACGCTTTAAAGGACGAATGTGTGATATGTAGTATGTCTTAATAAAACTGTCACAAAACTAGAAACATAAGCCAGGAATGCAGCCCAGGCCTTGTAACCCCAGCATTTAAGAGGCTTGCTTGGACTATATAGTCAGTCAGATTTTGTAAAGTGAAGAAACCAAAAATAAATAAAAACCTAAAATAAAAATTAAAACTTTAGTAGTTCCGTGAAAAACATGATCTGAAATGGTTACCTATATAGTTTCTCTATACTTTAAACTGGAAATGTTTTTAAGGAAATTATATATTTCTTTTTTGAAAAATCTTATGTGTCTGTGGCCAAGTGTGTGCAGTTACCAGTAGAGGCCAGCAGAGGTCAGAAAGGAGTAACCGGGGCTAGAGTTACAGGCGGTTGTGAGCCAGCTCAGCCAGGTACTGGGAACCAAAAATAACTTGGGGCCTCTGGAAGGGCAGTGTTGCTCTTAATTACAGAGTAATCTCTTCCGGCCCCAGGAAATAGTTATAGATGAGCCTCACACAACTGTAATATAAAAAGTGTAACTAGATTTTGGTTTTACTTCAATTTTCTAAAGTTTCTTCCAATTAATTTCTGACTGAGTTTAAATTTCTTTGAACTAGTTTCTTCTTGTTTACAAATATTTATTGGCAGAGGGGAAGGATTCCCAAAGTGATAGAGGTTATGTTGTTTAAAAAAAGGAAAAAGAAAACCTCAGGCGGGAAAGATGGCCCTGCACCTCACCAACTGCAGCACTCGGGAGAGTGAGACCTGTACCTCGTCTGGGCAAAACAGTAGAGCTGAGCCTGGAGGTGTGGGAGCAGGAGAAATGGCCCCACTCCTTGCTGCCTGCTGCAGTGGGTGAGTTAGCTTGGGCAGTGCTGGAGAGCTCGCCCTGGGTGGCAATGAGGGATCTAACCCAGCTACCATCCAGGCCCAGAACTAGGGCTCTAAGTTGTCCCACCCCAACATCCGCCTCATCTATGAACTGCTGGAGCAGGTGAAGGGTCTTCAAGACACAAGGCAACAGCAGGATATCCAAGAGGAGACTCAGTGAGGGCCCAGTACTGAGGGTGTAGAAGCCAGAGGCTTTGAACAGACCAGTGGCCATTGCAGTGAACACTTACAGGTAAAGATGTGTGGACTGAAGGTTACACTGTGAACCACTGTGTCACACCACAGCTTCCATGTTCTTTTTTTTTGTTTGTTTGTTTGCTTGCTTGTTTTTTTTTAATTCTCTGTGAAGCACTCCTGTGTCCTGGAACTCACTCTGTAGACCAGGCTGGCCTCAAACTCACAGAGACCCACCTGCCTCTGCCTCCCAAGGGCTGTGATTAAAGGTGTGTGCCACCACCGCTTGGCTTTTGTTGGTTTTTACTTTATTTATTTTATTGGGGCGGGGGGGAGTTGCAAGGGTAGAAAGTGAATAGGAAAGAATAGGTAGATAATAGGATCACGATGCAGGATGTGAAGTTCAGAGAATCAATAAGTGCAAAAAAATTCTAGAAAATACAAAGAATAAAAACCATTCATAGTATAATCTAGAAACAACCATTACCACCATTTTGGTGTGCAGTTTTTGGTCTTGATTTCCATCTTAAATGTTACAACACCAAAAGAAAACTATCTGAACATCAAACATACATGCTAATGCCCCAAATGCCCAAATACTTACAGTTTTGTCCCCTGTAAAGGTAAGATTTGTTCCATTCTCCTTAGCCTTCAATTAAAAAAAAAAGAAGACAGAAAATTACTTCACAGTTTTTACATTGTTCTCAGAAATATGTAAGGAAAAATAATTACCTCCTGTTTTTCTCCTAAAAGAGGGAGTCGATGCATAAGATCCCCAGAAAAGCTCTATAAAAAAATTAAATATTTTTTTAGTAAAAGTTCAAAATACCTAGAAATGATTCATGAAAAACATATAATACAGTAAAAAAAAAATAGTAACAGCATCAACAGACAACAAAACTTGCAATTAATTACAAACAAGAAAACCCTGCTAGGCATAACATGACCCCAACTGGCCCTAATCTTTCCACGCGGAAGGTAACCCAGAATGCCAAAGCCTTAGACAGAAGCCACATGTCTGGAGCAGAGAAGGGCAGCAGAGTCCCTCTCATTCAAATCAACAAGACGAAGCTTAACATCAGTAGTTGTATTTTCCTTCCTCGGTAATTGAATTGTACAATAGACTGGAAGACAGTGTACCCTATGACTCTGGAAAGACGACAGCAGACCTGAAAGTAACAAGACGCAGCAAGTAGCTCTTTACAATCAAATCCAACCAACCCTTCCAGTTGAAGAAATGAATTTAAAGAAAAGATAATAAATTACTCAATGTCAGTTTCTTCTGTTTGCCATCAATTTTGAACCATTTTTAAATTTCTCTTTTCCTACTTACTCCATAAAGTCTAAACTAAGACAAAACTCACAATTTAATTATCAATTACTTCATTTATTTATCTGTTATTTAATTATAATCGTCTACCCATTACTTTAGTGACTGAACAGAAAACCTACCTCTGCTGAACTATATGCTACTGTATAGCAGTTTGCTAAACATATCTAAGCAAATGCAACAAAGACAGAGTGAAGCCGCTGTTAACAGTAACAAGAACTACCTGAAGTGGTGGAGCACGCCTTTAAACCCAGCACTCGGGAGGTAGAGGCAGGCGGTTCTCTGTGAGGGCAGCCTGGCCTACAGAGTGAGCTCCAGGACAGCAAGAGCTACACAGAGAAAAACCTGCCTTGAAAACAGAACACACAACAACAACAAAACCCCAATAACAATAACTTTTCAATACCTCTAAAGCTTTTCTACACACTTTAAAATTTTCCATCCAAATACCATGTTAGCTCCTGTTTCTAAAGGATAAAAATGAATTTCAGGCCTAGGCAATAGCTCAGTGGGAAAAGTGCTTGATGCTCAAGCATGAGGACCCCAGTTTGGAGATTCAGCAACTACATACAAAGCCAAGCATGGTGACGTAGTATGTAACCCCAGGATGGGGGAAGCACAGACAAGTAGATCCCAGGAGTTTACTTGCCACCCCATCTACCTAAAGTAGTAAGTGCTAGGTACAATGAGCAATACTGTCTCAAAAAATACAGTAAAATTATATGAAATAAGGTAGAGAAGTGAATGAAGACAGCCTGATGTCAATCTCTGGCCTCTGCATGCACATGTATGGACAAGCGCACCAACATACACAGTATAGGCTTATATAGACACACACACGAAGTTCACAAACTTTAAAAAAATAGAATTTAAATAAAAATAGCATTCATGAGATTACATATTTATGTAAGCATTAATAAATGTAGAATCCTATTATTATTTACCTCTATATATTATTCACTCTTCTTTACACAAAGATGTAAAATTTAATCATAAAGTAGCAATGCCCTTTAAGATATATTATAAAATCTAAAACCTCTGATTATCTGAAGACATATCAACTAAATAAGAGAATTAAAATTTGTTTTGCTAAATGACCATTAACAGAGGAGTAGATAAGTAAAATGTGTTATGTACATATAACAGAATTTAGCGCTAAAAGGGGATCAAGTTTGGGTACATGCTATAACACAGAAGATCCTAGAAAGCACAAAGTCCATATCAAAAAGATCAAAAACTCAAATGCTCTATGAAGTATCCAGGATTGTCACATTCATAGGGACGAAGCAGAATAGTAGATAATGAGGAGCAGGAGGAGATGACTGACTCCTGAGTGAGTACCGAGTTCAGGTTAGCAGGACGACAGTGACAAGGGACAGTGATAACTGCACAGCATGAATGAACTCGAAGCTACGCAATCCAACATTAAGAAATACAGCAACGTAACTTTCACAAGAATGTGCTGTGAACAGATCACAGTGATCTTCTTAACAGGAAGATCTCTTCTAGAGGAACGATCTATCATATAAACAATGGCCATAGGAGAAATTCAGACATTACTTTTTTTCACCTCGTCTATTTTCTTCCAAACACTGTCAGAGGTTACCTGGGCTTTATAGAGTTCACTACAGTTCTGAAATAATTTTGATGACGTTTGGTATCTCCCAGATAAGCCTTTTTTGTCCTTGAGATTTTTTTCCAAATATGTGTCTACTTCAGTTGCCTAGAAAAACAAGGAAGACACAAAGTTTTAGCTCACCTGTTGCAAATCAGGTTAGAAGACAACAAAGAATCAAACAGTAGTACAAATAAAACTGCCACTTTAAAAACCAATAGGAGAGGCCTGGGGACATGGCTCAGTGCATGAAGTTCTTGTCTTAAAAGCACAAAACCAAACTGTGACGTCGAGCTTCAGAACCTATATAAAACAAGCTGGGTGTAGAGGGCAGTCCTTGCAACCCTAGTGTATGAGAGGTGGAGACAGGCAGGGTCCTAGGGCTCACTGGTTGGCCAGCCAGTCTAGCCTGCTTGATGAGATCCAGGCCAACGACAGACCTTGTTTTGAAAACACAAGGTGGAGGGCATCTGAACACCTGAAGCTGTCTTTTAGCCTGCACACATAAGCCTGGATATGCACAGGCACACCAGTGCACATACATATACATTCTCTCCCTCTCGCTCTCTCTCATGAAAGATTACATGATGGCCAGCAAGATGGCTCAGAATGGAATGTGTGACAACCTGAGCTTAATCCCTAGAATCCACGGTGGAAGAAAAGCCAACTCCTAAAAGCTTCCTTCTAACCTCCTCCACAGTGTGCTGGGACACACACACACACACAAGTGCGCAAGCACACACTTTAAAGACTATATAAGAATATTCAAGAATCTAAAATTAGGCTGTCTCTGCATCTGGCAGTGAAGGGCAAGAAACAAATTCAGGTCAAAATAATGAGAAAATGCAATTTCCCCATATTTGCCCCGTCTTATAAAAGAACAGATGGTGTCCAGCTCCCTATCACAGGAAACCATAAGCACAGTTTGCTCTTCAGTGTTGCTTTCTGCAGTTCTAAAAACATTAGCATATGTCCCTTTTCAAGATAAATATCATGCCTGGGGGACTGGAGAGTTGGCTCAGTGGTTAAAAATGACTTGTGGCTCTTGCAGAAGAGCCAGGTTCAATTCCTAGCACCCACATGAGGCACACGATTGTCTGTAACTCCAGTCCCAGGGGATTGACACTCTCTCTGACCCCTCAGACACCAGGCATGCATGTGGTGTACATACATGTAGGTAAAACATTCATATACATAAACAGTAAACCAAATAAATCAAAAAAAAATATTTTTACAAATCATGCCTAGAGAGGGTTGGTGTCATGTCCTTGCTGACTAAAGGACCTGACAACAAAAACAATAGTAACAGTAAAAGGAGACTAGTTAGAAGGCTCAGCAGTTAGACTGATAGTAAGAGGAGACTAGTTAGACGGCTCAGCAGTTAGACTGATGGTAACAGTAAGAGGAGACTAGTTAGACGGCTCAGCAGTTAGACTGATAGTAAGAGGAGACTAGTTAGACGGCTCAGCAGTTAGACTGATAGTAAGAGGAGACTAGTTAGATGGCTCAGCAGTTAGACTGATAGTAAGAGGAGACGAGTTAGACGGCTCAGCAGTTAGACTGATGGTAACAGTAAGAGGAGACTAGTTAGACGGCTCAGCAGTTAGACTGATAGTAAGAGGAGACTAGTTAGACGGCTCAGCAGTTAGACTGATAGTAACAGTAAGAGGAGACTAGTTAGACGGCTCAGCAGTTAGACTGATAGTAAGAGGAGACTAGTTAGACGGCTCAGCAGTTAGACTGATAGTAACAGTAAGAGGAGACTAGTTAGACGGCTCAGCAGTTAGACTGATAGTAAGAGGAGACTAGTTAGACAGCTCAGCAGTTAGACTTTTGCCACCACACATGATGGATGCCAGAGCCCATGGGGTAGAGGTGGAGAACTGATGCTCACAGGTTGTCCTCTGACACACAATCTTTTAAAAGAAGAATCTAAAATTAAACTCTACAGTACAGAATTCTGGGGCAAGTATATTTGCTGTTGTTCCAGAAAACCCACATTTGGTTCCCAGGACACATACCGAGTGCCTCACAGCAGCCTCTAAGTCTAGCTCCAGAAGTATGACACTCTCCCCTGGCATACACACATGTGTAAGCACACACACAAATAAATAAACAAATCTTTAAAATAAGGTACAGAATTATAGTCCCTGACTCACAAAAAGGTAATTCTCTAACAATTCTGGGAAGACTAGTAAATTTTCAGATAGAAACGTTTTTTTTTCCTTTTTTTTTTTTTAAAGATTTATTTATTTATTATGTATACAACATTCTACCTTGATGTATGCCCGCACGCCAGAGGAGAGCGCCAGATCTCAGTACAGATGGTTGTGAGCCACCATGTGGTTGCTGGGAATTGAACTCATGACCTCTGTGCTCAGTGCTCTTAACCTCTGAGCCATCTCTCCAGCCCCCTAGAAACGTTTTTTTAACCTCACGGTTATTTGATCAAATTAACAAAATCTATAAAAAGATAATTTACGCTCATAAGCTTAGGGTGTAAAGCTGTTGTTGCCAATCATAACCCATTTCTGATAGTCATAAAAAATTACCATGTTACCATCTCCATACTTTAAAAACAATTATGTGTACATATGTGTGTGTGTGTGTGTGTGTGTATGTTTTTGTACACATGATGCCCCCGGAAGCCTTGGATCCTCTGAAGCTGGGGTCACAGGCAGCTTGTGAGCTCGGTGGATGTTGGAAACGAACTTAGGGCCTCTGTAAGAGCAGTGCATACTATATTCTTGACTGTGGAGCCATCTCTCCAGCCCTTCTCCATACTTTTATCTTGTAGCAATCCAAAATAACTATTTGTATGTCTTGTGAAGACAAGATATATGTATATGTATGTGTATATATGTGTATTTGTGTACATATTTGTGTGTGTGCGTGCATGTGTGTGTATGGTGAAATATCTGTAACCATTTGTAAATCTGGAAGCGCCATGGAAACTAGGGTTTTAGATTTCCTGGAGTTAGAGTTATGGTGGTTTTGAGTAGTATGACTAGGTGCCGAAAACAAAATTCAAGTCCTTTGCAAGAGCAATATAGATCAATATAAGCTCTTAACACTGAGATTCATGCCAATGTTATATAACGAACTCGGCCAAACTCAAACGCTCCTATAAAACTTCACTACGGAAGCTGGGGATGGAGCTTAGTTGGCAGGATTTACCTAGCATGAATGAAGCCCTGGGTTATATCCCCAGCAGACATAAAATCAGGCAGAGCAGAGCTCAGCAGTTACGAGTACTGGCTGATCTTCCGAAGGACCCAAATTCAATACCCAAAACCCACATGCAAGCTCACAGCTGTCTGAAACTTTAGTTCCATAGGATCTGGTGCCCTCTTCTGGCCTTCAAGAGTACTGCACACATGAGGTACACAGACATACACAATGGCAAAACACCCATACATGTAAACTAAAAATAAAATCTTTAAAAGTACAACAATTTATATTATAAAAAGTTCATTACTAGGATTTCTTTTTTTTTTTTTATTACAAAAGACACTTTACTGCTAGGGAATGGAACAGAAAGATACAGCTTCATGTCCAGGAAATTTCAGTAGCTCTGCGGACAAGAATTACAGGGAGGGGAGCACCTCCCCGAAGGTTGGTCCTTTAATCATTGCAGATTTTTAAAAACACTTATTCAATTCATTAATAGGATTTTATTTCTGCATTACAATTAACCTTTAAGAAAGGCCAATAAAACGCTGTGGCATAAAGGATATCCCAACTACATAAAAAAGGTCATTAAAATACCATTCACTTTTCTAACCATGTATCTTTATAAATTCAGATTTTTTTCAACAAATATTTCAAACAATTTATTTCAGGACTAAGTAAAGAACAAAGCACAAAAATCTAGCTGTCTGAAGAGTGGGAGGAATGAGAATATGAACAAGGAGGTCAAGACCGTGATGGTTCATCCACTGAAACAGTCTACCTGAGCTAATGGGAGCTCACCAACTCCAGCCAGACTGGGAAGGAACAAGCATAGGTCCAAACTAGTCCCTCTGATTGTGGTTGACAGTTGCGTGGCTGGGGCAGGCTGAGAGACCACTGGACTGGCAGTGGCACCAGGATTTATCTCTACAGCATGCACTGGCATTTTGGGAATCTATTCTCTTAGGATGGATACCTTGCTCAGCCTAGATATAGTAGGGAGGGCCTTGGACCTTCCCCAAAGCAATGTGCCTTACCCTCTCTGAGGACTGGATGGGGGTGAGGTGAGGTGGGTGTGTAGAGGGAATGGGAGGAGGGGAGGGAGTGGGAACTTGGATTGGTGTGTGTAATGAAGGGAGATTTTCTTTTCTTTTTTTTTTTAATAAATAAAGATGGCAGAAAAAAATCTGTCTCTGTCATGCCAGATTTTAGTTAAAGACATCTAGCAAGATCACAAAACAATACTACTCCTCTGGGATTTTTTTTTTTTTGAGACAAGATCTTATGAGTTTGTTATTGCTACTTAAAAATAATAAATATCTTAATATTTTGTTTTATCTTCTTTTTAAAAGTTATTTTATTATTTTATGTGTGTTTTTTATTATTTTATGTGGGTGTTTTTGCCGCATGTATATCTGTGCACCAAGTGTCTGTCTGTGGACACCAGAAGAGGGAGTCAGATACCCTGGAAGTGAAATTACAGTTAGTTATAAATTGGCATGTGGGTACTGGGAACTGAACTCAGGTCCTCTTAATCACTGAGCCATCTCTCTAGGCCTTAATTTTTAAAAGAGGAAACCACTGAAACAAAAGCCTTGTAGAGGACCAAAAATTTGTTCAGCAAGTAAAGGAATCTGCTGCCAAGCCTGGAGAACTGCGTTCAACCCCTAGAGCCTACACAGTGGAAGGAGAAAACAACCCCTCAAGTTATCCTCTGATGTCCACACTCATGCCGTGGGTCATGTGCGCAAATACACTAACAGTAAATGTGAGGGTTTAAAAAAATTGAAAAACAAGGGCTTTTTGAGTCCACAATTTTTTTGTTTGTTGTTTGGTTGGTTTTTGTTCTTTGAAACAGGGTTTTTCTGTGTAGCCCTGGCTATCCTGGAATTCACTATGTAGACCAGGCTGGCCGAAACCTGGAGACCTGTCAGTCTCTGCCTCCCAAGTGCAGGGGTTGGAGGTGGGCACCACCAGACCCAGCCACAGTTTTTAGATATGAATTCTGAGACAGGAAGCCTGAGAACTGCTGACACGGTCTGCAGACCGGGCCAACTGCGCTACAGTTTCAGCTCCGCTGTTCCACACACTACTCTTTCTTCTGTAAAGTTAAGAGGTTGGGGTCAGATGATCATTAAGTACCAGGAAAAGTCTGTATTTCCAAATTCTTTACCTTGAAGCTATAGATCTCATTGTAGCAATCAGCACTTTTCAGAAACCAGGTTATATTCAAAGACAGATCACAAGGCTCTCCATCAACTATGAAAGAAGAAATAATTGTAAATACAAGAGAATTCCAAAAGAAGCATTCCTCCAGCATATCTCTATTAACCTATGGCCTATTTATTTTCCACCCTAAACTGAGATACTTAATATCCCTTCTTTAAACATAAGGAAATCAAGTCATACAAGCAAAAAAGAAGTGTTTGTTCTTTCTTTCTTGGTGTTTGTTTTGAGGCAGGATCTCATTGTGCAGCCCAAGCTGGCCTCAAATTCACTTCCATCCCTCCATCTCAGCCTCCCAAGTGTTGAGATTACAGGAGTGAGCTAGCGTGCTCAGATGCCCAAGTAGCCTTTATATACTATCCTTCAGAAATGGTAGCTAAGCACATTTTCTTTCTTTAACTCTTTTGAAAATTTAGGTCTATTTCTATGTCCCAAACCTCTGATCTATATTGAAAAAAAACTAGGCATGATAAGGCAATCCTAATCTAAAACTATTTTTAGGTTATTTTATTATTCAAGTATTTACCAAGCAGAACACACATATACAAAGGTTGAATAGTTAGGTTAAGAATAGAACGGAGAAAAGCAAATGATCAAAGATCTTTTTTAAAAAAGGTCACAATCTTACTGGAGAAATACAATATAACAGTATCAAGGATAGCATAATATTCATGATTGTTAAATGGTGATTTAAAGAGATCCACTGAGAGAATACTCATGGCTTGGGCCTTGAAAGTCAGCAAGAATGCATAAACGGGGCTGGAGAAATGACTCAGCAGTTAGAACTGAGTTTAGTTTCTAGCACCCACATGGTAGATAGCTCATGGCCGTCTGCCACTCCAGTACCAGGGATCTGTTATGATGCCCTGTCTAGACTTGTTGATTCCACCAGCCTAGCTCCAGGTTCGAGAGACCCTGTCTCAAAGAAAATAGTGGAGACCAACAGATACAGCACGACACTTGGCATCCTTCTCTGACCTGCACAGGCTCACCTGTACCTGAACATATACACACCATCGTACATAAACACATGACAAAACCCCACATAGTGTGGAACACAATTATTCTAAAGAACCCAAGCATCAGTCTGAAGATGTAAGAAGGTAAACCCAACTGTCCTGAGAAGCGGGACAAGATACTACAGACTCCTCTGTGCAAACAAACCAAAAATAAACATGATGGCAGTGGGTTCTGCTTGCTGCCTGTAATTCTAGCACTTGGCAGGTATGAGCAGGAGGATCAGGTATTCAGGGCCAACTTCAGCTACATGAGACTATTTCGAAAAAAAAAACCAAAACAACAAAACACATACACAAAAGAATAAAAATAAAAAACAAATATGACTGCATTTAAGAATTTACTTTTGTTCACAAAAAAAAAAACATCTAATTAAAACTTCCTCTTTGATTTCTGCTGAGGAAGAAAAAATACTAAAGATTCCTTACATTTTGAAAGTGTAACATGAATAAGTATGATTACACTTAGGAAATCTACTTTTTTTCCCTCAGATTTATTCACTTTATGTGTATGTTCTACTCACATCTATGACTGCATATCATATGCATCCTGGTACTAGAATTATGAACACTTGTGAACCACCACCTGGGGTACAGGGAACTGAACCTGGTTCTTCTGCAAGAACAAGTGCTCTTAACCACTGACCTATCGCTCCAGCCCCAGGAATTTACTTTCATTCAGAGCAAAAGATGCAATCAGGAAGTTATAACCTACATCTTGAATACTAACACTTAGGAGGCAGAGGCAATCAGATCTCGATGAGTTCCAAGACAGCCTGGTCTACATAGTAAGCTCCAGGACAGCCAAGGCTACCTAGAAAGACCCTGTCTCAAAAAGCAAACAGTAATTAATTAATTAAAATAGATATTACAGTGATGATATAGATACAGTACTTATCCCCATCTCAAAAACAGAGCAACCCATGAACATTTAATTCCAAAAATAACATTTCAAAACTAAAAGGGAAGTTTTAGTGCACATGGGACATTTAGCTCCAGATCCTGCAGTCATCTCACTAGACAAACTGGTTTTCTTCTACACAATCCCAACTTCCTTAATATCCCTGAACTCACTGTTCCTGGAAGCTTAAACACTCCCTTGGCAAACAGAAGATCTACTGAGTATCTGAGCCAGCAGTCTGACAAAACTCGGCCATGTTTTCAGTAAACAGCTAACAAGCACACAAGAGTAAAACCAGTGATACTTCTGACTCAGAACAGGTTTAAAAATGATGCACGCAATCAACCAACAAAATTAAATATAATGCAGCTGTAATGTAATTAAATATATACATAATTTTCATAAACACACATATATACATTCTATATAGCATTATAGTCAACATATGAATTCAATAGATTATACATTCAGTATGTAATATATAATACAAATACATAATATAAGCTACAAATAATCGTGTATTTATACATAACATAGTAAACTGAAAAACAAAATAAAACAAAAATTTATACAAGTATTCTGAATGTCATTTATATTATGAATTCAGTTATACTAAATGTTTGTATCTAAACAGTGTCAAGCTAATAAATTTATGGACTTAAAATGTTTTAAGGCGCTAGGGAGATGGCTTTGTTGGGAAAATGTTTCCCACACAAGCATCAGGACCAGATTGGCCGACCAGCAAGCTCCAAGTTAAGAGACCTTGTCTAAAAAAAAAAAAATAGGGTAGATAGGAAGTGAGGAAGACACAAGTAACTGAGCTCTGGCCTTCACATGCATATACACACGTATTCATACATGTATTATGTTCATTCATTCATACATGTGTATGTTCATTCATTCATACGCACGTGTGCGCACACGCACAAGCAGGCTAAGGTAGAAAATAAGCTCAAAAAAACAATACAATTTAAAAACTCACATTTCAATAAGATGGTAGTATTTCTAAAAAGAATCTTTCCAAAACTAAAATAATTTTTCCCCTGCAAAGATAAAGAAAAGATAATTAGCATCAAGGCATTTTGATTTTCAAGACAGACTATGAATACCTAAATTTATAAAATATTCACATTAATTTTCTTAATCAAAAGGACAACACCACCTTTTCTTTTAGTGAAGGTCAATCACATTCAAACTGTTGGCTCTCGCCTCTCAGTGTAGTCCTGATTTCCTACCCACAGGTCATAAAGCAGGGACTATCAATGGGAAGCTGCTACAAATCTCAACTTAACTTGAAAGCATCATCGTAGGGTAAAAGGGGCATGATTGCCAAGGCCTGCACTCCTGAGATGGACAGTTCCTTTTCTTCACTCACTAACCATTCCTAACAACCACCAACCACAGCTTTCAAATAATCTTTGAATAGTTTCACTTTTAAATTTAAAAGGACCCAAGTACTAATTATTTCAGTAACAGACAATTATAATTCAAAACCCAAAACCTTTGCCAAATGAGTAAAAGCTGCAAAATTTGCGATGCAAATGTACAATGAACAGGACAAAAGCAAAACAAAAAAAGTCAACAAAAACAGTTAATGGTTTTTAAAGCAGTTCTTGCCCAAAATCTGGGTTTTGTGGTTCAAAATACTACTCTGACTCAAACGAGGTCTTCAAACTGGGAGGGGACTAGGTCAACCTATCAGTTAACAACCCAAACGAAAGACTATCCTTACGACGTTACATTTTAGAGTTGTTCCATTCTGGCAGTTCTCAAGTTAAAAAGCATTTTAAAAAAAAAATCCCCATGTCCCCTAATCACAAAAATACTTCGAAGTTTAAACCCAATCAAGCCATCTCATCCGTAGAAATATTTTTACAACAAAATTAAAATTAAGACACTAGAGTTAAGGACTCCTATTTATTTGTCCCTTTCATCTAAGCCTAGGTAACTGGATTTTGTGACATTCTAGCTGAAAGAGACATGGACCTGTGCATCAAGTTTCTCTGAAGTTCGACGCTCAAAGTTCTGACTTTCCCCGTGAGAAGTCGCTTGGCTCCGACACTCCTCTCAGCTAGGGCAAACAGTGCAGCTCTTGGCTTAAGCAGGAGAGACCCCGCTGGCACACTCTGGGTATCCCACCCTCTTTGGAAACCGACTTTCCTGAAACCATCCTGGACCCCTTGGGCCACCGTAGCCCCACCTCTCATCCCCCTCCAGGCTCAGTAGCGACTCCAGCACTCACCGACGGCATCGGAATGTGCCATTTTGATCTATCCGCGGCAAACACGGGTGCTGGTCCTGCACCAAAAAACGACAGTGGGAACGGCTGCGCCCCCAAAAGAAGAAAGACGACAGGAGACACCTGAAGCCACGCAGCTACCGCCATCTTCACAGCCATGAAGCGACTACCCAAAGCATTGAGCCTCCTTCCGGCTGACTAGTCCCGCCTTCTTCCGGCTTGTCTCACCCTCTTCCGGCTCTGCTCTGTGGGCGGGATTATCCGGGTCCTTGAAACTGCGGCTCTTCCCTCCGAACGTCAGAGCGCGCCAGAAACTTTTTGTCTACTGCACAGGCGTCTTCTCGTCTCAACCCGAGCGTCGCCTAAGGCTAACTAACGGAGAGTTTGCGGCCCGAGACTTCCCTCTGTTCTTCTGCCCTTAAAGGAGCTTAGGGCGTCGGTCAAGTCTCTGCTCCTCCCTCTTCTTCCCGCACTTCACCCTTTCCAAATCAAGGTCAGGCGCCGGTCAGAAGTCTGTAGAAGCGCGCGTTCTGGATGCATGATTGACATCCAGTAGTGAGTTCTTCGGCTGTGGAGCTGTGGAAGCAGAGCCTGGAACTTGGCAGGGCTGGAGTAGAAGCGGTTCATGAGCTTCAAAGTCCCCTTTAACCACGAAAGACTGCAGGTCAGCTGCAGCAGTTTGCCCGGACATCAGCGTCCAGCAGTGATCCAAACGGCAGTCCCCACTCAAAGCTAAAAGTGGAGAGAGACCGGGGCAGCTTTCGGTTTCACAGGGTGACAGTCACAGAGACAGACCCTGAGGCTGTCTCGGTACTTCCTGTTTCTCACGCTCTAGACTTTAACCTTTAGGGCTCTCTGCGTGCACGCCTCCTCGGCCAATAAAAGCAAAGTTCCTCAGCCACTCTCAACCAATATTTACCAAGTATCTCCCAGTAGACCCTCTGGTTTGCGCCTGAGAAAAATTCCCGGAGAAAAAGTCAAGATTTGTCCCCCGCCTCTTAAACACCTGGAGAGGACTCTTCTTTCCCATAAATTTGACTGTGATGAAGTACGGGTCATGATTTAGCAAGTCTGCTTGTTAACTTCTTTTAAAAGATCGTCAGAGGCCGTGGCTTGAGAGTTAGGAGTCAGGCAGAGTTAACAGGGAAGCTATGGAAGCAACTGAGAAAGAGAAAATCAGGTAAAGACCAATTGCTCCCGCAGGAACTTACTCCAAAACAACCTTCTAGCTTTGAAAGCTTCACTTAAGGTTTTAATGGCACTTCCTTGAATGCTTGATATTCGCTTTGTGGTTCTTTCCTGCTTCTGCTGGAGAGTTGAGTAATGTTAATAGCTAACCTCTTGAAGTACTTCCAGGAGGGTTAGGTAACTTTAACAGTGAAAAGGTTGCCTTCCAAACTCTAAGACGTGACTTTTAAGCGCGCTTCATTCTGCCTTTAGGTGGTTCCATCTCTTCCTGTGCCACTCCACAGCTCCTTCAAAACTGGAAACCGAAGTCTGCAAGGCCTCCTAATGCTTGCACACTTGATGAAGATAAGCAGTACCAAAAGACCGAGTTTAATGAAGGGTTTCATTTTTACCACGATAAAATACTTTCTTGGCATGGCTAAGTGTTTCTGCCTCTCCAGGCCTGTTTTCATAGTTCAGCTTCCTTCAAATTTATGGACATGCTAACTGCAATTGCAGGAAGACACACCTCTTTACCTTCCCCCTCCGCCTGGTAGCTTATAGTTGTTTTAACTAACTGAAATACATATATATTCAAGTGGTAGTGTCCTTCTTTTTACATTCTATTCCAGATGCAATACTTCTGGAAACTTGGTTTGAAAGGATATTAATCTCTCTATTGTTGGAATCCTCTGGGAAGTTTTGCCTTTTATGTTTGTTCCTATTCCGATGCTAGCAGCTGGCAAATACCTTTTTTTTTTTTTTTTTTTTTTTTTTTTTTGGTTTTTCGAGACAGGGTTTCTCTGTGGCTTTGGAGCCTGTCCTGGAACTAACTCTGTAGACCAGGCTGGTCTCGAACTCACAGAGATCCGCCTGCCTCTGCCTCCCAAGTGCTGGGATTAAAGGCATGCGCCACCATCGCCCCGCAGGCAAATACCTTTCTGAGAGGATTTGGAGCCTTGTCTGTGGTTGCCTGTTAGACTTTAGCAGAACATTTAGGCAGTCTATGGCTTCTTCAGGTCTAACCTCTCAGGAAGTAAATGCCCTGAAAATAGGTGAGGAGGCTCTTTGCCTGTTTTGGATTTAGATTTCAGATTTTAGTGTTGTGGTTATTATTTTTAAAGCTCTTAATTGGCAGTGCCCTTTCCCCATGGCTTTCAGACGAAGCCCATGAAGATGCTCTGGTTCAGTTTGGTAGTTTTACAAAAGGATATTGTTCTGCTGCATATATCCTGTTGCCCCATGAAGTCTTAAGTGACAGCAGTGATGGAGTTTTGCAATGCAGAGTAAATTCCAAAAGTTTATTTTGCACACGTTTATACTATAATTAGGGAAGGTACAAACAATGAGCTCACAGATGTTATATAAAATGTATCTCTTAAAATGTCTTCTTCTTTAGTGTTGAAGATGAAGCTGTGGATAAAACCATTTTCAGAGACTGTAGCAAGATTGCTTTCTACAGGTAAGTAAATAGACTACCCAGAAAATACTCCTGTCAGTATTTCCAAATTAATTCCACTAAGCTTTTGAGAACTGGGGGCAGGTGGGGGGGAGAGTTAAGAAGATGATCTTTAGGAAAACTAATGAATCATTTTATATACTTACTATTAAATAATTTAAATTGTATTTTTTTTTTTGGTCTTGGTTTCTTTATGTAGCCCTGGCTATCCTGGAACTTGGTCTGTAGACCAGGCTGGCCTCCCAAGTGCTGGAATTAAAGGTGTATACCACTACCACCCAGCCTGTATTTTATTTTGAAAGCTAAAATATTCTTAAAATGTGCACTTTCAAAGATAATACACTGACCTGGCTTGAAAATCATATACGGTACATATTGAAAGTATTACTCCTGCCTCTACTTCTCCATCATCTTGTCCCTTCAAGTCAGCATATTTATTAATTTCTTATCTATTCCTCCAATATTTTTCAAAAATACATATATTCTTATATCACCTCTTTCCTTACACCTACAAATAGATTTCTATATGCATTGTTGTGTGCCCCACACACACACTTTATATATTTAGTCGGGAGAGCTCCCCTTCAGTACATGGGCGTTTCCCTCTACTTTGTGCTCATGGTATCCCACTGGGTAGATGCTCTATCTTTTGTTTTAGAGCCTCGGGTTGTGGCTTCTTTTTAATCTTTTGCTCTGAGAGTGTTAGCATCTGCAGAGATGTGTATGTTATTCTCTATACCTGCAAGTGATTTGTGGGAGTGGAGCTGGAGATGTGACTCCATATCTTGTGCAAGGCTCTAGGCCTGATCCTCAGCACTAAGGAAAACAAAACAGTAAAAACAAATGAACGAACAACAATAAAAAGTAGGATTTCTAGGAATTTGGTAACTGGATCAAAGAGTAAATACAAGAGAAATGTGTTAACTATTGATATATTTCCCTCTGTGGGTATCTTTTATACTTACTTTAATATTTTTGAGGATATTAGCCTAGAAAAAAAGTGCCTTTAAAATCATCTTTTAAAACGTCTAGTTTGGTGGGATCTGTGGATTAGTTGGTTCAAGAGCCTGATTTTTACCTATTTTTATATGGTTTTGAACCTGAAATCATGTAAATTAATTTTTTGTTTGTTTGTTTAATTTTGTTTTTTGTTTGTTTATTATTCAGGACATTGTCTCACTCTATAGATCTGACTGGCATTGGACTGACAACAGCCTGCCTGCTTCTGCCTTCTGAACTGAGATTAAAAGTGCTATGCCCCATGCCCAGCAAAAATTGTTTCATGTATTTTTAAGTCTTTATTTCAGTCATTCTCTGTTCTAGGGGGAAGAAAAGATGTTGTTTTAACTCAAAACAGTTATTTTAGAGGAAGGTACCTTGTTAAACCAATAGCCCACACTGAATTTCCACAAGAATCTATGTATCTACTAAAGTTCCATTTCATGAAAAGGAGGAGAAAATTTGAGCTCATAAAAGTTATCTTTCAAGTTTGGGATGGGGAAATGGCTTAGTAGGTGAAGTACTTGCAACAAGACCTGAGTTTAATCCCTAGAACATATTATAAAACTACCAGTCGTGAGCACTTGCAATCCCAGCCCTGGGGAGGCAGAGACAAACATGTCTCTAGGCCCTCCTGGGCAACCAGCCTAGCCTGCTCGCCTAACCCCATGCTAGTAAAAGACACTGACTTAAAAATAAAAAGAACAGTCTCTAAGGAATGAGACCTGAGGTTGTTTCCTGGCCCCCACTCACATGTTCATATACCTATATAGGCACATACACCTGTACATGTACATACACATAACACATACGAAAGAAAGAAAATATGTAATATGTCCCACTTTCTCAATAAACAAGACAAGATGCCATTCTTGAGCAGTATTATGTTGAAATTAATGTTATTTCAGTGATAATTTTACTAGAACATTAGTAATATATTCTTGGTACTTTATAAGAGTATCAGTACTGTCTATGCCAGTCACTTACTCTGATAGTAAATTTTACTGACATTGACATAATGATATAGTCTATTAGATACAGACAAGTAGCAAGCAGTTCTTATATAGCTGTATTATTTTGTTCTTATATTGCTTTTTATTCCTGTGATTAAAGACAATGATCAAGCCTGGCGGTGGTGGTGCACACCTTTAATCCAAGCACTTGGGAGGCAGAGGCAGGCAGACCTCTGTGAGTTCGAGGCCAGCCTGGTCTACAAGAGAAGTCAGGACAGGAACTCAGTGCAGGAACCTAAAGGCAAGACCTGAAGCAGAGACCATGGAGAAGTGCTTCTTACTGATTATCTCCCCCCCCCCCCCCCGCCCCCGCTTTCTCAGCTACCTTTCTTAAACCATCTGCAGCATCACCCATGGTGGGCTGGACCCTCCCACATCTATAAATTAATCAAGAAAAAGCTCCCACATACTTTCCTACAGCCCAGTCTGTTGGAGGCATCTTCTCATTTAAGGTTCCCCCTTTCCAAATGACTCTAGTTTGTGTCAAGCTGACAAACTAACCAGAACAATACTCTGTATCTGTAGGCGGCAGAAACAGCAGCTCTCCAAGAACCCCACCTACCAGGCATTGTTAGATGCAGTCACAACAGAACCAGACAGGACCAGCTTCCAAATCGTCAGTGAAGCAACTAAGGTGAGGTGGAAGAACAATTTACTTTTGTTTATTGGGATTGAACTATATTCATTTTTTTTGTTTTTGTTTTTCAAGACAGGGTTTTTAATGTATCCCTGGCTGTCCTAGAACTCACTCTGTAGACCAGGCTGGCCTTGAACTCACAGAGATCTACCTGCCTCTGCCTCCCAAGTGCTGGGATTAAAGGTATGTGCCACCACCACCAGGCAAATTATTTCTATGGCAGCTATCTATGCCTTAGTAGCTTTGTTAGAGAAGAAATATTACACACATACACACACACACACACACACACAAACACACAAACACACTGATCCTATATTAATTCTCTTTGAGGGAGGGCTGCATGTGGCCCAGTTGACCTCCAGCTTTTTACTTGACTGAGGCTCCTCTAACTCCCTACCTCTTTCCTCCGTCTCCCAAGTGCCACAATTACATGCTTCTGCTGCTGTATCCAGCCAGTCTTACCTCCATAGTAATGTGAATATCAATGGAGAGATTGTCTGTGTATCACATGTTTCTCTAGATGTTTTACATGTGTTATTTACTTTTAACTCGTTTCCATAATGTACTTAAGACATGCATTGTATTGTCCCCAATTATCAAACAAGGAAAATGAAATCTAGGAAGACATTTGCCCTGTGTTACATAGCTTTAATTTTCTGTCTTTGACAGATTCTGCCAAAGATCCATACACTTTCCAGCTCTGTATTGTAGAATAGTTTCTCATGAAGCCTGAACAAGGGGCAGATTCAACAAATGTTCAAAATTCAAAATTTAGGTTGCCAAAGAACCTATAAGAGTGTTGTGTAGTAGAAAATCCAAGACATGAGGATTCTGACTCTGAGCTTTTTCACTAGCTGATCACCATAGCTCCTACAACGTAAAGAAATTTCAGTAGGATATTTTAAGGACTTTTGTCTCACCTTTCAGTTGATCACACTGCTTCGTATGTGTCACGGAGATGGGTCAGTTACGGAATTATTTTGAGCTGGATCAGAAGGTGAGACTGTACAACTCCTAACCCTGACTTTCAGTACTCCTCCACCTCCTAAGCGCAGTTTAAGCTTCTAGAGCCTCTCAGACCAATATGCATTAGCTGGTATTTCTTGAAACAGAAACAGTTTCTTAAGACTGTGGTCTGGGTCCACTAACCGCTCACAGTGACTCCACTAACTGTCCAACTGCTTCCAGTTCTCGGCCAGTTGAACGTTGTGTGAAATCTCCCTGTGACTGCACAGCTCCTGTTGTGTAATGCTGTATTGAGGAAATGCAACAGAAAACAGCATAAAATTATCCCACAGTGTTGGAGGAGGTTCTCTAGGACTTTAATTTAGAAACTACTAGTATGCCACAAACTTGACTCCCAGATTAGTGATCCCACAAGACTTTCCAGGAAACTTTGGGCTTACCACCAGATGTCAGGCACTTTCTTGTCTTGTTTTTTTCTGATAATTTTTTAATTTACTTGTTCTCTTCATTGTATCTGACTGCAGCAAGTTGTAGTGGCCATGATCTGGAAATAAAACTCTTATCAATCCTTGTGATGGCTGAGTGCATAGAACCTGTTGAACAATCCACTGTCATAAAAATGCCAAAGCAGCCAGGTGGTGGTGGCGCACGCCTCTAATCCCAGCACTCAGGAGGCAGAGGCAGGCAAATCTCTGTGAGTTTGAGACCAGCCTGGTCTACAAGAGCTAGTTCCAGGACAGCTAGTACTGCTACACAGAGAGACCCTGTTTCAAAAAACAAGAAAACAAACAAAAAAAAAGTGAAGGCAAAGAAAATAAGGTAGAATTACTTCAAATACCATAAATAAACCAAAATTCACTTCTTAACACAACTTGACACCAATTCAGTGAGTGCTAGACTCCTGCACATGCTTCCTTATGTTGTAAGAGATCATTCTTTTCTCTTTGGATCCTAAACATTGAGAGGCAAGGTAATTCAAGTCACGTGCCAACCAGAGCCTAACAGATCTGGATGACCTCCAAAAAGAAGACTTTAGAGTGCAGAGGGGCCCAGAGGATGGATCTTAACACAAGACAGCACATAGCTCAGAAAGGAGCCAGGAAGTCCATCAAGAAAGAGCAAATTATCCGAAATGTCAGCAGCAAAGCCCCCAAGACTGAGAAATTTGTGGCTACTTAATACTCCACGTTCAAATATCAAGACTGTATTGGAATCTGTGTAATCTGATCTCAAGCAGATGTATATTTTAAAAAGTCACCCTGAAATTCTGCCTAATTACATTTTAATGTTCAAGTAAGATGTTCAGGTAACTAGGGGGATTAGGATTCCGTGCCCTCTATTGGTTTGATGGACAGTAAAGATAATACTCTTCAGACAGTAATCTGAGAAGTTGTCTGTACTTCCTAACCATCTCATTGCATAGGAACAGGGTCAAAGGTCATTCCTAGGCTGAGACAAATGTATTAAGGACATGGTCCAGAGATTTAGAACAAGCTGCGTATGTGCATCTGATAAGAATGAAAGCTTTTTTCTTTCAGGTTCAGAAAGACGAAGTCCAGAATCTAAGAGGATCATATTCAGCTCACAGCTGCACTTCTTCAATTGCACTGAGCAGGCAAATTCTGACAAACCAGGAACTCCTTGTGCCTGCCTGCCCAGCTGCCTAACCCCACACTCTTAAAACCTTAAACGATTGACTTCAGATTTTGACTTCTTGTCAATCTTGAAGTCTAGTTCTTTTTCTTAAATCCACTTCTAATAAGCAATGAGGAAACAGAATCAAGCTTTAGCAATATTCTCTTAGTTTGCTTTGGCTGCATAACAAAATACCAAAGACCGAGTGACTTAAACAACAGACTTGGTTTTCAAGAAGCCAACACCCACATCAGGAAATGGCTCTCTTCCTGGCTTACAGACCTCATATCCCACATGATTGGAAGACACAGGCAAAGCAAATTCTATTCTTTTCTTATAAAGGCAGTAATTCCATTCCAGGGACTCTCCCCATGAGCTCTCATAGGCCTAATATCACATAGCAGTCAAAAATAGTACATTTGTAAATATACAGGTAAATGTCCAATAAAGAAGCTGTTAGAAGAAAAAAACTAAGGAAAATGATTAGAAAAGTGTTTACTTTAAAATTCTGTTCCGGTTTGATTTTTCCCTCCTACTGTTATGAACGTTTTGCCTTGAATGAAAACATGACACAGGTTGGACAGCAGAGACTGGCCTTTTGGCGCTAATATAGGGAAATGGATGTTATCCATTAGTGAGATTAGCTGGACTAAAGCTTTATCTTTAATGTAGTTTATATTGCTAACTTTGGTGTTTTCTGCTGATTTGATTAAACATTTGTAAGCATTTTTACTTTCTTTTGCAGCCTGTTAGCGTGGTTTCACCAGAGATGCTTCTAGCAGCTTCTTTAAGGATCCAAGTATATCGCTAAGCCTCTGTATGAAGTTACTCCTTGCCTCTTCATTTAAGTGGGATTAAGATGAGACTTTGCCAACTAGCCACCTCCTCAGCAGATGGGGCACAGCTGCTCCTTAGCAAGTGGTGTTCATCCTGAGTGGCCAACAAGCAGTTAATTGGGAACTGGCCAAACAGAACCATACCCGGATAGGCTAATTGCCCTCCAGAAATGGGCTAAAAATTAGTGGGAGGTCACTGTTGTTCCATAGAATCCATGCTTGCAGTTATCACAAATAGCTGAGACCATTAAAAATAGCTAAATAAATAACACACTATAATATGCAAACAAATAAGCTGAAAACAGCTAACTTGTATATCTAGAAAAGGAGTATGGCATGCTTGGACACAGGTTGTAATGCCGCTAATCATAGCATAGTTTCCGTTCCCACCAGTTATTGCATAAGCACTGCTCAGAGTCTTTGCTGAGTTCCAAGGGAACTACTGTTCCTCCTCCTGACCTAATTGAGGGCTGCTATGACAAGATCTAACGCAGCCCTCTGGAGAAGCTGTAGGCAAGCTCATCTGGTGACCATCAAGGCTTTTCATAACTCAAATGAAGGTTTCCTCAGTAGAGTGAGACATGTTGAAGCAGACATGTGTGGGTTCAGCGGCATCTTGGCTGCAGTGTTCTCTGTGGCTGAGGCATAGCTTCCACAAAGCCTTTCCTGAATTGTTCAAGGCAGCTGGTGTGCCATGGCAACAGCTGCCAAAGGAAGAAATGTTCAACTTACACTTAGGGGCAGCTGAGCACAAGGGAGAGATTCGTTATCAGCCAAAGGCTCAAAACTGCATCACCCCCAACAGGTCGCATAGCTTATCTAAACAAAAAGACAAGAACACGAGAGGTTGCTTACAATAAGGGCCCATTGTTTACATTTTTCTGTTTTGTTCTGTTTACAGTCTTAACATTATTTGATGATATTTAACTCACAGGCAGAAAAGATTGGGAAGAATCTGATCCAGGGTCATCTGGGGAGAAAGAGCTTCCATTGATAGCATGCCTCCATCAGGTTAACCTGTGTTGTGGGGCATTTTCTTAATTATTGATGTAGGAGAACTCAGCTATCTGTGGGATATGGCATCCCTGGGCAAGTAGTCTTGAATTGTGTAAAGTAGATATCTGAGCAAGCCATGAAGAGCAAGGCAGTAAGCAGCACCCCTCCATGGTGTCTGCATCAGTTCCTGCCTCGAGTTCCTGCTCTGACCTTCATGGTAGACTGTAAGATATAATATAAAATAAACTCTTTTCTTATCAAGTTGCTCTTAGCAATAGTGTTTATCACAGCAAAAGATACTTATCCTCCTACCAATTCTTGAAGGCCCTCCTTAAGTCCCTTCCTCCAAGAGAGACTTCCCAGGCTTAAACCTTGCACACATTAGTACTCCCCTTACTATTTTGCCACTAATTCTGTATTTGTACTTTCATCTCAGCTTTATGTAAATTTTATGTAGGTATCATCTTCTCTAAATTGCAACCCCTCTAGGAGTGTAGTGGTCACAATATTACATATAAAATAAATGTTAGTTATTAAAAAGAACCACAAGACTGTATGTCTGGCTTGTGAGAAATAGATCATATGAGTTTCAGCTCTTTTTGTATTGGGGCATTGTCAAATGTTGGGATTCTAATGGCATATTCAAAACAACTCAAGTATGTGAAAAAGTGAGCATGTAAGCAGTCATTATAGTCAGTTCTATAGCAGTCCTGTATTAGAGTGGCTATGAATGCATCTACAGCCACAGCACCAGCTGGTAGCACTTCAGGACAGTATTACTGATAGTGGGCCCTGACTGCTCTCCTCTAGTCCCAGAGGCAAGGTGGTTCCAGTCACATGGCTTTTCAAATGCTGCTGTTGTTTTCAGTGCCGCCTGTCTTCTGCTTTCACAACCTCATGTCGTTTACACTACATTATGTGGCCTTTACGGCTGAGCCTACATCATAGCAGACATAATAACAGTGTAGGTACCCATGTGTAACCAAAGCTCAGCAGAAGAATTTACAGTAGACTAATGATGTGGAATTCCCCTCTGTATACTGTGAATATGGTTTTTTTTTTTTTTGTCACCATTGGTTATTAAAGAAGCTGTTTCAGCCAGTGGCTTTGTAGAGTAAAGCTAGGCAGGAAATTCGAACAGAGATATAGAGAGAAAGTAGGCAGAGTCGTTGAGACACCATGTAGCTGCTGAAGGAGACAGACACCAGATCCTCACCAGTAAGCCACACCCTCGTGCAAATACACAGATTAATAGAAGTGGGTTAATTTAAGATGTAAGAGTTAGTTAATAAGAAGACTGAGCTAATGGGCCAAACTGTGTTGTAATTAGTATACTTTCTGTGTGATTATTTGGGAAGCAAAAGAGCAGTCTCCGCCTACAGACTAGTATGATATACTTGGTTAAAAACTTGTCTCTAAGTCATCCTCTGATCTAGGTGCTTTGTTTTCTGACCCAAATCCAGCCATTTCTGTTCCTATGAGGTCTCTGCTCTTGTTTTTGTCTCTGAGTATTATTTTTCTGGTTTTCTGTCTTTGTAGTTTTGTGTTGTTTCCATCCCTCTTGAATATTTTTACCTAGGTTCCCTAGCCCTTTGAGAAAGTTCCCTAGAAGCCTATTATTTTTACTGGCTGTAAAATATCTGTTGATTTTAGTTCAGTGAGCCTCATTTTATCCATGCTGAAGAATTGTAAAGATGATTTCTCTCAATTCTTTTCCTGGGCCTGATTCTTCCTGTCTTTCATTCAGCTGGAGCCTGGCTACCCTGAATTTAACACCCAAACTCTTAACACTTCTGTGCCTGGTCATATGTCCCGATTTTGTCAAGTCTGGTTGCAGCTTATGCAATTATCTAGTTTAATTATTAGCAGAAACCCCTTTTATTCTGAAGATCCTAGTTTGGATAATCATGTTTACCTAGCCTCAGACACACAGAAGATGTTTCTTGTGCTATAGCCTTAACCAAGCAAGTACAGGCATAGATTTGGGATGTGGTTTTGGTTTGTTTTTTTTTGTTGTTGTTGTTGTTTTTGTTTGTTTGGGTTTTTTTTTTTGTTTTTGGCCAGCATTCTTCAATTTGTTTGGCCTATGATAATTTAAAGAAATGCTTTCCTAATTATTGTAATTTGACTATTAGAATAGATTATCACTGAGGTAACCGCTACTCTCACACCTCTACTCCCAGGTTCCTCTCCGGGTTGAAGTTTATGGTATAGAGAAAAATATTTTCAGACTTAAAATCAATGAAGAAACTCCACTGAAACCAAGGTATGAAGTCCCTGATGTCATCACCAGCAAACTAGGAACTGTAAGGTAAGCCGTGGGCAGGGTCTATTATGCACAACCTTGGCATGTTTTTTTAATCATAACTTGAATGCATCCCCTATTTTGTTTGTTCAGAGTTATAATCAGTTGGCTACAGGGTTAATATTTAATCATTTGGGGATACATTTATAAATTTTCTACATTACCTATTAGGTTTTTCTTTAGCTCCCATTCCAAAACTGTTTTGTACCTCCAAATGAGAAGAGACAGAAATTTGGGCCAGCTGTGTTTCTCACAACAAAAATATTTTATTAGGCAGAGTTTGGAACCAAGCAGAAGAAAAGCTATTTAATTTGCTCACTCGGATTAGCACCATGGCTCAAGAGATCTAATACACTTGCTAACTCTCACAGTGATTTATACAGCTAGACAGACTCACTTTTAATTAAGGGTGTTCTCAGAAGCCTAACGTATAATTTTACTTAAAGCCAGAAATAAATTAATGATTAGTATCTAGGTGAGAAAAATCTCTAGGGATTAAAGGATTTTTCAAGTACTCATAAAATTTCTATCAGTTCTCTGCAGACATTCAGGTAAAACATCAGTTGCGTTGCCTGGTAATTCCTGTTGCTTTGTCACTGAAAGAATATAAGGTTAAGACAGATGCTTTAATTTCCTCCATATCCTACCACAGTTTTATGTAGATTATTTTCCATTGAAACACATGGTCCATAGATACTAAAGATTACATAAACACTGTGTGATAAGTATCGCTGTTAGTTCTGCTTCGGTTCCAACTACTTTCTGGGGGACCTTTAGCTACCAAAATAACAAAAACACTGAAAGCAGCCTTTGCCCTTTCCCAGACCCCTTTCTAGCTAGAGTTTCTGATGTGATTCACTTTCTGCCAATCATGTGTACTTAACAAAAATATTCAGTACTCTTGTGCTTATCTAGATCTGGCAACTGTAGACTGGTTATAAGGCCACTAATAGGGCCACAGGTCCCTAATCTTCATATTACAGCTAAGATGGCATGATCCTGGAGCTAAGCAGTAGCCACGTGACTTCTGATTTCTCTGCTTCCTGATTGTAGTGGAAATATAAGATCACTGACTGTCTAGTTATCCAGTTTTATGCTTAGAGCCTTTACCGGAGAGCTAACCCATTGTCTAAACCCTCCTAATGATATAATAGACAACCAGTTCTCTTTGGTAAATTACGTTGTTTTTACTTAAAATAACCAGGACTGTTTCTGTTATTGACGGTCAAGTCCTGGTTGACACGGTGTTGATATGAGATTAACTAGCTGACATAGTTGGCAGTGAAGGGTACCATTGAAGGATAGAATACCAGTGCTGGGAGCAGAATTATGTCTCCCTGTCCCCCAAATTTATATGCTGAAGGCCTCATCCCCAGAACCTCAGAACACAACTGCCTTTCGAGATGTGTTAAAGTGATAGTTAAAACAGGAACTCGGTAGTGGTGCCCTAATACATCCCGACTGCTCTCCCTGTAAACTCAGAAAACTCGGGTGACGCATACACAAGGATATTCAGTGACAAGGCAGCCATCTGCAGGCCATGGAGCGAGGCCTTACAACAAGCCAACCTGCTAACACCTCGGTTAGAGTTTCAGAGCTGTGAGAAAACGGGCTGCTAGCTAAACAACCCAGCCTGTGGTAATTTGTCATGATAACCCAGCAGCCTGACACAAGAGGACTAAACCACAGCATTCTGTGCTCTTGCTAAGTTTCTGGTGATAGTCAGCTGTACTGAGGGGCTTACTGAGAGCAAACCACGTGGTGGGAATATAGCACATTGTGACTGCCACTCAGAGTTCAAACCTCTGAGAAGACCTGGCTGACATCAGCCTCTCTGAAGCATTTGATGACATAAAACAACCACCTCAAGGTTTTAAATTCTGAACTCACAGCACTGTTAGAAAACCACTTCATTTCTATGACAATCTCATGTCCTATCTGGCTACAGAGTCTCTACAGCTACAGATACAGACTCAGAGTTTTATATCACAGGTTGCTGAATTAAATCATAAGCTGAGTCCATAGCCTACTCAGATCTGTGATTTAGGGCATCAACTGCAGAAATTATGAATGCCAGCATTTGAGATTTGGATAAATATAAATTCCCAAATTCCAAGCTCCAAGGAGCCTTCCATTCCAGCAGAAACCCCTCTTCCTGCTCCTTCGGTGAATGTTTCTTATATACACTCACACTACACATGTGTGGTTGCCTGAAGAGGGCAGGAAACAGCATCGGATCCCCTGGAGCTGGAATTACAGGCAGTTGTGATCTGCCAGATGTGAGTCCTCCCCAATAGCAGCTATCACTCTTGGCTGCTGAGCCATCTCTCTGTCGCCTTCCTATTCCTTCTGATAAATTGTCCCTGTCATGCCTGAGCACAACGAATAGACCTCGGCTGAGAATGACTTTGCAAAAGGATTTCTGTGTTCCTTATGCCTCACACCTTTACCAGCCTTCACTGCCTCCAAACCAGAGAGCCTATTACAGCCAGGCTCATGAGGGGAAGAATCACCTGCCTGGAGAAGTATTAAGATTGTCATAGTGCCAGTGCAATGGCTCAGCAGAAACAGGTGCTGCCTCTAAGTCAGATGACCTGAGTTTGGGCCTTAACCCCTGTAAGCTGTCCTCCCACTCCGTGTTTGCACACCCCTACACATACACAAAGGCACACAAAATAAAATTTTAATATCTAAGTTAAAAATTAAAAATAAATAAGAATATTTAGATTCTGTGTGCCCAAGTGTCACTAGACTTTATAGACAGAAATGGTAATGGTGATGAAGATCTGGTTGCATTTCCAACCTGTACCAATTACTTTGAATGTATGATTTCACTTAATTTTTTCCAAAATTTCTACTAGTTTTTAATTTTATATATATTTCATAGACAAAGAATTAGTCATAGGAGGTTGAAGTATATGTATGGTAGAGTTATGTTCTGTCCAAGCTCTTTCCTTTCCTCTCCACAATGGCTCCTACTGTAGACATACCTATTCCCTGTCATAGGAAGACTCATTCGGTGACCAACACTCCGAATTGCAAATCACGTCGACTCATGTAAACCTGTAGCAATTTATTTTTCTCTTCCTGCTCCATTGTCCAGGCTGGTCTCATGCTCAGGGGATGCTGGCAGCCTGATACTGACAGACGGAAAAGGCGACCTGAAGTGTCATATCTCAGCAAACCCATTCAAGATAGACTTGGTGTCTGAGGATGAGACTGTGCTCAGCATCAACTCCCTGGGCCAGTTATACTTTGAGCACCTACAAAATCCTCACAAGCAAAGGTATTTATATGAACATTACTTGACCCTTAAAGACCTACCTTAATAAAACTGTCTGTAAATACCAGCTACCTCGAACTCAGGTCCTCCTGCCTTATTGGCTGAGCTTTCTCCCCTCTCCCCCACAAAAAAAAAAATAAGATTTTAAAGGTAGCTGAAGAGCTTGTGTAATAAATTGTTTGTTATTGTTAGTGTTTCTCAGTTTAAAAAAAAAAAAACGTTGAAGAAAAAAGACAGTTGGTAGTTTGAGTAAGATGTCTCCATAGCCTCTGGCTTGAATACTTGGTCCCCAGTTGGTGGTGCTGTTTGAGGAGTCTTAGGTATAGTCTTGTTGAAGTATGTCACTGGAACCAGGCTTTAAGAGTGAAAAGACACACACCACCCCAGTTCACTTTCTGCTTACTGCTTGTGATTCAAGATGCAACTGCAGCTCCTGCTCCAGTTGTCAGGTCTGTTGCCTACGACCTCCACGCCAACATCATGGACCCCTCAGGAATCCTGCACCCAAATAAGCGTCTCTTTCTGTTGCCTGGGTCACCGTGTTTCATCACAGCAACAGAGAATAACTGATAGAATATTTATATGATAATGACAGAGTAGTCAGAATTTTAAGTATTTTTATTTTCCCTTCTTTTCATTACTTTTTAATTTTTCCACAGTGGGGATATACTAATTTTATGATAAATAGTAAGATTTTCCAGTGCTAACATTTCAAAATAAAAATAAGTTACAACTTAAAAAAATCATCATGTAGAAATAGATAATGCGAAGTGTTTCTGTAGGCCACATCACTTATTCTGATGATACAAGCAGCAAGTGTAGACTGGGAGACCTTAAAACAACACTTGGTGAAAATGGGAGAATCCTCTCTTCCAGACCGTACCAGTCTTGGCAGCAAGCACATTTCCTATCCCTCCTACCCCCACTGACCTTGAAGTTGCTATGCAGGCAACGATGACTGAACTCCTAATACCCTGCCTTAGCCCTCTAAATCCTTAGAGTAGTTATGTGATGCCATGCCTGGCCTATAATGATGTCATATTTAATAAATGAAAGGATAGAATTGATGAAGACTTGGAAATGAGAGATTTTGTTATTGCATTAAATCCTGCCAGTCTTCCTGTTGCCTGAAACAACTTTATCTGTGTTTAAAACAGAGCTACCAAAGGGAACCAGGAGAGTGTGCCAGCTGACTCCTCTCAGGTAATTGAGATCTAGCAATTTACCCTTGATTTTCTTTAACACTCCTGTAAGCATGTAGTGGATTCTGCTCCCCTCCTCTCTGGAAGGATGCTTGGTAAGTGTGCTGCTGTATATAAAGGGGATTTCTTGTCTTTGTTTGTTTGCTCACCTTAGCACCTTAGTCTTCTTAGTGTGTGTGTGTGCATGACAAAAGTGGAAGCCAGAAATCAGTGTCTTTCTCAAGTATTCTCTATTTACCTTTTGTTACATTTCATTTCCGTGTGTATGTGTGTGTATGTGCATGTGTGTGTGCATGTGCAGTGTATATGATGTGTACTGTATCCATATATTTCTTTTGTTGGCAGGAAGGAACACAAAGGGAAAGGAGACGGGTAAATGCTAAAGAGCTAGGCAAGGCTGTTCTATGGAGAGACTAGCAATGCTCTTTTTCTTAATAAAATCTGTTGAAGACTGCCGCCTACAGGGCAGACACTGTTGAAGAAATTGGTAGTTCATCATTAAACTGACTTAAGGTTCTTGTCCCTCAGAGTGTACCTCTTGTAAGCAGACCTTTTTCAGTTGACCTATGTAGATGGACGTTTCTTTCCTGCCCACCAGTTCCCACATAACCAATATGGAGACTTAATATTAATTATAAATGTTTAGCCGATAGCTCAGGCTTATTACTAACTAGCCCTTACAATTTAAACTAACCCATTTCTATTACTCTACATTCTGCCACGTGGTGTTGTCTCTTTCATCTTACACCTCCTGTTTCCTCTCCATGTCTTGTTGGCGACACCTCAAACTCTGGCCTCCTTCTTCCCAGCTTTCTCTCTGCCCCAAAAATCCTGCCTAGCCATCGGCCAATCAAGTTTTTTATGAACAATAAGATACATATTTACAGTGTACAAAGATTATTCCACAGCAACCCTAAGAACAAAGAAGGTTTTAAACATAGGGATAAGTGGTCTCACTTCTATTTTTAAAAGATTATTTTGGCTGAGTTATGAAGAATAGACAACTAGAAGTCTTTTGTATTTGTGCATGTGGGTGTGGTATGCGCACGTCTGTGCACATGTGTACATGCATGCATATGTGAAGGCCAGAAGTTGTCATTTTCAATTACTCTCCACCTCGTGTGGCAGTCTCTCACCTGCTGGGGTTTGTATGTTCCAGTGTAGGGGCATGTGGACTAGAAAGATTAGGTCGGAGGAACAGAGATATGAAAGAAACACTGAGACATAGGATAGTAATGTGAGGGCAACTCAGTGAATACTGAATCTGCCTGCATTTATTTTCCGTATATACCCCAATCCAAAAAGGGGGAAGAAGGCAAAAGACTGCTTTAACATGACACAAAGGACAACCACAACAGTTACTTGTTTCAGTTCTTGAGACATCAAGGCACTATTTCATGAGTTAAGAATTCTGATGTTTTGGGCAGGATATGCAGCAAATATACCTTAGACAAAGTATCCTGTAGGCAGTCACTCCCTTGGTCAAACCTCCTGTTTTAAAATGAAGGGGCAGGAATAGGCTTAAATTCTCTGACCTTTGGTCAGGGTGGAACAGACCCACCTCTGTGAGCCGTCTTAATGTCCAGAACACCAAGTAACCACACCCTAGGTCAGGATATCTTGTTTGTAGCCACACTTGTTGTCAACAACTTTGAAAGAGTAAAAAACAAGCTCAAACTCTCTGACCTTTAGTCAAGGTGGAACTGGACTCACGTCTGTGGGCGCCCACACTAACCTGAACTCAAAATTTAACTAATTTAGCTAGTGTGTCAGGCTTTCTTTTAGACCACCGACCAGCTCTCAAATCAAGGCACAGAGACTTAGTTTTGAGTGCTCGCCTTATCTTGGCTCTTATTTCTTGCTAGCTCTTTTAACTTAAATTATCCTGTTTCTCTTCATCTATGTTTTGCCTTGGGGCTTTTTCCCTTTCCTTCTGGATATCTTACTTTCACTGTTTCTGATGTCTGGCTGGCTGGCGAGTTCCTGCCTTCTGGCTGCGGACATGTTCCTCTCTTTCTCCCTTGTTCTCCTTCTTCTCTTGAGCCTAAATTTCTCCTACTTATTCTCTTTCTACCCACCAGCCCGCCTATCCTTCTCCTGCCTAGCTGTTGGTTGTTCAGCCTTTTATTAGACCAATCAGGTGTCTTAGGCAGGCAAGGGGAAACAAACAAAGCACGCCTTTACATAATTAAACAAATGCAGCAGAAACAAATGTAGCACATCTTCACATCGTTAAAAAGGCAGCAGAAACAAAGTAACACACCTTCACATAGTTAAAGTCATATTCCACAGCATAAACAAATGTAACATGTCTATGCCTAGTTGAAATATTCCACAGCAAGCTCCTCTTCTAGTCAGCTTGTCTGGGGATCACGTGTCTGTCTCCCTAGTGCAGTGCACTGTGTCTATCCAACATTTACAGGGATGCTGAGGATTGAACACAAGTCTCCACACATTTAACAGCAAGTGCTTTACCACTGAACTGTCTCCCCAGGATTCTGTAGCCCATGCTGGTCTGAAATACATTATGTAACCCAGACTGGCCTCCAACTCACAGCTATCCTCCTGCCTCAACCTCCTGAGTGCGGAGGTTCTGTGTGTGTGTACCAGCATACCTGACTGTTTGCAATGATGAAAGTATTTCTGGTGCCCTAAGGACAAAGTTTTTTTTTCCCCTTTGGTTTTTCGAGATAGGGTTTCTCTGTAGCGTTGGAGCCTGTCCTGGAACTAGCTCTTGTAGACCAGGGTGGCCTTGAACTCACAGAGATCTGCCTGCCTCTGCCTCTGCCTCTGCCTCCCAAGTGCTGGGATTAAAGGCACACACCACCGCCTGGCAGTTTTCTTTTTCTTAAGACTCATCTGTATTGATGAAGATGAGAAAACTCTGTTTCAGAGCAGGGTGAGCGCATGACTATGGACTGCATTGTGATGATGTGTCACGTCCACTGGGAGATAGCTGATCAGATAGCTTGAGTCGCAGTTTTAAGTTACTGATCCTGTCACATATGTTACTAACCATCGCTATAGGAAAGTTTTCACTGTTTGAGGGAGTTTCCAGACTGTAATGCTTATGCTGGGCCCCAAGGTAGCACAGTCATCACTTCAGGCCTGCAGATGTGGCTTCAAAGAAGCACAGGCTCGCTTTACAGAAGCTTTGATGATGAAGAAGGAAGCTAGAAATGGACAGTTCACTTTTAAGGAAAATTTCTTTTTTTTTTTTTTTTTTTTTTTTGGTTTTTCGAGACAGGGTTTCTTTGTGGCTTTGGAGTCTGTCCTGGAACTAGCTCTGTAGAACAGCTGGTCTCGAACTCACAGAGATCCGCCTGCCTCTGCCTCCCGAGTGCTGGGATTAAAGGCGTGCGCCACCATCGCCCAGCTTAAGCAAAATTTCTTTCACACAGTTTATATTTTCCTCTTTCTTATGTAAAATGGAGAAAGTTGTAGCTGTAGAAAGAGGCAAGCCCTGAGAAATCACTGCCTTCCCATATATCTGACATCTCAAACAAGCATGGACGTACATGTGATTGCAGAGGGGAAACTCAGTAAAAACAAGTGTCTGCTTCTGGCCTATCAAAACGCACTGACGCACTGACGTTGGGCCAGGAAGATGGCTCAGGAGTGCTGCCAACATTATGGCCTAAGTTCGACCCTCAGAACCCACATGGGAAAAGGAGAGCTAATTCCTTGGGTTGTCCTTTGACCTCTACATGCACGGTGGCTTATTCACCCTCTGACACATGAACAATGAATACATATGTGTGAAAAAAAGTTAGAACTGACTATTTTACCTCATGTTTTCACATGAACACTTTTCCTTCTAGGCAGCTAGTGGTGGTGCACGCCTTTAATTCCAACACTCGGGAGGCAGAAGCAGGCGGATCTCTGTAGTCTGAGGTCAGCCTAGTGTTCAGAGTGAGTTCTAGGACAGACAGGACTACACAGAGAAACCCTGTCTTGAAAAATCAAACATTTTTTCCTTTTATTTCTTTTATATGCAAAAGCTACAATTTCAAAATACCATTTTATTTTAGTTCATATAAAGATATTTGTGACAAATGATGAGGCAGTTCCTCAAAAAATTAAATAGAGAATTGCAGTAAGACCCAGTAGCCCTGCTTCTTGTATGGACACATGCATGTGTGGAGCAAGCGTGCAGGCCTTGTACTTCTTGCCTTCCACCCTTACATGGGTACCAGGGGTTGAACTTGGATCGTCAAGCTTGCATTATTAGAAGGCAAGGGTCTATACCTGCTGAGTCATCTTGCTAGTGCCTCAGTCTTCTCAATAATCCAAATAAGATATACTGTTATGGTAACCACATTTGTTGCAATTTATAAGCTCATTTTGATCTTCTTTTTATGAATTAGGAAAATCAGGAAGACCTAGGCCTGTGGGAAGAGACATTTGGAAAATTTGTGGATGTCAAAGCTAATGGTAAATTGTCAAAGTTAAGGATATAATATTAAAATAGATCATTTCAAAATATCTAAATATTTATGTCTAAAAGTCATTTGATGGTGGGAGTTACAGATCGTGATAGAATTGCCTGGCTAATGTAGGGGGTACACTGGGTTCAATCCCCAGTGCCATAAACAAACAAACAAATTGTTGACAGAGGTTTCTGCCCTGCCTAGTCCTGCAGAAACGCACAGAGGCCTACATTAATTATAAACTGGTTGGTCTATTAGCTCAGGCTTCTTATTAATTAACTCTTATATCTTACATTAACCCATAATTCTTGTCTGTATTAGCCACGCAGCTTGGTACCTTTTACAGTGAGGCATTTTCATCTTGTGTCCTTTGCATCTGGGTGATGACTGCAGACTGAGCCTTTCCTCTTCCCAGAATTCTCCTATTCTGGTCGCCCCACCTATACTTCCTGTCTGGCTGCTGGCCAATCAGCATTTTATTAAACTAATATAAGTGACAAATCTTTACAAGGTACATGACCATTGTCCCACAGCAACAAATGAATAAATTCCTTAAGCTTTGGATTTAAAAAAAGTAACTTCTGTAAAGTGCACAGAAATCTCTGGGTTGGATTTCCTATTCTTCAATAATGCAGTGCAAAGAGAAGTAATTGTGTACACCTTATGGAGGAATGAGAGCGATAATGGACCATGTGCAGCTTATGTTAGGAAAGGGTCTGGGCCAGCATACTGCTTGTGTTCTGAGTAAACCAGACAACTGGAAGTGCCACATATTTTCATGAGACCCAAGTGATGAGAACCCAAGTTATACAGCTCATCTGCCCTAACATTTTTAACTAGTAATTCTCAATGCTCTTCGTCACTGTCACAGGTGTTGCATGCCTATCTATGGCATTTCTCACCAGGCTTATCAATATGGTTCAGGGCATGGGCTCACATATCACAGTCATGGGAAGTCATATCCTGAGGATCCAGGAAAGCCTTCTTGCTGTTCTTAGGTAGTTCTTAGGGAGCCACAGGCAGGCTAACAGGAAGATCATCAGTCAGAAGAGAAGCACAAACTCTCTCAGCAGCGATTGAACATGCTCAGTATGGGGCGGGGGGGGGGGGGGAGCTGTAGCACACAGCTCAGACAACATAACTAGTAAGTGACAGAGCTTTGCATTCATACACATTATGTGTAACACCCAGTTTCACATACACATCCATTGCATCCACCAGTGCCCAGACATCACAGCGTCTTACAGTCAATGCACAGCATTGATTGGTAGGGGCAAGTTCAGACCTCTCTACTCCCAGCCAAGTTGTTAGCTATTAGCTAAATCTTTTAAATTGGTCCATTTGAGAAACAACTCAGCCATGAGCCTGGTCTCTACAGGTCCTTCCTCTGTCGGTTTGGATTTCTCCTTCCATGGATTTGAACATCTCTATGGTATCCCTCAACATGCAGAGTCACACCAACTTAAAAATACTGGGTAAGTAGCAGCAAAATTTCTTAAGTGGGCTCTGCCTTGATATCACTTATGGAGTTAAGAAACCTTCCTAGTAGTTTTTCAGGTTCTGAACTGTATCGGAGATTTGAAAGCTAGGTAAGAACACGCAAGCGAGGTTCTGTACATTTATTCTCTCTGCTCTTGACTGTGAACGCTGCAGTAATGGACTGCAGTCTGGAACTGTAAGCCAAAGAAGCCCTTGCTCCCTAGGTTGCTTTTTGTGAGAGTATCTGTCACAGCGACAGAAATGAAACTAGGACAGGACATAAAAGTGGAAAGAACCAGTGCCACAAGCTGGCTTCTGAGTTCCACACACACACACACACACACTCACACACTCACACACACACACACACACACACACACACACTCACACACTCACACTCACACACACACACACTTACACACACACAAACACACACACACACACACACACTCACACTAATTAAAAGGCTGCAATAGTGAGCCCAAAAATACAGAAATAAAAATGAGTAATTGGGATTAAAGGGGAGGAGGTTTGCTTTTACAGTGAAGGATCTGTTTTTGTGGAACCCTGGGAAAATACCAAAAAGAAAATACTGATCTGGAAAAGGACCTTCACTCTAAAGAGGACAATGAGCAAGAGAACGTGGCGTCTCCAGGACCTGTGATTCCCTTGGAGAGACCATTCCAGGCTGACACTACTGACAAATGGATCCCAGGGCATCTGCCTAAAAGGAGACAAGACCAAAAAGAAACAGAGGCTGTTTATTTAGTAGGTAGGCAGAGTGACTAGTCTGGCCCTCCAGCTCCGAGCTCCCCATCTCAGTCTTGTTCCAGATCTGGGGGTATGTTAGGATGCGCTTCTTTTCCTTAGCTGCAAAGAAGTCTTCACACAGCCCATTAGCAGAGGGATTCAGTGTGGCCACTCTTCCTGAGGATTCACAGGGGACCTCAGTAAAGGTATCTAGGATCTAAGCCTGAGATTCCCAGGGAGCCAGCAGAGACAAAGGGGGAGCTCATCCACCAGATTAGGCCAGGAAACCTTTAGACAAGTGATAAGTGATGACTCATTGGAGGGGAGTGGCTCTATATAGGGTCTTGTTACATGCCCAGGCTGGCCCCTAACTCACAGTTCTCCTGTGCTAGGACTGTAAGTGTGTGCCTTCACGCCTGGAAGGAGGTGAACAGTCTGTTCACAGGAGACAATGAAGCTGTCCTAGTCATTAGCAATCCACTTGTGTATTTGGTGATGAACCTCCTTTGTGTTTCAGGGATGGAGATGCATACCGTCTTTATAACCTAGATGTCTATGGATATCAAATACATGACAAAGTGGGCATTTACGGTTCAGTGCCTTATCTCCTGGCCCACAAACAGGGCAGGACTGTAGCCGTTTTCTGGCTGAATGCCTCAGAAACACTAGTGGAGATCAACACGGAGCCAGCAGTTGAGGTGAGCCATCGACTGTGGCTGCAGGCCATGGTTAGTCAGAGCCCTTTTCTTTAACAGCAGCATGTTTTTGTGACCAAGAGCTTTACAGTATAATTGACAAATGTCAGTAGGAGCTATCAAATGTAGACAGACTCACTTAGAACAGAGGCCTATAGTTTACAGTGAAATTTCTCAGATTTCCATTGCATCCTTTCCCAGTACGTCCTGACCCAGATGGGCCCAGCAGCTGCCAAACAAAAGGTCAGGTGTCGGACGGATGTGCACTGGATGTCGGAGAGTGGAATCATTGATGTTTTTCTGCTGACAGGGCCTACACCTTCTGACATCTTCAAGCAGTACTCATCCCTCACAGGTACTTGCATGGAGATTGCTGGGTCCTCACTCCATTATGTTTTGTCTATCCTGTGTACATCACTGCAAATTAATCTTTGTTCTACACTACATGTAAATCACAAACAACGTCCCTACGCATTTTAAGTAGTAAGCACTTTTCTTCCTGCCATCATTACATCCAGACAAGCTAAACATGACACTGGACTGCCCACTCTCTAATCCCTAACACTTCATATGCCTGCTTGGAGCCTTTAGTCTCTGGGAACAATCTTCTTGTAGCTAAGGAGTATTCCACCCTGAACTTTTAAATGTGTTCTTCTCTGTTAATTGAGTCAGCTAGACAGGAAGTTCCTTTCCTCAGAACTCAAAGGCATTTCTCTCTGTCCCCTGTCTTCTCACTCCAAAACCATTCATTGTGTTCCTTCCCACATGATCTGACTTTTCTCACTGAGCCACCTTCCTCATCACTAATACTGTGAATGTTTACAGTGAATTCCCTAGATGCATTCCTTTCAAATGGTCTCTGTACTGAGGGTGAGACGTGGGCACCTTCAGTCTTAGTGTCCGCCAGTCCTGGGGAAGTCTGCTGTTCCTTTCATAGTTTTCACATCTGTGTTCTCCTTTTTTTTTTTTTTTTTTTTTTTTGCCTCTTCTCTGAGAAATTTTCTCCATGTTTCTAATGTTGAGGGTATTCCTATCTCTGATCCTGCCTGTGTGCTCATTGTTCCATGATGCCCTAGTCTACTTTGTGAGTCTTTTGTCTTTTTTCATCCTTAGAGATACTGATGAAGATGGGTTTTTTAAAGATTTTATTTTTATTTTAAAACTATGTATGTATGTGTTGAGATAAAGTGCCTACAGGACCTAGAAGAAGGTGTCTGAGCCCTGGAGCTGGAGTTACACATGATTATATGGCTCTCCATGGAAGCCCTTGGTGGCTAGATGAGTCTGGTACCCTAGCACTTGAGGAGCATGTGGGGGTCCCTGTCTGAGGTTTCTAGAGCAGGGAGGTGCTACTATCTGCCTTTGAGCCTTCCTCACACATTCTACATAGCTCAATAGACACCACCTCCCCCTTACTGCCCACGCTCCAGATCTGTGTTGAACAACTGCCCTTTGGTTTGCTCTTTTGTTTCAAAGCTGCTTTTTTGTGGTAATTTTCATGAGTCAGTTCTCTCCTTCCACATTGCGGGACCTAGGGACTGAACTCAGGTCATCGGGCTTGGTGGCAAGAACCTTTACCCACTGAGCCATCTCACTGCCCTCATTTCTTTTAAGACAGGGTCTCATGTATCTCAAGATGGTCTTGAAGTTTCCATGTAGCCAAGGGTGACTTTGAACTTCTGATTCTTCTGTCTCGACCTCTCCCAAGTACTAGGATTATAGGCATGCATTGTAGAGTGCTGGGAATTTTGAACCCAGAGTTTTGTGGACACTAGGCAAGTACTCTACCACCTGAGCTGTATCCACAGCCCCCACGTTGCCATTTTTTATGTCTTATTGTAAAAGAAATTATGAATAGAATTCTGATCTTGAGGTACAGGTCTCTTTATAAACTGATCTTTCCAGTTCCATCTCCTCTCAGTCTCACACTGTGACCCTCAGTATTTTTTTCTCTAGGACTACATGTACTACTTTGCCTGTGCCTCTATTCTCTGTTCCTATGAGCTCTACCTAGTCTCCCTGCCTGGCATCCTTATACTTATTCAAGGCTTCCCCCCTTCTCACCTGCCTTGGGAAAGCTCTAAAGACCCCACCTTACTCTATAAACAGAATGAATGTGTTCCCACAGCGCTAGACTGATACCATTAGCATAGCAGCTGTTTCAGCGCAGGGTTTATTTAAAGGTCTGCCCCATCACCCTAACTGCCAGTTTCTTCAAGGCAGGGTCTAGTTTTTCTTTTCCTGGTTTGTCTATGCATGTCAAGCTCGGTGTTTAATCCCCTGTAGAGAATGGGGAGATGTTCACTGGTTGAATAACATCAGTGGCCTCCATTGTCATCTTTTTTTAGGCACACAAGCCATGCCCCCTCTTTTTTCCCTGGGGTACCACCAGTGCCGCTGGAACTATGAAGATGAGCAGGATGTGAAGGAAGTGGATGCAGGTTTTGATGAGCATGACATTCCATATGATGTCATGTGGCTGGACATAGAGCACACTGAGGACAAGAAATACTTCACCTGGGACAAGAAGAGATTCGCAAACCCCAAAAGGATGCAAGAGCTACTCAGGAGCAAAAGACGCAAGGTGAAGCCAGCCTGGCGTTGAAAGCTTTCTAATCCCAACATTAAATTTGTCTTGGCACATCAGCAGAGGAAGAAAACCATTGTGAACGTAGTGCTTTCCAGTATAATAGTAGCTGTGAGGACAGAAGACAGGGGTGAAAATGCGGTGACGCCATCCACCTCTGCACAGTTGTTTAAGCCCCCAAACAATGAAGGGGCCTGAGCCTTTCAGTCTGTTAGTGGCAGTTACCCTGCTGTGATGGCACCCTGCTCCCCTAAAAGGTCCCATTGTCAGAATTGGTGGTACTACACAGACACCAAAAGCAGAAAAGCATCTCGTATCATGAGGCCTTCTGGAGAGAGCCGGGCTCTCTCCTGACTACTTTGAAAATGACTTGAGAAAGCTGGGAAAGGGGCCCAGCTTGGAGTCCCTGGTGGCTGACAGGTGGTATGGGGACGAGTTCTTCCATGTGGGCTGGGTTGTCTAAACTTCCTGCCTCTGGCCATCAGAGCTTGTTTTGTCAGGATGACTGCTAGTGGGCAGGAGGGAAAGAGGACGTGGTAGGGCTTGAAAGGCTTAACAACAGAGGGTCAGACATGGAGTCCTGGGGACCAGGATGGCTCAGCAGGTAAAGGTGCTTGCCCCACATCTGACAACCTGAGTTTGGTCCTAGGAGCCCATGTGGTAGAAGGATGAAACCAACTCATGCAGCTTGTCCTCTGACCTCCACATGCACACCTGGCAAACATACATCTCCCCTTGCTCCACACACAAGTTGATAAGTGTAATTTTTAAAAAATGTAACCAGATTCTTATTTTTTTTATATACATGCTTCCCTGACAGACTCTTTCTGTAAATTTGGTCAAGGAAAGAACTGAAATTTAAAGGGGGAAGGAGAAAAGCCACAGAAAAGTACATAATTCCTAATGTACCTCTTTTCTCTTCTAGAGGGTTAGGGCGAAGGAAGGGTAGCAGTAATGAACTCACAGAAATCTGCCTGCATCTACCTCCCGAGTGCTAGGATTGAAGGCATGGACCACCATGCTCAGCCCTAACCCCCTAATTTCTTAATTAATTAATAACTATAATTTGTCAAGCATTTAATCGTGGGCTAGACATTATGATAAAGCATATTATTCCTCCAGCTACAAAACTCTCAAGTTGGCCTTATTACCATTTTTCAGATGAAGAAGGGGTAGCTTGCAGTGGTTGGTAGTTTGCACTGAGGATTGAAGACCTGAAATCTTAAAGATGTGGATGGGGGCTGAGATGGCTCAGTGGATCAAGGTACTTTGCCACCAAGTCTGAGAAACTGAGTTCAAGCCCCAGAACACATGTGGTGGCAGGAGAAAAACTACTTCTTATAGACCAATGAACAGACACACACAAAATACACAAATAAATGCAAAATAATAGTAAAGATGATAAGCCATGATAGTTAGAAAAGAGGATTTACCTGGGTTTGGTAACATTTTTTTTAAATATTTATTTATTTATTTAGTATACAATATTCTGTCTGTGTGTATGACTGCAAGCCAGAAGAGGGCACCAGACCTCATTACAGATGGTTATGAGCCACCATGTGGTTGCTGGGAATTGAACTCACGACCTTTGGAAGAGCAGGCAATGCTCTTAACCTCTGAGCCATCTCTCCAGCCCTGGTAACATTTTTTTTGTTTGTTTTTCGAGACAAAGTTTCTGTGTGTAGCCCTGGCTGTCCTGGAACTGACTTTGTAGACCAGGCTGAACTTGAACTCACAGAGGTCCACCTGCCTCTGCCTCCCAAGTGCTGGCATTAAAGGCTTGCACCACCCATGCCTGGCTGATAACAAGTGAAAGGTCATAGGGATTTAGTAATGTCCAAACTTTTCCATGAGTAAAACTCGACCCCTCAAAACTATGGTGGGAACACCTGAATGAACACAAGCCTCATAAAGCTGACATGCTCTCTAAATCTCTGTCCTGACAGCTTGTGGTTATCAGTGACCCCCACATCAAGGTGGATCCTGACTACTCAGTATATGCTAAAGCCAAGGAACAGGGCTTCTTTGTGAAGAACCCAGAAGGTGGCGACTTCGAAGGCATATGTTGGCCTGGTATGGTATCACTTGCTTCCACTTGTGCTGTCCCAGTTAATAAAACATCTATGGCCAGCATTCTCGTTCCTCATGGGCATGTCTTTCCCTTCCAGCCACATTCTCAGCACCTTTAAGGGAGATAGGCCATTGCCTTTCATAACACCTGGTGCAGAGAACTGAGTACATTTGTCAAGTCAGTAATCAGATGAATGAGTGAGAATGGGCAAACAGGCTAATCTCCACAGCTGCTACATCTCTAAACAGACAGACATAGGGAGTAAGGAGTGAGGACAGCCTGGGGTGGGAGGTGGGGCTAAAGTGTGGTCAGGCTCTCCCTTGTAATTGCTCTTTGTCCTTTTAGCTCGCAGTTTTGACTTTCAGTCTTTCCTGAGAGACCTCAGCTGCCTGTGGAACTCTAGATGCAAAAGTCGTTAGTCTAAAGCCTTGTTAGAAATTCTCCAAAGACCAAAAGAAATCACCACGGTGTCATAAATCCAAGTGCTGTGGAGAAGCCCCTATCTCCCTTTTCTCCCTTGAGCCATTGGAACAAGTCCATGTTCTCTTTAAAAACAGAGTTCACTGCAGAGTAGTGGATGTCCTACCTGGCTTTTTCAGCCATTAGTGAAGGACGAACTCCATCCTGACACTTGTTCACTGGCTTGCCCATGGGCTCTGGTGTTGAAAGGGTTACATTTTGTGTCTTTAAAGATTGCTTTTGTTCTCTTGTTACAGACCATGCCTGTCTCAGTTGTCTTTTGTGTTTGACATAAGGCGTCCATTGATAACTCTCATATCTTCTTTCCACACATCTTGCGTAAAGACCACTGTTCTTGACAGACTGCCCACTGTTGTGCTCTGCAGGTCTCTCGTCTTACCTGGATTTCACCAATCCCAAGGTCAGAGAGTGGTATTCCAGCCTTTTTGCTTTTCCTGCTTATCAGGTTGGTTTCTATTCTTTTTCTGCTTCCTAGTTAACCTGATAGATGAAAGGAAAAGGTAGTTGCTTAGAACTGCTTTATTAAATAGTTTTTGAGATAGTGCATATATAAAAGGCAAGAATAGATACCGCATTATAGGCTTTGATGGTTTTAGGAAGGGTACTATTTTATACTAGATGTATAAAAACTGTGGTTTTGCCGGGCGGTGGTGGCGTACTCCTGTAATCCCAGCACTCGGGAGGCAGAGACAGGCGGATCTCTGTGAGTTCGAGGCCAGCCTGGTCTACCAAGGGAGTTCCAGGACAGGCTCCAAAGCTATAGAGAAACCCTGTCTCGAAAAACCAAAAAAAAACCAAAAAACAAAAAAAACCTGTGGTTTTACCTATATCAAAATATAGTACAATTGATGTTTATTCTATTTTATAATTACTATGTATATTTTAATATAAAACCTATTCTACAACTGTTATTGAACAATGGCAATGGGTTTTTTTGTTTGTTTGTTTTTTGTTTTTTGTTCTCTGTGGCTTTGGAGCCTGTCCTGGAACTAGCTCTTGTAGACCAGGCTGGTCTCGAACTCACAGAGATCCACCTGCCTCTGCCTCCCAAGTGCTGGGATTAAAGGCATGTGCCACCACCGCCCTGCTGGCAATGGGTTTTTGATCCTACTGCACGTACTGGCTTTGTGGGAGCCTAAGCAGTTTGGATGCTCACCTTACAAGACCTGGATGGAGATGGGTGGTCCTTGGACTTCCCACAGGTCAGGGAACCCTGATTGCTCTTCGGGCTGATGAGGGAGGGGGACTTGATCGGGGAAGGGGGAGGGAAATGGGAGGTGGTGGCGGGGAGGGGGCAGGAATCTTTAATAAATAAATAAATAAAAGAAAAAAAAAGAAAAGTGATATGAAGCCAGACATGGGGGCCAAGTAATCCCAGCACTTGGGAAGATGAGCAGAATTGCCGTCAATTCAAAGCCAGCTTGGACTAGAGAGTGAGACTCTGCCTCAAGGAAAACACTGGCTATGGGGATGCACACCTTTAACCTCACTTCACAGGCAGAGGTAGAGGGATCTTTGTGAGCTGGAAACCAACCAGGTCATTGTAGCAAGTTCCATGACAACCAGGGCTACATAGAAAGACCCTGTCTCAAATAGAAAAGACTTAGAACTAGGAAAATAGTTCAGTTGACAGAGTGCTTGGCTAGCAGGCCTGATCCCCAACACAGCAAAGACCCATGGTAGTACATGCCTGTAATTCCAGCATTTAGGAGGTGGAGGCAGAAGGATCAGAAGTAAATGTCAATCTTCAGCTACTTGTCAAATTCAAGACCTAAGCAACATGAGAGCCTTTCTAAAACAAAAAGGGAAGGGAGGGAGGAAGGGAGGGAGGGAAACAAACAAAAGCCCCATCAGCAATAAAGTGGCTATGACAAGTATGAAATTATCTTACAAACCAGTGGTTCTCAAAACCTGTGTCAAAACTGCTTAGGGGATCGACTGACCCTATCACAGGTTGCACATAAGATATCCTGCATGTCATATATTTACATTATGATTCATAACAGTAGCAAAATTGCAGTTTTGAAGTAGCAATGAATATAATTTTGTGGTTGGGGGTCACCACAACATGAGGCTCTGTATTTAAGAGTTGCCACATTAGGAAGGTTGAGAACCACTGTTATCAATTATAATGTATTGATAAAAGCAAAATTTAATAATTAAAATCTTAAAAGAACCATGGAAAGAAGTGGAGGTCACATTAGAGACCTGTCTTCAACCAATCATGGTAATGATGACAATACCTAACACAAACTGAATGCAAGCCACATCCCAAGTGCTGTTTTAAGCATTTGATGTGCATTGCCCCATTTCTTCCTTATAAAAATGCTCTAAATTGGAACTATAATTAAATCTTAACCACAAATATAAGAAAATTGAGGTGTGGAGAGTTTTAAAACCCACAAAGTTCACCATTTACTAAGTGATAGACTCAAGGTTTAAATTCCGATCTATTTTCTCCCAAGCTCTGCTCTTAAGCACAAGATGTTTGCTTCTGAACATAACTGATTAGGAAGGAGACTAGAAAAACACTTAGAATGGTATAAACATCAATCCTTAGGCAAAATATGGCTACAGTCATTCACTTCATGGCTGCTTTCATAGTACTGTGCCAGAGTAGAATAAATTAAAGCGCTTTTATGATCCACAAAGATGGAAATGTAAATTATCTAGATCTTTATAAAAAGAAGGGGAGGAGAAGAAAACATGCTGCTCTTTGAGTTAGAAATGCTAAAAAAAGACTGAAGGCAAATATTTTGAAACTGTGCAGCCTTGTTCTTAGAAGTGCATTTGCTTAGAAGCCAGGCATGGTGGTGCACACCTTTAATCTCAGCACTGAGAGGCAGCAGCAGGTTATCTCTGTGCCTGTTGTACAGCCTGGGTACATAGTGAGTTCCAGGAAGGCCACAGCTACATAATAGAGAGACCCCATCTCAGAAAAAACTGAATTAGCTTAAGAATAGGTAAGGAAACATATAGGCCACCTTCAAGCATGGGAAAGATCATCTATCATGTAGATAAGGTCTCAGGTATGTTCTGTAGTGTCCTGGAAGAGAGCTAGGCCTTATTAGGACATGGTGTAAAGAACATAGCATTAAGAAATAGTGGAATGAGCTGCCTGAGGCTCCCTGTACTGATATTCAAATGCTGAGAGACCGTGAATTTTATAAAAAGAATTGTAATAACATTTTCAGTAGATGGAAAGAACACAAATTATATAAGACGTTAACAAACGGATAACTCAGCTGTCAAGGCTTTCAGAGTATTAGAGAAAAAATAAGTTCATGTATAGTAATAATTGACTTTAATTCAGAGTTGTAACAAAAATTTTTCTCAACTTTTGGATAAGATCAAGTGAAGATTTGTAGTAGATAGTGGATGATACAGAGCCGAGTGGTAAGTATTCACAACTTTTCTGGCACATATTCCCTAAGGATGTCTTTGCGTGAACTTACAGGGCAGTTGTATTTCACAGACAATATAGTGCAGCATAATTATCAAAAAAATTTATTGATAGCTTGCTTTGAGTCAGATACTGTTGTAGGTGCATGGAATTTTCATTGAACAAATCATACAGAATTCACAACCCAATAGACATAAAAATAAATAAGCAGAAGCGAGAGAAAGAGCATCCCTGAGGGAGGATCCTCATGAACAGGGTTCATTCACTTCCTAGGGATCAACGGATATCCTCTTCATATGGAATGACATGAATGAGCCCTCGGTCTTCAGAGGGCCAGAGCTAACCATGCAAAAGAATGCTGTTCATTATGGCAACTGGGAACACAGGGAACTTCACAACATCTATGGATTTTATCAGGTAAGACATTCAAATTAGAAGTCAACTAGATTCGTGTCCCTGCCTCTAGACTGGGAATCAGTTCTGTAGTCAGGCGCACTGTGCACACTCTTTGTGTGTCTTGTCTTTGTTGTCAACTGCAGTGAGTCTTAGATTATAGCCAATTTATTATTTCTCCCTCTACTTCCTCTTCTTTTTACAATAAACCTGATGAATTTTAAACTATTATATATGACATTTAATACTACTAGAAGACTTGTATTGGCACAGGCAATCTATAAATATGTTAACAAAGGTAATTAAGGCAAGGTTTTAGGATTTCATATATATCCATCTATTGCTAACTTATCTGAGGTTGGTGGCACACATGTGCAATCCTAGTATTCGGTACAGAGGGACTGGGGATTCAAGGCCAGCCTGGCCTACATAATGAGTTCTAGGCCAACCTAGACTATACAACAAACTGTCATAAAAGCAAAAAGTAAACAAGGGCTAGTGATGGCTCAGTACGTAAGAGTTTTTGCTGCTCTTCCAGAGGACCTGAGTTTAGTTCCCAGCACCTATATTGGGAAGCTCACAACAGCCTGTAACTACAGCTCCAGAGGATCCAACACTTTATTCTGGCCTTCAGAGGCACCTACACAGGGACTCACATATACTTAAATTTTAAAAATATTTTTAAAGGGGCTAGAGAGATGGTTAAGTGGTTCAATCCCCAGCATCCACCTGGTAGCTAACAACCATCTATAATTCCTGTTCCAGAGGCTCCAAAGTTCTCTTCTGACCTCCTTGAGCAGTATGTGCATATAATACACAGACATATGGGAAAACACCTACATATAAAAGAAAAAAATCTAAAAAAAGTTTTAAAAAAATCAAACAACAAATATATATATGTGTGTGTGTGTGTGTGTGTGTGTGTGTATTACACATATATACACATATTTATCCCCTAACATTCACACCAGGAGAGCAAGACTTAACATAATAGATTTATATTTTAATAAGTATATGTCTTAGTTTCTATTGCAGTGATAAGACACCATGGCCAATATAACTTATAAATGAAAGCATTTAATTTACCTTATGGATTTCAGAAAGCTAGAGACCATGGTGGCATAGCAGAGGATCAGCTGAGAACTCATATCCTGATCCATAACCACAAAGCTTTAAGAGGGAGGCACTCTGGGAATAGCACAAGTTTTGAAACCTCAAAGCCTCCCCCTGGTGACACACCACCTCCAACAAGGTCACAAGGTCACACCTACTAAGCCTTCCCAAATAGTTCCTCCAACTGGGGACCAAATATTCAAATATATGAGCCGTTCTCATTAAAACCACCACAGTGTACTTTTAAGATGTGTAAACTTTCCTACTTTGCTTAGCCTTCTGAATAAAGGTGGTAGAATTGTCCTCTCTCTGCTAATCATATCCAAAGATTGAGAATCACTTACCTGGGGCTGGAGAGATGGCTCAGAGGTTAAGAGCATTGCCTGCTCTTCCAAAGGTCCTGAGTTCAATTCCCGGCAGCCACATGGTGGCTCACAACCATCTGTAAAGAGGTCTGGTGCCCTCTTCTGGCCTACAGACATGCACACAAACAGAATATTGTATACATAATAAATAAATAAATATTTAAAAAAAAGAGAGAATCACTTACCCTAACTTATATTTGTGAGTCTTTGTCATTTTTAGAGTAAGACTGCGTGCCTACAGGTTCCCACAGTTGCTATTTTCTATGGGAGCTGCTGGGCTGGATATATAGCCTTTTTCAAGTAGTACATGTTTTTTTCTTGGTCAGCTTTTTGCTTTAGTTGCTAACTGCCTTAGGGAATTTTTTATGCAGGCTGAAGTGGACACTTAACCTCTCTGAACTTATTTTTTTGATCAATGAAAATCATTTGACTCACAGATTATTATGTATATTGTAAGGAGATGTATTATAAAATGCCTACCAAGAGTACCACTGAATAAATGATGTCTTGGGTTTTCGTTGTGTTGTGTATTTGTTTTCTGCAGTGCTGGGGACCGAACCTTGGGCCTCAGGCATGCTGGGTAGCCACTCTTCTACTCGCCCACATCCCCATTCCTGTTTATTTCACTGGCATTGCTAACCAAATAAATGTTTCCATCTTTTCCAGGCAAACTGGTATCATTCATTGTATCATCGAATAGACTTATGAGTTTATTATTTCCCTTTTCCTAGTCCCTCCAACGGTAACTTTTCTCATGGGAGTAGTCTATTGAGAATGTTGGCAGGATGCCCTCACCCTGACTCCTCTTTCTAATGTTCTCCACTGACTTACAGCAAATGGCTACTGCAGAAGGATTGATACAGCGATCGAAAGGGAAGGAGAGACCCTTTGTCCTTTCACGTTCTTTCTTCGCTGGATCACAAAAGTATGGTAAGAAATTACTCACATTATAAAACACAAGGTAGCTACCCATCCTTTTCTTCTGAGCACCGTTTATGGTATATGCTACCTGCTGCCACTGTGTTCCTCTTCAATAGCCTTATAGCTTACAGTGTAGAACCTGATGTGCTCTGACATGTGTATTTTATACTATGAATAAATGGTCTGTAGGTCCCTCAGTTGGTAGAGTTGACAGCCTAGTAGGTGAGGGGCCCTGGGTTTAATGCTCAGCGCCATATAAACCCAGGCAAAGTGGTGTATGTTTGTAATCTTAGCACTCAAGAGATGGAGGTGGGGGAACAGAAGCTCATGGTCATTTTCCAAGGTCATCTTGGGCTTCATGAGACCCTGTCTCCCTCCCCTACCCCAAAAGCCAATTTTCATCAAGTTTAGTAGTTTTTCCTACTGAAGAAATGGTCACTTACTTGTTGAGAGAGTGACTTCAGAGTATTCAGTTTTCTGGCATAGTAATCTGATCCTATCTTTTTGACTTGTGGAAAACCAGGGAAACATATCTCTAACATACGGCTCAGCCAGCTGTTCCACTTAGCAGTGTGGCTTAAAATAGGCCTGGCTGCGTGCTTGTTGTCAGGGTCATCTATGACTGAATCTGGTTTGCAGCTGATACAGATCAGTTCAACTTAACCACTCTGTGGCAGAAAGGCTATTTTAAGGCCCTTTCCTTGCATAAGTAATTGAGAACATAGGTCCTATCGTAAAGAACCTTGCCTTTGTTGAATCGTAGACCTCTTTAGGTCTCTCACTCCACCTCCCAAGACTAGCTCCTGTGTTCTTCAGCCAAAGGACAGAATAGTAACAACAGAAATGCTCATCATAGCATTAGACCTTGAGGCCAAAAGAAAAGTCTACCTCTGTAACAGTAAAAGAAGGGTCACAAAAGTGTGGGTTATCCACGGGACAAACTATCATGAGGCAGTTTAAAATTATAGTTTAAATGGATTTTCATTTATTTTAGGGGGTATGACGCATGCCACCAGTCTAGAGGTCAGAGGATAACCTGGAGTGGTTAGTTCTCTCCTTCCTTAAAGTGGTAGTTTTAATTGCATGAGAATAGGTTTGTAACATTATGTAAGCTAAAAAAGAAAGCTTGCCTGAGTGATATTCATTATCCCAATTATTAAAAATGTAAATGTAGTATTTTCAATCAGTAAAAAGACTTCAGTAAAAATATAGGAAAATTTAAGCCTGTAATCCAGGCACTTGGGAGTGGAAGCAGGAGGATCAGGAGTTCAAGGTCATCATAGGCCACATAGGAAGTTTGAAACCAGCCTAAGATACAGGAGATTCAGTCTCAAAAATAAATACATACATACATGAATGAATGAATGAATGAATGAATGAATAAGGGCCAGCAAGATGGCTCACAGGGTTAAAGCACTTGCTACCAAGCCTAATGACCTGAGTTCAATCCCAGGGACCCACATGGTGAAAGGAGAGAACCAACTCCCACAACCCAGTCTACATAGTGAGTTCCTATCTCAATGAAAAAGAAACTGCAGGGGAAATTATAGAGGGAGAGAATTAATAAAAAAAAAAAGTTGATAGGCAGCAGTTTAAAAAGATAACAAGACATATGGTTGTTAATGTTTCTTTTTCTTTTGGAGCTTTTGATACAGGGTCTCACTATGTAGCTCAGGCTGGCCTTGCACCCGCAGCAGTCCTCACACCTCTCTGTCCCCAGTGCTGGAACTGCAAATGTGTGCTGCCATGCCCTTGCAGTTTATGTTATCTTTGAGCGCTTAGGTTCTGGGTCACTTCCTAGTCTGCAGTACTCGGTGTGATTATTTGCCTCCGTGTGTATTGAGGAGAACATGGCCTTTTCTAGCCGCATGCTTGACCACTTGCTGTAAAGAATGTGTGGCTACACAACCGTGTTAGCCGTGACGCACTGTGTGTCTACATGAGCTTTTTTGATGAAAATGTTGCCACAGTTTCAAAATCACTGTGTAGATACAGCCAGAGCTCAATTGATGCCAAGGAAAAATTACTAGAAAGCTGTTTAAAAAACAAAATCCCTTGAAAATATTTCTCTCAGGCTGGAGAGGTTACTCAGTGGTTAAGAGCTCTACTATTCTTCCAGAGGACCTGTATTCAATTCCCAACACCCACATGGCAGCTCACAACTGTTCCAAGGGACCCAATGCCTTCAGACAGACATACATGCAGGCAAAACACCAATGTACATAAGAATTTAAAAATATTTTTCTCTGCCTATAGGCCAGCTTGACATTTCTACAGAAGATTAAAACAAAAATATCTACTGAAACCATTTTGGTAAAAGTAAAGATGTTGTAAAATAAGATGATTTTTCCTCTTATGTATCTCCTCAGAGATATATAATCTGTTATCATAAACTCTTATCAACTGTAACTTTGCTTTAACAGTCTGACTTCTTGCCTAAATCTACTTAACAGCTATATCACTAGGGTAGAATATGGTTTACCATATCCCCTGATCTATAAAACAAAGCTAATAATATTGTTTGCCTGGAAGGATTGTTGTAATAATCAAGTGAGACAAGAAACCCAGAGTATTTACTTTTGTTTGTTTATTTATTTTGATCTTGTTTTCATTTTTGAGACAGGGTTTCTCTGTGTAGTGCTCACTGTCCTGGAACTCACTCTGTAGACCAGGCAGGGCTTGAACTCAGAGATCTTCCTGCCTGTGCCTTCCGAGTGCTGGGATTAAGACATTTGCCACCACTGCCCTGTGTTTTATGAACCTTAATAACTTTTCACATTAGAAAAGTGATACTTTTAATAGAATGATCAAAATTTTTTAAGGTGGAAAATCTGTTTTCCATTTTATTATTTTTGTCTTTTACAAATATGGGATGTAAACTGGGTAATGGTGGCACACACCTTTAATCCCAGCACTCGGGAGGCAGAGACAGGCAGATCTCTGTGAGTTCGAGGTCAGCCTAGTCTACAAGAGCTAGTTCCAGGACAGGCTCCAAAGCTACAGAGAAATCATGTCTTAAAAAATAAATAATAATAATATGGAATATAAATGAAATGGAGTACATTGTATGATTTGTGTGTATTTTCGTGCCTTGTTATGGGCGATATAAGGTGCAGTCTGGACAGGAGACAACACAGCAGAATGGAACTATCTGAAAATTTCCATCCCGATGTTACTCACCCTTAGTGTCTCGGGGATCTCCTTCTGTGGAGGTAAGTTGGTTCCTGGCTTGAGGTTTTGAGTAGGAAGAAATGAGGAGTGAGTCCTCAGTGCTCATTAGCTGTTTGGAACAAGGATGAATGCAGGAAAGAAAATGGGGGGGAGAGCGAAAGGGTTGCTTCAAAATTTACCAAAATTTATGTGCTCTAGAGGCAGGGGTAAGAGGGTCTTTGTGAGTTCAGACCAATCTGGTCTACAGAGCAAACTTCAGGACAGTTAGCACTACACAGAGAGACCCTATCTCATAAATAAATAAATAAAAGTCTTTTTGTTGTTGTTGTCGTTTTGTTTTGTTTTTCTAGACAGGGTTTCTCTGTAGCTTTGGAGCCTGTCCTGGAACTCCCTTTGTAGACCAGGCTGGCCTCGAACTCACAGAGATCCGCCTGCCTCTGCCTCCCTAGTGCTGGGATTAAAGGCGTGCGCCAACACCACCCGGCAATAAAAGTCTTACATGTATTTTGTCTGAATTGAGGACAGGAAGTCAGGTAGTGGATGAGGCATCTGTTTTCATCCCTCGTTCCCACAGCACTACCTCCAGAGACCCAGTAACTGAATGTTCCAGAAGCACACTTTTCTTCTTGAAAATAGAAAGAAGGAAAGCACTGCAAACAACTTAGCAAAACAAAAGCCAGTGCAGGAGAGTGCTAGCCTGGTGTGCTCAAGGCCGTGGGTGTGATGGGCAGCAGCGTAGCCGAGGGATGAAGAGAGCCAGCCTCACAGAAACGCTTCTGCTCAGCAGATGTAAGATTCTGTGACATAATTAACTGTTTTCTTCATAAAATGTGCTCAGTTGGTACAGTGCTTGCCTAGCTTGCAAGAAGGCCTCTGTTTGATCCCCAGTCCCACAAAAAAACAAGTATGGTCACACAGACCTAAGATTCTGTAACTAGGACATGGAAATAGAAGGATCAAAGGTTCAGGGTTGTCCTTAGCTAGTAGTAAGACTGAGGTCAGACCCAGCTATGTAAGACCCTGTCTGAAAAAATACATGACTGTGGAAATGGCTCAGTCAGTGAAGTGGTTGCTACACAAACATGGGGACCTAAGTAAGTTCAGAACCCCAGCACCCATGTACAAGAGCTAGGCACAGCGGCACATGCCTGTACCCCAGGGCTGGGGAGGCTGTGGTAGGAGGGTCCTTGTTGATTGCCAATCTAGCCAAAAATAAAGTGGAAAGTGATTGAGGAAGACACTGAAGTCAGATTGTGGCCTCTACATGCACATATATCTTCTCACACGTGAATACACACATACACATGCGCACACACACACACACACACACACACACACACAAAAGATGTGCTCTTGGAAAAGATGGATCTAATTCAAATACATGTCTGAGAATTTCGTCCTGGGAATTCAGTGCAGATAAGTGAACCAGTATGAAGGTCTCGGTATACACTGACTGCAGTCCTAACTGTGAAGGTCTCGGTATACACTGGCTGCCGTCCTAGCTGCAGGTCTGAATTCCGAATACTTTTTATTCTCTACAAGAATAAAAACAAATTACTATCACTTTTTTGATACGTGTGTCTTTGTGACATTGGTCCACATGCAAGAAATACATGTCCTACTCAAGGGGTGAGCATGAAATTCTACCTAAACCTTCACGGCTAATGATCTGCCTTTCAGGGGTTGGTATGGTTTTAGTCTTTGCTTTCAGACACACACCTAATCAGGGAGACATCACACAATTTGTGGGTAATGGAGGATCCAGAACACACAGGACAGCTGCTCTTACCAGAAAAGCCTGTGGCTTTTCTACAAAAAGAAAAAAGGAAACAAAATGTAGAGCATTCTTCCAGATTCCTGCATGGACTTTTTTTTTTTGTGGCTCAAACTTCCCTATTTGAGGCCATAGGTTTGCCTGTTGTGTTGAGTGTGCACCTAGAGCATCTCCTCTCAGTTTTCAAGACCTTATTTCACCTTAGCATATCATTTATTCCAAGTCTAGTTTCTTATCCGGTCTTTCTGTCTAACCAGCTGATGTGGGTGGCTTCATTGGCAATCCTGAGGCAGAGCTGCTGGTGCGTTGGTACCAGGCTGGAGCTTATCAGCCCTTCTTCCGTGGCCATGCCACCATGAACACCAAGCGGCGAGAACCCTGGCTGTTTGGGGAGGAATACACCCAACTGATCCGGGAAGCCATCAGAGAGCGCTACACCCTCCTACCCTATCTGTATTCTCTGTTCTACCAAGTCCACATGTCTTCTGACCCTGTCATGAGGTAAAAAGAGCATCCTCTATTTAGGGGCTCCAACAACCTACCAACGGATCCCCAGTGATAAGGAACTGGAAAGGGAGAACAAAAGCCATGTGTTTACTCAAGTTTCAACCAGCTCCACTGCCTGTTGTGCACGGGGTGCTGGCTGTTGTGCACGGGGTGCTGGCTGTTGTGCACGGGGTGCTGGCTGTTGTGCACGGGGTGCTGGCTGTTGTGCATGGGGTGCTGGCTGTTGTGCACAGGTGCTGCTTGTTGTGCAGGGTGCTGGCTGTTGTGCATGGGGTGCTGGCTGTTGTGCATGGGGTGCTGGCTGTTGTGCATGGGGTGCTTGCTGTTGTGCATGGGGTGCTGGCTGTTGTGCATGGGGTGCTGGCTGTTGTGCATGGGGTGCTGGCTGCTGTGCACAGGTGCTGCTTGTTGTGCAGGGTGCTGGCTGTTGTGCATGGGGTGCTGGCTGTTGTGCACAGGTGCTGCTTGTTGTGCAGGGTGCTGGCTGTTATGCACAGGGTGCCACCTGTTGTGCACGGGTGCTGACTATTGAGCATGGTGTGCTGCCTGTTGTTCACAGGGTGCTGGCTATTGTGTGGGATGCTGGTGTTGTGCACGGGGTACTGCCTGTTGTGCAGGATGCTGGCTGTTGTACACAGGGTGCTGGCTGTTGTGCATGGGGTGCTGGCTGTTGTGCATGGGGTGCTGGCTGCTGTGCACAGGTGCTGGCTGTTGTGCATAGGGTGCTGCCTGTTGTGCACGGGGTGCTGCCTGTTGTGCACGGGGTGCTGCCTGTTGTGCACGGGGTGCTGCCTGTTGTGCATGGGGTGCTGCCTGTTGTGCACGGGGTGCTGCCTGTTGTGCACGGGGTGCTGCCTGTTGTGCACAGGGTGCTGCCTGTTGTGCATGGGGTGCTGGCTGTTGTGTGGGAGGTGCTGCCTGTTGTGCACAGGGTGCTGCCTGTTGTGCACAGAGTGCTGCCTGTTGTGCACAGAGTGCTGCCTGTTGAACCACAGACGCTGCTGACTAGATCCTCTATTTATGATTGGAGTATTGGTATTTGCTGAGAGATGGCAATGTAAAGAATAAAGAAATGAGTTTACAGTAAATAACTTTAACATTTACGTATAAACCTCCTCTCATGAAAAATAATTTCCCTGCCATCTGAGGCTTGATCTTACCCACAGGGTTGAACTTGAGGTGGGAATTTTTTTCTAGCATATAAATTCTATTAACTTTCTAGGTAAGAGAAAAACTTGCACAGAGTTCAGAGTCAGCAGTTCCTATATTTGCTTCAGACCAGACATTTCCTGGTGATTCTAACCATTAGCCAGAGTTAGAGACACTTGCTTTGCTACCATTCTGTAGAAACAAAATGTATCGTGCAAAGCCTGGGTAAAGAAATAGCAAGTTTCATTTATTTAAAAAAATACTGGGCTGGAGAGTTGACTCCTGGTAAGCAGTTATTGTTCTTACTGAGGACCTGGGTTCAATTCCCAGCACCTACATGGTGCCTTACAACTGCCTGTAACTCCAGTTCTGAGGGATCCAATGCCCTCTTCAGACACCTGCAGGTACCACACATACATATGTATGTATGTACTCATGTACTTGCAAGCAAAACACTCATAGGCATAAAATAAATTTAAAACTCTAAAAAATTTTTGTCAATTAAAAAAGTATCTTTTCGGGGGCTGGAGAGATGGCTCAGAGATTAAGAGCATTGGCTGCTCTTTCAAAGGTCCTGAGTTCAGTTCCCAGCAACCACATGGTGGCTCACAACCATCTGTACTGAGATCTGGCGCCCTCATCTGCGGGCATAAATCAAGGCAGAATGTTGTATACATAATAAATAAATAAATCTTAAAAAAATTATTTTCCTTGGGGCTGGACAGATGGCGCAGCAGTTAAAAGTGCTTGCTGTTCTTGTAAAGGACCTAAGTTTGGTTTCCAGCATCGATGTCCAGCTCCAAGGGCCCCAGGGCCTGCTTTTGGCCCCTGAGAGCACTTGTACCAAATGGTACACACACACACACACACACACACACACACAACTAAATTAAATCATTCTCACAAATTAAAGATTGTTAGAACCACTAAGTTGCTATCTAGACACAGATATTGAAAGTTTTGTTGTTTTATGAGCCTAAGTGATTCCTAGATGAGTTCTATTAAACAATAACTATTTTAAAATTTTGGCAGGTTCTCACCCTCACCCAAAGTGTTACCAACTTGAAAGCAACTTGAAAAATAGTTCCTTTCATCTAAATAAATAATGATTAAATGATACATAAAAGTCAGTGACTGCAAGAAATGGCACAGAATTATCATTATAATAAAATATTATTTTTTGCATTTATTTTACAACGAAGAAATTGGGCATTTAGACTTGCCTTAGTTTTTGCCTGTTAGAGTGATAGTTACTCAACAGTCAGATAGGAAAGCAACACATAATGAAATTCTCAATATCCTATTAGGATATTCAGGTTGGTAGAAAGCTCTTTCACATAATAAATATAAAGTAACCATAGCAACTGCTCATAAGCTCTTTGGTCATATGAAAAAGAATACTGGCTCTTTGGCACTTTCCATCTCCTTTCAGAGAGTTACAACACTAAAAATATAAAAATCTAATAAAACACTTAGCACCAAGAATAATAAAAACATAATGATATTTTAAAATGTGAATTCTGTTTTCTTTCCCCAGGCCTCTGTGGGTTGAGTTCCCTGATGATGTAGAGACTTTTGGTGTGGATAATGAATATATGCTAGGTAAGCATTTATCAGTTAATTATAGTTGTGATAGATTCTATAACTATGCTTTCATTATTATATTTTCTAGTGAGAATACCCTAAGCCCAAGAAAGACGACAATAAAAACAGGATCTTATTTAGCCCAGGCTGACCTGGAACTTACTCTGTATCTAAGGATGAACTGATCCCAAGTACAGGCTTGCCTCATTACACATGGTGCTGGAGACTGAACCTGGAGCCTCATGCATACTAGACAAGTACTCTACCAAATCAGCTACACCCCCAGCCCTCCTTCACCAGATAGTAAGACCATGGCTTTTGTTGTAATGTAGCCCTGACAATATAGTTCTTATTAATGCCAAATAAATACATAATATTGGTGGGTATGATTTGATGGTTTGCTTGGGATCCACTCCCCCAAAGCCTGGTGAGATTGCTATGAAAAGGGAAGTATGAGAGGTAGATCAGGTGGCCGTAGTAAAGACACCAAGGAACCTGTGTCATGTGTAATAGTAGACCTCATCAGTGTCCAGATTGCTGAATTCACAGGCGTATACCTACCATGCCTAGCTAGGCTTCTTTATTGAGAATGAACTGTGAAATGTGAAACATGGAAGGTTGTTTGTATTAAGAATGGAGCTCAAGAAACAAGACTAAATATTGAGACCCAAAGAATGAATTGTTCTAAACAGTGGGAACCTCCAAATGTAAATAATAATAATGATGCTGATAATAACGATTATAGTAACAGGAGCCCTTGAAGATATCGTTCAGGGAATGCTCTTGTGTAATGTGCACGAGGCTCTGTGATCAGTCCCCAGTGCACGAGGCATCAGCTTAACAGTCCCTGCCTTGGAGAAAGGTCTTTCATCATTCCTTACCTCCTTATACCTTAGTTTTATCCTCCCCACTCAAAATCTTATGTATATTTTGTTTTTCTTTGTACTTTTTCCTATTTCAGTATTTGTTTTAACCCTAATTTATTTGTAATAACTTTTTAATATCTGTCTTCTTCACTTACTACAAACTCCATGAAGGTTGGAACCATGTTTGTTTTCTTTACTCCTATGTCTCCAAAGCCTAGCATGGTGCCTGGAACTCAGTAAATAAATCTTTATTAACTAGAAGAAACAGTTCAAGATAGACACAGCAGTACATGCCTATAATCCCAACACTCACAATACTAAGGCAAGAGGATCATGGGTTCAAGGTGCCTGGGTTACATAGTGAGATCCTATAAATAAGTCTTTCACATGAATTAATTAGTAGATGCTTTTACACATGTGTGACATCAATATGAAAGCAAACTCCAGGCTATCCATAAAAGAAGTACAGATCTACAATGGTAACTGTTGGAGAACAACTGTGAAGATGTGTACACTGTGAAGATGTGTCTCTGCCAAGGCACCTTCTGATTGGTTTAATAAAGAGCTGAATAGCCAATAGCTAGTCAGGACTTCCAGGGAGAGGGAGGAACTTTTGGGAAGAATCTGAGAGGCTGGAAATTCACCAGCAAGACCTAAAGCAAGTTGGACATACAGTATGGAGGAGAGGTAGCAAGCCACATGGCGGAGTGTTGATTAATATAAGCGGGTTAATTTAAGTTATGAATTAGTTGGGGAAAAGCTAAGGCCAAGCTTTCATAACTGATCAATAGTCTCTGTGTTATTATCTGGGAGTTGGCCATCTAAAGGAAGTCCGACTATAGTAACTGCCCAAGCAAAAGGGCCTGAAGAACTGCACTGACCAGACTCCTAGATAACACCGTGGCCGCTCTAACCAGTGCATTCGTAGCAGATGATAAAGCACTGGGAAGGTGCAATGGCACTTTCTGATTACTGGCATACCAGTAGCTATGCAGAAAATGGCTGCTCAGCCTGTAACCCTAGCACCCAAGAGGCTGCAGGAGGATCATCCTAAGGCTAGCCTGGGATGCAAAGCAAGTTCCAGGTCAGTCTTGGCTACATAGCAAGACCTTGTCTCACAAAACCAAAAACCAGAGCAAATAAACACACAAGATGCAGCAGAATACTTCAGGGTCCCTGTCCCATATCATAACAGCCACAGGTGGGTTTAATCTGTGACCTTTTTAAGCCCCGACCTTCTCCTACCAGTGCTTCTCTCTGGTAAATTATTTGTTCAGTTCACATAGTCTCTGCCTTATAGAAGATCACAGTCCAGTGATCCTAAGATCACAGTAGTGCTCCACAAAGCCAAGGGAACTTTCAGATTCCCATAATGATACTCAGTTTTATCTCCTCTCCATTTTTTTAGGAAGTGCTTTATTGGTTCATCCAGTCACAGAACCACAGACCACCATGGCTTCTGTATTCCTGCCAGGGTCAAATGAGGTAAGAGCAATAACAGACATATCTTGTGTCTCCTAGCTCTCATGCCTGCATTTCTCTTGGGAAAGAGATTGCTCCAGCGTGCAGTTGTGAATTTGTCTCAGATGATGATAGGTTTTCCACAGTCAAGACTGTCCTCTGAAGTTGACAGACTTAACTGGGGAAGGTGGAGAAGATGAATAGGTGACAATGTTAGGGAGGTTTGTACTTCCACTTTGACTTGTAGAAGTGAGTCCTTATGAAGATGGGGGCGTGACTTTAAGGTAGAAGATTTATTCCACCCAGTTACTTTGTGGGAGTCTTTTTGGTGATTCAACAACTAACTTCCTTTTCTAGGGCTCCCAGGTAAGAGTTAGGACCTTGTTTCCAAATCTCATAATCACCCCCAGAAAAGCAATGCTGTAGGGGTAATCAAGTTTGCATGGATTTCCCTCCAGGTCTGTTTCTTCTCTGACATTCTTCTTTTCTCCTGCCTTGTGTGTGGTTGATTTGTTTGCTGTTTCCTTTCTCCTCCCGTCCCTTCCCCTTCTCTCCCCTCCTCTCCCCTCCTTTCCTCTTCCCTTCCCTTTGTTTTTCCTCTTTCATCCTGCTTATGGTTACAAGCGTTAAGTTGGGTTATTTACTGTGTGTGATGGGGAAGATGCATGTTCCACAGCTTGCAGGTAGAGATCATAGGACTATTCTGTGGAGTTGATTCTCTCCTTCCCCATCTATGTGGGTTCTAGGGAGCAAATTCAGGCATCCAATCTTTACCATTGTTTTCTGAAACACCTCACCAGCTCAAGCATGAAGTTTTTATGAATCAGTGAACTATTGTACCACACTGCAGCTTCTGTGATGAGATTTTTAATTTTTTCCCATTTTTATCTTAAATATTGTCTTATTCAGGGGTGGGGTGCAGTGGTAGAGGGCAAATTCAAAGGGACAGGAAAATGAAGGGGATGAAGATACATGGTGTAAAAGACACAGAGTAAATAAAAAGAAAGGAAAAGAAAAAAGAAGAACCCTGGAGGCGTCATCTCATTGTTCATGCACACCAGGTTCTTACCAATCATGCATATCTAGCACCTAGCACAGCGGTAGGTTGTTCAGTAAGTAACTTTGAAATGTATAGCAGGACAGGGAATGGTCTTTAGTTCATCAACCCTACCCCTTCAGTGACATCTTCCTCTTCCTTCTCTTTCTCTTCTTTTTGAAATGTAGTCTCATGTATCTCAGGCTATCTTTGAAACTTAAGATGAACTTGGACTTCTGATCCCCCTGCCTAGGATCACAAGCATGTACCACCATGCCCAAGTACCACCATGCCCAAGTACTACCATGCCCAAGTACCACCCTGCCCAAGTACCACCCTGCCCAAGTACCACCATACCCAAGTACCACCATACCCAAGTACCACCCTGCCCAAGTACCACCATACCCAAGTACCACCATACCCAAGTGCCACCATGCCCAAGTGCCACCATGCCCAAGTACCACCATACCCAAGTACCACCATGCCCAAGTGCCACCATGCCCAAGTGCCACCATGCCCAAGTGCCACCATGCCCAAGTACCACCATACCCAAGTACCACCATGCCCAAGTACCACCATGCCCAAGTACCACCATGCCCAAGTACCACCATGCCCAAGTGTCACCATCATACCCAAGTGCCACCATACCCAAGTGCCACCATGCCCAAGTGCCACCATGCCCAAGTGCCACCATACCCAAGTACCACCATGCCCAAGTACCACCATGCCCAAGTACCACCCTGCCCAAGTACCACCATACCCAAGTACCACCATGCCCAAGTACCACCATGCCCAAGTACCACCATGCCCAAGTACCACCATGCCCAAGTGCCACCATACCCAAGTACCACCATACCCAAGTGCCACCATACCCAAGTGCCACCATACCCAAGTACCATCATACCCAGATACCACCATGCCCAGTTCATCCTATGCTAAGGATTGAACACTGGGCTTTGTACATGCTTTGGAATTTTCTTTTTTTTTTTTCTTTTTCTTTTTTCTCTTTAAGACAGGGTTTTGCTGTGTAGCCTTGGCTGTCCTGGAACTTGCTCTATAGACCAGGCTGGCTTCAAACTCACAGAGATCCACCTGCCTCTGCCTCCCAAGTGCTGGGATCAAACGTGTACACCACCACTGCCCACCTGGAATTTTCTTTTTTTTTTTTTGGAATTTTCTTAAAAGAACACGGGGGATCTGGTGGTGCAGGCCCATAATTCTAGTATGAGGACTGAAAGGCCTACCTGGGCTACATAGTGAATTCAAGGCCAGCCTGGCTAACTTTGTAAGACCTATGTTCTATAAAAATTAAAGAGACCTGGAAATACATATCAACGGTAAATTCATTAGAATGCATGAGACCTTAGGCTCAATATCAAGTAGTACATATGTGCGTGCGTGCATACACACACACACAACACACACACACACACACACAAAACACAGGGTTAGGGAGGGGTGTTCTTCCTAACTTCTCCTACAAATTTTAATTATACTTATTTGAACTTTCTTTTCCTTCCTTCCTCCCTCCCTTTTTTCCTGGGATTGCAAGACAGCTTTATTGCAGGGCAAAAGGAAATAGTCATTGGTAAGTGCAGGCTTCTCAGGGGAGAGATTGCTCATACTCTCTTTTCAATAGAGCCTGTTACTTTTTAGGTCTGGTATGAATCTAAGACATTTGCACAGTGGAAAGGAGGGTGTACTGTGAAGATTCCAGTAACCTTGGATACTGTAAGTTATTTTCAGAGTATTATCTTTGACTATTTAGCTGTGTTAGTCTGTTTAGAATACAGCATGGGTAATAGACAACAGAAATATATCTTCCATAGTTCTAAAGGTACATGTCCTATATCAAAGTGCCAGCTGACTTAGGTCCTCCTGCATGTAGAGGGTAATGGGATGGGGAGAGGAGGGGGACAATGTTCTTGTAAATGGGGCTGGAGAGTTGGCTCAGTGGTTAAGAGTACTATTGTTCTTGCAGGGGACCTAGGTTTGCTTCCCAACACCCATATAGTGGCTACAACCATCCAACACATTTTATCTGGCCACCATAGACAGGAGGCGCACATGTGGTGCACATACATACATATAGGCAAAACACACACACACACACATATATATATATATATATTTACACACATACATATATCTAATAAAATAAGAAAGTATTCTTGTGAGGATACTATTCCTATCATAGCAGGACTTATCCTTATGACCCTGACTCCAGATATAGTCACTTCAGTGTATGGGACTTCAGCATAACATATACCTGTACATAAAAGAAAATGGAGTACACTCGTGTTTGCCTTGGGCTGTGCTTGGGAGAGGATTTGGGAAGCAATGAGTGTGACTGCTGAAGGATATAGTGGTTTTCAGAGGTGTTGAAAGGATTTTAAAATCGATTATGGCTGTGGTTACATGACTGAATATACCGAAGTGGTTTGAATGTATACCCCAACTGTAAGTTTTGAAACATGAATTATACCAATAAAGCTGTTAAGATATGTAAAGAGCTTAAAATATATCTATAATCTGGCTCATGGCATGGAATATTGAGGATTGTGTCTAAGAACAGCAACACTGAGAACAGAAACAGTGGACGCTGCAATGCCAAATACAATATCAAAAAGTGAGAAGGGCAATTCTGGGCCTCCAGGCAGGAGAACACATCAGTTAGAAATTAGAATCAAAGTGGCCACTGCTGAATCACAAGCATGACCTCAGGCCCTGTAGAATAAAGATTAATAGAATAGTGATGTCATTTCTCCAAATTGTCATATAACAAAGTTTTGTTATAAAGAAACTAGTTCCAGAATCAACTTTCAGACCCAGAAGAGACCTTAGTAATCTTATACCCTAATCCCTTTGTCTTAGTCACTGTTCTGTTGCTGTGACGAGACACCACGACCTAGAAAGTATTTAATAGGGGGCTTGCTTACAGTTTCAAAGGCTTAGCCCATCATCATCACTGCAGAGAGCATGGCAAGGGGCAGGCGTAGTGCTAGAGGAGTAGCTGAGAGCTACATCCTGGTCTGTAAGCCTGATGAGGGCTTTTGAAATCCCAAAGCCCATCCCCAGTGACACACTTTCTCCTAAAAAGCCACATCCCAATCCTTCTCATTCTTTCAAACAGTCCTACTCTCTGGTGACTAAATATTCAAATATATGGGCCTGTGTGGGCCTTTCTTATTCAAACCACCATGCCCTTCATTTGCACTTGAAGAAACTGATAGTCAGAAGAGAAATTTTTTGTCCAGAATCACTACTAGGTTGTGGCAGAACTGAGACAGATCCCTCTCATCCCCTGTAAGTTTTCTGAACTCCGAGTCTGCAGCCCATTCCACCATAACTTTGTTCTTTGGTTTTGTTTGTTTGTTTTGTTTAAAGAAGGGAGGAATAAAAAGAAAGCAATACGAGAGTTGGCTTTCCTTCTTGCTGCTTGTGAATTAAGCCAGGGGCGGGGGGCACATCTTGACTACTCCTCCCTCTCCCTGAATCACACGTGTTCTTGTCCTCTCTTCCTTGCTAAGACTTTACTCAGAGAAAAACACATGCACTCATGTGACCTGGGCAGCTCCTTACCACAGGCAAGAGGCTACCTGGCTCTTCCACAGAGAGCCATAGCTAAGGACTGATAGGTGTGGGCCATGCCCACAGCCACAGTTAGCATCCCTTCTCATTCCCTTGATGGTTCCTATAGCAGAAGCAGCTTCTGAGCTTCTCATTCCCTTGATGATTTCTGTAGCAGAAGCAGCTTCTGAGCCTCAGAATTGAGCAGTCATCCTGCTGACAAGCAGGGACAGAAAGTGTTCAGATGCTGTGAGAAGGGACACACGTCACCTCCCCAGACATAGAACATTGTGTACACAAGCTCTATTGGTCCACTTACATAAGCAGAGAAGTCCACTCTTCAGCATGTCTCTAGAGTAACGTGCTTGTTGTTTTATTGACAAGGATGTTAAAGATCGAAACTAGAGTATCCTTTCTGATCAAGTTTAAAAGTTAGTTTTTTAGGGGTAGCTCTGGGCCTCTAATGGGATGAGCAAAATGTAAATGAAGAAGAGGCAAGGATAGTGTGCTAGTTAGTTTCTGCCAACTTGACATAGACTAGCGTCACCTGGGAAGATGGAACCTCAGCTGAGGAATTGCCTCCATCAGATTGTCCTGTAACAAGTCTGTGTGGCATTTCCTTGATAGTATGTCGATCCTGGAGGGTCCAGCTCACTCTGGGTGGTACCACCCCAGGGCAGTTGATCCTGGGAGGTATAAGGACTGTAGATGAACACACTCCTGGAAGCAAGCCCTTAGCAGTGTTTCTTCATGATCTCTGCTTCAGTTCCTGTCTACAGGTTCCTGTCTTGACTTCCCCTGATGAGGGACTGTAGGCTGTAAGATGATATAAGCCCCTCCCCGATAAGTTGCTTTCAGCCAGTGTTTCATCACAGCAATAGAACCCAAGCTAAGACAGACAAGTATAGACAATAAATTGAGGGATGGTAAATAATGTCCCAATATTTTAAAATATGAGGACTTGGGGCCAGTGAGTTAGCTAAGTGCTTGTCAAGCAAGTCTGAAACCTCAATTCAATTCCCAGAACCCACATGAAAGTGGGAAGAGAGACTGACTTCATAAAGTTGTCTTCTGACCTTTACACACATGCCATGACATGAATTTGCACACACATATACACACAAAGCAATAATTATAAATAATAAATAAATAATTTTTAGTGGACCATTTTTAGTTGAGCCATTTTCTTTTTATTTCACAGTCCCCATGCTTGCCATTTCTCTGTCCAAAAATATTCTTTGCTTGAGTCTATGTCTGTAAAGAGTATGGATCTCATATGGTGACATAAAGTTCCTTGTATGGGTGTGTCATTCCTGAGAGTGCTGCTCTGTTGCAGATACCAGTGTTCCAACGAGGCGGAAGTGTGGTGCCAATGAAGACCAGTGTGGGAAAGTCCACAGGCTGGATGACTGACTCCCCATACGGACTCAGGGTTGCTCTGAGCACTCAGGTATTTGGGAAGCCAGGTACCTCCCCCCATCTCTTGGCCTTTTGAGGGTATGAAAAAGTAATGAGTCTCATAAGAAATAGTACCCCCAGTGTTTATCTCAAAGTTAAAGGTTGAATCATTTCTGAATCACTGTGAGGTCTGCCTTTCCTGGCATTTGTAGGAACTCTGAGATCCAGGAATGATGCAAATATATTTCTTGGTCTATCTCTCAGGTCAGCATAGGCTGTTAGTGGAAGAACGTTTTTTATGCAGCCTTCCCCAGAAAATTGGCTCTGATTCAGTCTCCTACAGAAGAGGGCCATAAAATAATGTGTCGTAATTACTTTTGGTATACCCTAACCCATTCAGTGACTTCTATTCTCATCAGACAGCTCAAATCACTAAAGTCTACTTGAATATGACTTGGGAGTGTTGTCTTTTGAGCCAAGTGAAGCCTGTGTTATACACATCTCTTACCCATTTACCGTAGTGCCTTACAGAGCCAATTACATATATTCTTGTTATAGTTATGCTTATTTCTATTAATATTGTAAAATAAGTAAATTACAATTCTTGTTTCCTATATATTGCTCTAATATCCATGTGGGGTCCCAGAATGCAGCAATAATCTAGAGACCCCTCCTGCAGCAAATACTGTTAATAAGTAACCTGACATGTGGAGGGCTGTAGTGTGTGGCTGCAAAAGCGGTCCTTTCCCTTAGAGTAGGAAGGGCTTCTAAAGACAGTTGATTTCATCTGCTATACAGTGATATTTTTCAGCTTCAGTTCTGTTCTGTGAACTTTCCTGTTACATTCTAGGATAGTATTTTTATGAAAGCCATTACTGATCATACTTCATATCTAAATTTCCTTCAGCAAAGTCTAACTCTTTGTGCTCCTCTTATGTAACCTCGCTGTTCATATTATTTTGTTGTCTACTCGGGAGTGACTGGATGTTGAATGTGTAAGGACTTGTGTGTAACTTTGTACAGCTTTTCAGGCGTTTCACTGAGTTTCAGATGTTACTCTTTCCCTTTGGAAGATGACTTTTTTTTTCTATAAATTTATTGCCCTGAGCAGATCCTCTGTGGTTCACTCTGCAGGATTCTGCTGTGGGCGAGCTGTATCTGGATGATGGCCATTCATTCCAGTACCTCCACCAGAACCAGTTCTCCCACCGCAGGTTTTCCTTCTGTTCTGGTGTTCTGACCAGCAGGTGAGGCTCTTCTCGGATTATGCTACCCTCCTGGCATCTTCAAGTAAATGGATAGCTCAAGTTTTAAGTTGCTATTTAGCGGATTGAGAGGTGGTCTGTGGGTTAGAGTCCTGGTCGCTCTTGAAGAGGACCCAAGTCCACTTCCCAACATCCATGTGGTCTGTAACTCCAGCTGCAGGAGCTCTGACCCTCCTCCCTCTCTTCTGTCCTATAAGGGCATGTGGCACATTTACATACCTGTAGCCAAAACATTCATGTTAATTACTAATAGAAAATCTTGAAGATATTATTTATATAAATGGTGAAGGCCATTGTATTTTCAATTGCTGACCCTGGAAGCTTTTTCTTTTTCTTCTTTTCTCTTCTCCAGCTGCCTACAGAATGAAACTACTTAGCTCAAGTATTCATTGATACCTTCATTCTTCCATGCACCGATTAATTAAATATCTGGTTTCTTTAAGTTTGGTTATACGTCCAAGCCATCCTGTGTCTTTTGTGCCCTTTAAATGGTTTAGGGAGACTGATGTGGCCACTGATTACCTAGTCCCTGCTACATCTCTTTGTCTTACTGAATATGGCTCCTTTACGGACCATGACTCCATAGAGACAGACAGGAAGAACTCACAAGGATGCTGACCTGGTGACCAATTAAAAACCTCGTGCCTCTCCTTTTCCTAATACCATCTGTGCCTGTTTCAGGTGTGCTGATGAGAAAGGCCGTTATCCCAGTAAGTGCATAGTGGAGCAGATCTTGGTCATAGGCCTAAGGAAGAAGCCATCTTCTGTGACTACTCACTCATCTGGTAAGCAAACAGTTCGTTCTTACTTACACCTTTGTCCTGTAAACCCAGAAGTATCTGCAGTCTAAAGAGATGGTTTGTTCCCAGACTGTGAAACTATGCTTAGCTCAGACAATCTGCCCTTCCTTGGTCAGTTCTCTAATCTAGAGTGAGTAGGCCAAGCTGCTTCTCTTCATGAATTGGTCTTTCTGCCCACAGTTAATATTTACTAAGAAAAATTATTGAAGGCCTATAATAGTATCCTAGGTGTTTCTTCTTTTTTTTTTTTTTTTTTTTTTTAAAAATTTATTTATTTTCATTTTATATACATTGGTGTTTTTCCCATGGGTGTCAGGTCCCCTGCAACTGGAGTTACAGACAGTTGTGAGCTGCCATGTGGGTGCTGGGAGTTGAACCTGGGTCCTCTGGAAGAGCAGTCAGTGCTCTTAACCACTTAGCCATCTCTCCAGCCCCCTAGGTGTTTCTTATTTGTAATAGGTTACAGCCATCTTCAGCCCTGGAGAATTCTTAGTCTTTTAAAGAACTAATTCGAGGGATGGAGTAGAATTGTGTCCTCCCTCACCTCCTGCGTTTCTTGAACAAATCACTTTGCTCCTTGCAGTTTCTTTCTAACAAGGATTATACTCCAATGAGATTTTTCATGTTTTAAAACAGTCACAGGAGTTCATGAATAAAAGTACTGATGGCTTCTCCTAAGTGAGGGGTAACATCGCTGCCAGACAATGTATCAGATTTGGAGGGGAGATTTTTTTCTCCTGGTTTCTCACAGTATCTTTTTATTGTCTTACTATTTAGATGGTAAAGTTCAGCCTGCAGCTTTTACATACTACGCCAAAACATCCACCCTGAGTCTGGAGAAGCTCTCCCTGAGCATAGCTGATGACTGGGAGGTCCATATCAGATGATGGGCAGGTGCCCTGGTGACGAGGGTGGGAGCCTCTGGACCACTCACCTTCCTGCCTCCCGTGAGATCTATGCTGCCATCCAATTGGCTTCCTGGAAAAAATGACATTTTGCTTTTATCAAGTATACTGATGGCCAGTAGATTTTAGATTTAAAGATTTCAGGTTTGGTGGCCCCTCCTGTAATCACAGTACTCAGGAAGCTGAGGCAGAAGGATTGTGAGTTCAAGACCAGCTTAAACTGTATCACACAAGACCTTGTCTCAAAAAAATCAAAACTAAGATTTCAGATTTTACATCTAAAGATGTATTGTTGGAACGCTGTATAAACACCGCCCTTCCCACAGACCACAAAGCCCTGAGCCATTGCTAGAGTTCAGTGTGCAGCCCGACCTGGAGCTCCTCAGGAGGCCCATGTGTGGGGCTTGTCTCAGGGCTTGCCGCAGGCTGTTCAGCAGTCACTCTGGCTGTTGCAGCAGCAGAACTGCCCAACCAATCTCCAGATCAGTGACAGAGCTTACTCCTCTCAGGGTCGCCCTCCACCACAGCAATGCAGGCATAGTGCCCTCTCCTGCAGACGCCCTCTCCTGCATGGTCAGGGCTGCGGAAAGCTCTCCCTAGACAGTGACTCGGGAGCTCAAGGGTTGGTGTCCCTTTCTTGCTTCTTACACTCAAAAGTACCAAGTCAATCTTCAAATTCAGATGTACTCCTTTTAATTATATTTTACTAAATACTCTCTCCTAATCAAAGAATATTCATAACATGAATAAGCTATAATTAGTAATAATGAAATAAATACCCATGTTCCACAGGTGAACTTCAAAAATAGAACACAGGACTGGGACTATCATAACACAAGTAAGAGGCACTTGTTTTAGACACAGTCAATAATCAAAATAAGGAATATTTTAATGCATGTCTTTAAAAATCAAAATGAATACAAAAAACCCAGGCTAAGCAAAAGATTTTAAATAAAGTGTTACTGACTTCCTCTTGCAGTGAGTTCCGATATGTCTTGGCACGGTCTTGAATATTGTAACATAGCATTGCATCCCAATGCTTCTGGCTCTGGAGACCCCAAGACTCCCTGCTGTCTGCTTCAGCAGCTACTGGGGAGGCCTCAGTTCCTCAGCATTGAGCCTCCCACCATATTTCTTCCATGTAGCCACCCGCAGCTGCTACCATTCTGCTTTCTCTTTCCTTAACCACAGCACCCCCCACCCCGCTGCTTCCACCCGTACAGCTTACCATCCAGACCCAGCCCAATTCCTACAACCTGATACCCCAGCCCCCTAGTACCCACTGGCAGCGATTTTGCCCTTCTCTGAAATGCTGCCCCACAGATCATTGTGCCCTACTTTACATTCTCAGGGATGTGCCTTAGTGCTAAGGATGACTGTGTATTTCCTTACTAGAGTGTATATTCCTTAAGATCATGTTTATTGCTCTCATATCTGGTATACCACTATGGCAGTTTAATGAAAAGTGCTCCCTATAGATTTGTATGTTTGAACACTTTGAACATTGGTGGCACTGTTTGGGGAGGTCGTGGAACTTTTCAGAGATGCATCATTGCTGAAAGTATGTCATTGAGGCTGGGCTTTGCTCAATTATAGCCTCACTCCAGTTCCTGTTTGGCTGCTCTACGTCCTGTGTGCTGTTGAGCACTCAGCCACCTGCTCCAGCACCTGCTGCCATGCCTCCCTCGCTGTTATGGACTCTCCCTGTGGAATGTAAGCCAAAATAAATTCTTCTGTAAGTTGCTTTTGGTCATGGTGTTTTACTGCAGCTCCCCTCTTCATTTGCTTCCTGGTCATGAGGTAGATGTTTTTGCTTTGCCACAAGTTTCTCCAGTGCCACAAGTTAGCTCCCAACAGAGCTAATTGTTATGGGCAGGAGCCTCTAAAATGTGAGCCAAAATAACCCTTTTTGTCTACATAAGTTAATTATCTCATTTATTTTGTTGTAGTGATGGACAGTTGATTGACATCATGAGTGAATGGTCATTCAACCCAGCCTAACCCCAAAGTGATGTAAATTCAGGCCTTTCCTAACCCCTTGCTGAGTGCTTAAGACACCCTGACAGCATTTTAAATGCATTACGTGAGTTAACTTGTTTAATCCTTACACCAACCCAACAACAGACTGTCTATCGTCATACCAGTTTTACACGAGAGTATACTGGCCCGTAGGAAGAAAGGACAAGGTAACTCAACTAAAGTTACACACTCATAGCCATTAGTGGCCAACCTAGACTTTGAACCTGGACAGCCAGCCTTCAGAAACTGCTCTTCTTTATTCTCCTTCAAGAGTAGTGATACCTTGGGCATTTTCTTAAAGGGACAGGAAGACAGGTTGATAGTTCCAGTAGCTGAGACATAGGTTTCCTTCATGTTACATTAACAAAATTCATAAACCTAATCATACTCTCCTTCTTTCTTTGTGTGTGTGGGGGGGGTATATGTGTGTATGCATGTTTCTGTGTGTGATGGGGGTATGCACATGTACACATTTACCCTGGCACACATAGAAGAGGACAACCAGGGGTGCTGGTCCTTGCCTTCCACCATATTTGAGGCAGGGGCTTTTTGTTGTTTGCTGCTGCAGGGGCTGACAACCTGGCCCGTTTTAGGGGTTTGCCTGTCTGTATTCCCACCTCTCCCTGGATGCACCGAGATGGTAGACATGTTACTGCACCTTGTTACATGGAAGCTCAGATCCTCAAACTCATGTCAACTGCTTTGCTGCCAATTCATCTCTCCTGCCCAATGCCCCCTATTCCAGCTGTCTCTTCCCACCCTTTCCCGAGACTCCTAAACTTGAATCTGTGAAGCTGGTCACTTAGGAATAGGCACTGCTACAAGTTCAGACAAGCCTCTCCTCAGTCAGACTTCAGATGGGGAGGGCGACATGATGGGTAAAAAGCCAGGAGGAAACCCAGCGAGCAAGTCCCTTCCCCAGCTACTATCATTCTCACTTAGTAAGCCTTGAGGCTGAGTCTAGACATGACGTCCTAGGACTTGACACCAGCCTGGCTCAGTATCCATTTCCAGCTTCTGTCTAGATGCTGATGTGGTGTGGCTAAACAAATAACCTACTAGGGTACACAGTGTATAGTAGGCTTGGTCTCAGTGTGTGTCAGAGGCAGGAGGTGTCTAGGTCCCAAGAAGGGAGGGATTTCCCTGACTGAAAATTTTGCTGAGTGGCATTTCCTAGCCAGTTGGACTGAAAGCTGATTCCAGAACATTCTAGAAAAGATACTCTAATATTAAGTGACATTCTGGTATTCTAACATTTTATAAAGTAAAAATCATGCTCTCTAAAACATATGGAATATGCCCCCAGAATTCCCATGGCTTGGATTCCAGCTAGCTCTTCAAATACTGTTTTCTGTGTATCCGGTGACCACTGCTTCAGTGGCCTACTTATCTCTCCTAGTCCATAACCCACTTAGCTGGGTTCTTGTGTTCACCTGTCTCAGATACTCTCGTGACTTGACAACACAAGTTCTTAATGTCAAGTAGAGCTGCCCAGCTGGGTCCTTCTCTGCCTCTCAGTCCGTCCGCACACTGGCCCCTCTGCTTCCGTGCTCCCCATCTCACTTGACGTCTATTTTTAGTTTTCCTGGCTTAAGCGTCTTCAGGCCACTGAAACACAACCCTCATTCTCTTTCTCTCCCTCTGGCAAGCATGCTGCTGGTAGGAGCCCCCAGGTAGAAACTGCTTTGAAATCCTTTCGTGTTAGTGCCTCTCCTTCAGGAACACCTATGGCTCCGGGATCACAGCTCGACTTTTTAAGCTGCTCATAAGCCAGCCAGCTTTCTGATAGGATTTAAACTTTGAAGTGAGTGTGGCCATTTTTTCTCTCAGTTGAAAGGATCGCTTCAACTTCCGCGTTGTAATTGCTTCCTTTCCTTGAAGGGAGCTGAATCTTGTTCTCTTTAAAAAACGTCGTCCTTACAAAGTTGCCTGCCATGCCGACCGTCATTAGTGCGACTGTGGCCCCGAGGACAGGGGCTGAGCCTAGATCCCCGGGACCTGGACCCAGGTCCCCAGGGCCTGGGCCTCACCCAGCCCAAGGAAAGACCACTGAGGCTGGGGGTGGACACCCAAGTGGCATCTATTCAGCCATCATCAGCCGCAATTTCCCAATTATTGGAGTGAAAGAGAAGACGTTTGAGCAGCTCCACAAGAAGTGCCTGGAGAAGAAAGTTCTCTATCTGGATCCCGAGTTCCCGCCAGACGAGACCTCTCTCTTTTACAGCCAAAAGTTCCCCATCCAGTTCGTTTGGAAGAGACCTCCGGTGAGTAGTCTGCTGGCTTTGTAGCCGGCTGGAGTTTGCCCTCAGAGAAGTCCTCCCACTCAGCACCTCCCCACACAGCTGTGCACATGGGCACAGGAGGAAGGATCCTGGCAGGGGCCGGCTGGGCTCTGGCTGCAAGAGTGGAAAGGGGAGGACAGGGTCAAGTCCAAGAGAGGGCAGGCCGGGCTGCTTCTCTCTCGCTGTCTCTCTTTCTGTTTTTCATGAAAGTAATCAGATCCCTGATTCATCACTAAAATGGCCATCTTTTCCCCAGAACCGGTTCCAGAATGTCCAGAGATACCTTCTCTGCCTAAATATATTGAGACTGTTTCCGTTTCTCAAGCTAAAATCATGAGATGTTGTCCTTCAGTTTGCCAGTGGCCGTGGATCTCTGAGACACAGAAGCCAGGCAAAGAGGAGCGAGGCAAGATGACCTTTTCGAGCACAGAATCCTGGACTTAGAAGAATTTTTGTCTGTTTACCTCACTGCACAGATTAGGATGTCAAGGCCCAGCATAAAATAGACCCAGCACATGACAGGGCCTGGGTGAAACCCTACTCGCTAGCCTCAGGCTTTCTCTTACAGGGATCCACCAGGGGAAAATTACGTTCCCCTGGCTCCCTTCTCTGATCATGCTTCCAATGTGACTCTTGGTTTCGATACAAGAAACATTTCAGTCACAAAATAATCCGGAGCTGTGCATAGAGCTCACTCGGTGGTGGAGATCCGCTTAGCATGTCTGAGGCCCCTGTTCGTCCCTGACACTGCTAAAAAAATGGATGGATGGATGGATGGATGGATGGATAGATGATAGATAGATAGATAGATAGATAGATACGTAGATAGATGTTAGGTATATGATAGGTAGGTAGATAGATAGATACGTAGATAGATGATAGGTATATGATAGGTAGGTAGGTAGGTAGGTAGATAGATAGAAGATAGATACGTAGATAGCTAGATAATAGATACGTAGATACATGATAGATAGATGATAGATACGTAGATACATGATAGATAGATGATAGATTTGTAGATAGATACGTAGATAGATACATAGATATGCAGATAGATAGATGATAGATAGATAGATAGATAGATCACAGAGAAAAAGAAATGTTTATTGTGCATCTACTAGCTTCACATACTGGGCAAGTCACTATCATGAATAAGAAACAAAAACATACTATCCTGAAGCCTGCAGTCACGAGGGAATGGACATTAAGTTAGAGTGACGTCAGGACTGTGTCCAGAGTGGACAGGAACAAGGAGAGCAGGCTATATCTGGGAAGAGAAACCTTCCATGAAGAAGATGTGTTATGCTCATCCCAGGATTCGCTGGCCATGTTTCTCTCTGTTTACTAAACCAGAGCTGCCACCAGGCTCCTTTCCTTTCCCACTGCTCTTTGGTAAGGCCCATCGTGGCCGTCATGACTGTCCTCCACTTAGAAGAGAATACTGCAGTGGGCCAGGTGTAGCTCAGCACACACCCTGCACGTGTGAAGTCTCGGGTTCCATCCAAGTCATGGGGGTGGGCAACCCAGTGTATTTAGAATGCTACACCCCTTTGGCCCCTGCCACCTGTCTTAGCTGAGCCACAGCCCTCTGGGACTAGCTCACACTGGCCACTCACCTTCACCCTCCTCCCCAAAGCTTGACGCCACAGCTGAACCTATGCCTGCAGTGCCCTTCCAGGGTGCAGCTGATTGATCCCTCCTTTCTTTCCCTGCCTATCTGTTCAGGTACCACTTCCTTCAAGCTTTCTCGCCTCTCTTCTCCCGGTGCTGAGAGCAGGGTCTGTCTGTGGTCATTTGTAGACCCGGCACATATACCAAGCACAGTAGTACACAAGTGATGATAGCAAATAAAAACCCACACCTAAGGGTCGGACCCAGGACAGCCCTGCTTCCCAAAGTAGGGGCCCCTAAAATCCTTCTCCAATACTGCTCAAAGAGCAAGGGGAGCAAAACCTACAAACACTGCTCTTACTGAAAGCACTGACGGCTTTGACCCTAAAAGCTAGGTTTGCACATATGAGAAGGGCCTATGATGCTCTGGGGATGACAGTGGTCCCTTGTAAGCACTGTCCTGTCAGTACATATGAACATGTATGCTCCCAGATATCTGGCTGTTTGATATTGGGCCCCTACCACCATCACTGACAACAAAGATCCTGACTTTTCAAACCTTCATTAAAACGACTGCGCGTCCTCCCATGGTTAAAACACCTGTGCGTCCTCCCGTGGTCAAAACTCCCTTGCATCCTCCGTGGTCAAAACGCCTGTGCGTCCTCCCGTGGTTAAAACGCCTGTGCGTCCTCCCGTGGTTAAAACGTCTGTGTGTTCTCTCGTGGTTAAAATGACTGTGTGTCCTCCCAGGGTTAATATCAGGTGTCGGGGACCAGCCTCGACAAAAATATGTCTCACCAGGGTAGAGGCATGGGGATTTAGAAATATAGTAAAGAGTATGAAGGTGTGAATGAAAATAATAAACCAGAGAAATATGTAGGATAGTATTGGGAGGGAATTCCAGTGAGTACTGAAATTCGCCCATGTTTAATTTCCAACTGCTTAAAATACCCCTGACCCCAAAAATAGGAGTAAGAAAAAAAACTGCATTAACATACCAATTGGAAATGAACATACCAATTGAAGGTATCAGGCTACATCCATAGTTAAACATTCTCTTGCTAGAACAAAACAAGTTCTGCTCACATTCTAGACCAAAACATTCTGTAGGCAAACCACTCCCTGGGTGGAATCCAAAATTGTCTCCTTATAGGAACTGGAACTTAGCTGGCTCCTTAGACTCTTGTTTGAGGTGGGAACAATCTACTTCTCCATTCCTGGAGTACAAGGCCTGGCTATTAACCACAGCTGTTGGCAATGACCTTGAGTGAGCAGAACTCTCTGACCTAGGTGGGAGTTTTGTTTGAGGTGGAAGCACAATAACCTTGAAGGAAGTAGAGGTAAGTTCCAACTTTCTGACCTTTGGTCAGTGTGGACACAGGCTCACATTTTCGGACCTCCACAATCAGGGTATAGGGAGCTGGAGAAATGGCTCTTTTGGTTCCCAGCACCTGCAGGTGGTGGCTCACAACTGTATCCCAGGGATCTGATGCCACTTGTGATCTCTGAGGCTCTAGCACACATGTGGTACATACACATACACTCAGACAAACACACATATGTACATATAAAGGTAAAGATTAAGGAATATGCCCTATATTAACATAAATTACAAAGTTGGAGTGGGTCATGGAAGTGTTATCCAAGTACTTCACTTTATATAATTATGGTCCAGAAAGTACAAAGGATTATGTATGAGACACAAATTAACTGGAATTAGAAAACTGAAAGGACCCCAGGATTTTCTGAACTGCAAAGCATTCTTGGAAACATCTGCTCTCCCATGCACTCCTTGGACATGGTAACCTCTGTCAGGCCTAAAGAGTAGGGACCGTGTCCTGTGAGGAAACACACAAGATGAGGTCTCTACTTTGCTGGCATCTCCCCTCCCCCCTGCTATTAATGTTATAACCCCATTCCCAGCTGTGCTTTTCCCAGTGTATATCCTTCACTCCTTGGTCTGGTTAGTTCCCCAGCTGCCAACACCTGGCCCTGAGGGAAACTGCCAGTCAGAAGCCCCCAGTACTTCCCTTCAGTTCGCTATAGTACTATAACCGGAAATCTCTTGAATAAGGGTGATTTTGAAGTGGCTTTTCGAAACTGTCATTCGCCATCACCCATATTTCACCCAAGCTGAGATCTTCATGCTAGCACTTGCTTGATCTCAGTGTCTCCCACCTGACATCCCCAGCTGGCGGCTCTCCCTTTCTCCTTGCTTCCTGCCAGCATGAGCCCAGCTGCCTTGGCGAGATTTTGCACTCTGTGTGACCTGGCCTCCTTACCTCTTCGAAGATCTTCACTATCCAGGCAGAAGTAACTGGTCCCCAGTCCTAAGGTAATTACTCCAGGAATGCAAGCAGCAGCAAAAGTATAAAACAACAGCTCTGTGTGTCGGGAGGCTTGTTCCTGATAGAGAATTCTGTCTGATTCTTTGCACATCTTTGGCGAATATACTTCCTCCCTGAATCCTTAACCTGGAAGAAACTTTCTATCGGGAGGAAAAAGTGAAGGAAGGGAGGGAGGAAGGGAGGGAAGGAGAGAGAGAGAGAGAGAAAGAGAGAGAGAGTATATTCCCATGACTACGGATACTTGCAGCGGCCAAAAGAGGGCAACTGGAACTGGACTTTTAGGCTGATATTGGTGCTGGGAACAGAACTCAGGTCCTTTACAAAAGTAGTATTTCTTTTTAACCTAAGAGTCATCTCTCCAGCCTGCTTTATAATATATAAAGAGTTCTTGACTCAGGTATGTTGGTACCTACCAGTGGTCCTAGCTACAGAGGAAACTGAGGCAGGAGGATAGCTGACACCATCAAGTTTAAGGTCAGCCTGGGCAATATGAGAACCATGTCACTTAAAGATAAAAACAAATTAGCAATAATAAAATAGAGTGCTTCGCCTATAGGGTTGAACATGATTATTTTTGTTTGTTTGTTTGTTTGGTTGGTTGGTTGGTTGGTTAGTTTTTCAGGACAGAGTTTCTCTGTTTAGCTCTGGCTGTTCCGGAAACATCTTCACTCTGTAGACTCAGAGATCCACCTGCCTCTGCCTCCTGAGTGCTGGGATTAAAGGCATGCACCAACATGATTGTTTTCTAGGGAGAAAAAGAAAAAGAAAAGATCTGCTGGTTGATATAAAACAAAAATGAAAGCTAGAATGACGTGGGAGGTGAACAGAGAAGCCTGGAGTGCGTGCACGTGCGCGCGCGCACACATCCACACACACACACACACACACACACACACACACACACACAGAGCTCCTGGCAGTCCCTATGACCTAACCCCCGAGACAAGTAACCTTTAGGAAAGGGCACACTTGCACTGCCCCTTCACTTGAAGTGACAACGCTGAGCCAACATGCCCAGAAGCCAATGTAGAAAGCACGGGACTGGAGAGAGAAAAGCAAAAGGAAGGAAAATGGACTCACTGAACCCTGGGTGGGGAAGAATGAGGAGGCCCTGCTGCTCAGGGGCTGGGAATTGAAGATGTATTTCAGTCTCCAAGGATGCCCTGAGGCCTCTAGCACTGGGGAAGTATTCTGGTTGCTCCACCATGCCTGGAGCCGGCATGAAAACTCCTAATAAACACTCCACGTATTAGGAACTTTTTCTAACGCAAGCTCTCTACCGATGCAAAATCCCAATCAAGCCAAATCAAAACAAGCAAAATTAAAAAATATCCAGGTTTAATAGGATTTCTGAGCTCTCAGGTTGCCCCGAGGGAGAACCAGGAACTAGGAGGCCTAGACACCCCACCACCACCACCACCAGGAGGAAGGAAAAAGGAGCAGTGTTCCTCTTTTGAGAGTTCACTTAAGTACCCTGTGGGAGTGGTCCTGACCCTTCCCTGGCATGCTGGGATTTGAAGTCCAGACCAATACAACTCTCAGGCTTGGGGGGCTAGGATAGATGCGAGGGGCTGGGGTCTATGCTCCCAACTTAACACCGTGTATATCCAGGAGCAAAATGTTGAAGAACCGCTTTCAACAGTCTGAGGTAGTTAGCTTTCCTCCTGACACAAAGATTCTGAAGGGCAAAGGATCTCTCTATGTAGCCTTGACTGGACTGGAACTCATTGTGTAGACCACTGTCCTCAAATCATAAAGGTCTACCTGCTGTAGTCACTGCCAGCTCCCACATAATGACACGGAGATTTCTTATTAAGTATGATGCTTAGGCTTAGTCCCAACCAGTTCTTATGACAAATTAACCTATTTATAATAATCTTCCACCTCTGCTCAGTACCATGTGTTCCATTTCCACCACGTCTGACTGGCGAATCCCACCTCTCTTGTACCCAGTGTTCCTACCTCTGCCCAGAAGTCCTGCCTACCTATTGGCTGTTCAGCTCTTTATTAAACCAATCAGAAGGTGCCTTGGCAGAGACACATTTTCACAGTGTACAAAAAGATTGTCCCACAATAGCCTGCCTCTGTCTACCAAATGCTGGGATTAAAGATGTACCCCCATGTCCAGCCATAAATGATTTTACTAAATCCATACCACCACCATTTATTTTTGTTTTATGTGTATAGGTGTTTTGTCTGCATGTATGTGTGCACAGTGCTCTTGGAGATTGAAGGAATGTATCAGACATTTGCTGTCACCAAGTAGATGCTAAGAACTAAACCTGGGTCCTCTGCAAGAACATGATGCTCTTCACCTCTGACCCATCTCTCCAGCCATCTTTTTCTTTTCTGAAGTTCACTGATTCTACTTGGTGCCATCTGTATGTGCATAGACATAGGACCATCTACTGGAGCATGGATAGTCTTTTGGAGACTATATCCGAGAGAAAACTTAGCCTCCTTTCTCCAGCAGCCATCAGTTGATAATAGTTTCTCAGTCAGGGTGGTATTTCATGAGCCCCTCCCTGAACCATGCTGGAACTCTTGGCTGGTTTGATCATCTGCAGGTCTATGTGTGCAGTCATGTATTTGCTAAACTTCACTGTCATGCCTGGCAAATGGTTTGGCTACAGACACCCACTTCTTCTGGCTCTTACAATCTTTCCACCTCCTTTTCTGCAATGATCTCTGAACTTTGAGGGGAGGGCTATGATATAGATGTTCCATTTAGAGCTAGGCACTCCACAGTCTCATTCTCTGAACATTGACCAAGTTGTGTCATATTCTGCAAAAAGAGTTTCTCTGTTGAGAGTTGAGAGATGCACTAGCCTATGGGTATAAGATAAGAACATAGAGAGCAATTTAACTAGGGCCCTAGGTAGTATGACCTAACCAGTCATGGGATTTGGGCTCATTTAACAATACCAGGCATTAGTTCTATCTTGTGGAATGGGTTTTAAATCCAACCAGAAAGTGTTTGGTGACTCCCATAACATTTGTGACACTATTGCACCAGTGAGGCTATCTTGCCAAGACAGTCATTGTAGTTCATAGAGTTCATGGCTGTGTAAAAACCCTTAATACTTTTCTCCCCCAGTAATGTAAACAGCACTGTAAAAGCTACCCAGTAGGGATGAAGCTTTCTGGATGCTACCAGCTTGAGTCTCCGTGTCCTATGACTGATATGTGCAGTGTGTTCAATGATCAGGTCTTACCATCAAGTTCTAGAGGGTAAGCAAGAGTAATAACTATAGCTTATAATGTTTAGGGGAATCTATGGTCCTCAGTGACCAACAACATGATAAGAGATAACCCATATCTGGCATTGGGCTTTTTATTTGATTGCCTACATTGCCTGAGGGAGACATTGTCTCCATCCTCCATTATGGGGTAACTCCATTTGAACTTCTTTTATATGTGTATCTATTTTAACATGTTTCTACAGTAGTAGGTTTCCACGAGGCACTTTCAAAGTCTTTAGTGTTAGGTACCCCTCTTCAGATGTCCCTCCTTATCCTACCCTCCCATATCCCAGCCCATTTAAGAAAAAGCAATTTTTAATTAAGAATAATTTACAAATATTACAGTATCCTGATGACAAAATCATGTTTTCAAACTTCAGTGGACTTAAGAGTCTCCTAATAAACTGATTTAAAATGCAGAGAACGGGAGCTGGGGAAAAGCTGGGTGGGTGAAGTGAGGTACAGTCCTGAGCACCTGAGTTGTATCCCCAGGACCCATGTGAAAAACCAGGTGTGTGTGTGGGGGGTGTATTCCTGAATCCCTATGCCGGAGACACAGAGACAGGTGGGTTTATGGGGTTCACATTCTAGCCTAGCCAGTGAGCCCCAGGTTCAGAGAGAGGCCCTTTGTTTCTGGTGGTCAGGGTCTGGGCTGGGTGTTTCCAGGGTCTTGGCCTATTAACCAAAGAATTGTAAAGAAGTGCTCACATAGATTTACAGAAAAGCAAGATAACTATATTCTAAGGGAAGCAGCGGAACAGATTGTAGGGGTTATAATGTCAAGAGAGTCTCAAGGGCCCGATTTAGGTTTGGAGCTTCCTTTTATGAAACTGAAGATAAGGAGGAGTTGATTGGTATGGGGTATAGTCTGGGCAGTTCTTTATTTTCCCTACTGTGTGTATCCCTTCCCATAATGCACCTGGCATTGCTCATACACACACCCAACTATGCAAAGGTATAAGGTAGCAGATTACTGTCCCTGAAAAGTTATTAGAAGACTCAGTTCTGTATGACTGAGCGTGTACCCAAAAACCAGCTTAGGCCAGATCAGCCTTTCTATTCTTTGATACATTAGCTAGGAACTGCCTTATTTCAGGAGAGCGACAAGTTGGAGCAGGTAGCACACCATTGTCATCTCTGTATCAAGGTCAAGCTGACCACTGAGTCTGAGAAAAGTCCATGCTACATGGAGAGACCCTCTCTCCAAGGAATAAAGAAATCACTTGTGTAAGAATAGATACCGGGTCCCTGGACCTGGAACGTTTAGCTGTGGTGAACACTTGACATTAGGCTGTTTCCATAACCATTTAGTTAGATGCTCCTCAACTTAGGGATCATAGGCCCAATATGCTGTGGCCTCCCTGTGTACAGGTGGGGCCTCACCTATGTTCTGTCCACCTACCCCTTTAAGCCCTGGATTAGGTAGAGAGCAGGCCAATAAGGGCTTGACCGAATGAAAGCTTGTAAAATAATGCTTCATTAGTTGCAACAGAAGGTTCTCGAACCCATGAAAATCTCCATTTTTAGCACTGTCTATCTCTCCATATTTGTGGGCTTTATTTTTGTTGACCGATTCTGTTCAACATTTGTAAATTATAATTGTCGATGCCTGATAAATGATAGAGTAAGAAATACTTCCTTATTTTGTTTAATTCACCCCTCGTTGGCACTTGGAAAAGCTCACTATTTAAAATTGGTTACTGCCCCCACTCACCCCTCATCAAAAAAAGAAAAAAGATAAAGAAAGAAAGAAAAGAAAGGACATTGCCTGTTTGGTTGTTACCAGGGGTGGAAAAGGGCTATTGTTCAAAGATGGGAGAGTGTACAGCCTGACGCAGGGTGGGCTCTGGGGGTTCTGAGGGTGCTAGGTACATTGTTTGGAGAGAGGTGTGTGTGTAAAGTACTAGCAGGTGAAGGAATCTGGCTGCCAAATGCATCACTACAGGTATGGGGGGGGGTGTATAAACCAAACTAAATGAGAATTCCAAACTACACTGTTTCCTATGCTATGAGCACCACGCTGTCTCAACAAGCAAGATGGACAGAACCTGAGTAACGACACATCTGGCCTTCACTTGAACGCACACACACCACACACTCACTCACACTCAAATTCATTACAGAGAGAGAATAAAAAATACACAGAGAGAATAATAAATAAATGCAGAGACGCAACCCATACCTTAACTCAGTGATATTTGAATCCTGAGACTAGGCCTTAATAACCTGAATTTTTTTTTACTCGTTTTTAAATTTTGTTCTGTTTTTGCTCGTTTGGTCTCCTTTTGCTACAGTCTCGCTCTGTAATTAATGCTGGCCTAGAACTCTCCTTGCTGCCCAGGCAGGCCGGTAGCTCAGAGAAATCCTCCTGTCTAAACTTCTCAAGCACTGAGGTCGTACTATCATGCCCCTGGGAAGTGGCATTTACACTGGTGTCGCATTTGAAAGTGGAGCCAGAAGTCTGAAGCTTACACACAGAGACGTGCAGGGCAGGTGAAGGCAGCAGAGGTCAGCGAGCTTCTGGGAGGACTGAACACCCTTCTAGCGTGCAGCCTGCCCGCCCTACCTTCCCACCTTCTGCAGCTCTCTGTGCACACAGAGTGAAACTGTGGGAAAGCCAAGCATTCCCAGCAACAGTTCCCTAGCACACGTAGACGGGAGGTAGCTCAGTAGGTAAAGCGCTTGCTTAGTATGCATGAGGTCCTGGGTTTGATCCCAGACACCCCACAAACCAGCAGCGACAGGAGGATGAGAAATTAAAGGTCATCCTAAGCTACACAGTAAGTTTGAGGCCAGCCTGGGCTACATGAAACACCATCTCTCAATCAAAATGAAACGGAAAGACCTGCAACCCACACTTCCTGATGCAGAGGTGCTACATAGGGCACTGGGTGTGTTGTGTTCGCCCTGGGTCAACTGGAATAGGGTCTTTTGCTCTGAGGTCTATACACTTGTCCTCTGCATCCTCATAGATCAGAGCCCCTAACAGCAGTCAAGGTCTGCAGGGGGTGGGGCAGGGACATCGGGAGAATGAGGCTTCATTACCCTCAGACAAAGGCCGATCTCTCCTATGCATTCAGCAGCCTGTATAGGATTAGTGTATACAGCATGTTTAGACTATATCCCATTGATGGCCAGTGGCAAAGGCATGAATGCCTTTTGCTGAGGCAGGGGGAGCTCTCGCAAACTATATTTTCTCTTTTTAAAGCAAGAGTCCCAGCAAGGCTGTTCGAGGTGCCCTAAAGGTCTACAAGCCATATTTGTTTGTTCCCCCATCCGTTTCTGCCTTGCTCTCTCCCCTCCCTGGCTCCCTCTCTGACTTGCATGTGTTGCCCCTAGACCACGGGCTCAGGGGCCTCTAGCCAAAGCTGCTGACTCTGACCACGGCCTTTCTCATTTGCATCAAGCTGCTGAGGGCGGAGGAGCTATATAGGCTCCGGGCCATTCACCAGAGGATTAGGCCTGGGCTGAGGGCACAGCAGAAGAGAGGCCGCAGGGAAGGCCCAGGGCACTGCTGGTCATCATGCCCTACCTGCTGCCGGGATTCTTCTGCGACAGGGTGATCCGGGAAAGGGACAGGAGGAATGGAGAGGGTACTGTCTCACAGCCTCTCAAGTTCGAGGGGCAGGATTTTGTTGTTCTCAAACAACAGTGCCTGGCTCAGAAGCGCCTCTTTGAAGATCGTGTCTTCCCGGCAGGTGTGCAGGCCCTTGGTTCACACGAGCTGAGCCAGAAAGCCAAGATGAAGGCCATCACGTGGAAGAGGCCTAAGGTAGGGATAAAGGGGGCATGGGATCTGCAGAGAGCTGTTGGGAAACGGAGTGAAGTGGCCAGTGGTCAGAACCTGAGGCCACGGATTTACCCCAACCCTGAGCAAAGTAGGTCATGAGGGTTCCACAGCCCCAAACACCCAACTTCTTCCACTAGAGACCAAAGATGTTATTTTCTGTTCCTGAGCCTGACAATGAGGACCCTTAGATTCCTAAGCTTATAAATATTTGGAGAGTGCTAATGCATTGACTTAATTCTCCGTAGATTATAAGGTGAGAATCAGTTAACTCAGCTCTTCCTGAGAGCAGGGGTTTGGGGAGGGGAGAACAGAGTAGCGAAGCGAGCAGAGGCTTGAAGTTTCAGGGCCCACAGAAGAGGCCAACAGTAAAGAAACTGGAGGCCGAGAATGAGCCTTAGCCTTCAAGCCCAAGCTGGCTCATTATTCAAGCTGGCTCATTAGCATGACGTCAAGTCTGTTTAAACAGGAAGGTCCCCACTGACTAGCTGGGCTCCTTACTGGATGAAACAATTAGCCCAGGCTGCCCTATGGAAGGACCTCCTAGGAGCCCTTGCACGTCAGCGGGAGTAGGTCAAAGTGCTCAGAAGCGTGGGGGACAAAGCATGTCTTCAAGAAGGTGTGAAAGAACCTGCTGCATTCTGAGCTGGCAAGGGGTGCATGTGCAAACCCAGAGGAGCTGCAAGACAGGTTCATTAGCATATATGCAAATCTTGATTAGTTAAATTTCTTTTTTAAACTTTAATTAAGCTTCTAATTTTACTTTTGGTGGTTTTCTAAAAAAGATTTGTAAATTTTATTGTATTAATTAGGTGCATACATGTGTCTGTGTGCGTATATGCCCATCACACATGAACGCAAGTGCCCACGATGTCAGCTGTCAGGTGCCCCTGGAGCTGGGGCTATAGGCAGCTGTAAGCCATCTGATGTGGGTGCTGGGAATCACACTCAGGTCCTCAGGGAGACCAGTACATGCTCTGAACCCCTGAGCTTTCTCTCCAGCCCTGACCTTCTAATGTACAATTACCGGGTGACATAACAGTTGTAAATTAGTTCTGGGTCCCATGTGTAGTCCCTCTGCCCACTGGTTTTACTGTCTGCAGTTTTAGTTTCCTGTGGTCAAGAGTGGTACAAAAATACTCGATGGAATAGTTTTGAAATAATTCAGAGGTTTTAAATAACCTCCATTATTGTATTTTTAATTGTTCTGTTGTATTATAGTGTTACTCATCTCTCATTGTCTAATATATGAGTTGAGCTATCCTCTGTGTACGGGAAGGAGTCTAATATATGTGGGGTGGTCATGGTTTCAGATTTCTGGGGGTCTTTGGATCTACCCCAAAGATGAGGGAGAATGGCTACACTCAGTCCAGTTTTCCTCACTGTATCATCATGGCACGGTACATTTCCATCAATAACCAATAGCGACGTATTATTGAGAACAGCGTCCACACTTTCCTTAGGGTTTGTCCACTGTCTTTTTATGTTCCAAGGTTCCTCCCATATATGTCCACTTAGGTGTCGTGTCTCCTCAGCCTCCCCCTCAGGTGCTCTGGTGTCGTGTCTCCTCAGCCTCCCCACTCAGTTTCTCTTGTGTCATTTCTCCCCAGCCTCCCCCTCAGGTGCTCTGGTGTCGTGTCTCCTCAGCCTCCCCGTCAGGTTCTCCTCATTTCTGATGCACTGCACAGTTTCTCAGAGCACTAGTGAGGTATTTTATAAAATGCCTCTCAGTTGGCATCTGTGTCTACTTTTCTTCTGACTAGATTAGGCTTATGGATGTGTTGTTTGATTTTTTAATAATTTTTTATTTTATTTTCTGTGTATGAGTGTTTTTTTGCTTCCATGATTATATGTACCCCACATGTGTGCAGTATTCCTTGAGGCCAGAAGAGGGCACTAGAGCCCTTATAATTAATATAGACCATGATATATAATATATGATATATAATATAATATATGATATATAATATAATATAATACAGACCATTGTTAGTTGCCATGTGTGTGCTGGGAACTGAACCAGGATCCTTTGCAAAAACAGCAAGTGCTCTTAACTGCTGAGCCATGTCTCCAGCCCTGGGATCACGTGTTTTGAGGAAGGTGACAGAGGTCAAGAACCTTCTCATCACAGTACTTTGAGGGCCCAGACTGTCATATATACGTTCGCAGCTGGCTCCTGCGTCTAGCTAACAAATCCTTGGGTTGGTTTGTTTTCAAAGCTTCTTGAGAATGTTCTGGTTTTGAATCATTACAAGATGCTCCAGGTTCATCTGGTATAATTCCTGCTCCAATCTTAGAATCCGCTGCATTGTAGCTAGTGTGTGTGCACTAGTATTGTATCTAAAATACAAAAGTGAGGGCTGAGGAGATCACTTGATCTCATGATATCCCCAGATCAGTCTCCAGAATTCATTTTAAAAACAAGTCCTGACACAGCAGGAAGTACTTCTAATCCCAGCCCTGGAAGCAGAGACAGGTGGATCCCTGAGACTGGCTGGCCAGCCTACTGTACACTTTGAACTCCCAATTAGGACTCTGCCTCAAAATCCACAATGGAGTCAGATGGTGGTGGCGCACACCTTTAATCCCAGCACTGGGGAGTCAGAGGCAGGTGGATCTCTGTGAGTTCGAGGCCTGCCTGGTCTACAGACCGAGTTCCAGGACAGGCTCCAAAGCTACATGAAGAAACACTGTCTTGGAAAAATAAACAAGCAAACAAACGACAACAACAACAACAAACCCATGATGTAGAGCAGTTGAGGTCTGACACCCAAGGGTGACCTCTAGTCTCCATGTGCACACACATAAAAGATGACTTTCATGATGACGTTTTCATAATGTATAGCTCTTACTTGGCTTATGTTTATCCCCCGTCACTCTTTCTTGCTTTTCTCCTTCCCCTCCCACTGCTATCCCTCCTGCCCCAAAATAATTACCGTTGTGCTTTCTTTTTCTTTCAAAACTTAAATGCCAGACCTTGGTGGCACACACCTTTGATCCCAGCACTCTGGAAGCAGAGGCAGACGAATCTCTGAGTTTGAGGCCAGTCTAGTCTACAGAGCAAGTTCCAGGACAACCAGGGCTACATAGAGAAACCCTGTTTTGGGGGGGAAAAGATTCTGTTGTACAGATATACCGCATGTTCTTAATACATTGTTTTGTGATAGCCATCTTGTGAACAGGACCAACAGTTAATGCACTGGAATCTTTGTAATATGCTAGTTTAGATTCCCTCAAGTATATATCTATACGTAGCCACATTATACTTTCTTTTTAGATTTTTAAAGAAAAAATACTATGGAGATACTGATTTTTTAAAATATGCATTTTTAAATTTTTATTATTTTATGCTTGGGAGTTATTTGTGTGCCATTTGCATGCTCAGGGCCTTCTTTCAAGGGGTGCTGAATTTCTGAGAACTAGAGTTATAGGCACCTGTGAGCTACTGTGTGGGTGCTGAAAACCCAATTTAAGTCCTCTGCAAGGGTAACAAGTGCTCTTAATCGCTGAGCCATCTCTCCAGCCACTCCTGTTTTGTTTTTGAGAAAGGGTTTTATGTATCCCAAACTGGCCTCAAACTCACTATACTGCCCAGGATGACCCCGAGCTTTTAATCCTCCCAAATGCTGTGATGGCAGGTATGTAACACTACACCAAGTTTATGGGGTCCTGGGAATCACATCCAGGGCTTCATGCATGCTAGGTAAGCTCCCTACCAGGTGAGCGTCATCCTCATCCTGTGTGTAAGCAGATGTTGAACATGACAGGCAATAAATTACATGCTGAGCCGGGTGGTGGTGGTGCACGCCTTTAATCCCAGCACTTGGGAGGCAGAGGCAGGCGGATCTCTGGGAGTTCGAGGCCAGCCTGGTCTACAAGAGCTAGTTCCAGGACAGGAACAAAAAAAAAAAAAAAAAAAAAAAAAAAACCCTACGGAGAAACCCTGTCTCGAAAAATCCAAAAAAACAAATAATAATAATAATAAAATAAAATAAATCACATGCTGTACCTTTTCCCTTCCATCAGCTAGGGTTTCTCTTTGGCTTCTTGGATTTAGTGGACTTTAAATTTTGTACTACATTTATTTATTATTTATTTACTTATTTCTTTGCTCTTAGAAGAAGGTTTTATTTCATTCTAAATCCTTGGTTCACCTTTGTAAAAGGTTTTCTGTCCCCTGAAAATAGGTTTCTCCACTGACACAGTAAGCCAGATCAAGCTGAATTGAAAAAGTGTAACAACAGCTTTATTCGAGCAAAGCAACTCCCGGTAGTTCTCCAGTCCCAGAGGTGTAGGCCAGAGAAGCTGCTCTCACAAACAAAAGCACAGAGACTCTACAGGTTGTAGGGGTGGCATGATGATGTGTCTTCCAGAAGCTGGGTTTGTGCCTAAGTATGCTCAAAAGCTCAGCACTTTAGGGCTTTAGGCAGGGACTTGGGCAGCTGGCAACTTCAGGGGAGGAAGCTGCAGTAGCCACCAAGAATGTGGAACTGGGCTTTTTGCTGCCTTTTTTTCTCCAGAGGCTCTCTGAGCCAGCCGGGTTTGGAGAGAGAGGGAGAGAGAGAGAGAGAGAGAGAGAGAGAGAGAGAGAGAAATGAACGGCTTCCCAGATCATACAGGGATGAGTTGGGGGTTCCAGCCAAACACTTTGTTCCCTTTGGTGTCTTAAATGCTTTGCTCCAGTCTTTTGGCATAAAGTATTGTTATTGAATGGGAGCCAGAGGAGCCAACAACACCAGAAGAAAACCCACAGAATCAACTAACTGGGGCTCTAGGAGCTAATAGAGACTGAACCGCAACCAGAGAGTTTGCATGAGACTAACCTAGGCCCTCTACACATGTTACAGTTGTGTATTGTTGAAAGAAGGCTGCTTGTTAGTTTCCGGCTGCTTGGCTGCCCCAAAATAATCACGCAGAAGTTGTATTAATTACATCACTGCTTGACCCATCAGCTCTAACTTCTTATTGGCTAACTCTTACATATTAATTTAACCCATCTTCAATAATCTGTGTATCGCCACAAGGCTGTGGCTTACTGGATATGTCTCTGGGGCAGGGGGCTACATGGTTTCTCTCTGACTCTGCCCTCTATCTCCCAGCATTCAGCCTAGTTTTCCCCGCCTAGTTCTGTTCTGCCCTGCCATTGGCTCAAAGCAGTTCTTTATTAACTAATGGTAATCACAGCAAACAGAAAGAAATCCCACATCAGTGTATCTTGGTCTTTCTTAGTTCCCAGAGGCAGCAGCCTGACTCAGCTCAGGGGCAGGTACGGCATCATAACTTACATTGTCATCTGCCTTTCCACCGGCAGCTGTGTGACAGGTGCACCCTTTAAAAGTGCCCACCGTAGTTCCTTCTTTTGCTTCTCTTGCCTTTCTTATCTCTTGTCTCTCTTCTTGCCTGCTCTCTTTTTTTTCTTTTAAATATTTATTTATTTATTATGTATACAATATTCTGTCTGTGTGTATGTCTGCAGGCCAGAAGAGGGCACCAGATCTCATTACAGATGGTTGTGAGCCACCATGTGGTTGCTGGGAATTGAACTCAGGACCTTTGGAAGAGCAGGCAATGCTCTTAACCTCTGAGCCATCTCTCCAGCCCTTGTCTGCTCTCTTTGTCTGTCTGTCTTCCTCTCGTGTTCCCAGTCCAGCTGGGTCTTCTGCTCTTTCACTCCCCACCCCCAGTCTCTCCCAATAGAGTCCTTGCACCAACTCTTTCGGGAGCTGCGGGCTTGCTTAGTGGCATACTTGGCAGGGCCTTTCTATTCTTAAATCATTACAGTCTTTTTGTGGGGCTCCTAACAGTAGAAGCAGGAGCTGTCTCTGACTCTGTTACCTGCTTTTGGGACCCTTCCCACCTACTGGGGTGCCTAATCCAGCCTATTAGGAGAGAAGGGGTATCTACTGCAACTTAAGACACCATGGCTGACTGATGTACTTGGGAGGCTTGCCCCTCTCTGAAGAGAAAGGAGGAGGAGTGGATGGGGGAAAGGGAAGAAGGGAGGTGGAGGGAGAGAGAAGAAACTGGTCGGGCTGGGGAAAATTTGTAATTAATTAATTAAAAAATGGGGGAAAAAGATAGAAAGAAAAGCCTCATGATAGTCTGCACACCTCCCCCAAAGGAGTTGCTTGGCTTTTTCCTGCTTATCCAAAGAAATGTGTTTATGATGATGTTTTCCCACTGGCCCCGCTGGCTCGCCATTCTTAGTACCCTACTCTTTCAACACGCAGTGTCAGTCTTGGTATCTTGGGAAAGTGGTTTTGAACCACAGCTTTCAGCATCGGTTCTGCTCCTTTTCTTTGTTCGCCTTCTCCAGAAGTCACTGCTGTCAGTCTACGGCTATTGCTTCTAGGCTTTCGGTATTCTGGTAGTGCTGGGTTTAAACCCAGGACTTGGCACACGCTAGGTAAGTCCTCTAATACAGAACCACATCCCAGTTCTAGTTCCTTCTTAGTGCATAGGAATAGGAAATTATTTTTTAGGAAGATAAAAACTATTAATAAATTTAACTTTAACATTGCAAGGTTATTACTTCTGTGATTTTTTTAAAAAGAAATTAATGTGTGTGTGTGTGTGTGTGTGTGTGTGTGTGTGTGTGTGTGTATGTGTGCCAACAGCACGTGGGTGCTGCTGAGTCTTATGGGTGGATGTGAGCTACCAGATGCATGTGCTAGGACCTGACCTGAACTTCATTATTCTGCAAGAGCAGCAAGTGCTCTTAACAACTAAGTCACCTCTCCAGTCCCTACTTTATACTTTTATATATTTTCTGGGTGGATTTGTCCCTTCCAACAAACCAGGAGGGGGCAGCTGAGGCTCACACCACATCTACTGTCTGCTCCCACAAGACTTGTGGACACTGGGACAGACGCTGACTCTAAATGTTTATGTCCCACATCTTAGAAAGGGAGATCTTTTTTTTTTTCTTTTAGCATCCTTTTCCCTGGCTTAGAGAACAAAATCCATGGGTTCTGCTGCCCCTTTGCCCCACCTCTCAAAATACATGCTATTCAGTATCAGTGTGGGAGAGGAAAGGGGACAACTTTGGGGCAATTGTCTTACCTTCTCTGGTCCTCGGTTGTTTATTATTTGCTTTAAGACCAGGTTTTCCTACGTAATCCAGGCTGACCTTGAACTGGTCATGCTCCTGCCTCAGCCCCCCCAGTGTCGGGATTATAGATGTGAACCAATATACCCAGCTTCCGAGCTTTAGCTCTGTGGTTTGGAAAAGAGAAGTGATGGTATCCCCCACACAGGGATGCCTGAGATGGTACCCACACACAGGGATGCCTGTACCCCCACACACAGGGATGCCTGCAATGGTACCCACACACAGGGATGCCTGCGATGGTACCCCCACACAGGGATGCCTGCGATGGTACCCACACACAGGGATGCCTGAGATGGTACCCACACACAGGGATGCCTGAGATGGTACCCACACACAGGGATGCCTGAGATGGTACCCACACACAGGGAAGCCTACGATGGTACCCACACACAGGGATGCCTGAGATGGTACCCACACACAGGGATGCCTGCGGAGGCGTAGGGTCAGTGACTGTAAATCCCGTGATACCAGGGCAGTACGCCATTGGGAACTCCTACAATTACTAACATTTCCTGGTTGTTTTCTTTTTGTTCCACAGGAAATTTGTGAGAATCCCCGATTTATCATCGGTGGAGCCAACAGGACTGACATCTGCCAAGGAGATCTAGGTAGGAAGCTCCCTCCACCATGTCCTGCCCGATGCCCCAGGGGTAATCAACAGGTGCTATCTCTATTCAGGATGTGAAGAAACCAAATTCTGTTTTCTCTTTTAATGCATCTCAGAACCTTTTTTTATTATTCCTTTAATTGTGTGTGTGTATGTGTGTGTGTATGTGTGTGTACATACCTACACACCATGGCACATACCTGTGAAGGTCAGAGAGCAACTTGTGGGGGGGGCAGTTTTTTCCTTCTGCCAAACTCAGATCAAACTCAGATCATCATATGAGACATCTCCACACTAACAGAGTCTTTTGACAGAGGTACTGTTTGCCGAGAGGAAGAGCAGCCCAGGTTCTGCTGGGGAGGCCCAGGTCCTGCTGGCCTGGGGAGGCGCAGGTTCTGTGGGCCTGGGGAGGCACAGGTCCTGCTGGCCTGTCATTTGGCTGTGGCACAGCTCTTCCTCTCCCACCACCTTTTGTTCTGGGAGTACCCTCCCTGGGGCAGACTGTGAAGGCAAATTGGAGGCGTCATTAAAAGACAATTTAAAACTTAACCCCCCAGCCAGGCCGAGGTGGCGCACGCTTTTAATCCTAACACTCGGGAGGAAGAGGCAGGTGGATCTCTGTGAGTTCGAGGCCAGCCTGGTCTACAAGAGCTAGTTCCAGGACAGGAAACAAAAGCTACGGAGAAACCCTATCTCGAAAAATCCAAAAAAACAAACAAACAAACAAAAAAACCCAAAAAACTTAACCCCCCCAAAAGGCAAGAATAGCTGAAAAGCAAGAACAGCTTAGTTTGTTCCAGAAAAAGAGACTGAGGACCTCCTGGGTGTTGGGGCTCCCAGCACTGGGGGACACTGCCTTGAGAGTGTGGACTAAGCTCTGAGCCCCTCAAAACAATACACTGCTTCCGAGGACAGGCTGCAGATCTATCCATAGGAAGGACATAGGTATCTTCGGCAGTTGGCAGTCTCTCCTTACCAGCAGGGTGGTAGCTAGCCCGTGTCCCTAGTAGATAGATGCGAGACTATCAGGGCACCGGGTTTGTCCCTTTGCCAGCCTGAGTGCCCTTTGCAGACTGGTCCTGCAGCAACTAGCTGATACACATCATGCAGATTTTCTTGATGCCGGAAGGGAAAATGGACTCACCCAGCAAAGGTGAGCTACGATCACCCACTGCTCTGTCTCCAAGAAGGAAGTGAGTCTCTTTTGTAAAAGGAGGAATCAGTTGACCTCAGGAAAACATCCAGTCCTGAGAGAGTGTGTTCTCTGTTTCTCATCCTCCTTGCCAGGACTCACACCAGGAGAGGACAGACAGGACATAGGGCAGTGGGCAGCATGAGCATCCCAGTTCTTCAGCCATGGGAAACTTTTGGTGTGTGTGGGGGGGTGGGGGGGGGGGCTGGGCCATGTCTTTCCAGAGAGGCAGCCCCACCTGACTAACTGGGTCTGTGTTTGCATGCAGGGGACTGCTGGTTTCTTGCAGCCATTGCTTGCCTGACCCTGAATGAGCGACTGCTTTTCCGAGTTATACCCCATGATCAAAGTTTCGTTGAAAACTATGCGGGGATCTTCCACTTCCAGGTGAGGAAATGGGGTGTGGTTGGGATGGCAGCCAGGCCTCAGCTGATGCCATAGAGATAACCACAGAGAAGGCTGGGAATGCTCAGTGTTGCCTTAAGAAATGGAAATAAAGTAACCTTCTCTTGGGTTAGTTTAACCAAGAGCCAGTCCACTTCTCCCTCGCTGTATTTCTTCTGTCTGTTCACAGTCTGTGGTTACTGACCTATCTGTAGTCTGTCTGTTTTGTTTTGTTTTTTTTTTGTTGTTGGTGGTGGTAGTTTGTTTATATTGTTTGTTTGTTTGTTTTTGGTTTTTGAGACAGGGTTTCTACATGTAATTTTGCAGCCTGTCTGGAACTTGCTCTATAGACTGGGCTGCCATGAAACTCAGAGATCTGCCTGCCTCTGCCTCCCGAGAACTGGGATTAAAAGTGTGTGCCACCACTGGCCGGCACAGTCTGTCTGTTTTATGTATGTGACTTGTCTGTCCTTGTTGCCTATGTGTGTGTTGGCTGCCACACCTATGTCTAGTCTCATCTCTGCCTGTTGTTTTTTTGTTTTGTTTTGTTTTTGTTTTTTTGAGACAAGGTTTCTCTGTAGCTTTGGTGCCTGTCCTGGAACTAGCTCTTGTAGACCAGGCTGGCCTCAAACTACAGAGATCCGCCTGCCTCTGCCTCCCAAGTGCTGGGATTAAAGGCATGCGCCATCACTGCCCGGCTCCCTGTGACTGTTTTATACGTGTCTGTTGCTTGTGTGTGTGTGTGTGTGTGTGTGTGTGTGTGTGTGTGATGTGCACGTGTGTGTGTGTGTGTGTCTCAGTCTGTGCCTGCCTCTAAAGAGGGCTTTGCTTTGTATTTACTGAATGGCACAGAAAGCATGGCATGGTAAAGAAATTCCTTGCAATAATCTTGAACAGAGTTTTACAAGGAAAGAAGTTGTGTTACTGACCCCAAATCTCCCAGAAGAGCACTCAGAACCACAGACACAGTATCCTGTATCCACGCATTGCTTCCAACATTTATGGGATATTTCTTGTTTAAGGGTTGCTTCCAACCTATTAGCTGTTTTTGGTAAACGATTACCACAGCATGGGAAAGTATATTACTTAAGATGGAAATTACGCATTAGCTTAGGTCGTAAAGGCTGATTGCATGGGAAATCCAAAGCATACTGAGATTGGTTATGCTGATCTCTCAAAGGCCAGTTAAACAGGCCGAGGACAGAGCAGGACAGCGGGTTAAGTACATGGTCCTAGATGATCTCAAGGCGAGTTATTAACTTGGCTTCAAGGTCCAGGAAAAGTTCCGCCTCTCTGGAGTCAAGAAATATTTTATCTTTTTATTTTTTATGGTTTATTTAACTTTATTTTATGTGCATTGGTGTGAAGGTGTCAGATCCCCTGAAACTGGATCTTTAGACAGTTGTGAGCTACCATGTGGGTGCTGGGAATTGAACCCCGGTCCTCTGGAAGAGCAGTCAGTGCTCTTAACCATTGAGCCATTTCTCCAGCCCCAAGAAATATTTTCAGAAAATTATATGACAGCCCATCCACCCACCTCTGGTCTCCTGGCCTTGACCTCCCAGTGGGTCGAGGAAAGGGTCCAAACACCTCCTGTGGGCAGTGACCCCTTGGCTGCTCCAAGCTTGTGAGGGAGCAGCTGCTATCTGTGCTCTGTAGCACACTTTCCACTGGGCCCCGCACGGGCGGGAGGAAGGCATCCTGTCTTCTGCTCTGTGTCTATTTTTGCCCTCCAGCTGGCTGGCTGCTATGTGACTGCTGCAGCCACCTCAGACAGGTTCCTAAGATGCCTGCTCTGAAGGTGGTGGGGACCTTTGGGTTATTACTGGGACCCCTGGGAACTGCAGCTCCCATACTCTGTACCCCTGAAAGCTGAGTCTACATCAGGTCTATCCCTGCAAGAAAATTCTAGCTGTCTGGGCATTTAGTTGCGAGTTTGATCCAGACCTGAAATTATTGGTGCTAGGATTAATTTATCCACTAGAACTTTTCTGGGTACTGATCATTTAACTCAGAGACAAATTCTAGACTGGAAAAGGAAAATAAAAAAAAAGAAAGAAGAAAAAAGAAAGAAAGACAGACAGACAGATAGACTTAAGTTAGCCCAACAGCTTCATGAGATTTCAACTCAATCCTGGGCATACACTGGAATCACTTGGAATACATGAAAGTACTTATAGCGGGTCTGTTCCAGATCTCTAGGCAAGGGAGGAAAGTGTCAGGTCCTAAGATATTCACAGAGTGTTCAGAACTGGGTTGGGCTTTCGGCAGACATGTAGTTTCTGTCTCACATGCGTAGCTCACGGTGTATTTAGAGATAGAGTCCCACACTCCAAAGCAAGCTTCAGGTGCAAAGCCTGGGAAATGGTAGCTGAGGCTCAGAGCCCCGCGGGATGTGGACTCCGGTCAGGGCAGTCAATGGATGTGACGGTGTTCCTCGCTTCTTGCAGTTCTGGCGCTATGGAGACTGGGTAGACGTGGTTATTGATGACTGTCTGCCAACATACAACAATCAGCTGGTTTTCACCAAATCCAACCACCGCAATGAGTTCTGGAGCGCCCTGCTGGAGAAGGCTTACGCTAAGTAAGGCGACCATTAGGATGGGAGACTGGACTACGGGTGGGGGAAGGATTTGAGAATTCAGCCGAAGTCTCAGTCACATTGGGCTAGGCATATGTACTCATGCTCCTGTGTAGTGTGGGTGTTTAGCTAAGACCCTGTGTCAACCTGAGATCAGGTCCAGGAAGTAGGAGGCCTAATTGAAAAACATAACGTTAATGAGAAGAAATAAAGATGTGTGTGATACATCTTCGGCTTCCTGAAGCTGACTCTTGATCCTGCCTTCCTGACGGTGTTTCTAGTCTTGCATTAGCTCACTGCATCTCTGGAGCTCAGTCAGGTTGTCTCTTACCTTAGACTCCCTCTACTGCTGGGCTTAGCAGACAGTAGAAGAGTGCCTTGGGGGGATGGGGGAGTACAGACAATGCTTCTGGCTTTCTGTGGCCTTGCCTTAACTTAACTAATCATACCTCCTGGAACTCCCAGAGTCTAGATTGGCTTTTGTCCTCTCTCCAAGGCTCCATGGTTCCTATGAAGCTCTAAAAGGTGGGAACACCACCGAAGCCATGGAGGACTTCACAGGAGGGGTGACAGAGTTTTTTGAGATCAAAGATGCACCCAGTGACATGTACAAGATCATGAGGAAAGCCATCGAGAGAGGTTCCCTCATGGGCTGCTCCATCGATGTAAGTCTGGTTCCCAGGAAGCCTTCTACTTTTAGCAACACGCTGCTCCTGCTGGGATAGGGTGAATGTTGTTTCATTTTAAGAAGCAAGAGCCAGATGGTGAGATGGCTCATTGGTAAGGGCACTCGCTACTAACCCTGGGGCCCTAGGTCTGATCTTTGGAATCCTCAGGAGAAAGGGACCTCCACAACCTGTCACTTGACTGTGCATGCATCCCACACCCCACACTAATAAACGTTAAAAAAAAAAAAGAAACTACCAGTAATTCCAACAATTTGCAATTTAGAAGTTGAGGCAGGAGGACTGCTATTTCTGGCCAACCTGGGATGCATAGTGAAATCCTGCTTTAAAAAAATAAAAAACATGAATGATTCTTGACTTTAAAATTGGCAGCTTTTCAAGGGAAATGTATTCCTGGGAGTGAGGGGTAGCTTTCAATAAAGACTAAGCAATGGCATTCCAAGCCCTAGAGTTCAGGTAGAAATGGATCCAGAGGCTCCACTGACAGGCCTCCTTTGTCAGACTGCTCAGTGCAAACACATCCCCGAGGCCAGCTGTGTCACTGGCTGTAGATCTATGCCCACCATTGCCCTTAGGAACGGTAGTCGCTCCCTAGCCACTGAGCTATGACATCACCTCAGTCCTTGGGCTTTGTGCTACCGCCTGGACCATCCCCTGAGTCCCTCTCTCAGTGCATCACTGTGAGACAGGGACAAGGAGAGGACCCACCATGGCCTGGGCTCCATGTAGGCTTCTTTGGGACTAGCAGTCTGGGCAATTCCATTTCAGAGGAAGCTAACTCCTCCTTTCTCTCCCAGCACTCCCTGAGTAGGAAGGCTTGGCTGTCAGTCAGCACAGGCCCCTACACAGGAGAGTCCTCTTCCTTATCGCTCTCCTGCATCTTTTCTGCCTTTGTGCACAGTTGATATCTCCTCTTCTGATCTGTCTGTCACTCCTTTCTCCTGTCTCCTTCCCCTCCCTCCCTTGTTTTCTCTTTCCCTCTCCTGGGTTCTCTGCTCTCCTTCCCACCGGGCCTCAGGACGGCACGAACATGACTTACGGGACCTCTCCTTCGGGTCTGAACATGGGGGACTTGATTGCACGGATGGTGAGAAATATGGATAACTCGCTGCTCAGAGACTCAGACCTGGACCCCAGGGGCTCAGATGACAGACCAACAAGGGTGTGTACGTCTCCAGCTGTCACAACTGACCTGCATCCCATCCTGACGTCAGCTCCCCAGAACAGTCAGTGCCAACAGAACAAACTCCCTCTCCTTTGTGTGCTCTACCTGGAAGGCACACATGATACCGAAGGACTGAGCTATACAAAAAGACAGAGGAAAATTAATAGCCTATGTTTTCCCATCTAAAGATAACTGCCCAGCATTTGATATATGGTCTTTCTGGAGGATACTTAAACCATATTTTTGTTTTTAAATTCATCTTATTATATGTTACATCTTTGCAGCCTGTCTTTTCTTTTTCTTTCACTTTTTTGTCAGATTCATATTTTTAAGTATTTTAGTATTCTTTTATATCATTTTAGTACCTGCACAATATTCTAGAGGGTTTTTTTAAAAAGTCTGTTTTCAAAAGTGCTATAATAAGCTTCTTAATAGAAACATCTTGGTATATATCCACAATGGCCTCCATAAGACCAAGTCCCAAGTCAAAATGGGTCAAAATGATAGTCTGTGTAGAGCTGAAAATCATCTCAGGAAGCCTCCGAGGTCTAGGCATGAATGCTATGCCCTAGCCTGGGTCAAATGGGGAACAAAATCCAAGAGACTAAGATACAAAATTCCAGACTAACCCGTCACCCTTAAGAAAGATTCAGGAATGCAAACCCACGTGGCTCTCAGAAGCCACCCACACCAAAGCTGTTGTTACCAGCCCCCTGGTGCTGGGAGCCTGTGGAGCGCTCAGTGGGACTTCCTGGTCTACCCTTCTGCAGAAGAACCCTCAGGACTACAGCTTGACCTGGGACAGCCCTCTCTGTACTGAGTGTAGTTCCGTCACAGCAGCGAACCTTCCAGTAGTCCCAGTAGGGAGTAGGGATCCGGTTTTCTTGACTTTCATGTCCTAGGTAGATGTGAGGGAGGTAGGGTAATGTCAACAGTTTAGAGCTACAGGTTTTTTTTTAAATATTTATTTATTATGTATACAATATTCTGTTTGTGTGTATGCCTGCAGGCCAGAAGAGGGCACCAGACCCCATTACAGATGGTTGTGAGCCACCATGTGGTTGCTGGGAATTGAACTCAGGACCTTTGGAAGAGCAGGCAATGCTCTTAACCTCTGAGCCATCTCTCCAGCCCCGCTACAGGTTTTTTTTTAACTCCCTTTCTCAATTCCTTTTTTTGGGAATAGTCCACTCTGGATGGGCTCAGGGGAAGGCAGATAGACCTCAGCTGTCCCCTCTGCTCCTCTGAGGAAGCCTAGAAAGGAGGAACAAATCCTTTCCCTCACCTTCTATTCCAGCACCCACCTTGCTCTCTGGCCATCAGGGCAGCGTGATCAGCTAGGGGTCTGGGACTGCATCTCCCTGTTGCCCTTGAAAAACCAGTGAGGTCTCATCCTGGCCATAAGGCATACTGTCAGGGAAATGAGCCGTCCTTAGTCTGAGGTAACTCAGAAGCGAGCCAGGGTCAACCCTTGTCTCCGAGCAGCAGAACCTCTACCCCCCAGTTCCTGACTGGCTGTCTGGTTCTCGCTCTGCAGACAATTGTTCCCGTGCAGTATGAGACGAGAATGGCCTGTGGGCTGGTGAAAGGTCATGCCTATTCGGTCACCGGGCTGGAGGAGGTGAGTCCTGTGGAGCTTGGTGGGACACGGGAACACAGCCAAGTTGACTTCTTAAAGTCCGGACAACTGTCTGTGCCTCCTTCACAACTGAAAGAGCTAGCCCGTCAGGTCCAAGCTGGCTTCCTGCCGGGGAGGGGGCTATGGGACAAACTAGAGGTATAAGAGGCTGTGGATGCCGCTCAGTTCATCTCTGTGCGAAGCGAATGTACCTGCCTGTGTGATGTGTGTGGAGGCCAGAGACCAGCACTGGCTATCCCTGGTTCACCTTACTGTGAGGCAGTGTCTCCCACTGAGCTAATTGGTCAGTGAGCTCCAGGCATCTGCTCCTCCCTGTACTGGGGTTACAGACATACTTAGCTGTGCCACCTTTTCACATGGCTGCTGGGGATCCAAACTCGGGTTTCTAGTCTTGGCCAGCAGATATTTCACCAACTGAGCCATTTCCCTTTCTTTGCTTTTAATGGTGAAGATGGGAGTTTTTCTAGTGTTTCCAAGGGATAATTAGAAATACTGCTTTTGTCCTACAAAGTTGGATTTGAGTATTGCCATGTTTCCTGTCCTTTCATATTCATTTTCAATATGTTGCTTCCTGTGGGGTTGCTGGAGTTTCCTGGGTCATTTCCCAGGCAGGAACATTGTGAAGTGGTAACATTCAGTTGGGTATGCTATGCCCTAAGAATGGGCTGAGAGAGTGTCTGCAACCCCCACTGCATGGGACTGGAGAATGGGGCATCTTTTTGTAGTTGGTCCATCTGTAGTTTAGCCAGCGGGAGCCCCTTTAAAAACCCACACAGAAGGCTGGTAAGGTGATCCTGTTGGTAAAAACCCACACAGAAGGCTGGTAAGGTGATCCTGTTGGTAAAAACCCACACAGAAGGCTGGTGAGGTGAACCTGTTGGTAAAAACCCACACAGAAGGCTGGTGAGGTGATCCTGTTGGTAAAGACCCACACAGAAGGCTGGTGAGGTGATCCTGTTGGTAAAGACCCACACAGAAGGCTGGTGAGGTGATCCTATTGGTAAAGACCCACACAGAAGGCTGGTGAGGTGATCCTGTTGGTGAAAGCCCACACAGAAGGCTGGTGAGGTGATCCTGTTGGTAAAAGCACTTACTGTGCAAGTCTGAAACCTGGAACCCATGGTAGAGGAGAAGACTGAGCTAGGCAGTGGTGGTGCATGCCTTTAATCCCAGCACTCAGGAGGCAGAGGCAGGTGGATCTCTGAGTTCAAGACCAGCCTGGTCTAAAGAGTGAATTCTGGGACAAGCACACAGAGAAATCCTGTCTTGAAAAAACAAAAAGAAAAAAGAAAAAAGGAGGGGGCGGGGGAGAAGGCACCCTCACATCACACACATGCATGCACACACCTGCACGAGCACACACAGTAAAATAAGAGCTGAAGAGGAGGTGGCTCAGCAGTAAGGAGCACTTATTGCTCTTCCAGAGGACCTGGGTTTGGTTTCCAGCACTGTTAGGCTGGTCACAACTACCCATAACTCTAGTTCCAGGGGATCTGACAGCCTCTGGCCTGCTCAGGCACGTGGCATGTGGTGCACATAACTCATACATCTACATAAAGAAAAAGTAACAAAAGAGAAATGAAGGAAAATCCACACAGAAATGCTTAATATGTTTCTAGAGCCTCACCATAAATGCTCACCTTCCACCAATACATAAAATGGCCGGGCTCCTTACCCCTTGTCAGCAAGGGCCAGGCAGGCAGCTCTCATACTGAGTTCTTCGGCTTCTATCCCAGTTCTCAGAGCAAGTCAGACACCCCATCTTTCCAAACTTGTTGTCTCTTTGCCCCAGGCCCTGTTCAAAGGCGAGAAGGTGAAGCTGGTGCGGCTGCGGAACCCCTGGGGCCAGGTGGAGTGGAACGGCTCTTGGAGTGACGGGTAGGTGGGGCAGACCATGGAGCAAGGGAGCCTGGGGACACACTGTTGGGTTGGAGACCAAACCATGAGAGTTGGTACTGGTACAGCATCACCTTCAAACCAGTGACCTGCAGAGAAGGATACAGGTGTGGGCTCCCCAAAGGGGCCGGAGGTGGAAACGAGAACCAGGGACTCAGTGAACATAATGACGATTATAGACTTGAAAGGAATGATTTTGGGGGAGAGGCAGCTCAAGACAGGGTTTCTCTGTGGCTTTGGAGCCTGTCCTGGAACTCACTCTGTAGACCAGGCTGGTCTCAAATGCAAGAGATCCTCCTGCCTCTGCCTCTGACTCCCGAGTGCTGGGATTAAAGGTGTGCACCACCACCACCCAGTGAAAGGAATGATTCTAGAAGCGTCTCAGTGCAGGAAGTTTGCAGGAAACAGGCAATTTCCTTCTTAGTGCCTTTGCTTCTTCTGTAAAAGAGCAGAAGCAGCACCTTCCAGGTGGCTCGGATGAGGAGCAGACGTAGACTGGGGAGGTGCTTACCTGAGACAAGCTAGCCTCTCCTCTGACGACCACACACGAAGTCCCGAAAGTCCTGTGAAAGAATTTTACTGCGTACCCCTGAAAAGAGTGACCTGCGGACCACAAGACAACCACGACAGAGACGTCATCAAAGGCTCCAGAACTTCACAGCCCCTCTAGGGGTCTCCCTTCCTTCACGCTTTGGGTGGGATGGGTTACTTGGAGGTAGCGCTGTCTGAAGGGCGCTCTGTGCTGCGGGAGGCCCTCCCTGTCTCATCATTGTCTCTTCCACTAGTCCAAGTCACCCGCAACGACCTTGCTGTGTTTTCCAGACTAACTCGGTGCCTTAACACAGTTCCTGCTGACTCCTCTCTTTCAGGAGTTGCTGAATGGGGACCCTGTCTCTCACCAATCTCCACTTTGATTCCAGGGCACCCTGACTCCAAGCACACCCTGAACCCCATTTAGCTTAACTCTAACTCAGCGAGCCTAGAAAGTATAAAAGCATCCAGGCTTTGAGAGATGGTGCCGGCTGTTTCTGCCTGGAAAGAAGAGCCATCTACATGCCGGATTTTAGTATCTCAATGGGGAACCAAGCTAGCAGTTCCGATGGGCTATTTCATGAACACATCGTAGTTCCGGGGTAGATGACGTACTTTTTTCCCTTTTGTGGCTGAGGGAGTCAAAGCTGACAGGTCAAGGGACATGTCCAAGGAGACACAGCTGACTGTTATCATAGGAGAATCCCAGTTTGCCTATTTGCAGAATCGAGTTCTTAATGAGGAGGCTAGAAGTCCTTGTGAACCCATTCAAGGAGTTTGGTCTTAGCATTGAAGGTGGCAGGAAATGATTGCAGGCCTCCCCACCAAGGGTAGCAGGTCGGAGCTGCGTTTCCATGGCTCATACTGGCTGTGGTCTAGACGCGGACTTCTCTAACTTGGTATTTCTCTGACCCTCTGTCCCAGCCTACATTAGGCCTCCCCTTCCTCATCCTCCTTCCTTAATCCCTCTTATTTCCCCACCAGTTGGAAGGACTGGAACTTTGTGGACAAAGATGAAAAGGACCGTCTTCAGCATCAGGTCACTGAGGATGGAGAGTTCTGGTAAGTTCATGACCCAGGCAGGGAGGTGAAACCTCGGTTTCCAATCAGAAGTCACCAGGCTCCATCTGCACCCTGTCTTCCCGCTCGGGATCAAGGCTCACTAAGATGAAATTCCGACGAGAGACTGCCAGTTCCTAGTAATGACTGAGCTCGGGCCCAGGCCAATGCCCAGCAGCTCTTGTTGCAGCCACCCCTGTGCACTGGCCACCCCTCTGCACTGGCCACCCCTCTGCACTGGCCACCCCTGTGCACTGGCCACCCCTGTGCACTGGCCACCCCTGACGTAGTTCTCTTCTGAGCCAAGAGGCTTTTCTTATCTGATTCCCAGTGCCTCCCTTATTCTGGTCATGTCAGCCTTCTGAACCTCAGCTGCCAGGAGGGTCCCAAGTGACATCTTTTTTCCCTGTGCCTAAAATGGGCCTGGCAATGATGAAATTCACAGGAACATTTTAGAGAATGATTTTCCATCTGGCGCTGTCTCATCGAAGACAAATGAGGAGTCACTACTATAAGACATGGTGATAGTGTGGGGTCGATATGTTAGGGGGGCAGCGCCAGGCACACACCTCTAAGTCCATCATTTGGTAGACAGGCAGGAAGATCAAAAGTCAAAGATCAACCTAGACTACACCATGAAATCCTGTCTCTCAAAAGCAAATGAGCAAATGCACCAGCATTGCCAGGGTCTTCTGGGGACTTTATTGGGTGGGAGCAGCCCTTGCCTTCCCTTCCCCAGCCTGTGTGAGCCTCTCCTCTTCCAACCCCTCAGGATGTCATACGAAGACTTTGTCTACCATTTCACAAAGCTGGAGATCTGTAACCTCACGGCAGATGCCCTGGAGTCTGACAAGCTCCAGACCTGGACGGTGTCTGTAAACGAGGGCCGCTGGGTGAGGGGCTGTTCAGCCGGAGGCTGCCGCAACTTCCCAGGTGGGAGACCTTGAGATGGGGGGAGGGTCTGGGCACTACTCATTCCAGGTAGACCAATATTAGCCCGCATTTACTGAGTCTGTACTAAGCTTAAGGCATGCACTGTCTCATTAAATCCTCCTCGTTTAAGGAAGGGCACAACCATGCTGAGGAATCCCTAACGGGGAGCGGGTAGCAACTCCCTGATACATTTGCTTTAGCGAAGGTTGAAGCAGGAAGCTGTCAGAACACCATGTCAGTCCTGCTGAAGGTTCTACAGCAATCCATGGCCGAAATGCCGAAAGCCTGGTCAAGTCAGGGGCTTCAGAGATGGAGGGGAGAATTCAGATTTAGGGATGGAATAATGAATGATACCAGTGGTCCCAGAACAATGACTGAGTGGATGAGCTTTTGATGTGGTTGGTTGTGAAGATATAGGAAGAGGACCTCAGATAATTGCACGAGAAGTTTGAAGCACCCATTGACTATCAAGGCAAGTATTTGTTACATAGAATTGAAGTCATCTGCATCTTAGAGTAGACTTGGCTATATGATCAAAACTCATTGGAGAGGACAAAGAGTGATGGTTCAGCATATAAAGAGCTTGCCTGATAAACTGAGTCTGGATCCCCAGAACCCGCATAAAAGTCAGGCACAGTCAGTAATGTGTTTGTAAGTCCAGAGATCTACAGTAATATGAGAAATGAAGACAAGAGAATTCCCAGCAGCTCAGACCCTCAGACAAGGTGGACAGAGAGGATTGGTGCTCAAGGTTGCCATTTGACCCCCATGCCCATGCCATGGCATGCATGCACCTGCTTTCATACACAAACACACATAATCATATACACATAACATTCATACGTGTTTTATGATGAAAACAAAAAGTAAATCAATGCGAGGAAATGGGTGGTAGAGAAGGGGTCGTTAGACAAGACGCTGAGCTAAGATACATAGTTCAGGTATCATGGGAACGTAAGGCTCAGTTAGAAAGCAGAAGTCACACCTGGGTTTCTCTGTATAGCCCTGGCTGTTCTGAAACTTGCTCTGTAGACCAGGCTGGTCTCAAATTCAGAGATCCATCAGCCTCTGCCTCCTGAGTCCTGGGTTTAAAGGCGTGCGCTGCCACCACCTGGCTCATTGAGGAATTTTTACACAACCCTGGGTATATAGGTGTATAGAATTGTCTCAAAAAAAATTAAAAGAAAAAAAAATTAAAAGAAAATAAACTTATTTTAAAACAATTTGTTAGTGCACATATAAGTTTACCACTATTAAAGACAAAAGCAAATGTGTATGTTGGGGAGATAGATGTACTTATTTACTTTTATACAAAGATTTAAATCTTGCTGAATATTAGATATGGTAGGACACAGAACATCTTCAACATTTTTTGGAATTGACAGATGTTTTGATGTTATAATTGGCAATTTTGAGAATTCCATTTATATAAGAAAGTAGCACAAAATGGCAGCAGTAACTTTAGGATCATTTCAGAAGTGTCTGGGCATTCTGTCTTAATTCTAAGTCAAAATCCATTTAATGGGGACTAAAGAGATGACTCAGTGGTAAAGAGCACTTACTGCTCTTGCAGAGGACCAAGGTTTGGTTCCCAGCACCCATATGACGGTCCTTATCTGACCTCCGTGGGCACCAGGCATGCATGTGGCACACAGACCTATACATATATAAGTAAAAATCTATACGTTACCCCTCACAAAGGGGACCTAGGAGACAGGTTCCCTGTCTCATTTTCCTTCCTGTCCTTTCTCCATATCTGAACGTGGATTTCCTTTTGTGGGGCACAGACACTTTCTGGACCAACCCGCAGTACCGTCTAAAGCTCCTAGAGGAGGACGATGACCCCGATGACTCTGAGGTGATCTGCAGCTTCCTGGTGGCTCTGATGCAGAAGAACCGACGCAAGGACAGGAAGCTGGGAGCCAATCTCTTCACCATTGGCTTTGCGATCTACGAGGTATGGAGACCCTGCCGGCACCAGCACAGGAAACACGCCCTTCCAGTGGGGAGAATCTGGCATTTGCATCAGGTCCTCAGTGACCATTAGAGCTCCTGCTCTCGGGCCCACACATTTGTCCCCAGCATAAATGCCACGGGGGCAGCGGGTAGGACTGGGGCTGCCTGGGTGGGTAGCAGGAGTTAGTCTGCAGTCACTCTAGAGTTACTGACATTCCCTTCTGCCAGCTCTGTACCCTCGTTCATAACACGGGTGTTGTTTCTCTATTTTGCTTTCAGGTTCCCAAAGAGGTAAAGCAGTGGTGGTGGCCAGCAGTGGTGTACAGCACTCTTGGGGGTCCTAAGTCTGTCTGTGACTCCCCGAGAAGCTTCCTGGTAGGGCCGATGATCAACGATGATAGGAGGGTACCATACCCCATGATGTGCCTTTTCTCCCTTCCACCAGGATACACTGCCCATCAAACACAAACCTTCACACACTCATTCTTTTGCACGTATTCACTTCCAGAGACACGTTCTAAAGGTGGTTGCTTTCTGGGATAGGGGAATCACCTTCTTCAGAACCCAGTCAAGGTCCTTCCCTGTCTCTGGGGCACTTGTCAACCTGAGGGATTTGGAGTTGAGGATCATAGGTTCTGGTGAGTGGTCCTGTCTAGGGAAAGTATAGGCCTGACTTCATTTCTGGATCACAAAAAATGGAAGGGGAAGTGAGATCTGGAATGTCTGTGCTGTTGAGCAATGGAGGCCTTAGGAATTAAAAGTAGGCAGGTGGAGACTGTGAACCGAATGACCGAAGAGTTAGGAAGGAGCCCTTGGAGGGTTCTAAGAGTAGGTGCTGGCCGCCCTCCGGAGAGCTCAGGTGTCTTGGGTTCTTGTCCTCAGATGCATGGGAATAAGCAACACCTGCAGAAGGACTTTTTCTTGTACAATGCCTCCAAGGCCAGAAGCAAAACCTATATCAACATGCGGGAAGTGTCCCAGCGCTTCCGCCTGCCCCCCAGCGAGTATGTCATTGTGCCTTCCACTTACGAGCCCCATCAGGAGGGGGAATTCATCCTCCGGGTCTTCTCTGAGAAGAGGAATCTCTCTGAGTGAGTACCAGCCTGATGTGTCCTACCTGCCCCTAAGCGGTCACTCATCCGGCTCATCCTCTACCCCAGAGGCAGCTGGACCAATTTCCTACCAGGCTCTTGGGACACAACCCCTGGCCTTTGCCATTCTCCTCTCCTGAGCCATTTCCTTCACTTCTTCTTCTTCTTCTTCTTTTTTTTTTTTTTTTTTTTTTTGGTTTTTCGAGATAGGGTTTCTCTGTGGCTTTGGAGCCTGTCCTGGAACTAGCTCTATAGACCAGGCTGGTCTCGAACTCACAGAGATCCGCCTACCTCTGCCTCCCGAGTGCTGGGATTAAAGGCGTGCGCCACCATCGCCCGGCTTCCTTCACTTCTTTGATTACTTTCTGCAGCCCTGACAGTTAAAGCCAGGTCCTCATGCATGGCAGACAAGCACTCTGTCATGACTTTGATCTCACTTTTTTGGGGGAGAGGGTTTAACTAAGTGTCCCAGGCTGACCTTGAACTCACTCAGATTGGCGTTAAACCTTTGACCATCCCATCCTCCTAAGGAGTTGCAGTTATAGCCCTGTGGTGCCAGAGTAGCCCACAAAACTATATTCATTCCATTCATCCTGTGGGTATTTCTTGAGCGCCCATTCTACCCAGGTACTCTTATAGGCACTGGGTTTAGGGAACAGAAGAAGCTCGCTACCTTCACGGAGCGTAACACTCTAGGGACAAAGGACAAGGAAACATTGTGACATCTCAGATTTATAGAAAGGATAAGCAGCAAAAATTAAGCACAGAGTAGATATATGAGACATTGAGGGTGGTTGAACTGCAAGGGAAGCTAGCTAGGCTACATCTCCGCCTTTGGTCACAGATGCACTGACAGACTGATGCTCTGAGTTCTGTCTCTGGAAGAGATGCAGGGAGGAGGTGGCTGGGCCATGCTCTGTGGGAGCACTGACAGCACCAACAAGTAGCCGTGCTCCTAGGCTTTTCTGGGAATGGTTACATGGGGCTGACTCCTGGGTGAAGGTGTAGTCCCAGGGTTCTTTTAGATTAAGTCTCACCTTGCCCACCAAGAAGTCATGTGACCTGAACAAGTTCTTGGAGCGCTTCCTGCTTGGTCGGGGGAAACTGAGACACTCTGTGTTTGTGGTTTTCACAGGGAAGCTGAAAACACAATCTCTGTGGATCGGCCAGTGGTAAGTAACTAGGTTCTTAAATATGAGACGATCTCTGGGGGGTCACATTCCCAGCCCAGGCAGGGGCAGGGGGTGGTGGAAAGGGGTATTGGCGAGGGCAGTCTAATGTGCAGGACAGAAGGAAAACGATTTTACAATGGAAGAACCACTTGGTCGGTCAGAAGCCAGGAATGTGGAAGAGGAGAAAGTGTTTTGTCAGTTAAAGGAAGGCGGCTGGACTTAGGAAGCCAAGGCAAGGGCAGCTCACATTGGGCTATGAGGTTGGAGCATATCCGATTTCTCACTCAGAGAAAATGAAGTGTGCTGGCTCAGGACCCAGGGTCAGAACCTGGATTGTTCACCTCCCACTTTGGTGACCCAAACAAGTTACAAAACCCCTCTGACTCAGTTTTCTACTCTGAAAAATGGGAATAATACTAATGCCCTGGCCATGCTTGTGGGGTTTAAATCAGTAAGCTCCCACATGAGGTGCGGCATGTGAGCCACATGGGATTTCCAAGTTCTCCTCACATATGTGGTTTGCATCAGTTTTTCCCAACGTTCTAAGAAGTGGATGAGGTTGGCATCTCGGCTTTTCACAAGAGAAGGTGGTACCTCAGTAGGTTAAATGGCTTCCTGGCATTCCCAGAGGCAGGAAGTGTCAGGCAGGGGCTAAGAACTCAAGTTCAGATTCTCCTACCTTCTAACCTACAGAAGCACAGAATGTGTGTGTGTGTGTGTGCACATGTGTGTGCACATGTGTGTATGTGTATGGTATGTATGTGTGTGTGGTGTGTATATGTGTGTGTGGTGCATATATGTGGGCATAATATGTATGTGTGTGGTATGTAGTGTGTGTGGTGTGTATGTGTGTGTGGTGTGTATGTGTGTGTGGTGTGTATGTGTGTGGTGTGTATGTGTGTGGTGTGTATGTGTGTGTGGTGTATAATGTGCATGTGTGGTGTGTATGTGTGTGTGGTGTGTATGTGTGTGATGTGTATGTGTGTGTGGTGTGTATGTGTGTGTGGTGTGTATGTGTGTGTGGTGTGTATGTGTGTGTGGTGTGTATGTGTGTGTGGTGTGTATGTGTGTGTGGTGTATATGTGTGTGTGCTGTATAATGTGCATGTGTGGTGTGTATGTGTGTGTGGTGTATAATGTGCATGTGTGGTGTGTATGTGTGTGTGGTGTGTATGTGTGTGATGTGTATGTGTGTGTGGTGTGTATGTGTGTGTGATGTGTATGTGTGTGTGGTGTGTATGTGGGTGTGGTGTGTATGTGTGTGTGATGTGTATGTGTGTGTGGTGTGTATGTGGGTGTGGTGTATAATGTGCATGTGTGGTGTGTAATGTGGGGATGGTACATAATGTGCGTGTGGTGTGTATATGGGTATGGTGTGTAATGTGCGTGTATGATGTGTATGTATGTGTGGTGTGTAATGTGCAGGTGTGGTGTGTATGTATGTGCAGTGTGTAATGTGTGGCTGTGGTGTGTATGTGGGTGTGGTGTGTATATGTGTGTGGGAAGGATTTAGGATTCTCAGGTTTGCTGTGGAGCTTTGGGCTCTTCTCAGTGAGTGTGACTTGAGACAGGACAAACGCCCCACTGATTGCCTTTCATGTAGTGACTTCCATGATCATAATGCTGACTCCATGCTAGTGTGGGAGCCAGGCTCCTTTCTAGCCGCTGCACGTCGGAGTTAGGTGTATCTTGCTCGTTCTCGTCCTTTGGATGCTAGATCTGCGTAGCATATATATCAAGACACTCAAGACTTCATGGTCTAGAGCACGGCATCCACAAGGCCCTAGCTCTGCTTAGAAAGGGGAGGGGCTTATAGGAGCTGGCATGTCCCATGCATACAGCGGTTCAAGGTAGGGATTTTAGTGTCCCTAGAGTGCTGGGATTAAAGGCATGTGCCACCACTGCCTGGCAGACTGTGAGTCTCTTATTGTGGAGGGAGAAAACTCCTCTCCCTTCCCCTCCATGCCCTTTGAAATTGTATTTTATTTATTTGTGTATTGTAGTAATAAGGGCGGCGGGGCTGCATCCCCAGCACCCCAGCCGCCCGCACGGCTAGCTTAGCTTATGCCCCGAAATAACAACACACAAACTGTATTCATTTAAACACTGCTTGGCCCATTCTCTTCTAGGCTAATTCTCACATATTAATTTAGCCCATTTCTAATCATCTGTGTATGGCACCCCAAGGTGCGCTTACCAAGAAGATTCTAGCCTATGTCCATCCTGGGTCGGAGCTTCATAGCGTGCGTCTGCCCAGGAGCCAGGAGCATGGCGTCTCTCTCAGGCGTCTGCTCCCGAGAGGAAAGCTGTCGAGACTCTGAGCTCACTTCCTCTTCCTCCCAGCATTTTGTTCTGTTTACTCCTCCCACCTATCCTCTAACCAATAAAATGGGCCAGGGCAGTTCCTTTATTAGCCAATGACCTTCCTCCATCATTTCCCCTTTTTTGGTTTAAACAAAAAAAAAAAAGGCTTTAACTTTAACATAGCAAAATTACATATAACAAAACAGTTATCAAGTATAAGTTACAATAATCTTTATCATAACTAAGGAAAACTATAACTATAACTAACTATTCTTAACTCCATCAAAGACTCCAGAAAGATACAATACTACCTAAGCAAACAAGAAAAAAGCAACTTTTAAAACTCTAGAAATGACAGAGATATCTCGCTGCCTGGACAGTCACCCAATGTTCCTCTGTACCATTGGGGCATCCATCTTCAGCCTTCAGGCCCATGGTATCCAGCAGACATTTCCATAAAGCAGGAAAATTCAAAGTCAGTTCAGTCACTATCTGTTGTGTCCTGCAGAATGTCTCACAGACTCTTTCATGAATCAGGAACCCCGAAAGATCATCTCACCTTAGGCAAGTTCAGTAGTCCTCTCTCTGCGGGTTCTCTGTGTCCAGTTTATGCAGTAGTCCAGGCAAGAGCAGTTTCTTGCCCAAATGGCTATCAAACTCCATAAGGATCCTCTTCGATGCCCATCTTCCTCTTGAAGTAGATTGGTGCTGCCAGGAGCAGAGTGTCTCATTGTCATGAAAAGTCCTCAGTTATTAAAATATTAAATGTCCTATTCTGTAATTTTTGAAAGACATGAAGAATGTCTATCTAAAATATATCTCTATATATCTAGAAAATATTAACTAACATGACTACAAACTTGACTATTATGATTATCTATTAACTACCTATATACATTACATTTTTAAATGAACTACACAATCACAATACCTTAATAAAGATCAGAAATACATATACATATAACAAAATTGACCTTAAATCTCAATCAATAAAGCAAAATCTATACTAATGCAAATTATTCATATCTATATCATATCCCCCTTTAAATGTAAAAGAACATTTATAAACATTATTTGGGAATATGGGCGCAGTTATTTCTCTCCAAACTGCTTCCTGCTGAATGGGGGCGTCGTTAATTAGGTCTTTCATGGTATAACCTGTGTGCTAGTTTTATCTCAGTTGGCAGTTGAGTGAAGCAATTTTTTGAAGGCGTTCACACCAACCCTTCAGGAGGGCGTGGTCCATCACACCAAATCGGAATAGAAGAAATGAACAGCGTCTCATCCTCTGTGAAAACAAAATAAGAAACTCCTTTCCAAAGCATCGTGTCCTTAGATCCAAATTTCAAAGTCAAGGCATCAAAATATCTATGTTGGATTAGTTCAGCAGCATTTATAAATAAATATCTTTTAGCAGCTGTTGCTCCTTCTTCAGCATTTAAATAATTTAAAGAGAGCATAATAGCATACAGTATCAAAATTCTCTGTGTATTTTCCATCTTTGTGTAGCTTTGTTTTAACCTCTATTTTATTTATTTTTACTTTTAACTTTTTGCTTTTTGAGATAGGTTCTCTGTATCTTTGACATGAAGTAACTCTGTAGACCAGGCTGTCTTTGAACTCTCAGAGATCCGCCTGTCTCTGCCTCCCAGGCATTGGGATTAAAGGTGTATGCTAAGACACCTTGAACTCACAGAGAACTGTTTGTCTCTGCCTTCTAGGCACTGGGATTAAAGGCGTGTGCTACCACACACAACAACTCTCTTCCTTTTTTTGTTTTTTACTTTAAGAACTTCAACTTTTAGTCTGCATATATTTTTAACACACTGTAAACCATTTAAAAATTTTCTTTGTCTTTGAATCTCTCTTTACTGTATCTCTCTCTGTTTTTCTGACCACATGAGTCTTTAATTTACCAAGCAATCTCAGTAGGACTAAAGGCGTGGCTTTGCCGGCTAGATGTAGTCCATTCCTTAGCTTTCCAGCCTCATGGCTGAGGTACTGGCTGTAGCCACGTTTACTGCAACAACTCTATGGCATTTCAAGGTCCCTGCCAGCAAGCGAGCTTCAGCAGCCTGTGCTTGCAAACCGCACAAACCACCTGCGTAAAAAAGTCAAAGTTTGCCCTGGCAGGACAGCCCAGAAAGCCGGCATTTTTAAACGGCGCAGCTTTTTTCCTGCTATGGCTGAAAACCGAAAAGCATGTGTTCAGCTTTTCGTCAACACCGTTTAAGTGTTTCTTGGCAGGACCTCTTAAGAGCTGCAGGCTTTGCAGCTAAAGCTGAGTCAGGAAGCCTCTCTTAGATGAAAGCGCATGCTTTCCTCTAACAAGCAGAGCAGACCCGAGAACACAGCGAGTCTAGTTGCCATCAAACAAATCGTAGCACTTTACTCCAAATGCTCTATTCAAAAGCTCTGTCTCCCGCAGGAGCCAGACAGAGATCGCAATGGCGGCACAGCCCCAGGAAGTCGCGCTTTAAAATGACACAGCGTTTTTTCTGCTACTGTTGCCGAATCAGGAAATCTCTCTACAGCACGACACCAACAAACAGCAAAAATCTGTGTTAAACTCTCTCTCCCTTATTTTTAAGCCTTCTCAGGTTTTTTAAGTAGGTTTCGGCTGTCCACACGTCTGGGCGCCAACTGTAGTAATAAGGGCGGCGGGGCTGCATCCCCAGCACCCCAGCCGCCCGCACGGCTAGCTTAGCTTATGCCCCGAAATAACAACACACAAACTGTATTCATTTAAACACTGCTTGGCCCATTCTCTTCTAGGCTAATTCTCACATATTAATTTAGCCCATTTCTAATCATCTGTGTATGGCACCCCAAGGTGCGCTTACCAGGAAGATTCTAGCCTATGTCCATCCTGGGTCGGAGCTTCATAGCATGCGTCTGCCCAGGAGCCAGGAGCATGGCGTCTCTCTCAGGCGTCTGCTCCCGAGAGGAAAGCTGTCGAGACTCTGAGCTCACTTCCTCTTCCTCCCAGCATTTTGTTCTGTTTACTCCTCCCACCTATCCTCTAACCAATAAAATGGGCCAGGGCAGTTCCTTTATTAGCCAATGACCTTCCTCCATCAGTGTATGTACATGCACACGTGGAGGTCAGAGGACAACTGTGACAGCCAGTGCTCTTCTTTTGCCATGTGGTTCCCAGGGGCCACACTTGGGTTGTCAGGCTTGGTGGCAGTGCCTTCACCCACTGAGCCATCCCATTGGCCTTCATACCCTTTTAAGTTCCAACCAATCACTGTATCTGGACCCCAGAGCCTCGAGCACTGGCTAGTCTAGAAACCTGATTTTCACCTATTCCCCGTTTGCTGTTTCCCTTTCTATGCAGAAAAAGAAAAAAAACAAGGTGAGTATAACAGGGTGGATGAGCAGGGCACTGTGCATGTGTGTGTACATGCATGCCCGTGCGGGAACACATGTCCAACATGTGTGCATTGCGTGCATACATGCATTGTGTGCACCTGTGTTACATGTATGTGTGTACGCCCGTGCAACGTGTGTGTATGCATGTACATGCATGCATGTGTATGTGCACCCATGCAACATGTGTGCATGTACATACATGCATGTGTATGTATACCTGTGCAACATGTTTGCATGTATGTACATGTGTGTCATGTATAAGAGTGCTTCTTCCTTCTCTCCTTGGAGCCTCTGCTGGGCTGGGTACCTTCAGGTACTTGTCATGGATTACCTCCATCTCACAGTAATCCTAGGACAGTGGCTCCATTATCAGTCCTGTTTGTAGAGGGAGCAAAGGGATAGACAAATGGGTCTGCCTGAGGCACACATTTCGACCCAGCCAGAAAGAGACAAAGCCAGCACTGGAGCCAGGTGGTCCCCAATTGGTGTTCTGAAACAGCACAGCCATCAGACAAGGTTTGGGACAGGTGCTTCTGGTGATCTCGGGGAAGCTATTGCAGAGGTTCTAGCTCAGGTGCTGATCCAGAGGGAACATATACGGTGTGCTCTGCTTACAGCAGCCCCTGACCTCCTCCCCATAGAATAGCATCTACAAGGTAAGTACTGCTTATGGTTTTAGAAGTGAGGGTTCACATTCAGAGAAGTGAAGTGATGTGACCAAGGGCACACATGGAGCAGTGGGGACACTGGAACCAGCACCATATATGTCTACTCTGAACCCAGTCTCTTGTCCTCACCTCCCTAGTGTCCCTTACACTCCAGGGCTGGTGTTGTCAAGACCTGCATGCGAGCCTTTATGTGAATGGCTGGTAGAGATGCTCCGTGGCTGTACTGCCCACTGGTCCCCTCAGTCTATCACTTCTGCCTGTTCAGAGATCCCCACCAGCTTCATTTGCCTGAGCAAGAGCTGTTGTTTAGAAGAGCAAGTTGGGGTCTAGGGCGCCTCCTGGAGCCAAAATTGGTAGAGCTGTTTTCCCCTGTGTCGCCCTGGGTGACCTAAACAGCATGGGAGGCCAGTGGGGCCTCCCTGGTCAGGCTGCTTTTGTGGCTGAGACTGCTTGCTCCATTGTCATTGTGTGCCATGCTCTAGCCCCATCTGTAGCCTCTGCTCTTGCACGAGCAGAACTTTAAAGTAACATTCCTGCTGCTGGAACTCATCTGGCCCCACAAAAACCCTATCAGAAGAAAAAGTCGGGTTTCCCAGCTTCAGAAACTGAGAGTAAATGGCCAATGAAGGCATTTCCTACACGAAGGAAAGGCTGGCTGGGGTGCTGACAAGCCACCAAACAGCACATTCTGAGGGGTCCCTTGGGTACCGGGGGGCTAGAGCCCTGCTCTCTGCTAGGATGGTCTTGAACTTGTGGTTATTCTCTCTGCTGGGATTATAATTGTGTGCCACCATGATGGACCTGAAAGGCTGGAAGGCCTCGTTTCCTTTTCTACCTTCCTTCCTTCCTTCCTTCCTCCCTCCCTCCCTCCCTTCCTTCCTTTTTTTCCCCCTGGTTTTTCAAGGAAGGGTTTCTTTGTAGCTTTAAAGCCTGTCCTGGAACTCACTCTCAAGATCAGGCTGGCCTTGAACTCACAGAGGTCACCTGCCTGTCCCTCGAATGCTGGGATTAAAGGCGTGCACCACCACTGCCTCATTTTCAATGGGTTTTACACTGGGGGAATTCAATGTTTTTTCATTTGAAAAATCAGTGATTTAAAACAACTGATGTCCATCATATACTTTCAACATTCTTAGAATTTTATATGAACTACTTTGTACTACCATGGGGAGAAATGCGGTTGGCGTGATAAAATAATGGGCCAGTTAATCTTATACTACACATTAATAATCTACAGAGCTAGTTCCAGGACAGGCTCCAAAGCCACAGAAAAACCCTATCTTGAAAAACCAAAAAAAAAAAAAAAAAAAGAACTGAGGTTCAAGCCAGTGCATGGTGTCCTCAAGGACTCAAGGTTAGCTTGGGCTATGTAGTGAAATTCAGCTGCAAACAAACACACACACACACACACACACACACACACACACACACCTACCAGAGAGACTCGGCATCTTTCCCCAGTCGCACAGCCTGTCAGTGCAGAGATAGAACTTGAACCAAGACTCAGGAGTTCCCGAGTGTGAGTGTGACCATTTCCTCCTCACGGGACAAAGCTGCTCCAGGCGGGAGGCCATCTCTGGTGCCTATCAGCCTGTAATCCTTGCTTCCTTCCTGCCCTCTCCATCCCCCCCTCCCTTCCCCTCCCCTCCCCAGCCCATCATCTTCGTTTCAGACAGAGCAAACAGCAACAAGGAGCTGGGTGTGGACCAGGAGGCAGAGGAGGGCAAAGACAAAGCAGGGCCCGATAAGCAAGGGAAAGCCCCACAGGTTTTTGAGCATGCGGCGTGGATGGGGAGTTTAGCTGGCACTGGGGTTTTGCTATGCTCTAGGGGCCTGTGGGGGTTACGGCCACTACCAGGGAGGATCTATCTCTTCAACATAGAGGGGTTTGGAGTCACCCCCTCAGCAAGTTTCTTTGAACTTCGGGGTACTTCTTGGGTAAATGTCTTCGGGTCGGCTGCCACACCAAACTGGTCCCCGGATAGGAATGGCAGGACAGCCTTCTGGAGAACAGAGAACAGAGCTGAGACAGGCCTGCTGGAGAGTTCAGAGTTGTTGACAAGGGAGGGAAAAGGGTGGTAGCAGAAAGCGGGGTGGGGGAGGCAGCAGCCATGCAGTCCTACAGAACTCCGGGGGCCATGTACTCTACCCAGAAGTACCCACATAGTGGGCTGGACTGAGGAGGCAGCTAGAGGACCTGACTGGAAGAGCCGGGCTCCAAACAGTGGAGAGGGTAGGGAGAGGATGGAGGATGCTATCTGCATGTTGGCATGGCAAAGGCGTCCTTTGGCTAGAGGTGCCGGGCAGGGCTAGAGAAGCAGAGGGCCAGAGCTGCTGAAATGAGGAAGGCGCTGCCGGTCGACTGAGAACATAAGCCAGCGCCAGCTACTTCTGCTTTGCGGGGCTGTTTGGGACTGAGACCCAGGTTCTTATGAACTGGTCTTCTGTGTCCCCACAGGCACGGCCTGGCCACACAGACCAGGAGACTGAGGAGCAGCAACAGTTCCGGAACATCTTCAGGCAGATCGCAGGCGATGTACGTGTTTTCCTCCTAGCCTCAGGCCCCCAACTCAAGCGACCCACTGTTTAGCAGAGGATGTGGGTCACATTCACAGAAACCTGTGCCTTTGTGTTTGGGACTAACACAGCTACTGGATTGTGAGCTGCTTGCTACAGCCGAGGGTGCAGAAACTGGCCTGCCTTGCTCAGAAAAGCCCCAGCTTCCCACGGCAGAAGAACAGGGATCTTACAAGCATGGGCAGCTGGGACTGGTCCACTGGTTGCTCTGTCCTTCACAGTTCTCCTCTCCTGCAGGACATGGAGATCTGTGCAGATGAACTCAAGAATGTCCTTAACACAGTGGTGAACAAACGTGAGGGACTCGCGCCAGATGCGGGGGATGGGCAGGGGCCACAGCTGTCTGAAAGCAGCTCCTCACCCTTCTCCATCCCCCCAGACAAGGACCTGAAGACACAAGGGTTCACCCTGGAGTCTTGCCGAAGCATGATAGCTCTCATGGATGTATCCTTCCGGCCACCATCCCCAATCCTCTTCCATCTGTCCATAGAGTCAGGGGAACAATTAGGGGTGTCCATGCCTAGGGAAAGGCTTAAGGGGATCCTGACTCAGGCCATCCTGGTCTGGCAGGAATAGTTAGGGAAGGATACTGGGTTCTGGCTTGTTGTCATCTTCTGTCTTACCACAGGCCTGAAATCCTGTTTGGGATGCTGCCCAAACAAGGACTATTCTTAGGGGACAGGCTCAGTGGGCAGTAGAGATGGCAGGAACTCTGATTGGTTAAGGACGGAGGGGAAGGATAGAACCTGGGATCAGGAGCAAGGTAGAGAGGATGCTGGTTGCTCCGCCTTCCTGCATGGTACCCTAGATTCCACTCCCAGTTCAGGGGATCTTTCTATGTGGCCCTGACATCCATCCTCCAGACAGATGGCTCTGGGAGGCTGAATCTGCAGGAGTTCCATCACCTCTGGAAAAAGATCAAGGCCTGGCAGGTAGGACGGGAGTCTAACGTGGGAGTGGGCAGGGTTAACTTGGGGTTGTGTGTAACCGCTATCTTCGAATTTTCTATTCTCAGAAAATCTTCAAACACTATGACACAGACCATTCCGGCACCATCAATAGCTATGAGATGCGAAACGCGGTCAACGATGCAGGTGCTGGGGGCAGAGGGCATAAGATGCAGACCCGAGACCTGTGAAAGCAGGATGGGATGGGCGACTACTAGGGTCTTGGTACAGAGAGAAGGGGGAGTGTCTCCTTTCCCAGGCCAGTGTGGCCAAGAAGCAGGAAAGAGAGACTGCAAGCCTGCGAACTTCACTCCCTTTCCTTTCCCTGCCCTTCTAGGCTTCCACCTCAACAGCCAACTCTATGACATCATCACCATGCGCTATGCAGACAAAGACATGAACATCGACTTTGACAGTTTCATCTGCTGCTTCGTCAGGCTGGAGGGGATGTTCAGTAAGTGTCCTAGTTAGGGCTTCTACTGCTGTGAAGAGACACCATGACCACAATGTACTGCGTGGATCTGTGCTGAAGGTCAGCAGGGCACAGGGGCTTCTTCAACTACAAATCTGAGCATTCAGGTAATGCTCACTCGTGATCCCGCAGGTAGCAGAGGTAGGAGGATTATGCGTTTAAGGCCAGCCTAGGCGCCATGGATAGACCTTGGTTCAGCTGCATGTGTCTGGTGACCAGAGCTCAATGGCTGAAACCCATGAGGTGAAAGGCAAGAACCAATTTCAGAGCTGCCCTCCAACCTCTACATGTGTTCTGTGATGTGCCCAGAAGCACACACAATAATAAACTCTTTAAAAAAAGCAAACACAAACAAAGCCAAAACCCTCATAGGAAAGTGCAAACCATCGTGGCAGAGATAGTGACTGGCTTTTGGCCTATGCGTTCTTTCACACAGGAGCTTTCAATGCATTCGACAAGGACGGAGATGGCATCATCAAACTGAATGTTCTCGAGGTAAGCGTAACAAACAGCACACCCTCCGCACCACACAACCAAGGTGGAGTGAACGAGACGGACTGGACCCTGTGTGCGCCTCACTCCCAGACAGGGACTTGAAAGGGGGCCTAGTGGTTCCTGGGGCGTGTGTACCATGAGGCCTTTGTCCCCCAAGTTGCACTTCCAGAAAACACTCTCTTAGAAAAGACCCAGGAAAGGGAGCAGGATGCTCCTTTTAAGACCCTGCCCTTGTCTGCTTCCCTATGTGAGAGATCCTGGGGCTGACGGTTCTCTGCTTGTTTCTGTACTGATGTGGGGTTTCCTCTTTCAGTGGCTGCAGCTTACCATGTATGCCTGAACCAGGCAGGCCTCATGCAAGATCAATCAGGACTCCAACCCAACCCAGCTAGAGCCATTGACCACAAAGAATCCGGTAGAAGCCTAGGGGGCTTCTGGTCTTGTTCCTTCTCCACTATGCCCCAAATCTTGGTGTCCAGCCTGATGCTCGGGAGAACTCTGTCACCCGAAGGCTAGTGTCTGCCCGACCTAGGTGCAGCCTCACTGCTGATTCTGAACTGCCCACTTAGCTTGCACTGGGCTGTCTACAGTACCTGCTAGAGGTACTCACACAGGAGCCCAGTCACCAAGTCTACACCCAGTTCTGCCAGTTTTAGGATGGGTTTACTCTGGGGTAAGCAGGGCTGATACTTTGGGGTATCTGACAATTTGGCTGGGTTCTGAAAAAAGCTATCTAAATAAAGGCACATGTATGGCTGGTTCCAGTTTTCTTATCACTTCTTAGCCACAGCATGACTGTCTTCCAGATATACTTTTATCACCTCCAGAAAGGCCTAGTTTGAGGCTAGGGAGATGATTCAGTAGACACAGGGCTACACAAGCATGGAGGACCCCAGTACAGATCCCTAAAGTCAAGTGTGGCAGCACACACCTGTAACTCCAGTACTGGAGAGCAAAGACAGGAATTCTACAGACCTGCTGTCCAGCCAGTCGAGTCAAAGGGACAGTATTTGGTGAGAGCCTGTCTCAAAAATAAGGTGGAGGTCAGGCAGTGGTGGTCCACGCCTCTAATCCCAGCACTTGGGAGGCAGAGGCAGGAGGATCTCAGTGGGTTAGAGGCCAGCCTGGTCTACAAAGTAAGTTCCAGGACAGCCAGGACTGTGTCTTGAAAAACCAAAAAAGCCTACTGGAGGAGTGATCACCCACCTGTACTCTCATACCAAAGGGAGACAAAGAAAGGGGATCCTTGGCCTGATTGGCTAGTCTAGCTGAGCTGGCAAGTTCTGGGTTAAAGGGAGAGACAACCTCGGCTTTCATGAGAAAGGTGGAGACTGAAGACAGTATCAACCTGACCTCCACAGGCATGCGCACACCTGCACACAGGGAGATGGAGGAAAGCACCCAAAGCCGATCTGACCCCTACACCTGCACACAGGGAGATGGAGGAAAGCACCCAAAGCCGATCTGACCCTCACACCTGCACACACGTATACAACACAAAGAAAACCCTGTATAGGCCGGGCGGTGGTGGCGCACACTTTAATCCCAGCACTTGGGAGGCAGAGGCAGGCGGAGTTTGGAGCCAGCCTGGTCTACAGAGCAAGTTTCAGGACAGGCTCCAAAGCTACACAGAGAAACCCTGTCTTGAAAAACAAAACAATAAAACCCAGTTTAGCCTATGGATATACCTGATTCTGTTAGGTACTGGAAAGGTACAATGTATTAGTGGGGAAAAGCAAGCTCTAGTTTCAGGAAATATAATGGAAAATACATATAAAATCAAAGGCTTGAGTCTTACCGAAATCATGTCTACTACCTTTTCTTTTAATCTGTTTTATGTGTACCAGTGTTTTGCCTGCTTTTATGTCTAAGCAACTCTTATATGCCTTGTGCCTGTGGAAGGCAGAAGAGGGCATCGGATTCCCTAAAACTGGAGTTAGAGATGGCTGTGAGAGTCACGTGGGTGCTGGGAACCACAGCCAGGTTCTCTGGAAGAGCAGTCAGTGCTTTTAACCCCCGAGCCACCCTTCCAGCCCCACGACTGCTAGTTCCCGAGCAAAAGGACCACTCAAATATTTTCCAGGATTGCTGATGTAGAGCACACATGGACAGTAGAGGGTGAACAGGGATGATCAAAGTGCATATGTATGAAATCATGAAATAAACTACTTATTTATTTACAGACAAGGTTTCTCTATATAACAGTCCTGGCTGTCCTGGAACTCGCTTTGTAGACCAGGCTGGCCTCGAATTTACCGAGATCCGCCTGCCTGTGCCTCCCAAGTGCTGGGATTAAAGGCGTGAGCCACCACTGCCTGGCAAAGTAAACAAATTTTAAGTCAAATAAATGGGCAGCAGGATGGGCCAGTTAGCACAGGTTGGTGCAGGAGAGGTGATTGTTTGCATCCCAGCTCCTCTGCTCACAGGCCTGTCTGACGTGAGCACCATGTTTCCTGCTCACTGTCTGTTCTTTACGCCAAAGTGAAAAAGGCTCTTAATTATGAAAACACAAAGTAACAAAATGAACACTTAGTAAAAGTACTTTATTTTCTTCTTGTATTTGCTTTATATCTCACTTACAAAGTTATGAAGTTCACAGCTTTTATACCAAAACGTAAGAAGGCTGTTTAGAAATATCTTTGCAGTCAAACGTCACCTGACATTTCTTCTAATCCATATTTAATGTTGGAATACAATAAGAAACCAAGTTGCTGGGCAGTTCTGGGCATTGCTCTCCCCACGGCCTTTCCTTTCTACCCTCTGCCAGCACTGGGCTACTTCTGGGCCTTGTCCTTGGGCTGGAGGTGAAGAGAAGGTTGCTGTGTGGTGAGCAGTAGGTTAATCTTACACACATCTGCATCTGGAAGTGTGGGACCCCACCCCCACCACAGCTTCTCCCCTTCTTCCCTACTGGGCCACCTCCCTCAAACCCAAGGCTCTCAATGACAGGACAGGGATGAAACCACTACAAGAACAGCAAGTACAGCCTTAATAAGTTAATCCTAGAGTTCTCCTTGAAGCAACAGGAACAAATTTGCTATGTAAGTATAAGCAAATCGCAGCTATTTAACCAAACCACAAGACCAGTGTTGTTCAAACTCTACTTCACGATATACCTCAATTTCCTTCCCAATGAATTATCTTCCATGAGATAATACTGTCACTCCTGTAAGTGTGCACCCACACCCAACAACTCGGCCACATGCCCACACACTGAAATTGTCCCATAGATAAATCTACCAGAAACAAAAGAGAACAAAAACCAAACCTTGGTTGGCAAGAGTCACTTCAATCACAAAAAGTATTGGCTTGGTTCTGTGTAATTCATGAATTCAAATCCTCAACTACTAACTCTCCTGAGTAAAACATTTGCCTCACAAAAGTAACAAGTGTAATGCTGAATAACAACTTCTCAAACTTAAGTAATGTCAGAATGACATGTCTTGCCCTTTTTAAATTTGCATTGTTTATAGTTGAGCAAAATAAGTCAATATGTGTTTTGAACCTAAGTGAAAACTTAAAAAAAAAAATCAAAGTGTTTGGTATTTTATTAGAACCGTCACTGTAAACACAAAAGGATTTTTTAAGATTTTCTTTGCTTTGAGCTGCTGGACTAGGCATAAAAGATTAAAAACATTAAAAATGACCTGCAAGTACTCCTAAGAAATGTCTTGGGTTTGGCAGGCTATTAGTCACTTCCTTCATCAAATCAGCAGACCCGAGCTACCCCCTTTAGGGAACCGGGGGCTGATGTGAATGATAGATTTAGTGAACAACTTACGCAGGAGTCGCACTTCTGTCTCAACCCGGAGAACAGTTCTCAATCCACTGCTTCAAAGAGACCCTTGTGAAATGAGGACACGGCAGTGCAGGTGCAAGCGTGTGAGCGCACACACGCACACGAGCGAGCAAACACATGCACACAATGCCACCAAGGGAAACTCTGACCACAGTTCCTCCTGATCCTGCCCAACAGCATGCCCTTAAGCCCTCCAGCGTCCCCACCGCTGGTCAACACCTGCCACTCTTCTTCCCTGCTGCGCACCAGCGCCACCCTCATCCCTTCCTGCACTCCCCTGGGTGAACAGGAACCTGTGCTTCCTTAGCACGCTGCCTGCCTACGTGGAAACCCGGGAGATGCTGTAGTCCAGAGAATGATGCAGGTTTAGCAATAAACCCACATGAGCTTTCCTAAGTAATCACTTCCCAGACTCACAGAAGTGTGTGTCCTCTGGTCCCCCTTACAGGGAGTGGAGGTGAGAGGTGGGGAAGGTTTTTGATCTTACACAGAAATGGCATAATTATGCTTTGTCAGTAAGATCTCAGCGGCAGCCATGTGGTCAACAAAAGTTTTCCCAAACAATAGTCACTCATGAGTTATCATCAGCCGCTAGATTCATTCTTAACATTTTCTGGATCCACTAAGAACTACTGGAACCATTCCAAGGGGGAAAAAAGACATACTTAGTCTTCCATGCAATTTCAGAGGATTCAGACTGGCTTGCAGCCCATCCATCAATCCCTGGTGGAGTTGCCCTGCCCTAGAGCCTATGGTATGGGGAGGTTTGATCAGGCCAGGTACAAAAACAGAATCTGCAATCCTAGTACCAGAAAGCATTGCATCCTGAAGCTAGGAAGTGTGGTATGAGGGTCCTCTCCCTCTGAAGAACCCGAGTTTTGAGAATCCAGAAACGAAAGATTAGAAAGTAACACTTGTTTAGTTTTACACACAAGTCTCGAGACAATCCAAGCCCAAAGCGATCCTGCTAAGGCACGTGACATGGGTGCTCCCAATGGTTGCCTTTCCTTCACTGCTCCAGTGTCTTGAGTGGCACAGATGTGAGGCAGACACTGCTCCAGAAGTCACATCCCTGAATCTAGATGCTTTCCCCAGCTCCCCTATCTAGGGAGCTGCAGGAGGGGTGAAAGCACCCATGAGCCCCCTGTGCCATTGCTTTAGGCACAGCAAGGTAGTCAGAGATAGGAGCTGGCCACAGAGCAACCCACAAGGCGTCCAGGCTCTGTGGACTCTGAGAGCCAGATGCTGGAAAGGGAATGAAGGTAGACTTCAGTTCGAGCGGCAGTGACTGCAGCAGTGAAGGGGCGCCACACTGAGCACCCTGGAGTGGTTTAAAACACTAGAAAGGCTGTTTCTCGGGACTCTCCATGTTTTGTTCCTACAGCCAGCTCTGTCCATCTACAGAGCACTCACTAGTGAAACACTGTACATAATTATCAAAAAAGAAAATGATTGCTTCAATTTTAAATACCCAGTTATCTCAAAAGAAGGAGTTAAAACTGATCCTGAACAACCTATCATAAGCCTTCATACGAACATAAAGCAGAAATGAAAAATGGAATCAATAAAATATGTGTATGATTAGGGTCAAACTGGGTAACAATTAAAATCTGATTCTTTAATAAACAACTATAATCTACTAGCATAAATCACTGTCATCTCTCCCAGAAGAACCTGGTTTCTTAAAATCTGCTTAAACATCACCCTTAAACGCTCCAGCACAGACTTGAATTGTATGTAACCTATCTTCCCACAGACTGCCCAGACTTTGCTAGTGGTAGGTCTGGCTGTGAGCTACTTTCTCCTTCCCAGCTTCATTGGAGGACAGAGCGGCCTGTGGGAGGGCCAATGTGAAAACAATTTACAAATGACTTCCCAACATGGGAGGCAAAAAACTTCACGAATCCATCTTGCTGTCATCTTCAGCATGTCGTTCAATATGTCCTGCAACATCCTAGGAGGAAAAAAGAAAGAGCCATGAGAAACAAGCAGGCAGCCGAGCAGCAGAAAGTTAATGCTGATAACCACAGGAAACTATACATCTCCCCTTAGCACAAGAGCACAAGCCTAAAGACTCTGCTTAACCTCTTTATTAAAAACAGACCAATTATTTTTTGAAAATCCTGTTTAATTAACTCTCAAATTCCTGAGCAATAAAAAGGAAAATTCCTAGCCACTCCCTATTTCTTGCAATCCTGAACACCTTAAAAGACAAACAGGGTTTACTGGTCTTTGCTCTAAGTCAATGATCTCAATCTGTGGGTCACAACCCCTTTGGGGGTCGAACAATCCTTTCACAGGGGTCATATATCAGATATCCTGTATATCAGATATTTATATTATGATTTTTAACAGCAAAATTAGTTATGAATAGCGATGAAATAACTTTTATGATTGGGGTCAGCACAACATGAAGAACTGCATTAAAGGGTCGCAGCATTAGGAAGGTTGACACCACACTTGTCTAAAATATCTGCTGAGCCCAGGTTGGTCCAATCCCGCAGAAATACCTGCTTGGATCCTTTCCTAGCTGTGAAAAAAGCATCACAGTTCTTCCAGCGACACTTCAGCGTCTGAAAGTTCGGATTGGTGTGGTCAGTGAGCAAGTGTTGTTTTAAGTGATCCACAACACCAAATATCAGAGTACAGCCATGCCACTGTAAGAAAGGATGGGAGGGACATGAGCACAGGAAACACACATACACGTGTCCACACACAAACACCTTCGTCCCCTCTTGCTGCATACTCTGGTTGGCCTAAACTAGCTAGGCAGACCAGACTGGCCTTGAAGGCTCAGCATCCGGCTGCCTGTGTGGAGATTAACCGATGTCCCACTATTCCCAGCTAGAGCATGTCCTATATCTTGTGTCATAAAATTCGCTACATTTATTCTGTGATCCTTTTTTGTTTGTTTATTTGAGACAGTTTCGCTGTTTAGCAGCTCTGGCTGTCCTGGAACTCACTTTGTGGACTTGAAATCCATTTTTTCCCGCAAAGGCAAGCAGCTTTCCCATAACACTGAAAAGCATAGATTTAACAACTCTCAGAACCATGAGGCTAAATCACAAAATGCTAGAAGCTGTGATTCGTGTCACACACTTGCCATTCCAGCACTTGGGAGGTAGAAGCAGGAGGATCAGGAGTTCAAGACCAGCTCTGTCCACACAAGACCTGTCCCAGAGCAAACAGCTACCTGCTGTGGAAGTCTGGCCTTTAAAACTCACAGCTTCCATCACCCGAATCACAGTCTTTTACTTTCCCACTCAAAACAAAAGGTAAACATGGCTCAATCTCACGTACAAGGACTCTGTTCTTGCTTCTAAGCCTTCAGGCTTGTAATGAATTTTTTTTTTTTTGGTTTTGTTTTTGATTTTCGAGACAGGGTTTCTCCGTAGCTTTTGATTCCTGTCCTGGAACTAGCTCTTGTAGACAAGGCTGGCCTCAAACTCACAGAGATCCGCCTGCCTCTGCCTCCCGAGTGCTGGGATTAAAGGTGTGCGCTACCACCGCCCAGCTCTTGTAATGAAATGTTATGACCGCCAACTGTAGGATGTTTTAGTAAGCATGTATTAATTATGCACGGTGGGCTTTACTATGCCATTCTCACACATGTGTACAATGTATGTGGATCAACCTCTCTTCACCCTGCTGATTTCTCAACCAGCCTCTCTCCTTTCTCTTCCTCAAAACTGACCCAATGAGCTTCATTAAGGTTGCTTACAGAAGTATGACCAGTGGTTATTTATAGAATCATGTGGCTATACCAAAGAAAGTATCTCTTCTAGCAATGAGCCAATGCCCTTAGAGCCTCAGAAGGGGCGGACCTTGAGAGCCCCCCTACCATGTTCATTACTAAACGGCAATAAAAATCTCAGATGATTTCCCAGTCAGATGATTTCAACTACCTTTGTGTTATAGATCTAGTCCTCTATTTTGATTTCCTTACCTGAGAAGACTAACAAAGACAGTGACATATGCCAGAGCTAAAAAGTAATAAGGCGACAGACAGGCTGAGAATCAAATTTGATAAAATGTCCAACATTCCATTAATTCTGATAAGGAATTCAGGGTCTGGGGGAAAAGAAACCTAGTCCATTAACTTCTCACTGGTCACTCCCAGAACCAGAAACAACTGAAAACAAGGCCTACAGGGATGGTGCTTAATTTTGTGGGCTAATTATTAGCTTCTATACTTGCCATAAATTGTTGTGAGGTATTATTTGAAATGTGTTACATTTGTTTATGCTGTGGAACATTTGTTTTAATGATGCAAAGATGTGTTGCATTCTTTTAACTCTGTGAAGCTGTGTTACTTTGCCTGTCTAAAACATCTGATTGGTTTAATAAAGAGCTGAACAGCAAGGCAGGAAGACAGAATAAATAGAAGAGAAATCTGGGAGAAAAGGATCCAGGAGGAAGAAAAGAAGGGGCCAGTCACGCAGCATGGAATAAGAAAGAAAGAAAAGATATAGAGAAATAGATAAAAGTGGGGCTGGAGAGGTGGCTCAGAGGTTAAGAGCACTGGCTGCTCTTCCAGAGATCCTGAGTTCAATTCCCAGCAACCATATGGTGGCTCACAACCATCTGTAATGAGATCTGGTGCCCTCTTCTGGCCTGCAGGCATACATATTATGTATACACTGTATACATAATAAATAAATAAAGATTAAAAAAAAAAGAAATAGAGAAAGGTAAAAGCCCAGAGGCAAAAGGTAGATGGGATAATTTAAGAAAAGCTGGCTAGAAACAAGCCAAACTAAGTAAGGCTGGGCATTCCTAAGTAGGAATAAAACTCAGTGTGTGGTTTATTTGGAAGCTGGGTTATGGGCCCCCCAAAGAGCAAAGAACAAAGAATAAAGAAGAGCCCATAGAGTAATAACAACCGACTATAATAAATAACTTGTTAACACCCGAGAAGGGGAGGGCAGGGGGAGAGGCTATAAAAGTAAAGACTTAGTGGTAAAGGACTTGCCTATCACAGGTGAGGTTTAACCCTTAGTACAAACAAGGCAAAACAAAACCCATTCACAGAAATTCCCCAAACCAAAACCTTGAAGAAAAGTGAGATGACACTGTTTACATATCTCATAACAAACTTGAGATTTTTCAATAAAATAAAAGAGCATTTTGTGTATTCATCCAAAATGAAGCTCCTCTGCCATACAGTGAAAGGCATAAAGCAGATCACGAGACTCAAATGCTACAACGAAGATCAGGAAGATCTATAAACCAGCTCAGGACTCAGCAACTCTGCAGTCTGCCTTACCCAGCAGCGGTAATTCTGCATCAGATTCAGTCGCACAGCCTGGATGCTTCCATCATAACAACCAGTGTAAATCTGGAGAAAGAGGTTCAGGATATCAAACTAAATATACACGAAGAAACAAATATAAAAACACCCTTCACGGAAGTATAAACAAACAGAAACCTCACATAAAACCTGGGTTCAGACACCAAATGGAGCAGTAATTTCCCGACCTTTGATCAGAAGCCCCCTTGGAACTGTGCTCCTGAGAGGTCACCCTTGAGCTGTGGCTCACAGCAAGGATGGCAGGGCTCCAAGGTTCCTGCTTACTCTGTGCTGGGACAGTGCTGCCTACTGGGAGTCGGTATTCAATGCAAAAAAAAAAAAAGGGTTTTACTGCTCAAGATCTTGAAAACATCCATCCCAGTTCAAGCTCACAACTAAAAATAAAACCCTCTAAACTAAGCAGGGAGCCTTTAATCCCAGCACTTGGGAGGTTGAGGCAGGCTCATCTCTCTGAGTTCAAGGCTAGTCTGGTTTATACAGTGAGTTCCAGGCCTTGCCTGCCAAGACTACACAGTAAAACCCTGTCTAAACAAATAAGAAAGAAAGGAAGTTAGTTAAGTAGGATTGGGTACGTTGGCTCTAACAATGCCACATTGGCCAAATCTTCTTAGTTCCCAGTGTCCTGTTCAGAGCATGTCTGCAAAAGCAGCACTCATTCTTTTCAAAGCATCTAATCACATATTCCATTAACAGTGGTAATATAGATTGGACTTATTTTAGCTATTCATAGACATAGAATGATCAATAATGTTGCTGGGTTGCTTCCCACTATTATGACACGACACGGGGCACATCACAATCAAGTTGGTAAGATGTCACTTTGGAAGTAGACACAATATTATCAGCATATGGGGGCTGAAGTAAACACATTCAGAGGCAAACATCTGACAAAATAAGCAATACCCACCACACTTTTATGGATGGTCATACACATAATCATGTCTTTGTGTCCTCCATAAACTTGCAGTCGATCATGGGACTTAGGTGGAAGAAAAAAAGTTAGAGAATTAAGTCAGTGAAGGACTTGACACCAATGTCTTTACAATCAAAGTCTCAAACCTGAAGTCACTACGAGGAGAACTGGACAGGGTTTAAGGGGCTGCGGATGCTCTTCAGAAAGCATCTAAGTTTTGTTAATGGTAACACTAAGCTTCCTGACTTTCACCGCAGCAAGGTCAGGAATTCAGAGACATCCTCAGCTACATTGGAAGTTTGGGGCCAATGGGCTACACAGCCCTGTCTCAATCCTTGTCCACTTATCCACCCTATCCCCCCAAAAGAGAAAGGAAGATGGTAAAAAACCATGCTAATTTTGACAACTAGGAGCCTGAGCAAGTATCTCAGAGTGGTTTCTGGGTGTAGGTTTGGCCTGGCTGCTTCCTAATCATTTTGGAAGTGTAGATTTTGAGGGTGTAAATTTGAAGGTGCCTATCCTTACTCCAGACCATCTCCTCAAAGCAGTCATGCCAAACACACGGGCCCAATCCTACCTGTAATTCGTAGACTCGGACAAACTTGTCCAGGCAGGCAGTTACCATCACCTTCCCCAGGATATTCACCACGGTCACTGCATGATTGTGACCTTTATAGATGCGCACAAGCTCACCAGTCTGCATCAGAAAAGAGGACAGTTCCTAGTCTGGCTTTTAGGGTTCCAGCAACACTGCATGACTGCAAGGTTCTAAGGGAACTATTCCGAGGCGCTGGAGACAACCGCAGCCACTCTGCTGCCAGCAGCGCACGGTGTCCCTCTCACAGTACTGTCGCCCAGACAACACTGCACATGCCCCGTGATAGGAGAGTCAGTTCTCCTCTGCCATGTGGGTTCAGGGGATGAAACTTAGTTTATGGGATTTTGGGGTAAGCTCCTTTACCTGCTAAGCCATTTACCAGCCCTTCTATTTCTGGAGTGAGAGTATCCCCAATCCAAAAGTCATAAATTCTCCGAAATCCGCAAGTTTATAGCATAGACATCAATCACAAGTGAAAAACTCTATACCTCACCCCATTTACAGTCAAAACTCAGACACACTAAAAAACAAAATTATCTTCAGGCTATGTGTACACGAAACAAATTTTATATTTATACCCAAGATCATTTTTATATACGCACACGCAATATACAAATATATAAATCTGAGCTAAGAAATGAGAGCCAAGCTGTCCTCTCACTTTCATCATTTCACTGGTCCAGTAAAGGTCAGGATGGACTGGACTCCACCTGCAGACCAGGAACCGAGCTTCTGCGCTGCATCTGAGAACTAAGAGCAGTCTCAAACCGGTTACCTGCATCTGTTCTACTTTAAACACTCTCTGAGAGCCACGGTCCTCAAGCTTAAAAGAGGCATTCAAATGAAACTTCAAGTCTTTCTCTGATTAATTTTTTTGGATGAGATTAGAATTTCCAGGTGGCTTGAAATTACCCAAGAGCACACGCACACATATGGGGTTATTATTATTCTCCCATTATTATAATGGGAGATTTAAAAATTAAGAGTGCTGAGGAAGCCTTCCAAACTTCCTTCCACCTCACCCCCAGCTTACATGGATGTTGTGAGCATGGACTGACTGGTCACTGGAGCCGCTGAACACAAGGTCATTCACCACCTTAAAGAAAACCAGAGAGTTAGTTTCTGTGCAAGGTGACATTAACACACAGTGGCAAATGAGACTTTCCATCCATTCATTTTGAGATGAATACAAACTGTGTATAAAATAATGTTTCCCAGACAAGTTTTCTAACTGGAAATGCATGTCTTACCACCAGGCACCGTGATGAACCTGCCAGAACATTACTAGGTTCATGACCTCTGCGGACTGACTATGAACTTGCCCTAGAAGGGCATTAGACTGTGCCCACACTACAGTAAAATACATTGTTTCTTGATAGCTAGCATTATTAAAAATGGTTGTTCATTCTGTGACCCACGCACAGAAGACCGCAATCTCCTTGACTGTGCTCTTTACAAGACTCTCTCAACACACCGCACGGCAGTGGGCATGTCCAAACCTATCTACTCACCTTCATGCAAAGAACAGTCTTGCTGTGGCCCTCCAGGGTTCTGAGCAGGAGCCCGTTCCGTGCATCACGGACACTAATGGTACAGTCATAAGATCCTACGACCAGCAGTTTGCGGGCACCTTCCTGAGCTGTGGCGAGACAGCTCACTGCCCGAGGGCCATGGCATTCGAAGATCTCCTGTTGCTTGTTGTTCTAAAAAACAAACCAACATTCTATAAAACCAACTTAGCAAGAAAACCTCAAAAACACCTAACCAAAACTGCTACAAACTCACATCTACTGCCCATCCCTGGCGTGCCAGTTCCAACTATCTTAGGACCTCTTTTCCCTAATAGAGTAGGGCAAAATCATCCATTACAAATTATTTTATAGCTCAACCTGAACTGTCCTGACCCTGATAACACGTCAATTCCAGTGGAGTTTTTGCCAATAGTTTCTGTAGACTCTCTCAGTTATTTTTCCTTTTTTGAAAAAGGGTCTTGCTAAGCAGCCCAGCCAAGCCTTGAACTTACTATGTAGCCAGCCCAGACTACACTTGATGGAGGAAGGTCATTGGTTAAATAAAAAGAAACTGCTTGGCCCTCATTGGTTAGAAGATAGGTGGGAGGAGTAAACAGAACAGAACGCTGGGAGGAAGAGGAAGTGAGCTCAGACTCCACAGCTCTCCTCTCGGGAGCAGATGCCTCAGAGAGACGCTATGCTCCCAGCTCCCAGGCAGACGCACGAGATGAAGCTCCGACCCAGGATGGACATAGGCTAGAATCTTCCCGGTAAGCGCACCTAGGGGCGCTACACAGATGATTAGAAATGGGCTAAATTAATATGTGAGAATTAGCCTAGAAGAGGCTAGAAGGAAATGGGCCAAGCAGTGATTAAATGAATACAGTTTGTGTGTTGTTATTTCGGGCATAAGCTAGCCAGGCAACCGGGGTGCTGGGGATGCAGCCCCGCCGCCCTTATTACTACATACACTCAAACTCACAAAAATCTCCTGTTTCAGCCTTCCCAGTGCTGAGATTATTGGCAAGAGCCACTATGCCTATCTTCTCATTTGTCCCCCAAAAGATATGATACATAGCTCATGATGTTTCAAAAAAATCTCTCCTGAGAGGTACTCATTTTCTTAGACCATTTTAAATTTATTTCACTTATGTGTATGTTTGTTGACTGGGAGGGAGGGGCGCTCTGCCATGTGTGTTCAGTCCCAATGGAGGCCATAAGAGGCACCAGCCCTCCTGGATCTGAGTTACTGGTATCGCGAGCAGCAGACGTGAGCGCTGGGAACTGAACTCTGGTCCTCTTAACCACTGAACCATCGCTCCAATTTAATAAAAAGTTCAAACTCTCAGGGATGGACCTGATTCCTGTGGGCATGTGGTACACAGACATATGCAGCAAAATACTCTTACCCATTAAGTAAGATAAATACATCTAAAACAAACAAAACAAACTTTAAAAAAATCCTCAAATTCTCCACAGTAGTCTTACTTTCATCTTCTGAAACCTCAAACTGCCTCTTCCTCTCTCTGGAGATGTTATCTCTCATGAAGTCATTTAACAGAAAATAGCAGCCTTTCTATCAGAATGGCATCTTCACACCATAAACTCTATAAAAAATACGTGTTTCACCTCACACTTTATTCATGTTTCCCTTCTCCTACCCTGCTTGCCAGTCTTATTCATAAAGCTGCTCATTTCCCCCCCAAAATTTTTAAAAGGTACAGAAGGTACATACATGAAGTAAAACTCCCAGAAACTAAGCAGAGAGCAGCCGTTGGCAGCTAAACAATCTTGACCTGCTAAGGAAAGCCTGGAGTTCAGGGCTGAGTAAGAAACAGTTTGGTGTGCAGTACTATGCTCCGCACTATAGGGGCATAGGCAACCAAAGAAGCAAAGAGTTCAACCTATTCACACCCAACCCTTTCAAACCTGCTCCCTCTCTCAACTTCCCACCATGTAAAACCCTTTTTCATCTGATATCACCAAATGCTCCCTTTGTAATTGATCTCTGACATTAAATAACTGTACAAAAGAGAAAAAACATTTTATAACTATCAAGCTTCTATCCTTTATAAATAAAATTTTAATTTACTCTTATGTCCTTATTCCTAGTGCTTAATTCAATCTAATCAGGAGAGTGACACTCATGTCTTCAGTTAAAAAAAATTGTATGTATTACATCATGAACCAAATCACTTGGTTATAAACACACTAGAGTCTTCACATTTCATTTTAAAGGTTTCTAAAAAGCAAAGCCATGCTCCATCACATTCCTTATACGGTCCCAGCCAGTGCTGCACCAGGACCACTGAGACTGACAGGGACGCGGTGCCACAAGCAGCCGTACTCACAAGCCCTGCTCTGGTACACATCGCACCCATTTCCTCCTCTTCACCCTAGCCTATCCTTCCATGCCAGCTGCCCACAAAGCCTCCGACAAGGTCTTCCCGACTCTACTAGTAAGGCTTCTCCAAGTTGTCAGGGTGCACTTACTTTCCAAAGCAGAAATGGGAGCAAGGCTTTTGATGTGTAAGCTCACTACTACCAGGCCATCGGGAAATTATTTATCAACTAGACACAACCTAGGCTCAGCTGGGAAGAAGAGTCTCAATGAAGGTCGTCAGGTTGGCCTGTCTAAGTCTAAGTACCAGTACGGGTGGTACCGTTCTCGGGTCTGGTGCCTGACTAGGAAAGTGAAGCAATGGAGCTGAATAAAAGTTTGCATGTATTCACTTCCTTCTGTTCTTGGCTAGTGGCTTCAAGTTCTTGCCTTGATTTCCACTCCGTCTAACCTGGAACTATCAGCTAAATAAACCTTTCCTCTTTGAGTTGCTTTTTGGCTGGGTTATTTCATCACAGCAACAGAAACTAGGCTACTCTGGGGCCCAGGACAGGAAGATGGTGAAGTTTGCTCACCAAATGAATCCATCCTTGGGCTGGAAAAGAATGACGCTGTACAGCGGTTAGAGGAGACCTCTGACTGACTTTCCCTCACAGAACCCCAAGTCAGCCTCCAATCCTCATTAGCGTCAGAAGTCAGGGGCCCAGATTCATTTTCCATGCTGTCACGAGATAGACTGATTTAATCCATGACTCATTATTTGGCCCAAATATTCAGGCTTGGTTTAATTTAGTAGGGCTACATTTTGGTCCTGGCATTTGTCTGAGCAGACAGAAAGGAGGACAGATTTCACTTGCACTAGAAGACAACTGTTTTTAAATAAAGGCTAGCTCTTTCCTCAAACCAGAAGAAAGAGATGGCCTCCCACTATTTCCCACAGCAGGGAAATTCAGCTCACTCCCCAACCACTGACCTTTATGTTGAAAGTGACCACAGTGCCATTTGCCAGCCCAGCATAGAGGATTTTCCATCTATTATGAAGGCAGAGAACCCGGTCTTCCAGCTTTAACTGTTCTGTACATTCTCGGGTCTGAAAAAAAAAACAAAACCCCCCACACCCTAAATAATCCCTTACTAACAGAGGATAGTGGTAAATGTGTGAACAGTTGTTCCTCAAAATGCTTTAAAATGAGGCTGAAAAGCATGGTAGATTATCTTAAGTATTTTTCTTCTTTAAAATATAAGGTCGAGATCCCAGGGTGTAAGAGTACTATCAAAAAACAGTTTAACCATACTGGTATTTCTAACTAAAAATGTATAAATTCTTAAAAGGGCTGACTTGAGTGTTAAGCTTCTGAAACAAATAAAGATAAATAAATTATAAAGCTGCATTTGGCAGGCTGGTGATGTGGCTCAGTTGGTAGAGTATTTGTCTAGCAGGCAGGGAGTCCTGGGTTCAATCCCCAGCATATCCTATACTAGGTGTAATGGCTCATGCCTGTTTCTCAGTGTTTGTTCTGACATACTGTGGAAGCCAGAGGACAACGTACAGAGCCAGTTCCTTCCTTCCATCATATGGACCCCATGGATCTGAACTTTGGCCATGAAGAGGGCACCAGATCTCAGTATAGATGGTTGTGAGCCACCATGTGGGTGCTGGGAACTCAGGATCCCGGGAAGAGCAGCCAGTGCTCTTAACCTCTGAGCCACCTCTCCAGCCCTAAGCTCAGCTTTTTAAAATGAGTTCTGGGGAAAGAATTCAGGTCTTCTTCAAGGCAAGCACTTTACTGACTTGTTTCTCTAGACTCGATAAAATTTAACTTTTAAAGAAATTAAATTAACAGGGACCAGTGAGACGGCTGAGCAGATGAAGGGTCCTGCAGCCAAGCTTGATCAAACCTATGTTTGATCCCTTGGACCACAAGATGGAGAGGAAAAACTCAGTGAGTCATTCTCTGGCCTCCACACACATACAAAGTAAATAAGTATAATTAAAATATTGCAACTAAGATTAATTCTGACACATGAAATAAGACAATATTTATGAGAAAGACCAAGGGAACTATACTGTTAATTAAATTAATAGATATTGATGAACAAACAGAAAATGTGGTTCATGCTGAATCTTCTATCTACCTAAGATAGTATCAGCATGCTAAAATACACTCAGAAACAAACTGAGAAAGTCAAAGAAGAAGAATAACAGAAAATATAGTTAAAGGTTCAATATTACCACTCTGACTTCTCTAGAGCCGCCTACCTTGACATCATAGCAGCGAATGGTGTGGTCACTGGAACCAGTGTACAGGACAGAATTCTTCCCAGAGGTGTGAGTGACAAGCAGGCAGTTCACTTTGGAAATGTGGCCCTCGAAGACACCAATACACTTCCGACTCTGAAAATCAGGCACAGGTCAGATTCTTACGTACAGGATTTTAGAAGGTATGGTGGTTTGCGCCAGAAATGTTCACCAGTCTTAGGTATCTGGTGGTGCTGTCTGGGGGAGGTTTAGGCGGTACAGCCTTGCTTGGACAAGCTATGTCAAAGGGGGCAGGCATTTCCAGTTCACTCTCTCTGCTCCATGCCTGAGGTTTAAGATGGGAATTTCCTCATCCTGCCACTGTGCTGGCTGCCACCCTGTTCCTGCCACTAGGAATACAGCCCTCTGGAACTGGAAGCCCAAACAAACCCTTTCTTCTAGAAGATGCCTTGGTCATGGTGTTTTATCAAAGTGATAAAGTAACCAATATAGAGGACTTAGACAATGTCCTTTGTTAATAAAAACAAAGCAAAAACTTTCAGTTCATTCCTATATTCATCACAATTATGCTGCTCAGTACACAAAGTGTGCTCAGTGAACATCTGTTGTCCACTGGATGCCCAACAAAGTCACATACAGTGAGATACCTACAACCATATACTTACTAAGCCACACCCAAAAATACCTAGGTGATTCACAATGAGGCAGGAGAGAATTTCACTTAATGCCCAGGTCAAGTTTTTCTAATATATGGACCAAGGAACCTAGCAAGTCCAAACTGCTACTAATTGTCCAGAGAGTTATGCATTTGATTACCAGATTATGAGATTGCACAACAATTTAAAAATATCAGGTGCTGGGGCTGGAGAGATAGCTCAGAGGTTAAGAGTATTGTCTGCTCTTCCAAAGGTCCTGAGTTCAATTCCCAGCAACCACATGGTGGCTCACAACCATCTGTAATGGGGTCTGGTGCCTTCTTCTGGCCTACAGGCATACACACGGACAGAATATTGTATACATAATAAAATAAATATTTTAAAAAAAATCAGGTGCTATCACTGGTCCTAGTAGCTTAGGAAAAATCTATCTTAAATGTTACGTCTGCATATATAACAAGATCTATTTAGAATATACATACATACATCCATACACACATCTCACAACTTGAACTCTAGACCTGATTTCCTAGATTTAGGTGTTTTGAGACACAGACTCATGTAGCTTAAAACACTTCAAGCCTTTGTACCAGAGGGTAGCTTTTTTTTTTATATTTATTTATTATGTATACAATATTCTGTCTGTGTGTCTGCCTGCAGGCCAGAAGAGGGCGCCAGATCTCATTACAGATGGTTGTGAGCCACCATGTGGTTGCTGGGAATTGAACTCAGGACCTTTGGAAGAGCAGCCAGTGCTTTTAACCTCTGAGCCATCTCTCCAGCCCCAGAGGGTAGCTTTAAACTCCTGATCCTCCTGTCTCTATTTTCCAAGTGATGGGATTACAGGCATATGCTACCACATCAAGCTCTGATTTGTAGAGCACATACTCATACTGCTTTCTTCCTGGGGTCACTTCCAATACTTCTCACGCCCCTAGATTACATAACTGCTTGCACAGGAGAGTTTTTTTCTAATGGAGAAAGGAAGATACCTGAGAGGTAGGCACCTCTCAGAACTACATTTTGGGAAATGTGGCTAGAGAAGGCAGAGCTGTCCCCGTGGACTACATGATCCACTGCCTCTATGCCAGCCTACACCCCCTGGGAAGCCAGTAAGCTTGTTCCTTCCATTGATGCTAGGAACAACACAAGTGAGTTCTAAAGGCTGCAACCAGAGGTTCTCCAAACATCATTCTTACCACCAAATTATAGACTCGGACACTTGCGTCTGCTGAGCATGTGTACAGCAAGTTTCCAAATATCTGAATTGCATTCACTGCAGCTTGGTGTCCCTCAAAGCTCCCTTCTGTTGGCTCATCATCATCTCCTGGCTCTGAAGATATTTCTAGAAATCAGAAACAGGTTTCAGACACATGTCTGCTACAGACTAAAAAGATACTAAGTCAAAGTCATCACAACCATCTAGAGGATTTGAATGAAATCACTGAAAGATTCTCCTAAGTCCTAGCTCCCCAAGCAGAACGTCACAATTTTCAAAGTTCTTCATTGGGAAGACTCCACCAAAAAACAAGGACAACTTTAAAACCAATGAGGTCAGAAAAGAGAACCAGTTAAGACAGATGTGCGCGTGAGCTTGCAAAGTTCAGGACCTACAGACTTGGCGCTGTAACCTCTCACTTCAACTCCTGCCCTGTGTAAATAGGTTTAAATTGACTAGACTTCTAAACTCTAAGAACCCTTTCCCTGCAGCTACTTTTAAACAAACAGAACAATTACCTGAAGAGTTCTTGGATGCTTTTATGGAGGAGATCACTGTCTGAGTTTCTGCCACACTGAAAAAATAAAAGCAACAATTTCTTGGCATCTGGAGACCAGGACAGATGGTAAAACTAAAAATTTTCTAACTCAATTTTTCCACCTGAAATTTCTTTGAAATTTACAACAGTCAAAAGAGAAAACACCCCCCCCCCAAAAAAACCCAACTTCCAAGATTTGATTTTCCCCTGTTCATAACTTTTTTCACATAATTTTTGATTTATAAATTCTAAAATTCTACTTAGAAGAGAAAATGAAGCTGGGTGGTGCTAGCAAATGCCTTTAATTCTAGCACCTGGGAGGCAGAGGCAGGTGGATCTCTGAGTTTAAGGCCGCCAGCTTGGTCTACAGAGCAAGTTCTAGAACAAACAACTAGGGTTATACAGAGAAACCCTGGCTTTAAAACAACAACAACAAAGAGTAACTGAAAGAGCAGTTGTGAGAGCCAAAGGTACATTTTAGGTTCTAATTACTATGCCCTAGAGATCCGTGAAACAAAAATGCTTCTAATCTGTGAGCCCCCTGCCCAAGGACAGATGGTTCCAGAAATGCTGGAGGCCATTGTTTATGGGAGATTAACAAGCCATTCCCATAAACAAGTTTATTTGAGCCGTGTGCACTGGCTGTGCTTGATCGCGTGTGGGCTAGAGGTTCTTCAGGATGTATGCTTGCTCCTGATTGGATCTGATGGAAAATGCAATGGATTATGGGTTTTCCTTAGCCCTTGCCATACTTGATTCTGGGCCGTTTCCCAGGAACCTGGGTATGAACTTACCTGACAGGAACGCCATCCTTGTAGCGGGTGCCAAGCTCACTGGTAGAGCTAACTTCATCACAACCACAACGAGAAGCTTCTACTGGGTTTTGCTCTGCAGAGCTCCAGCTGTCTTTTTTTGATGGGCTGTCTGGTTTCTCTTCTCCAGATTCAGAAGAATCGATGGCAACTACCTCTAACTGAGGATTAGGGACTTCCAGGACTTCCAGGGAGGACTCACTGTCGGGCTCCGCTCCAAGAGGTTCTTGCTCCCGCCCAGGTCTGCTGTCTCCCCAGGTGGAGGTCGTCACTTTCCCCCCTTTAGCTACCTTTCCAGCCTTTGTCTTTCTTGCAGGCTTAGCAGTGAACACATCCTGTTCAGTGTCACTGTTCTCGGGAACATGGGTGGCCCTTAGCGTCTTCTTCTTCCGGAGTTTCTTCTTCTTCTTGCTCCCTCTAGTTTCTGCTGATGCCAGTGTGGATTCAGCCTGCTGCTCAGCTGGAGAGTGAGTCTCCTTCTCCACAGGGGTTTCGGGAGTGAAAGACTGCCTCAGAAAAGAACTGCTACAGGCTTCAGATCCGCTGCTGCCTTTGGCAGACTCTTCACCTTTGTTTACGCCAGGATGCTCAGGAGACTGGGAGGAGAGGGAGTTTTCTCTGCTTCTGGAATTTACTTGCCCCACAGGAGAATTCTTATCTCGGTTAGCCTCCAGGCAGCTTTCTGTGGACTCTGAAGTTAATGCTGCAGGGGTGGCTGGGTAAACTGGGAAGCTGTCACTGACCACTCCTGAATCAGGAAATCAAACAGAAAATCAGCTTCTGCAGCCAGGGACTGTGCCTACTGATTTCTCTTCTACTCTGAATGTTCACATATTTAATGGTATACAGGCTTTGCTTTGTGTGTATGCATGCATGCATACAAGGAATAAGCTCCAGTGCACACATGCCCAGGAACTTGTGTGGAGGTCAGAGGACAGCTTTTGGGAGCCATTCTTACTTTCTACCTTGCATGGAGGCAGAGAATCTCTTACTGCTTCTGCCAATGCACTGTGTACTTGAGGCTGGTCGATGCATGGACTTCTTGATTCTATCTGAGTCCCATTTTACGATAGTGTGCGGGATTACAACGTGGATCCTCAGCGTTTAAGAGTAAATGATTTCATCCACAGAACCTCCTCCTTAGCTCCCACAGACTAAGGTCAGATTATGGTCTATTATACAGTCAGCATGTAAACAAACAGACACTTATGGTGTAAGATGGACTGAAATACAGTTCTGAAATGTAGTTCTGCGGCAGTACTGACTTTGCCTAAAATGCAATCCCAGCAGCCTACCCCCTTAAAAGATAGGAAATACATAACAAAATATATCCAGTTAATTTTTATTAGATAATCTATTCAAAAGTCAGTATAATTCACTGCATAAATTGTATTTCTTTTTGCTAATTTTATTTGTGCATGTGGGCATGTGTGAAGGTCAGAGGACAATTTGCAGAAGTCTTTTCTCTCTTTTTACAGTATCGGACTGGGATTGAACCCAGGCTTTCTTCAGGCTTGAGTCACCTCACCAACTCTAATGCGTTATAGTTTTAAAAACCTAAATAAATCCCATAAAAGTAACTTAAAATTCAATATGACAGATCATAGACATTCGATACTAGCATCTGCATAAATACTGCAACAGGGCACCAATAGCAGAAGCTGAGGTAATTTCTCAAAAACTGTTTTTAGCTTAAGGAATCACACAATGCCTCTTTGACTTTTGGCAGGGGGAGCGTATGTGTGTGTACATACCATGGCGTAAGTGTGCAGGTCAGAGGACAATACTGAGTGTCAGTTCTTGCCTTCTACCGTATTGAGACAGGCTCGCTTGTTTTCTGCTGCTGTGCTTCATACTCGAGGCTAGCTGGCCTGCAAGCTTCCAAGTCATTCACATCTTGACCTCCCACACCAAGGAGTGCTGGGATTAGATATGTGCCACTGCACGCAGCTTTTTACGTGGGTTCCAGGGATCAGACTTGAGCTGGCAGGATTGCCTTGGCTAGTTTATGTCTGCTGAGCCGTTTCATTTGGACTGTCTGTTCTCTGACTGAGTGTTTAATATGATAAGATTTCAAGTAACGAAAACAGTTAAGAAGTTATTCTCAAATGTTAACCCGACAAGTGTTAAGTTCTGGCTCCTTCTCAACCCACATTAAGTTCCTGTTAATACCTGTGAACATCAGAACCCTATGGCCAATACAACCACTCGCCTCTCAGGTTTTTAATTAATCCTGGCTTACATCTGAGGTAATAAAGACAGTTAAGTGCTCAGAAATTCACAGTACACACCTTAGCACACAAACAGGGTGACCAATCTTAACCCGAGCATCAAACCACAAATGAAACCCTGTGGAAATGCCAGTGTGATGTCAATTCATTAAGCTCTGAGAAAATCAGGGAACAATGAAACTTAAATTACATTCTCTGAAACATTTTATTAGTTTCTTAAGAATTTACATTTATTTTATATCTATGTGTTCAGCACAGCTGTGCATGTGGGGGTCCGGGTTCTCCTCCTCAAGTCATCAGGCTTGGCGACAAGCACCTTTACCCACTGAGTCATCTCTCCGACCACATTCTCAAGTATTTGAAAATGACCCTCCTATATAAATTATGTCAATAAAAAAAAACTAACTATAATAACTACTTTGAGACGTAGAACAGATTAGGCTGCTCTCTAACTCAGAGATCCACCTGTGTGTGACTTTGCTCTAGCAGGCTTTATACAATGATGTATAGTTGTCTTCAGGATTGCCCTGAACTACAGAAAGGCTTACTCACTATTAGTCTGCAGTAATTCCTTGGACACACTGGAAGCAGGGCCTTGGGGCACAGCATTCATACTCCCCTCTTGTTCAGGAGACATGGGCTCTTGTTTAATCTGAACTGATGAGTCAGGGAGAGTACCATGGACTTGGAAAGCAGACGTGGTTAATTGGAGAGGGGTTCCAGTGGATGGTAGAGACACATGGGAAGGAGGCGGCTCCAGAAACCCTGGGAAAAGGGGAGTAGGCAGCAGTGGGGTCTCAAGAGAGGTCTGAGATTGACTGTTCCTTTGTTCTCGTGCTGTGAAGCTGTGGGGAGCCTGTTCTGCGTGCTCAGAGGGCTCATACGTTTCTACAACAAGAAACATAGACAACACATACAAATGCAAGAATGTCACTTGGAAAGTCAGTTTTTATTTGCTTTGTTTTGTTAGAAACAAGGTCACACTATGTAATGCTAGCTGTTCTGGAACTTATTATATAGACCAAACTGGTCTTGAACTCACAGAGATTCACTTGTCTCAGGGTCCCAAGGCTGGGATTAAAGGCACATATCAGCATACCTGGCATCCAATATGTATATTAAAGGTTACGAAATAATTTTAAGTTGGTCACGGTATTACGTGCCTGTAATCACAGCACTTGGAAGATGGAGACAAAGAATGAAGAGTTCAGCAGCATCATTATCTACCTACCAAGTTTAAGGGAACATGAGCTACATGAGATCCTGTCTCATAGAGGAGGCAGATCTCTGTGAGTTCCAGGCCAGTGTGGTTTACAGAGCAAATTCCCTGGACTGCCAGGGCTACATTGAAAGACCCTGCATTAAAAACAAACAAACAAACAATAAAAAATAGAAACAAATAAGAAATTAAATTAATAATGTGATAGCATCCTCCCTTTTAACTTGTCCAAACACAATGTAGACAACCAACAAAGGCAGAGAAAAAAAATCAAATATTAAATAGCTTATCCAAGTCATACAGTTACTAATGGAAGCCAAGATTTGAATTCAGTGCTTCTGATTCCTAACCAAAAGTCTCCACTGCTTCTTTTCCTTCTTCCATTACTGCAGTCCCACACTATTAACTGAAGCTAGGGCCTTGCCAATATCAAGCAAGCACTCAACAACTAAGCTATATCACTAATTCTTTTTACTCTCTCATTTTGAGATGTAGGCGGGTCTTGAATTCACTCTCTAACCCAGATAAATCTTGATCTCATGATCCTCCTGAGCAGGAGAACACAGGCCTGGCCACTCAGCCCAGTTGTTAAAACATTTTTGAGACGCACAGGCCTCTGGGTGAAACCCTGGAGACATGCAGGAAACTGTGTGACACTCCCATGGCTTCTTTGCTTTACCCGGGACAGAGAACAAAAGGTCACAATACCTTGTAATCCTTGTAGAATCTGTATTCTGTGAGTCCTCAGTGCGTTCATCTCCATAGTTATCTGAAAGGAAAATACTTTGCTAAGCATTCTCGAATCCAACACCAAGCTTGCCAGCGTTCCTAGTATTCTCCAGCTGTTACCTGCTGCTTGAGCATGAGCAACCTCTGAACTTCCACATAAGCTGTCTGTAGAGCAGCCCGCGCCTGCAGGAGGTTGTTATCCATGCACTGCAGCGACTTGTTCAGTTCTTCCTCTCTTAAGGAGATATTCAGTAGCTGGTCAACCTGAGAACGTTCTGTCAAAACAAAACAAAAGGGCTGGTTTAATAATAGTTCCTTCAAAGGTAGAAACACACGTGCTCAGCACGAACACATCTTTTTCCCCGACAGGTAAACAAGACTCATGGATCCCATAAAACAAGAACCAGAAGGGGACTTTCAGTTTCTACCCCCGCTTACTGTGTTTGAGATCTCAGCCCTAGAACGGATGGCTCTGGTCGTGTTTCCCTTTCTTCTGCTGTCCGTCGAGCTCCTCACTTAGGGCTTTGGGCGAGACCGAGCCTCAGACTACAGAACGTGCTTTTGAAACCATGTTCTCATCTGTTTCTTAGATTCAAACAGTTCCCTATAACTAGACTCTTGCTGGTTTTTGAGACAGGGGCTACATGGTCTCAGCTGACCTGGAACTTTCAGACCCACTTGCCTCTGTCTCTGTGGAGAGCTGGGATTAAGGGCACCAATCACAACTGGCCTATTTATGATTTTTGTTGTTGCTATTGTTGGGGTCTCATTACATAGCAGAGTTTGGCCTTGAACTTTCTAAGCATTTGATAACCTCCAGCTACTTACTGATCCTCCTGCCTCCACCTCCCCAGTGTGCTGAGGAGCACTTTTTGTTCTGTGACTGTGTTGCAGTTCTCTTTACGAAAGCTCCCCAATGAAGATGCTGAATAGAAACCTAAACGGACCCAAATCAGAGCCCGTTCTTTCTGCTACAAACTCCTTAATTCACATCAGAAAAGCAAACACGGAACCTCAAAAATATAAAGGTGAAGCCAGGTGAGCTGGCTCCCAGCTGCAATCCCAGCACTTGGGACTTGAAGGCAGAGCTACTCTGAGTTCAAGGCTAGTATGAGTCACAGGACAACAAAAAAAAGTGAGAGGGACACAAATTTAATTAAATTACCTGTTCCTTCTCATTCTAATTGGTGAAATTAGAATCAGTGAAATTTCCTGCCTATACATATATGCCTAGGATATAACTTAGCTTTCAGTTCTATATGGCATCATGTTTTCTTCAGCAGCAGCAACTAACATTGCAAGAAATCATACTTTTCTTCACTGTTTTTTTTTTGGTTTTTTGAGACGGGTTTCTTTTTAACAGTCCTGGCTGTCCTCAAACTCACAGAGATCCGCCTGCCTCTGCCTCCGGAAGTGCTGGGATTAAAGGCGTGTGACACTACTAGCATGCTCTTTTAAACAAGACCACAATATAAGAAAAACCATGTACGAGTCAGGTATGGTGGCACAAGTTTGCAATCCTGCTTTCCAGAGGCTAAAGCAGGATTGTAGCCCAGGCCATCCTGGGTCTATAGACAGGTGATACCCAGTGCTGAGGACTGAACCAGGGGCCTCATGCCTTTTAGGCAAGTAAGTACTTTACCACTGAGTCACAATTCAGTTCCTTTCTCAATAAAAACAAACAAACAAACAAAACACATACAGCAAGCCTTGTGGTATGCTCTAAGCTTGTAATTCTAGCACATGGAAGGCTGAGACAAGAGGATCTCTAAGTCTAAAGCCAGTCTTGACAACATAACGATACCTATCTCAAAGGCCAGTCTTGACTATATAGCAATACCACCTCAAAACAAACAGTAAGTACTATGAAGCAGATGTTCAGTGTTTAATGAGTGGAAATTGACATGTCAAATTATAAAAAAGCTAAAGTGCTATAGGGAACTTCTTGTGCTCAGAGATACAGGTAGAGCACCTGCCTAGCGTATATGAGGCCCTGGATTCAACCCCTAGCACTGCAAAAATAAAAACAATAGGCCAGGCAGTGGTGGCACACACCTTTAACCCCAGCACTAGAGAGGCAGAGGCAAGTGGATCTCTGTGAGTTGCAGGACACCCAGAGTTGTTAACACAGAGAAACCCTGTCTTAAAAAAAAAAAACAAAAAAAACCCCGACTCCAAACAAACAAACAAAAACAAAATAATTAAAACAATTATGTTCTGCTATAGAATTCTATAGCCATACCTTTCTTTCCTTTAATTTTCCTCCTTTTATTTTTTCTCTCAAGACTTGGTAGTTCAGGGGAAGATCCATCCTGAAGAGAAAGAATATTGAATATTGAATATATAAATAAGGGAAATTCTGCAAGAGAGGAACAAAAGGAATGAGTTTTAAGATAGCCATATGATACCCTTTGCTACTGCTATCATCTCTGAGAGAACAACACAGGCCTTGTGCACAACTCAACTGTTAGCTGACTTAAGGTTTTTAATACAAAGCCCAAAGGTCAAGTGCTTTCTGGTATAGATTAGTACAGCCCACGTGCCCAGCCTTCCATGTAGGTAAAATGACGTGCAGATGAGACAGGCAGAACCAAGGACATTTTAATTGATTTCGTCATGGCACAGGTTCCACTCTAAATTTCCATAGTTTCCGACAAGAAGCTAAACTACCTAATAGGCAAACCTCAAGATAATGGCTTTTCAAAAGGGTAGACCTCAAGCTTCAAGAATATTTAAAATCACGAACAGTATCTTCTCTGGCTTAGAGAAGCAGACTCAGGGCTTGAAGTAGGTCTAAATCTGTTAATCACTTCAGTTTCAAAGGGAGGGGGTGCAGTATTACAGACAGTATGACCACAAGCAGCTTTTTGTTTTGTTTTGTTTTTCCAGAGAGGGACCTTGGAACAGGGATATCACCACCACCACCACCATCATCACAGAGCCAGAGGAGTACAAGTTGGTTAAATGAAGGCAAAGTGTGTTACACGACCAGGTGGGGTACTACAGATGAAAAACAATTACAAGGACTCAGCAGTCATTACACAATGTCCATGTATACGCACTCTACCACTATCCAATCTCTTCAGCGGTAAGCCTTCCAGCTTAACCACGAGTCCCACATTCGCACACGCCTCTATGAAAGCAGAGTGAGTTTCGCCTGAAGACGTGACCTCTCCTTAGCCAGGTGAACCACTGCTTTGGAGATGACGTCAGGTTTTCCTGGTACTGTACATTCGTATCACATTACATCTAGCTTAGTGGAGCTACTCAGGTGAGGAGCCAAAAGGATGAAGGTCAGGAGTCTTTTATATTCTACTTCAGAGCAAAGGAAACTACATCCAGATAACCCAATAAAACTCAGTTGAGCCTTTCTTATTAATATTCAAGGTCTTCACACAAGACACCTTACAAAAGCACGGGGACTCATACTCACCCCGGTGGCTCTTCGCTTCTTTCTAACACTGTGCCCATCGTTCTGCTCAGCACCTGAGGTACAGCTACTGTCAGTGGCTGCATCTGCTAGGCTGGAGATTGCATGAACTGAAGATGCATTTGATGACAGTGAGTTTCCCTCTCCACTGCTCTCCTGGGCACAGTGCTCCAACGATGGTGTAGACCTCTCCTGGCTGTGCAGCTCTCTGGCTGAATGCATGAAAGGCATCATGGGATCAGATGGTAACTGTGCACTATGTCGCCTTTGGGTAGGAATGTTTCCAACCCTTTCACCTGTTCTGACAGAGGGAGTCAGAGGTGCCACTTCCTGATCAAGATACATGGCTGCCTTTTGACTCGGGGCAGCACTCAATGTGTTACTAGGTGAAGCAACCTGCTGGGGTTCATTTTCTTTGCCGGTACCTTCCTCACTAAAGAAGGTATATCCAGGAGCCCTGTCCACGATCACGCTGCTTTCAGAAAGGCTTCGTTTTCTTGCCAAGCCGGAGGATGTGGAAATGGAAACACCTTCCCACTGGAATCCTTCAAGTCTGGACAGATCAGGCTCTTCATCTAAATCCAAGACTTCCTGTTCATTTTGAACCAAAGGTACCATTTCTATGCCAAACCTTTAAAAAGGAAAGAGAGGAAAAAAAAAAAGGGAACAAATGAGATGCGGCTGGGGAGGAGCACAGAAGGGGAGGAGCACAGGAGCACCACGTAATGTGGTAGGTTACAAAGGTCAGTTCCTGCAAGGGATTCAGAGAGGAAACACACACTGCAACGCCACAGGCACTAAAACAGAATGGTACACAGTTACAGAGTGCACACAAGTTAGTAACATCTGGGTTGCCCCTCCCCACTCAAATAGAGCTTTTTCCATAATAAACATCTTAAAAACAAAGAAACCAGTTTACCAAGCATTCACAACCACTAAGTATGCCTCTCTATGCTTTACCACACCATTCACTATTATTCAAAGGCCTAAGAAAGAAAAATTAATCAGCAAGAACAGTAAAGACCCTGAGCCTGGAGGGTCACACTTATACTGCTGCAAAATTATGGTTTTTAAAGTAAGCAAAGGTATGTCGAACACTCTTTGACCATTCAGAGCAGTACCTCAAAACGTGACGAGAGCTTAGGAGAAAGCACTCTGACCCTGTCTGTACCCCCGAGCCGAGTGACAGGCGGCAAGAGCAGATACAAGGAAAATTTTACCATTGGTTCTAAACATTGAGGTTCAGAGGGAGATACCACGCTCTGGTCCATTTGAACCAAAGTGACAGATTTCTGATGGCGTTTTCCTAGGTCCATAGTGAGCTTCTCAGGTGTGCCCCATCTTTACTGCACTGTCAGGAAAGACTGTCACATGTGCCAGACAGGGGCAGTCACGGTTTGATACTGAATTAAAGAAGACATCTACAATTGATATTTTTGACATACATTTAATTAAGTAGAACATAAACTCTCTTTTAATCAAGGCCAAACGGCGGTACCCTTCAAAAGAAAGCAAGGACAGATACTGAAGGAGGCACACACCTGGGTAAACCTTTGCCCAGCTCTTGCTTTTTCTTGGTTACTTGTTGAATGACCTGTTCCCAGTTGACATTTCTCCTTGACGCATTTAGAATCTGTCGTAGGGTTGGCTTAAGCCCAGACTCCTTCTCTGTTTCATTCTTTCGGTGGCCGCTAATATTCCGAATCCGTCGAGCACTATTGAGGTTTGGCTCTGGAAGATGTGTTCCAGTTTTGCTCTTCAAACTAATGTGTCGGGTTAGATCTCTCTGGAGCGAGGCAGGAAAACCAAGTTTACTTAGATCTGGCAGGAGTGTGCCTGGGGGCTGATTACTGATATCACTTTTCTGAAGCTCTGTGTCCAAGCTAGCACCCTCGAAGCTCTCTGTTTCAAAAGGTCCATCAGATTTAACAAGGTTGTTATCCTGTACACCTTCTAGAGAGGTCTTCAAGTCTAGCAGTAAGCTAGAGTGTGAACTGGCTGCTTCTGCTACCTCTAACTCGGCCTCTTTCTGGTGAACTGTGGGATGGTGTGGGGAGGTGGAAAGGGTCCCAGATGTGCCCAGGACCTGGCTCCCTCGCTCCTCACCCGCAGTGTGAGCACTACAGGATGCGGCCTCTGTAGCTGCCAGATCTACTGCTCCACTTTTTACGCTGTGCTTTTCTGGATCAGATGTGGCACCATCAATTTCAGCCAAGCGCACCTGACACTCAACATTTACAGAGTCTTCTGCTGACTCTTCTACACTCCTACTTTCTTTTACTCGGTTCTCAGGCCTTTTGGGCGTGCTAAGGAGCGGCTTCCGCGGTGTTTTGGAACACTGGAGTGCCTCTTGAGCTTTCTGCGATGTGTCATTTAACTTCTGGTCAGGTTCCTTTTCAGAGCCTGACACGGTTTTACTCCCCTTTAAAACACGAGGGCATAAGTCATGTGACTTGGGTGAGTAGAAAGAACCATGGCTACCTTCTACAGTGGATTTGTTCAAGAGATATGAACGATCTCCAGGAGAAAAGGATTTTGTTTCATTGTTTTTTGAGCGGTTCTTTAAACTATGTTTATGAGGGCCTGGTTTAGGAGTTGGAAGTGAAAGGAGAGGGGATTTCAACAATGGACTCTTATTTGACTTCCGATGTGGTTCAGACTGTTCAGTAATGGGGCAAGCTCTCGCCGCCTCACAGAAAGCAGTGCCATCAGGACCGGCTTTGTGACTGGGAGATCCAGGACGCACTTCCTTTTGTGTTTTTAGCATCGTTTTATCAACGGGTTCTTGCATTCCTGCAGTTATTAAGCTAAAATTAAAGAGAGGTTTATCTACCACTTCTGACTTGTTGCCAGTGGCTTCTCTGAGGGCCGACTGTAAATTTGGAGTCTTCTGGGAAGGATAAGGTGCCCAGCGGCGGAACTTCTCCCTTGCTGTGTTGCCGTTCTTTCCATTAATTTTTGAGGCTGCTGTGTCTGTCTGTTTAGTGGTCTGACTTTCCCGTTGCTCAAAATTGAACTCGAGTAAGCCTTCCGAAGGGAACTGGTCACTGGCAAACCCCTCGGCAGGACCTCTGTATTTGCCAGCTTTGTCACTGTCCTGCCACTGCCATTTGTATCTCTCCTGATTGTACTTACTTGGCTTATTAGGTTTTTTGTTCCACATCTTGGTCATGTCTTCCATTTGATAGTTAGAATTTCTGTTTCTGCCTTGTTGAAATTTGTCTCCAGTGCCATTGTAATTCCAACTATTTGTACCACGCACACTGGATTTCCAGTTTCCGTTACTGTTGTTCATGTGCCAGCTGGAAAAGCCACCTGTTCCTTCAGAATGCCAACTGGAATTCCTTCCTGTACCATTATAGTTCCAATCCACCACCCCATTGTTTGAATGCCAACCTCCAGAGTTGCTGTGATTATGGAACCACGCTGATGAGCCCCTTGCAGCACCTTTATGCCACCCAGAACCTCCTCTTGGCCCACCGCTATTCCTCAAATGCGGAAAGCTGCTTTTTCTGGTGGTATTAAAGCTGTCCTTTTCCCATTTCCAGTCCCGCTGCGGAGGTCCACGGTGATGCCTCGCTGGCTGGCCATAGCTCTCTCTGTCTTGGTAAGGGGCTCGGTCTTCTCGTCTCCACTGGGGTTGCCTGTCATCTGAGTTTCTTTCTTGGCTGTTACTGGAAGGCTCATTTTGTCTGAAAGAAAAACAGTTTGTCATTATGGATTTAATGAAATTCTTATAAATTCTTTTTTTAAAAGGCATAACCCACTCAAACGCTCCTGCTCCTCTCCTCTTCTTCAATTACAGAATGGGCCTGCTTTTACACCTGTAACCTAACAGACTATCTTCCCCTTCATCCTAGAAATATTAAAAATTGGATACATTTATACTGTTTTCCCTCCCTGGCTTCTATTGGGTTTTCTGTGGTGGGTGGTTAATGTTCTAAAATTTTGTTCCTATTATCTTAGCATTTTTACATTGTGCGGCTCTTTTCCAAATAAGAACAGTTTTTCTGTTTGGAATAGGCTTAGAACCAAGCTGAAACAGTGAATTAGGTCACAAATAGGAGTAAACAGCACATGCTAAATAAGAGTTCCCACAGAAGCTACAAAGAACTTAGGAGCTAGAGGCATTTTACGAGCCTGCAGCTGATCAAGCTATTCATGTTAGATAAGGAGTCCACAAAAAAGGAGGGTGTTTAACATCACAGCAGTAAGTAAAACCATTTCTCTACAGACTGCTCCTGTGTCTAACATCCCAGCACACTAGGTGCTCAAAACATCAGGGAATAAAGTGAGCTAAAGTCATGCAGATTAATTCATTAACACTAAGTACTTCATCTGGGTCTCCTCATGAACTCTGATAACCCAGAGACATACATTTACTACTTTAAATGGAGAGGCGGAGTCACACCAACACAGAAGGTAGAGCAAACCCTGAATCCTGACTTTGAACCTAAGAAGTTTTATACTAACCACTTAGGCCTTGATCTAATAAAAATTCACAACAGTTTTTATAGTTGAGTTTCTTTCTCTAAACTGGACAGAGGGCTGGAGAGATGGCTCAGCAGTTAAGAGAACTGGCTCTTTAGGGCTCAATCCCCAGCACCTGTAAGGCAGCTCATTAACAACATCTGTAACTCCAGTGCCAGGGGATCTGACACTCTCTTCTGGCCTCCATGGCACCAGTCATGCAAGAGGTGCCTAGATATACATACACCTATACCACATAAAATAGTAAAATCTTAGACTGGACATGGTGTACACACCTCTAAACAAAGCACTGGGATGCAGAAGTAGATGGCTCTCTGTGAGTTTGAGGTCAGCCTGGTCTATGCAGTAAACTCCAGGCTACTAAGGCTACATAGTAAGAGTCTGCTCCAATGAACAAAAAACATTCTTACATTTTAAAAACTGACCTTAAATGGCTTAAAAAAAAAAACATTGATTGTGTGTGTGGGCACGGCACTGAGCATGTGTGTAGATCAGAGAACAATTCATGGGAGTCAGTTCTTTCCTTCCTTCATGGGGGTTTTGGGGATTGAATGTAGGTTGTCAGGCTCGACTATAAATTCCTCTGCCCATAGAACCATCTTCACAGCTCTTTTGTTTTTGAGAAAGAGTTTTTCTATGTAGCCCTGGAACTCAGAGATGTGCCTGCCTCTGCCCCAAGCGCTGTGATAAAAGCACCGCCAGGGCCTGGCTATCTTGACTGGCCTTTAATGCCTGTAGTATGCTGGATACAAATCAGTTCCTTTTTTACAAGATAAAGTTAAGAAATTCATCTAGGCTGGCGAGGCAATACTAGCCTATAATCTTAGCACTTAGGCCAGGGTGAAGAAGGTGAGTTGGACTACATAAAGAGACCCCGCTCCAATCAATCAACACAGAAAAGTGGTGCATGATCTTACAGAACTATGTCACCGCAGGGACATACAAGACTCAAAGAACAGTAACTGTGATATCAGTGTCTAATCTTAGCCTCTGATGTTTAATCATTTAAATAGCAAAGCTTTAATAGTAGTTTTGTTGTTAACTGTTAGAAATTAGTGCCCTATAGCCGAGCAGTGGTGGTGCACACCTTTAATCTCAGCACTTGGGAGGCCGAGGCAGGTGAATCCCTGTGAGTTCAAGGCTAGCCTGGTCTCCAGACTGAGTTCCAGGACAGCCAGGGCTACTGTTTCAAAAAAACAAACCCACATCCCCCAAAAGAATTAATGCTCTAACCTTCCTGAAACAGAAGCACAGACTACAGCTGTACTGTAGCTATGAGAATGGCATCAGAAGAACTAAGAATTCAAGGTTGGTGTGGGCATTTTAAGACTAAGAAAATCTTCAAGGACGTTTAAAAAATATTAATACATAGTATAAAGCTACATATTTTCTACCTATATTTAAATCTCTAACATAAAAAAGGTGAGTAGGCTTAGTATTCAAGAAAAATCTTTAAAAATTTGTTTGAAATTTTCTCTTCAATTGTTAAGATTTTAATTGTTCTCTGCTTCATTAAGTGAGTTCCTTAGGGCAAAGTCTGGTGTGGTAGCACATGCCTGTAATTGCAGCACCTAAGTGGATAGAGACCCAAGTTCAGAATCATCTTTGGCTATGAACAAGCTGGAGACTAGCCATGGCTACATGACTGACTTGCCTTGCTCATTTAAAAACAAACAAAATTTAAGGCCATAAAATCAGTTAAGTAAGACTATAAATGCCTAATACACAAATACATAAACAAAGGTATAAATTTGGGAAGTACAATTAGGGAACTTATAGTGCTCAAATTTACGATATTAATATTTATAGAAACACCCAGAGTGAACCAGACACTGTGTAGTCATTAAAATTTCAAAGGTAAAATTCAAATCTGGCAGAAGCACTGTGCTAATTTATAAGAGGTAATCCTTCCCCTAAGAGATATTATTTAGGCCATAAAAATATTTAATGAAAAATAATATAAATGAATAATAGATGAAATGTCAATTCAACGATGCTTATCTTATACGCTATAGCTTTCTAGCAGAAAACTGGATACTAATAAGATAGCTCCACACACAGCGACTCAAGACAACAGTTTTCAGGGTTGTAGCTCTATTAATCAGCAGCTGTCTAAGGACAAAACTGAGTTTAAGGACAGATAATGTAGCAGTTCATAGTCCTTCAGTCTCCAGACAGCAAACTCAAAGATTAAGTTTTGCCTCTTAAAGGCTTACTTTCAAATTTCAAATCATGGGCCTGGGAATGTAACAGTGGGGAGCTTTCTTAGCTACACAAAGTCCTAGAGGTTTCCCCCAGAACAGAAAAACTGTCTACATGAGATTCTATCTCAAAAAAAAAAAAAACCCAAACAAACAAAATGACTTACCGACTTTGTTCTTTTCTTTCTTTTATTAACTGAACAAGTTCCTTGTCAAAATAATCTTCTTCTTCCTCTTCCTTTCCATCATCTTCTCTTTCCTGGGCATCAACATTATCTTTGTGCAACTGGCCAGAAATGTGCTTTGCATATGCAGAGAGACCCACTTCTGTGACCCCGCACACTCGGCACTCATGACTAATGTCCCTAGGGAAAGAGGGAGATGAGGGACATTCAATTCTCCCCACTGGCATGGTACACTCACCAGATCGATAGTTTCCTCTGAAAGACACTGCCCAATTGGGCAGAGCGAACAATCAGTGCTGGTAAATGTCAATGCACCTTTCATCACTTTTAGTAAACGTGTTTATAGATTACTTTGAAATAAATTTTAGATTCTTTTCCAGCAATCAAGAGGCAACACACTTCAGATCAATGAGATTTAGGAGAAATCTTCTTGAATTGCTGTACTTAAAATCTTGCCAGAGGAAACATGGTGAAAGGGGAGGCAGGGCAGGGGGCTCAGAGCAAACACAAGCTGCCCTGGGGCACAGCCATGGTGCCAGCTGCACCCAGAAAGTCTGGTGACAGCACTTCCATTTAATCTCCAGCTCTCAGGCATTCTTCCAGTGAAGGCTGAGGGTGGAGCAAAGAGGAGGGGAACAGCCAATGTCAACGGGGTAACTAAATTGGAACAGCTGGCATTCTGCCTGGAATGTGAAGATTCCGGACCCTGGCAAATGACAGCGGCAGTCCCAGCAAATGCTTTTAGTCTGGATGACACATGTGACAGATTCTGCTTCGGCAGGGCTTACTTTAAAGGGAATGGAAAACATGTCAGTCGTAGGAAGTTAACAGCTGTGTCAGGCAAATGTTTTCTCTCAAGTTTCAGAAAATGTTGCAGTCCCGATACAAGCAAAACTGGCTTTTATCTAAATTGGGTGACTGGATTGCTTCTATTTTTCTTTTACTTGACACAATGGCAAATCTCATATTTGGCCAGTCTTAACAAGCAAAATCTTAAATCCTCTTAGACCTGTAGCAAATCAATAATGTAACTGCTTTTAAGCTTCCTGCAATCCTTAGATTATGTCCCCTGTCTACGCAAGCACTAATAAGAATCATGCAAACTGTGGCTGTCCAATAATCCAAACTTAATCCAGGATCTTGCGTCGTGGGCTCATAGCAGCGATGAAATATGTGTTTCTGACCCCAATCTGTATGTCTACATCTATCTCTCTACATAAATCACCAGAGACATATGCCATGAAACACAGTCACCTACCCATCCTTTTTATAAACAAATAATCTATCAAAATAAGCAGAACTGATACGAATTAACAGAGATCATGAAACTGAGCGCTTCATTTACTAGGAGACAGTTCCTGTTACTGATCACCTGAATGTCCATTTAAAGCAAAGCAAAGCAAAACACACACCTTATCAAGCAATTACTAAATACCAAGCACAAGGTTATAAGTTACTCAGAGTTACAAACTATAAAACCTCAAACAATGCCTGGTATATTTTAAAAAGCAATACGGGGGCTGGGAAGATGAGAACACTTTCTGCTTTCCCAAAGGACCCATGAATTCCATGGGGTCTGACACCCTTTTCTGGCCTCTGCGGGTACCTGTTCCTATATTACATATATTTACATAAATATACATATACACACACAAAAAAAATAAATCTTCCAGGGAGAAAAGCAATACTTTTGGATTGGAAATGTATCCCAATGGCAGGACGTGCACACAGCTAGTGCAGGCTCACACTGCAGTAAGAAGCAGAAGCAGAGTCAGTGAGGCTCTGAGAAGCAGACCTCTGTGAGTTCAAAGACAGCCTAGTCTTCAAGCAGTTGCACACCAGCCAGGGCTACATAGAAAGACCCTGTCTCCAAAAGGGAAGAAAGAACAGAAGGATGGAACGAAGGAGGGAAGTAGAAAAAAAGAGGAAAAAGAAATTTCCATCCTCCAATACTGTCCCCCCTTTTAGTATTTATTTATGTGCATTGGTGTTTCACCCGCATGTATGTCTATGTGAGGGTGTTGAGTCTCCTGGACAGGAGTCATAGACAGTGTGAGCCATCATGTGGTTGCTGGAAATTGAACTTAGGTCTTCTGCAGGAACAGCCAAATGTTCTTAGCCACTGAGCCATCTCTCTAGCCCCAATACTGTTCCTTATATTGGAAGAATCTCTGAAAATCTAAAAAAAGTAGAAAATTTACATTTTTTTGTACTTTTTAGTACAAATGCTAACAATTTAATAACTGCATCTGTATATTTAAAGATTAAGCAATACCAGGTGTGGTGGCACACATCTTTAAATCCTAGTACTTTGGAAGCAGAGGCAAGTGAATCTCTGAGTTTAGGACCTGCCTGGCAGGGATACGTAGCGAGACCCTGTCAAACAAACAAACAAACAAACAAACAAGAATCATTGCCTACTTTCTCATCTCATCAAGAATGAAGTTCTTTGAGACAACTAAGATTGATGCTCATTCTAGGCAGTATTAACTTGTAATAGCAAGCATCTCACGACAACACAGAAAGTTTAAAATATAAACAGAAATCTGTTCACAATGGGTAGCACCAGAAGAATTTGGCTGATATAAGACAAATGCCATACATACAATGTAACCGAAATCCAAACCAACTTTGTTTTTAGTTACAAAACCATCTTGCCTTCAATGTCATCTCTGATTCTACTCGATGTATAAATGCTAAACTGAATGCTGCCATACCAGTGGCCTCATTCTGTTGGAGACTTTTGTACCATCTCTTTTAATTTTTTCTTTTTAAAAAAATTAATTTATTTAATGCATTGGTGTTTTGCCTGCATGTATCTGTGTGTGTGCATCTTTCCAGCTCCTTAATTTTTTTTCAAAATTGCTGATACAAATTTATAAAATGCAAAAAAAAATTTTCTTTCTTTTAAGATCTATTTATTCATGTACTTAGTGTATACACCAGAAGAACAACTCTGATCCCAATACGGATGGTTGTGAGCCACCATGTGGTTGCCGGGAATTAAACTCTGGACCTCTGGAAGAGCAGTCAAGTACTTTTAACCACTGAGCCATTTCTACAGTCGAGAAGTTTTTCTTATATTCAAGCCATCAATATCCCTCTTTTGAATTCCTCATTAATAGCTAGCTTAAAAACTTTGCATAATACTAGGTGGTGGTAGTGCACATCCTTAATCCCAGTAGAGACAGGCAGATCTCTGAGTTCAAGGCTAGCCTGGTCTATAGAGTGAGTTCTAGACCAGGCTTCAAAGCTATAGAGAAACCCTGTCTTGAAAAACAAAAACAAACAAAATAAAACAAAAACCTTTGCACAAACATGTAATTACAGAGAGAATGTAGTCAGTGCTTTTGTGCCATAGCTAACAAAGGCACTGTTCTTCCTCGGGGTGTTTGAAGGGCCCAAATTAGCTCCATCCTGTCACCACACAATTTCCCCTCATGTACAAAAGGCAGTCTTAAGATACTCTATGTATAAGACTTTCTTTATTAAGCTTGCTCTAACTAAACCACAACAGCTGCTTGATAAATAAAGACTTGAGTCTTCGGTAGCTTCTATCTGGAGAAACTACTTATATCACACCTCCCCCTTGTCCCTAATTAGAAACCAAGGAAAACTTACCAAGATGGTCAAGCCTGCCTTCAAAACTGAATATAAAAACTTAATAAAGTATCTTATAATAATTCTTTACAAGATCATCACTGAAGAGTAAAGTTCAGTTGTAAGCACAGTAACTGAACATGAAATTCAGAAGAAACTCATAAATTGAGGCTAAGAGGGAAAAGGAATAAGGGTGGATGAGTATTTGTCTCTACGGCACAAACTAGTTATGACTGTCCTTAAAATAATGCTTAATAGTTTTTGAGACCTTTTTGTGGATTTTGCATGCTTTTTTTACTTGTTATAGGCTAGCCACTTGTCATGGCTGCACCTAACATATGAGGAAACCTGTACGAATGTGCTCCCCTCTCAATAAAATGAGTTAGGTTGCTCAAGATGGCATTTACAAGAGAAAAAGAAATTACAAAGCAACACATAATCCACATGAGGTCTAGTCACTCAAGACAGAATGAAGCCTGTGTATAGATCTAAAACTGTGAATGCATATAAAGTTTGGAAGCAAGATGGAATGGGATTATTAAAGAGGAATGAGGTAAATCTTTTCCTTCCTTCCTTCCTTCCTTCCTTCCTTTCCTCTTTAAGACAAGGTTTATCTATGTAGTTTTGGCTGTCCTGGAGCTTCCTATGTAGATCAGGAAGGCCTCGAACTCAGAGATCCTTATGTATCTACCTCCTGGGTGCTGGGACTAAAGGTGCGTGCCACTACACATGGCCCACTAGACTTATTTTCTGTGATCCTATATTATCATCTGAATCTTATATAAAATTTGTTTTTAAAATAAGTTTTAGGGGAAGCTGAAGAGCTAGCTCAGCAGTTAAGAGTGTTTACTAAACTTTCAGAGGACCAATATCCATGCCAGGCACTCCAACTTCAGGGAGATTCAACACTTCTGGCCACCACAGACACGTGCATTCATGTGTACATACTCACAGGCAGATGTACACACATACTTGAAAATAATAAAAATAAACCTTTAAAAATAGCAATTTTCTGGGGCTGGAGTGATGGCTCAATGGTTAGGAGCACTGGCTGGGGCACTCCCTGGAGTCCCTTCTGTCCTCCAATTCTAACTGCCCCCTCATCTTATTCCTAGCTCTGCAGCAGATAGCTCCTCTCTCCTCTTCTGTGGCCTCTCCTTCCTCTCTCCTCCATTCCCAGGCATCTATATACAGACCCTGGTGGTATACCCAGCTTTCCTCCTGTGGAGCAACTCCCTGCCACTAGCCCATCCACATTCCTTAGTGTCAACTTCCAATAAATACCCAGAAACATGTTCTACCCTGGAACCCCAGCCATCACACCTGGTAGACTAAAGCATTTCCTACCAGGCAACCCACAGCCACTGCACTCTCCTAAGAACCAGACAAGGCAACAGAAACCAAGGAAAGAATTCTACATGCTCAACAAAGTCGAGTGCAGATATCAGCACCTAGAGTTACAGTCATACCAAACCCAGATGCCTAGATACCAGGATAAAAACACAGCAACAGCCACGACAATGTCTCCCTCTACTAGAGCCCAGAAACCCTAGCACACTAGGCCCTGAGTAATGCAATACAGCTTAAGCACAAGACAAAGACTTCAAAATACCATTATGAATATTTTCAAGATCCTTAAAGAGAAATGAACAAATCCATTAATGAAAACACAAACAGTGGAATGAAATGGAGAAAACAGCTCAAGAGAAGAAAGGGAGTCCTAAAGAAAACCCAAGCTGAGGGAAAACAAGAAATGAAAGTCTAGGTGTTATGGTAAAAATAAAATGCCACAGGTCCCAAGTGGCGGCAGTAGGCAGCGGGAACGAGACCACAGAGGGCCACAAAGGCAGTCGGGCTAGGCAGGGAGCTGAGTGGCAGGTAAGAGACAGAGAACATGGGTATTTACTTAGTGGGTTATGGAGGGGAAAGGGAAAGAGGGAAAGGGGAGAAGGGAAAAGAGCAGAGAGAGAGGCAGAGAGAGAAACAGAGAGATAAAGAGAGAGGAGGGGGAAAGGGGAGAAGTGGGGAGAAGGGAGAGAGTCAGAAGCTGCCTCTTCAGGAGAGAGACCAAAAGGAAAGGCTGGAAGTGGAAGGAAGATCTGCTTGCCTCAGCAGACAGGGAAGTTGGCAGGGCTTGTCTTTCAAAGGGACCAGACAGACCATTACAGTAGGAACTTAAAAACAAACTTCTGAGGCAAGCTTCACCAACAGATTATAAGAGATGGACTAGAGAATCTCGGGCATTGAGGAAAAGAAGAAATGGATGCCTTGGTTAAAAAAAAAAAAAAATTAAGCCGGGCGGTGGTGGCGCACGCCTTTAATCCCAGCACTCAGGAGGCAGAGGCAGGCGGATCTCTGTGAGTTCGAGGCCAGCCCGGTCTACAAGAGCTAGTTCCAGGACAGGCTCCAAAACTACAGAGAAACCCTACCTCGAAAAACAAAAACAAACAAACAAACAAAAAAAAAATTAAATCTGCCAGGCGGTGGTGGTGCACGCCTTTAATCCCAGCACTTGGGAGGCAGAGGCAGGTGGATCTCTGTGAGTTCGAGACCAGCCTGGTCTACAAGAGCTAGTCCAGGAAGGCTCCAAAACCACAGAGAAACCCTGTCTCGAAAAAAAAAAAAAATTAAATCTAAAAAAAGAAATCCAGGCACAAAGCCTCCAGGAAATCTGGAATAGTATGAAAAAACTAAATCTACAAATAATAAGAATACAGGAAAGAGCCGGGTGGTGGTGGGTACTCTAATCCCAGCACTCGGGAGGAAGAAGCAGGTGATCTCTGAGTTTGAGGCCAGCCTGGTCTACAGAGCTAGTTGCAGAACAGCTGTTACACAGAGAAACTGTCTTGAAAACAAAAACAAAAGAAACAAACAAACTCCCTCCCAAATAAGTTGGCAGAAAGAAACCCAGGTCAAAAACTCAGAAAAAAAAATTTCCAAGCCGGGCGGTGGTGGTGCATGCCTTTAATCGCAGCACTCGGGAGGCAGAGGCAGGCGGATCTCTGTGAGTTTGAGGACAGCCTGGTCTACAAGAGCTAGTTCCAGGACAGGCTCCAAAGCTACATAGAAACCCTGTCTCAAAAAACAAAAACAAACAAAAAAAATTTCACAAACTAATAGAGGAAAATTTCCCTAACCCAAATGAGATGGTGTCTGTCAAGATACAAGAAGCATATAGAACACCAAATAGACTAGATCAAAAAAAAAAAAATTCCCACAATACTTAATAATCAAAATATAGAATGTATAGAATGAAGAAAGAATATTAAAAGCTGCAAGGGAAAAAGAAAAAATCATATTATTAAGGCAGACCTATTAATAACATCTGATTTCTAAATTCTGACTTTTGAGATTCTAAAAGTCAGAAGGGCCTGGACACATGTTCTACACACCACCCATTTAGAGTACCATACCCAGCAAAACTTTCAGTCACAATAGATGAAGAAAGGCATTCAACTATAAAACCAAATTTAAGCAGTATCTATTTCCAAATCCAGCTCTACAGAAGGAACTAGACAGAATACTTCAACCTAAAGAGGTTAACCACACCAAGAAAACACGAGATATACTATCAGACCAGCAGATAAAGGGGAGGGGATGACAATCCCACCACAACAGAAAATAACGGGATCAACATCAATGTTTTCAACTCACCAATAAAAAGATACAGACTAACAGACTGGGTTAAAAAATAAGATCCTGCTGCTGCATTCAAGAAACACACTTTAACATCAAAGATAGATTATCATCCCAGGGTAAAAGGAAAATGATATTCCAAGCAAATGGACTCAAAAAGCAAATTGGTGTAGCCATTCTACTGTTTGACAAAATAGACTTCAAACCAAGACTAATCAGAAGAAATGGGGAAGGACACTACATACTCAAAGGAAAATCCACGAAGAGGACACTGCAATTCTAAACACCTGTGCACCAAACACAAGCGTACCTAAGGTCATAAAGATACACCTCCACCACCTCTCTGTGTGCCAGCAGACTGCATCTCTTGTTTAGAAAGGGCCCTTTTCACTTCACAATCATGCCTATTAGCAGTGTGGTTTTCTGAACAACAGTTTTATCAACCGTGTCATGATCATCACAAGTTACAAAAGCAAATCCTCTCTTTTTCCCACTCTGCCTGGCTTCCATAACTTCTATGGTTTCAATCTTGCCATACAAAGTAGCCTCTCAGGTTATACTCTTCTGTGTCCTCTTTAATACCACCAACAAAGTTTTTCTTCACTGTTAAATGGGCACCAGGCTTTACAGAATCCTCTCTAGAAACAGCTCTCTTTGGTTCCTGCAGCATCCACCTCCTCAACACAAGAGTAGGTCACAAAACCAAGCCCCTCGAACATTTTGTTTGGGGATCTCTCATTACCACAGTCTTTAAGTGTGCCCCATTTCTCAAAACGTTTTCTTAAGCTATCATATGTGGTTTCAAAGCTCAGACCACCAATAAACAGTTTCCTCAACTGCTCTGGTTCCTTTGGATCATGCCCTCCATTTTGAGAGCAGAACTTTGGAGATTGGTGGAGGTAATTTTGGTCATGGTGGAAAGTTTGGTGGAAGAGGAGGCTATGTTGGTGGAGGTGGTGGCAGCAGAGGTAGTTATGGAGGTGGTGATGGTGGATATAATGGATTTGGAGGTGATGGTGGCAACTATGGTGGTGGTCCTGGTCACAGCAGTAGAGGAGGCTATGGTGGTGGTGGACCAGGCTATGGAAACCAAGGTGGTGGTGAGAGGAGGATATGATGGTTATAATGAAGGAGGAAATTTTGGTGGACAACAGCAATCAAATTATGGACCTATGAAAGGGGGCAGTTTTGGTGTAAAACGGAGAAACGTAGCTAAATGACATCATAAACCAAATGACCTAACAGACATATACAGAACATTTCACACAAACACAAAAGAATCTATCATCTTCTCAGCACCTCATAGAACTTTCTCCTAACTAACCACATACTTTAGATTGTCTTCATCTAAGTATATATTTTAGGAAGTTTCTATATGACACCTCAAGTGGTCCTTAGTTCTAGCTGTCCCTGTTTTCTCTCTCACTCCTGTTTTGCCTCCCTCCCCCCCATTTGATCCTCCTATTACTACTGTCCTCCTCCTGCCTACGCACAGCCATCTATTCTACTTCCTCTTCTTAAGGAGATTCAGCTGTACCACCCAGTCCTTTATTCTATGTCTGACCTCTGTGATTCTACAGACTTTAGTCTGCTTATCAAACACCTAACAGCTAAGATCCACGTATAAGCAAACACACATCATATTTGTCTTTCTAACTGAAGCCCTTTTTTTTTTGTTGCCACTAAGCATAACCACTACACATTAGAGACCCAGGATAGATAAAATCATTAGCATTTATATGCTAAAGTCTAGTAATAGCACATTAATTTATAGATACAAGATAAACCTGTAAGATTTACAATAAAACTTCTCAGTTTAAAAGGTGGTGGTAGCACATGCCTTTAATGCCAGCAGTAGGGAGGCAGAGGCAGGTGGATCTCTGTGAGTTTGAGACTAACCTGGTCTATAAGTGCAAGTTCCCAGGACAGCTGGGGGTATACAGAGAAACCCTGTCTCAGAAAACAAAAACAAAACAAACAACAAAAAAAGGATTTACAATAAAGTTAACACTAACATCAAATAGTGAGATAGCATTGTCACAGAAACTTTATTATTCATGGAGTAAAGTATAATTCCTATTTCTGAATTTACAATGTTATCTTTATCAAATCTCTATAGTTCAAATCCACATTAGTCAAGAAGACAACACAGAAAAAAGGATACGGTATACACATACATACATTAAAAAAAAAACTCTTAAGCTTTAAATCATTAACAGAACATTTCATGTCTTTTATTTGATTTTGCAGATAGTAATAACCTTCAGCATAGCTTAGCAGGTTGTGAATTTCCTAAGCTATTTCAGCAAGACTAGGGGTTCATAGCATACAATTAATTTGGCTAAAGCAAAAATATAGAAAGTACTAGCTGCAAGGACACTATGCAGGAATTAGTTTGTGAGTAAGAAAGGCAGTTCATGCCAGCTCAACCTTGTTAAATCTACTTGCCTGATTTGCTATGAATTCTACCCATGTAGAAGATGCACAAAGGAACCAGGGTTTATCTTTTAAATGCCAAAGATCTATTGTCATTAATTCTAAATGACTCAGTGCCATCAGACAACAGTCATCATGATGGGTTATTGCAAAATAAGCAGGTAGGCACCATCAGAGCTTAGACCCCACATTAGCAAACTTATGGAAGAAAGCTGTTCTTATTACCTGCCCTTCAGGTTCTCAAGCTCCCTGTGATGCAACATGCTCCGCATGTGTTCGTCCATCTCCTTCCAAACAAAACACAACAAAAAAGCAGATTAACCAAGGGGAATGCCAGGGTTGGGGGGTGGACTTCCTCTGTAGATATTCAATTAACAATCTGGATTCAAACTCTTTGGGCCAAAAAATTTTGTGATCACCCTTCTCAGTTTAAAATCAATAGTGATTCCACAATAAATAATTATCTGGCTATATTTCATGCTTATTTTTATTTTGTGGGATAGGGTTTCAGCCCAGACAGGCCCTGAATTCATTACTAGTTGAGAATGACCTTGAATTCTTGATTCTTTTACCTCCATCTCCAGTGCTAGCTGGCTATCATTTTAAAAAGTCATTTTTAGGTATTTTTAGTGGCTTTCTGAAATTAGAAGCACTGGCCTTAGAAGGGAAAAGACAGATTATGCAGGTTAAACTCTATTTCATTACGAAGAACATACAGAGTTTGGGGGAGGGAAGCAGTCAGGTGTGGTGCTCACGCTGGAATCTCAGCACTCGGGGAAAGCCCCAAACCGACCCACCACACCACCAATCCCAGCACTTGGGAAGCAAGTCTGAGGTCAATCTATCTAACTAGAGGGAGTTCTAGTTCACCCAGGACCACAGAGAAAAACCCAAGGACCAAGCAAGATAATGGTTCCGCAGGTTAGGACACTGGCCACTGAGCCTGATGACCTGAGTTTGACCTGAGCCTGAGAGGCCACACGGTGAAAGGAGAGAACCTATCTTCACATGCACACGATGGCATACGAGTGCACAAACATGCACATGCAGACACACACATGGACCCACATACATATAAAATGATTTTTAAAGTCTTTCTAATCACTTAGCTTTTAAAACTACTTTGGCAACTTTATATATATGTAGTATATGTACATGTTCATGCTGGTGTGCATACAGACACATGCACATCTGTGTGTGATTATAGAGGTCAAAGGTCAATGTCTGACATCTTTCTTGATTGTTTTCATTTTTTAAAGTGTGTGGCTGTCTACGAGTGTTCAAGCAGTGAATGCAGGTTCCTGACTAGGCTAGAGGATCCACCCCCTAGATCTGGAGTTAAGGTGAAGCCAGGTGATGGTGGCGCACGCCTTTAATCCCAGCACTTGGGAGGCAGAGGCAGGTTGATCTCCATGTTCGAGGCTAACTAATCTCCAAAGAAGAGTCCCAGGACAGCTAGAGCCGTTACACAGAGAAATGAAAAACCAAAACCAAAAAACAACCCACATTTGTTGATTATAGATAGGTATTAAAAAAAAATAGAGCCTCTTTGTTGGAGCTGAAGAGTTGGCTCAGTGGTTTTAGCCAACACCGCAGGGCAGCTCACAACCATCTGCAACTCCAGTCCCAAAGGATTTGGTGCCATCTTCTGGCATCCTCAGGGATTGCAAGCACACGGGGCACAGATACACATTCAGGGAAAACACTAATATAGAAAATAAACAAAAATATCAAAAAATTTAAAAAGTAAACAAGTAGAGGATCTCCCCCTGAAAACCACACACTTTGAGAGGCTATGGACATGGCTCAACAGTTAACAGCACTTGTTGCTCTTACAGAGAACTCCGATTCCAGAACCTACAAGGGAGCTTACAACTCTCTACAGCTTCAGTTCCAGAGGATCTGGTTCCACCTTCTGGCCTCAGTAGGCAACAGGCACACATTCACCACACAACGTATATTCAGGAAAAACACCCATAGACAGAAAATAAAATAATTAGTCTTTAATAAACAACAAAAAGCCCTTCGCACTTTGAATCCAGCTGGGCACAATGGTGCACACTTGGTCCTAGTTAGTACTCAAGCGGTCAAGGCAGGCGGATCTGTGTCTGAAACACAGCAAATTCACCCACTCTTCTACTCTGACTACCCACTTTACAACTTCCCTACTTAGTTCATTTGGGTTTAAAGGAAAGATTAAAGCTTTGCAATGTTCTAACTCTCATTTTACCTTTAGTAGAAGAAAATAATCTGTGCGGAAACTCTCACTAAAACACATGCACACAGCTGGGCATGGTGGCATACAATTATAATCTCAGCACTCAGGAGACAGGATAGCAAGTTCAAAATCAGCTACACAGCAAGACCCGAAGAAAAGGCACATACATGCAACTTAGAGGACTGCAAACATTTCATGTATAATTAGAGAACGTCTGCTTATATAGTTAATAAATAGCTACAACTCAACTGATTATGCAAGCCATATTCTGTGTTGACTCAAGCACTTTCCCACTTAAACCACAAAATACCACTGAGTATTAACTCCATAAGGACTCAAGGATGCAGAGAAGCTAACCCTTTATTCACCAGGTATTCCCCAAGTGCTTACTATGCCCTACACACAGAGCTAAGCACCGAAGGAGTAAATGTGAAAACCAAGTGGTGAAATGCAAACCCAAGAAGATCTGACACAAACATCGTGTTATGAGTACATAATGCATTTCTTCATCACATACAGTTTGTCAGAAACCGTGTAACCATGCCACAGTACACTGTTCTTTATCTTCTATAGTGTGATATAGGGGACAGCTGTTCCAAAACACTTCCTTTAAATGGTGATTTTACTGGATTGTTTCCTTTCTATCTCTACAAAGCTTCGTTTTGACAGAGCTGTACAAGTGACCCTTTCTAGCTGTAAGTGATCATCAATTAGAACAAAACACATCTGAAAACTGAATCAAGTTAAAGACAGCATATAGAATTTTAAACTCATCAATAACGAGTCAAGATGACACCTTATAATCTCAGTACTCAGGAAGCAGGCAGGATCCCTGAAAGTTTGAGACTAGCCTGGTCTACACAGCAAGTTCCAAGTCAGTCAATTACATAGTGAAATGCTCAAGAAAAAAAAAGAAAGAAAAAGAAGTCAGGCAGTGGTGGTACATGCCTTTAATCCCAGCACTTGGGTGGCAGAGGCAAGCAGGTCTCTGTGAGTTCGAGGCCAGCTTGGTTTATAGAACAAGTGCCAGGACAGGCTCCAAAGCTACACAGAGAAACCCTGTCCCGAAAAACCAAACAACAACAACAATACATTTTAAGAATGAAGAAAACCTAAAACAAACAAATGAACAAAAAACCTGAAGCAAACACTATTACTTTCAAAGCAAAGAATAAAGGAAAGACAATGTGGAATTTCTCTCTGTACGTATGCTGTGAATACCATTGGTTAATGAATAAAGAAACTATCTTGAGCCTGTGATAGGATAGAACTGAGCTGGATGGGGAAGACTAAGCTGAATGTTGGGAAAAAGAAGGATAGAGTTGAAGAGAAGTCATGTAGCCACATTGGAGACAGATGCCGTAACTTTGGCCAGTAAGCCACAGTTACATGATGATACAGATTAATAGAAATGGGTTAAATTAATAAGTAAGAGTTAGCCAGTAAGAAACTAGAGCTAATGGGCCAAGTGGTGATTTAGTTAATACAGTTTCTATGTAATTATTTTGAGGCTAAGCGGCCAGGAACTAACTAGTGGCCTCCCAACAACAGAAAGAAAAGACAAAAAAAGTGAGAAATTGTAACCAATTTCCCTGAAGCATAAGCAAATTCTTTTAGTTTAAAAAAAGTTTGAAAAAAAAAAAAGTTTGTTGTGGGGCTTGTGAGATGGCTTAGCAGATCTCTAGCAACTCTTCCAGAAGACCCAGGTTCAGTTCCCAGCACCCATACGGTAGCTCACAACTGCCTATAACTCCAGTGCAGAGGTCTCAACATCCTCTCCTGACCTCTTCGGGTACTAGGCATGCACATGGTGCATATACATACATGCAGGTAAAAAAACTCATGCATAGAAAATAAATAAATCTAAAAATATTGTTTAAAAAAAACAGGGCTTGAAAGATGGCTCAGTGATTAAGAGCACCAGCTACTCTCCCAGAGGATCAGAGTTCAATTCCCAGCACCCACATGGCAGCTCACAACTGTCTGTAACTCTAGGTCCAGATCTGACACCTTCATAAAAAATGCACATATAAAGTTAAATAAGTATTATAACAAAACATAACAAAGAAAGCTTGTTTTGGGGGGAGTAGGGAGATGTCTCAGATAAGAACACTTATTGCACAAGTATGAGATTTGAATCCCTGGCACCCACAGAAAAAAGCTCAGCCTGGTCTACACTTGTACACATGCATACAGCCCTCCTCCTCACATGTTTGGGTGTTTGTTTTTTCCCCTTTTGGCTGTTTGCTTCACCTTGTGGACATTCTGGATACTGTTAACACCACCTTTGCTATACTATACCTGGTCTACATAGTATAGTTATGTAGACCAGACTGGCCTCCTGCTTCTTCTCCCAAGGTGTGCATTAATACACCTGGCTGGACTATACTTTTCTTGAGCCTAGATATACAAAAAAATAAAATGCATATAATAAATGCACTATTTGTTAAACATCTGTGAACCAAAAGATATATGATTCATGGACTGAGGATATAGCTCACAAAGCAGAGTGTTTGCCTAGGACACTTAAAGTCCCTGGGGTAGACAACAAAGAAAAATTTCACAACGTAATAAAATCTCAAGTACCTTGAATTGTAAGATATTTCCTCTTTAGCTGATTGCTAAAGTTCTTTATACCCTTGAGAACCCTAAATTCTGAGTAGAGGTTAACACATAAAAAATCCTCCTGGAATGGATTACAGACGCGCTGGTAGAACGAGCCTAACACGCAAAGACCACGGATGTGTTCTCCAGTACTGCATATGCAGTGTGACGGCACTCCCAAACTTTGGGAGATAGAGGCAGGTGGATCACTACCATTTGAGGTCAGAGGACATAGCAGTTCTAAGATCGTACAGCAAAACAAACAATACAATTGTAACAACTTAAAATTCTAAATATCAAGTTTTAACTATTTTTAAGATGTCTTCAAAACAGTTTCCACAAAGCATCAGGTGCTCTTTCTTCATTGTTACCTTTTTTGAGCCATACACAATGTGGCACAAGATGCATTTTCGTTCTCGGACCATAGTGACCAGATCTGAAACACTCAATGTCAACCTGTAACAAGGAAGAAACATTCAGTAACCTTTCTAGATAGCATCTTCAATTCACTTTTCACTCTGCCACTCTCTCAATCTTTCAATCTCAATAAATATAAATTCTAGCTTTCCATCTACTAAAGTTTGAAAAACAAACAGCTGAAGGTGGTGGCACACACCTTTAATTCCAGCACTCAAGAGGCAGAAGCAGGCGGATCTCTGTGAATTCAAGGCCAGCCTGATCTACAGAGTGAGTTCTGGGATAGCCAAGGATACACAGAGAAAACCTGTATCAAAAAACTGGAAAAAAAAAAAAAACACAAAAACCCAACACCCGCAAACCAACCAAACAGAAAAACAGAGGGTGGTGGCACAAGCCTTTAATCCCAGCACTTGGGAGGCAGAGACAGGTGGATCACTGTGAGTTTGAGGCCAGCCTGGTCTACAGAGCGAGTTCTAGGGCAGGTGCCAAAGCTACAGAGGAACCCTGCCTTGAAAAAAAAAAAAAGCAACAACAACAACAACAAAATACCTGACCAAACAAGCAAACTTTAAGTGTCATCCCTGACTCCCCCTTCACAGCCCAGCTGGCAGATGCTGTCAGTCCTACTGAAACATACCCAACATCTCACCGGTGAGGCACTTACATCAACCACAGCGTAGCCTCGGGGTGTAAGTCCCCACTTCCACTCTCACTTTCTTGTGGTTTTCTCTCAAAGCCACAGCTGAAGTGTCTCAGAACGGGACAATTTAAAATTTAAATTATGCCAGGCACGGTGCAACACACCTTTAATCCCAGCGCTTGTAAGCAGAGGCAGGTGACTTCCAGGCCAGCACTCAGACATATCTCAAATAAACAAAAATAAAACTTAAGTTATGTTATTTCTTTGCCTAGGTCATTTCCTGTGGCTTCCCATTTCACAGAAAATTAAAAAACTCTTTGTCATGCCTACCAATCTGTTTCTCCTCTTACCTAACACTGGTTTCATTTCCTGTCTCCACTCCTGTACTCAGTTCTTCACAAACTAGCCTCATAGAATCATCCATATAATTTATTAATAAAAAAGAGGTAGCTATCTGCACAAAGAACAGAACCATGCCAAGAAGCCAGGCGGTGGTGGTGCACACCTTTAAAATCCCAGCATTGGGAGGCAGGGGGGAATCTCTGTGAATTCAAGGCCAGCCTGGTCTACACCAGAGCTAATTTCAGGACAGTCAGAGCTACACAGAGAAACCCTGTCTTGAAAACCCCCAAAAAGAACTACTCTAAGAATCTTCAGAGATTCCAGAACCAGGCATTACCTGTAAATCCCTTAGGTCAAGCTCAAGGCCAGCTTGAGCTACCTAACACTGGCATCCACCTTTAATCCCAGCACTCGGAAGGCAAAAGCAGGAGGATCACTTTGAGTTTGAGACCAGCCTGGTCTACCAGAGCTAGTTCCAGGACAGTTAGGGCTGTTAAACAGAGAAACCCTATCTCAAAAACAAACAAACAAACAAAAAACAAAAAGAAAAAAGAATATCCTCCAAATATTTATCACGTGGCTCTAGTTGAAAACACTTCTTAGTGTTAAGAACTGTATTTAAAACACTGTCACCCAAAGAAACTTGTTGTTGTTATTGTTGTTGTTGTTTTGTTTGTTTGTTTTTCGAGACAGGGTTTCTCTGTGGTTTTTTGGAGCCTGTCCTGGAACTAGCTCTTGTAGACCAGGCTGGTCTTGAACTCACAGAGATCTGCCTGCCTCTGCCTCCAGAGTGCTGGGATTAAAGGCGTGCGCCACCACCACCCGGCTTCCAAAGAAACTTTAATAAGTGAACACAGACTCCAAATGACAATTCGCTGTAAAACACTAATTTAACTTAGTGTATGTGGGGGAGGGCAAGATGAGGAGTAATAATTAGGTTAAAATCCCTTTCCTGAATCCTACAGGCAATTTCCTTATTCTTCATCTTAACCCTGACAGAAATTAATGGGAGTTCTGGTAAGACAGGACAATCGGGAAGCAACAGAATAACTTTTGCCTTTACCCCTTGGTTGCCTGAGCTGGCTGACACTTTTGGGAGGGCCTCACTTTACAGAGTGGGTCTTAATAAAAAAAACGATACTTTGGTACACAGGGTGCTGCTACAGGGAGACAGGATGTAGAGGTAGGACAGTCTCCAGAAGTCTGCAGGCCAGAAAGGTAAGACCAACATGGAGAAGTAGTCTAAAGATCTCCACATGCTGTATGCGCACACCACCACCCATGAGTGAGCACTCAGACATGAATACCCTTTCTGCAAAAAAGAACACTAAAATCTTTAACTATAACTTAATGTAACTTTAAGTATTCTGATGTTGATAACATGTAGCACCACTTGGGACAGGAGTGGAAATGGGGTCTGCTGTGGATCTCAGCACCCAGGTTAGAACCTCAGGTTGGAATCTGATCAGCAAACTTTTTAAAAGAGAGGGTCTCAGGTAGCCAGGCTGGCTGAGAGCTCTTTACGCAGATGATCTTGCCCTCCTGATCCTCCTGCTGCCACCTCCCAAATGCTGGGATTACAAGTATACCACCACACTTGGCTTTAGAGTTTTGTTTTTCAGTACTAGTTACAGCACCCAGTGTCATACAAATGCCAGAGTACCTACTCTGCCACTGAGCTATATCTCCAAAGACGAACAACTTCCCAAAAGGGGCTTTGATAGTGTAAAAACTATGGGTGGTTTTTGTGTATTTGTATTTTCTTTTCTAAGATAGGGTCTCTCTCTACATAGCCCAAGCTGGCCTGAAACTCCAGTCCTCCTGCCCCTGCCTGGGAGCACAGACATGTGCTACCACACCTGGCTCCCTAACCCCTGGCCAATACGTGTTATGACACATCCTGGGGGCCACAGGAGCCAGTGGGAAATTTATAATATTTTCCCGATCCATGTAGACTAAGGTCTAACCTAATCGAAGGGGGGAGGGATTGTATCAAAATGCCTTGGAGTAGAGGGACAAAAAGGGACAGAAACTGACTGAAGCAGTGGTCACTGACCAAAAGCTCTCATCTGGAGAGATGGCTCAGCGGTTAAGAGTACTTGCAGAGGACCCAAGTTCAATCCTTGTACCCATGTCAAGCACCTCACAATCACCTGCAACTTCAGTTCCACGGGGACCCAACAACCTCTGGCTCCCACAGGCACCTACTGTACTCACAAGCACCTGTCCACACTCAAATATATAATATGTATTTGTATAACACATACTTTGTAAAAAAAAAAATGATAGAGGAAGGTCATTGGTTAATTATAATAAAGAAACTGCTTGGCCTCATAGGTTAAAACATAGGTGGGTGGAGTAAACAGAACAGAACGCTGGGAGGAAGAGGAAGTGAGCTCAGACTTGACAGCTCTGCTCTCTGGAGCAGAGACGCCATGCTCCCCTCTCCCGGGCAGATGCAATAGCTCTGCTCTCTGAGGCAGCCGGCGATGCAGCCAGCCACCAGGTCAGACATGCTGAATCTTTCCTGGTAAGCGCACCTCGTGGTGCTACACAGATTATTAGAAATGGGTTAAGGGGCTGAAACTAATGGGCCAGGCAGTGTTTAAAAGAATACAGTTTGTGTGTTGTTATTTCGGGTAAAGCTAGCCGGTGGCGGGAGCTGGGTGGCAGAATGCAACCCGCAGCTCCTACTACAAAAAAAAAAAAAAAAAAAAAAAGCTTCCAGGTCTGAAGAGATGGCTCAGTTAAAAGCACTAACTCCTCTTCCAAAGGACTTGGGTTAACTCTGAAGTAAGCAATTTTTTAAAAAAAGCCTCCAACATTTGTATTTTACATGAAGATGTTGCAGCTTTGACAGATATAATTGGGAAAACTGCCTTTTACCTCCTTTAAACCCTTTGCCTATTTTTCCTCTGGTTGCTCAGCTAACATGGATGAACATAGTTCTTTGACTTCTCCTCTACTCTATGAATGACGTTATTTGGATCAGAAAAAGATAGTTTTGAATACAACTTAGTGGTGAAGTGCTTGCTTGCCTACTATGCACCGAATTCTGGTTTTGATTCCTAACACTGCAAAAACAAAACAATGTGGGCAAGGAAGTAGCTCACAGGTGAAGGGCTTGTCTGGGTCAGTATGCCCAAGACTCCACCCTAAACACTTAACAGGTACCCTTTATCCACTTTTTATTGTAACTATCTCCGGTGCCAGCTCATCCTTCCTAGCATGAAATTCAAACCATACTTCTGCCTTAGTCACTGTTCTACTGCTGTGAAGACCATGACCAAGGCAACTCTGATAAAAGAGAGCCTTTAACTAGAGGCCTGCTCACAGCTTCAGGGGCTCAGTCTGTTATGCAGGGGCCACAGCAGCAGGTAGGTGTGGTGCTAAGAAAACTTCAAAGCCCCCCCCAACCCAGTGGCATACTTCCTTTGCAACAAGGACACACCTCCTATTCCAATCAAAAGTGACTAAGCATTCAAAGAGATGAGCCTATGGGGGACAATTCTTATTCAACCACAACTTCCTACTGCACATATGAAATTTAAAACATCAATACAATGTGCTAATTAAAATAAAAGATAAATGTGATTTACTATGAAATAGGTACCTCAATATATATTCTTTAGCATGACTTTATTAAAAAACATGAAATTATGATTTAGCAACTATAAAAACAAACTGGTATTGACTGTATTACTGCTTAAAAATACCACGAATAAGCTGGGTGGTGGTGGTGAACGCCTTTAATCCCAGCACTGGGGAGGCAGAGGCGGGCGGTCTCTGTGAGTTCAAGGACAGCCTGGTCTATAAGAGCTAGTTCCAGAACAGGCACCAAACCCACAGAGAAACCCTGTCTCTAACCCCCCTCCCCTTCCCCCTCCCCCCAAAAACCATAAATAAGTCAGGCATGGTGTGCATGCCTTTAATCCTAGAACTTGGGAGGCAGAGGCAGGTGATCTCTGTGAGTTCTAGACCAGCTGGGTTTACAAAGCAAGTTCCATGACAGCCAGAGCTACACAGAGAAACCCTGTCTTGAAAAACCAAAAGAAAACAAAACAACAAAAAAATTCACAAAAACCATGAATAGCACTTGCTGTATATGTGATTTTTCAAAATATCCTAGTAATCAACCTCTGATGACCTTTTGAAGCTAAACAAGCACAGCTGGACTGGTGAAATGTTCAGGAGGTAAAGGCACTTGTTGCCAAGTCTGATGTCCTGAATTCAATCTCAGGACACCATAAAGTAGAAGGAGAGAACCAACCCTGCCGGTTGTCCTCTGACTTCCACACACGCACTGCAGCACACGTGTATACATACCTAAGTAAAATTATCTCAAAACGGGCACAGTGACACATACTAGCAATCACAGCACCAGGGAGGCTGAGGCATGAGGCTAGCAGTGCTACATAGTAAGACTGTCTCAAAAAAACAATAGCAAAACAAAAGCACAAGTAGCACTAGAGTAACAACTCCCCACTCACTTCCCAGTCTCCTACCATAGAGCATGGTAGGAAAAAGCAGACTCCAAATTAAACACCACCACATGGGTTTAAGTAAAGCTAATTTCAAACTTCAATTTCTTTATAAAAAGTGAACAGTGGTCCAGAATGAGGGAGGAAGAGGCAAGTGGATCCCTGTGAGTTCAATGCCAGCTTGGTCTAGAGAGTAAATTTCAAGCCAGCCTGAGATACCCTGCCAAAATAAATAAATAAATAGACAGATAGATAAATGGAATAGTGGACTGGGGATGGAGCCCCACACTAGCGTGGACACATGATACACGTAAAAAGGTTAAAAATAGTAATTTCTTACCATGAGCTTTGCCTTTCTGAAGACACTCAATTACATTTTGAATAGGAAATACTAGGTGTATAACAGTTTTAAAGACACAGAAGAACTGATAGACAATTTAACAATGGAGGTGATGCTGCACAGAGTCAGAACTGCTGCACGTTCAAGGCAAGATTGGTCTACCTACTGAGTTCAAGTCAGCTATGGCTATAAAGCTAAAAACTATTAAAAAAAAAAAAACAAAAACAAAAATGGTGACCATGGAGGCTAAATTCACCACTAAACCCTAGTCAATCTCAGTATCACTAACAGTGGGAAAACAACAGACAGAAAGAAAGGCAGGCATCATCACCAAAGTGTTTAACCCGAATTCAAAAAGCATCCAATTTGTTGTAACAAGTTCTGTCGTAACAAACAAGCCTGAGGGTTGGAGAGATGCACTGGCTGCTCTTCCAGAGGCCCTGAGTTCAGTTCCCAGCAACCTCGTGGTAGCCCACAACCATCTGTAATGAGATCTGGCGACCTCTTCTGGTCTGCAGGTATACATGCAGACAGAAGAAAAGTTTACAACTTTTTGTCATAAAAAACATGAAAAAGCTTAGGGCTGAAAGATGAAGCTTAGAAGACTGCTTATTTAGCTTGCAAAAAACCTCACAGAGTGTGAAACTGAAACTCTGGAGCCATTGGACAATAAATTTTCACTTCTATTTTCCATCCCGACTTTCACATTCATTCTACACTTTCAATTGATTCTGACAACTTTCCACATTCTATGTCCTTATATGTAATACATATGCGTACATGTATATCCACTTAAAATTGGCACTATTGTACACCCTCTTGACACCATCACTTTCATACTGTACAAAGAGTATCCCAGAACTCATTCATTATTTGAACAGAGTTGTCTCGTTTTCACAGGTCCTCTGTTTTTTGTTTTGTTTTGGTTTTCGAGACAGGGTTTCTCTGTGGCTTTGGAGCCTGTCCCGGAACTAGCTCTGTAGACCAGACTGGTCTCGAACTCACAGAGATCCACCTGCCTCTGCCTCCTGAGTGCTGGGATTAAAGGCATGCGCCACCATCGGCCGGCCTCACAGGTCCTCTGATACACACCTGGGAACTCAGATTTTCTGATAGTCTCTTTCAGATTACAGCAACAGCAACAGACTGCAAGCTTTGAGTGGGCACCTCTGCATCTGAGACGTACAGCCAGAGTAATCTCATGCAATTGGTCTGTTTAGGGCTCTTATTCCTTGGGCACACAAATACTAACCTTCCTTTCTGGTACCCCAAATAAGACCTTGTCTGTATAGTTCTCACTGAATCATCCCGGGTTTCAGAACCACTCAATGTACCTTGCTTTTCTCACAGACTCGCCCTGAATTCGTTGCATGTCTAGATTAGACATGCAATAACTACTATAGTTTTTCTTTTTAAAAAATACCTTCTGGGCCGGGCGGTGGTGGCGCACGCCTTTAATCCCAGCACTTGGGAGGCAGAGGCAGGCAGATCACTGTGAGTTCAAGACCAGCCTGGTCTACAAGAGCTAGTTCCAGGACAGGCTCCAAAACCACAGAGAAACCCTGTCTCGAAAAAAACAAAAAAACAAACAAAAAAAATACCTTCTGGGCTGGAGAGATGGCTCAGTGGGTTAAGAGCACTGCTTGCTCTTCCAAAGGTCCTGAGTTCTATTCCCAGCAACCACATGGTGGCTCACAACCATCTGTAATAAGATTTGGTGCCCTCTTCTGGCCTGCAGGCATACATGCAGAATACTAAGAATACTGTATACATAATAAATAAATAAATCTTAAAAAAGAATATATTTAAAAAAATACCTTCCTTTCTATCAAAGCAATTTGATTCTGAACTGGTTTGATGAGACCCCTTTCCTCTTTTTTAGCTGCTCTGAAGCTCTCTTCAAAATCTCCCGACACTTTCTCTAGTTAAGAGCTAAGATAGAGCCAGGCAGTGCAGCCTTTAATCCCAGCACTTGGGAGGCAGAGGCCGCGGAGCTCAGTGAGTTTCAAGCTGGCCTGGCCTATCAAGCAGTCCCAGGACAGCTAGGACTGTTACATGGAGAAACCCTGTCTCAAAAATCAAAACAAAACAAAGCAAAGCAAAACAAAAAGCTAAGACGGGCACATACCTGTAATCCAAGTACTCTGTGATTAAACTCAGGCTCTCAAATTCAAGGCCAGTCTGGGCTAGATAAGCTGGATTCTGTCTCAAAAATAAAAATCAACTGTTTTCTAGACCCAATAGTTAACTTCAGTTCGCTTTCCAAACAGCAGTGCTTGGCATAACAGAAAAAGATGGGCTTTGCTGTCACCTCAGAGAAAGTTCAGTAATCCACTCACGTGAGCTTAAGCAAATCACCATCAGTCTTCAGTATCTCAGTAACCTGAAAAGTGCTGCCAAAAAAATCATCTATTATAATATCCCGTTAATTTCCTGTGACACACCTGGACTTAGTGAGTGCAGCATAGTGGGTGCGAAGTAAACCCTAGTCGAGTCTGTTATTCTTGGCCAAACTTGAAAACAAAGTTACATTTTAAGATTCCCCCATGGGATTTTAGAAGAGCCTTTGGCTCTTAGTATTAAAAGGTTATGTGTCTTAAATCAACTCAATGTAAACCATTATGATGGCTGTAGTTCTAATCTGCTAAAAGAACTTCCTTATCTGGGTCTAAGATGCTTAAAAAAAAAAAAAAACAAACAGAAACAGTGAAATCTAAAACTTCCCCAACAAGATGGCTTACTTTACTCTCAAAGATGATTACTACACAGACCACACTGAAGTGGGAGGCGGTGCAAGCATCTCCTCTCCATTAACTATGCACTGAGATTATACTAAATATTAAATGGACACATAGTGTTTCACTAGTTGCTAGAACAGTTTCCCCAAAGCAGAGACCTCAAAGGCAGAAAAAAGAGGCGAGACTGTCAGTCTTGAGAGGCGGGAAGGTGGTTCTAAACTGAAATCCGCAGCTTTTAAACACAAGACTAAGGCTGAGATTCCTCCCGGACCCCAGGCCGACAAAGGTCAGGGCCTGTCCCAGAGGTCAAAGACCTGGAGCCACGCGTCCAGCCTGAGGGGTTGCGAGCAGAATCGGACCGCCCCCGTGGGTCTGTACCCTGAAGCCAGGTGCCCCGCTCACCCGTAAACTCTAAACCCACGCGGATCGGAGGCGGCACCGTGGCGTGGCTTCCGTGCAGGCGCAGCCCCACCACATGCTCAAGGGGCAGACCATTCGACCCTCGGCCTCCGATACGCCCCACCAGGCCAGGCCCTCCATACTCACACTCACAGCCCGTCCTTCCTACGCCATCAGGCTACCGAGGGCCCGGCGAGGGAGCTCCCAGAGGCCCCCTTAGCCTCCGGTCCGGCGGCGGCCTGGGACCCGCTCCCCGCCGGGCACTGACGCCGCCGCCGCCGCCAGCGCGCAAGCGCACGCAGCCCGCGCGCTCCCTTCCCCACCCCCCCCACCCGATCCGCTCCTTTCAATCATCTAGCTTTATTTGAACATAAGAAGTGAACAACGGACACCGGGCAAAAGGCCCTTCACAAGAAGAACCCAGGTAGGTCCGCTGCACCTCGCTTTCATTCAGCCTTCCCCCACTCATTCTCCTAGCTTTTTCTGGACTTTTTTTTTCTTTCCTACTTTAATAGCCCTCCACCATAAACTGTGACACTGTCTTAACTAAATTTCAAAACTATTCATTTTTTTGTGAAACTTTTGAGCAGGTAGACCTAGACCCCAGATTCTGGAGGTTGTAAGAGGAGGGTCAATATGAGGTCAAGGCTAGCCAGGGTTACATAGTTTCTGGGCTACAAAGTGAAACTGTCTCAGCAAAAACAGAACTAAATTTAAATCTTAGCCTAGCTAGTAATTATTTATTTTCGTTTTGTTTTTCGAGACAAAGTTTCTCTGGGTAGCCCTGGCTGTCCTGGAACTTGCTCTGTATAACAGCCTGGCCTAAAATTCAGAGATCCCTCTGCTAATCTGAGTGCTAGGATTATCTGGGATTAAAAGCCTTTTGCCACTTTTACCGTGGGGGGAGAGGTTTAGAGACAAGGTTTCTCTGTAGCCTCGAACTCACAGAGATCCGCCTGCCTCTGCTTTCCGAGTGCTGGGATTAAAGGAGTGCGCCGCCACCACCCGGCAGTAATTTTTTTTATTTATTTATTATATATACAATATTCTGTTTGCATGCATTCTGCAGGCCAGAGGAGGGCATCAGACCTCATTACAGATGGTTGTGAGCCACCATGTGGTTGCCGGGAATTGAACTCAGGACCTTTGGAAGAGCAGGCAATGCTCTTAACCACTGAGCCATCTCTCCAGCCCCCCCCCACAGTAATTTTTAACTTTATGTAAAGTGATATTTTTCTTGGAATGTCAGTTTTTAGGGTTCAAACGAGAATATTTAATGTAATATTAAATTTTGAGCAGCCATGCTCGTTTGGGATCTTGCAGTGATTACAGTAAACAGTTACATTGTGGTTGCTAATGAGCAGTGCAACAAGAACAGCTCCATTTAAGAAAACTATCAGAGTTGGGCGTGGTGGCGCTCACGCTCACCTTTAATCCCAGCAGAGGCAGGCAGATCTCTGTGAGTTTGAGGCCAGCCTGGTCTTTCAGAGTGAGTTCCAGGACAGCCAAGGCTACCCTGTCTCAAAAAAAAACATACACACACAAGAAAGAAAGAAAGAAAGAAAGAAAGAAAACTATCAAAGCCTCAAATCAAAATAAACAGCTACCTTCATTAATGTGTAAATCCAGATTCTTTCTAAAGGTTTAGGGAATTCTTCCAATTGTGTGTTTGTGACATCACAAATCCTTGAAGCATGCTACAGAACTGCTTTGCTCTGTAAATTCTGAGCCATAATTTAAGGGAAAGGCAATATAGGTGAGGACCAAGATAACCCTAAATCAGGATTTCACAACCTTTTTTTTTTTCTTCGAGACAGGATTTCTCTGTAGTTTTTGGATCCTGTCCTGGAATTAGCTCTTGTAGACCAGGCTGACCTCCAACTCAGAGATCCGCCTGCCTCTGCCTTCCAAGTGCTGGGATTAAAGGCGTGCGCCACCACTGCCCAGCAGGATTTCACAACTTTAAAATATTAACGTTTTGGAGCAGATAATTGCCATCAGTTGCTGGCTAGTGCATTCTAAGATAAGGCTCCCCCAACTCTCCAGACCCTGCCCAAGGTCCTGTGGAGGACAGAAACGGCCCCTAGCTGAGAACTACTCTTTCACGTCCACGATCATCCCAGCTCTAAATGAATTCAGCCATATGTGTTCTTCCTCCCTGCCCTGAAGAAGTGATTTGAGAAAGATCAACAAAACAGAAACTGCTGAGTTCATTTCTACAGGCTGTAAACCAGCAGTTTATAGTGCTTATCAGTCCTCTTCCCTGGTCAGTTTAGTTTATCACGTTCTACAATCATCTCGAACTTGCAGCCACGTTTCTTTCTTTCTTTTTTTTTTCTTTTTTTTTAAAGATTTATTTATTATATACAGTATTCTCAGTATTCTGTCTACAGGCCAGAAGAGGGCACCAGATCTCATTACAGATGGTTGTGAGCCACCATGTGGTTGCTGGGAACTGAACTCAGGACCTTTGGAAGAGCAGGCAGTGCTCTTAACCGCTGAGCCATCTCTCCAGCCCCTGCAGCCACGTTTCTAATCAGCAGAGGCTCTTTCTCTGACTTCTCAGAAAACAACTTCCTGTTTCTAAACAGACAGGCTTACAGATACATTTTGTTGTTATGAGAATCTTCCTCCCCCCCCCCCCCAACTCTGTGTGGGTTGGTCTCTCTTCTGGGAATGTTCCTTTCAGGTCAGTGTCTAGGGTTGTTTGTTTTTACATCTATTTATTTGTGTCTGTGTGGAGCAACATTCTTGTCATCTGGTGGACGTATATAGAGTCAGGGGACCCATGTCTGTGTGGGTTCCAGGGATGGAAATCAGGTCTTCAGGCTTGATAGCAACTGCCTTTATCTGATGAACCTTCTTGCCAGCAGCCTCTGTCCTATGGGTTTTATTGTTTGAGATGGGGTCTCAGGTAGCTAATGCTAGCCTCAAAATCATTGTATAGTCAGCGATGACTTTGTACTGTAATCCACCATCTCGTGATACTGAGATTATAGAATTATGCCACTATCCTAGGTTTCCTATCAGTTTGATTTTTAAGAAATTCTTTATATGTTACCTGTATGTTTATCCTGCATGAATATCTGTGTACCATCCTTGTGCATGGTGCCTGTGGAGGCCCCTGAATTTATGTCCTTTGGAAGAACAGCTATCTCTCCAAACCATGATTTTATTTTATTTTTAAAACAAGGGGTTACTATGCAGTTCTGGCTGACCTGGAGCTATATGGATCAGGCTGGCCTCAAACTCAAAAAGATCCCCCTTTTTTTGCCTCCTGAGTGCTGGGATTAAAGACAAGCATGCACCACCAACTCCATCAGTGGTTTGAGTACTTCAGCTCTAACCCTCTCAAAATCTTTATCTAGATTATCACGCACACCCTTTTTAAAAATTCAATCGTTTTTCTCATTTGGGTCTTTTCTCCCATATTCATGTTTTCCTGTCTTCATTCTGATAAAATAAAAACGAACAGAACACATAATTTCTCCCTTTTCAGAGGCTCTTTATAATCTGTCCTGATTTCTCTCCCCTCTCCAGACTATTGCAGTGTTTGTCAACTGTCACCACTCCCAGGTTATTAAATTTAAAAGACATTTCCCAAGCTTCATCTTCTATAACTTAGGAAGATACTATTTCTTTGAAATAGTTTTATTCTCTAGATTGCTAGCATTTGGCTTTACTCCTAGAGGTGCTTGGAAGAATTCTTGGGGCAAGTGGTCTAAAATCCTTTAGTAATTAAATGGCCATAAAATGAATTATTATTTGGCTCATTATTCCAAAATTTACTCTTTAAAGAGCTGCCTCTCTTCCTAGCTTGACTCCCAGCGCTGCTGTTGATGGACTCAGGGATAAGCCTCTGGTGTGCTAAGTGCTACCTTTCTCCCCTACCTTACAGATAGCCCCTACTTTCTTCCTCCTCTGGAGTTGGTGTTGAAACAGGATCTCAGTATGTCGTCAGTCTGGCCTTACATGCCAGAAGTCAGGTGATCTTCCAACCTCAGCCTTCGAAATAGCCTGGGAACTACACGATGTGAGCTATCACGCCTTCATTTCTCTGGACTCAGAAAGAAACTTCTAACAAGAATGAACCTCAAGAAACTTCCAGAAGGCGCCTCGTTGTTCTTGGCATCCCATTGTCACAGCCGGCAAAGTTCTTATTTCCTTGACTTCCGGAGGGCTTCCTACTTATCCTTCGTGACTCTAAGAGGAACTTCCTGCGGTAACCATACAGGCACCCCTCAAAATAAGTTTTGTTCATTGTGGGCCAAAGGCAGCCCGGAGTTCCTGTGCACCGTATTCTGTTTACTGTAATGTGTTAACGCATCTATTTCTCCGGTTTAGACGAATCAAAACATCCTGTAGACTTCGACAGTCATTCCAACTTTTCTTAGGTGTGCAAACTCTTTAGGTGTCCCGCAAACAGCAGCCTTTCGTGAGTAAGGCTGGGTGCAAGAACTCCTCCCACCCTCGGGCGGGGGTTGGGGGAATCTCTCTGGTTAACGGGTGAGTTCCCAGGCTCTCCGCCTGCGTGGCAAGCGAGTTAACCCGCCCCCCCCTCGCACGGTGATTGGCTCCAGCTGTAGAGGCGTGTCTAACCCCACGGCTCCCGGCGAGTGCGCAGGCGTAGAAGTCCTCAGGGGGGCGCATGCGCGCGAGTTAGCACCGGGTCCTATCTAGGAGTGTCCGATCTGCCGGGGCTGGAGAGGAGAGGCAGGAGCAGCCCGGTGAGTCTTTTGGAATGTGACTGAGAGCTGGTCAGTGGAAAGGATAGGTTGATATTCCGAGGAGAAAGAGGGTGTGGTGATGGTTGAATTTTGACGGGGTCGGACTTGAGGGGAGAAGTGAACTCCGGCCACTTCTCGGTAGATTGGGCCGAAAGCAAGGACGCCAGGCGTTGGCGACCAGCGCGAGCCCAGCACAGGAAGGGAGGCGCGATGGTGGTGCCCTGGACTTGTGTGGTTCGACTCCCCATCTTTCACCTCCAGCCTCGGTGTTGCTCCTTAGTTTTAACAGACTGCCTGGTGCCCCTAATGACCACACAGTTCTGAGATAGTTGTTGAGAAAACCGACCCCGAGGCTCGTGGCATTGCACACTTCACTGTCTAGGAATGTCCCTACTTACCTTGACTTCCCCGCGGGCGCATACCAAGAGCACGGGCAGTCAAAGGATAACTTTTTACCTAAATTGGGCTCGGAGTAGTTGGTTTGAGAAAAGTATCTTGAAGTACTGTTTGTTACACTCCTTTTCTTCGTCCTTAGTCATTAGTCACTGCACTGTTAGGAAAAGCAAACTGGTGGTGGAGGAAGTGAAAGACGTCAGGGTTGAGGAGAGAGAGAGAACTTTCTCTTTTGCTGCTTGTCATCTGGGTGGGTTTGGCCTGGAGACGGGGATGATTGACTGCAGGGGAGTTTAGAAACAGGCAACTTTTTGACAGCATGTTCTCAGCCTTTCGAAAATAGTGTAGTTTCTTTCTACAAGATATTGTAAGCATTGAAATAACCTCTTCTGCCCTGCTGCCTTTCCTGGTAAAATACTGGTAGTTCAGTCACAGCCAGGTAAAATGGATCATTCTCAGGTTCTTTTCTCTTGGAGAATACGACGCTTAAAACCTGTGAGACCTCATTTGCTAAAGCACTTAAAACAAACAAACAGACAAAACAAAACGTGATCTTACTGTGTAGCCCAGGCTGGCCTGGAACCTAGTGACCAGCCTGCCTCCCAAGTGTTGAGATTAAAGCTTAAGTACTTTAAAATCCAAACTTAGTCAAAGTAAGAAATTTTAATATTTCAGTCACTAGCAAAGTTGATGCCCAAGGTAGCCATTGGACACTTGTTATTTGTAATATGATGTATTGAGATATAATAGAAAGAACACTTTGAAGTAGATAAGAACAAACAGGAGAAATACTTCTTACTGTGCTACTGGGAGAGGTCATGTTAAAGTAAATGATTAAATAACTTAGCCTGTACCTTAAATATTTATCATACTTGGTAGGACTTTTTGCTTCTTTGTTGTTGTTCCTTTGTTGTCAGGTTTTCCTCTAGCTTTCTACTTCCACACTGTAGCAACCCTCAAGACCAAGTGAGGTTGGGCCAGAGCTGGGAGTGGGTGGCTGGAATCTCAGGTGAGAATCTAATGACACCCCGTCTTCTCATTCTACCCCGGGAAGGTCAACAGGCCCAATTTTGAGAACCTTTTGTGACTAATCACAGTTGCTCTGATTAAGATGGTAATGGTTGTTTATGCTCTGAGGACAGTGTTCCATAATAACATATTTAATAATTATGAGGCAGTTACTATAATCTCCACTACTTGGAAGGTTAAAGCAGGAAAATTTCAAGTTTCAGGTGGCCCTCAGCAATCTCATGCAACCTCATCTCAAATATATATATATACAGACATATATATATATATGTGTATATATATATATACACACACAGAGAGAGAGAGAGAGAGAGAGAGAGAGAGAGAGAGAGAGACACTATACTGAACATGTTGTTCTAGGCACTGCTTTATTTGGTGCTTGGGAATTAAATCCAGGGCCCCTCCTGCATGCTAAGTACACTTCCATCTGAACTGCTTTTCTAGGAGTAGGTATTGCTGATATATATTTTGCCTGAGTTAACCATGTAACTTGATTTACTCATAATTATTCTCAATGAAGAAACTAAAGTATAAGAATTAAGTAAGCAATAGGCAGGATTTGAAAGCATTATGTCAACTGGGTATGGTGTCTCATGCCTGTAATGCCAGCACTTTGGAGGCAGAGACAGGAGAATTGCTGAGTTTTTGTTTGCTGTACATTTTACTTATTATTTTTTGTATGCGTATGTGTTGAGGGGTGCACACATGGTAGGTAGTCAGAGGACAGCTTGTAAGAATCCATTCTTTGCTTCCATCATGTGGGTACCAGTGATCAAATTCCGGTCGTCAGGCTTGACTTAAGAACTTTTGCCTGCTAGCCATTCTGAGGGCCCAGATGGCTTTAAGTTTGACGCCATCCTGGTCTAAATTGTACCAGCTTCTGTCTTAGTTCATTTTTACTATTTCAGTGACAAAAGACCATCACCAAGGCAACTTCTAGAAGAAAGCGTTTATCTGCCTTGCAGTTTTCCAGAGGGTTAAAGTCCATGGCCATCACGCGAGGAGCACGGCGGGGAGCACGGCAGGGAGCAGGGCAGCAAGCAGAGCTGGCACTTGAGCAATGGCTGAGAGCTCATGTCTTAGACAAGCACCAGGATGAGAGAACTAACTGGGAATAGCATGGGCATTTAAATCCTCCAAGCCCGTGCCCAGGGACAACTTCTCCAACAAGGCCGTACTTGCTAATCCTTCCTTCCTAAACCATTCCACCAACTGGGGACCCAGTATTCAAGTCTATGGCACCCTTCTCATTCAAATCACTATGGTGGTTGTACACATACCACAGTCAGAGACAGCTTGTGGATTCCTGGGATGGAACTCCGGTAATCAAGTATGTAAGCCCGCATACCCACTGAGTCCTCTTGCCCTCTTGCTGGCCCCAGTAACACCATTCTTTTTTTTTTTTTTTTTGGGTTTTCGAGACAGGGTTTCTCTGTAGCTTTGGAGAACACCATTCTTTAATGTTCTTTGGAATTACTCTTCTTAGAGACCGCAGTACTGATGTTCTCTGTATGTATATGCTAATTGCTGTTTTTAGCCTACTCTGGAAACTGCAGAATACATCTAATGTAATACATTTTAGAGCGAACTCACATAAGGATGGTTGGAGAAGCGTTTCAAATGAGATGAAGAGTTGTCGTACATCTTTACCTAAACTTGGTATCTAACATTCTTAGCCTGCTGGATTGTTATCCTTCCCAGCAATGAGAGACAGCTGCTGGTGTTCAGGTGGCTTTTTCACCTTCCACATCTGCAGGGGGAATGTCATTGGATTCACCCAGGATTACCCCCAAGTTACTTAGGGTAGAATTGTGGAGATTCCAAAGCTGACCTAAGCTTGAAGGCTGGGTGTTAGACACCAAACAGTTAAAATATGAACTTCTGTAAAACTGCAGTGTAATTTTTGGGTTCCTGTTTCCATTGGTTCCTTCTGACTCACTCGATTCTTGTCTTGAGTCATGTGTTTCGCTACACAGATGTTTAGAATAGATACGATCCTATGGCGCACTTACAGCACGTCATCTGCATAGTTTGGGGGAGTCTCCATATAAGAATGGCTAATGTTATCCACAAGAAGAAGGTACAAAAGAAACTAGAGAGAGGAAATAAAGGAAGGAACCTTTGTGGTTGTTGTTGTTTTATATTTTGAGACAGGTGTGTGTGTGTGTGTGTGTGTGTGTGTGTGTGCATGTGCGCGCACATGCGCGCGGCCTAGGCCGGCCTTGGTGTAGTGTTGTAGTATTGCTCCTGCCTCATCCTCCCAACATTGGTGCGGACCATCACACCTGGCTATGGTTCCCACACAATTAAAACAAAAAATGGAATCAGTAGTAAAATATAGCTCTAGAGAGAATCTGAGTTAAATTGTTTTGCCTGATGACTTATGATTATATCTAAGGTTCTGTCTTACTTTCTGTAATCCGTCTATTCTTTGATCTGTTCTCGAGTACAGCGTGTGTTGGTATGTCGCTCATACACTTGTTCATCTGTTCCCTACCATGTCTCTTTGGCGTCTAAAAGTACAGCGTGTGTTGGTATGTCGCTCATACACTTGTTCATCTGTTCCCTACCATTTCTCTTTGGCGTCTAGAAGTACAGCGTGTGTTGGTATGTCGCTCATACACTTGTGCGTCTAGAGCAGCGGTTCTCAGCTTCCTGATACCATGGCCCTTCAAGTTCCACATGTTGTGACCCCCAACCATAAAATTATTTTTATTTTTGGTTTTTCGAGACATGGCTCGTACTTACAGAGATCTGCTTGCCTCTGCCTCCCGAGTGCTGGGATTAAAGACATGTGTCACCACTGCCTGGCTCCATAAAATTATTTTGTTGCTACTTCGTAACTAATTTTGCAGGACGGAAGGGAGGGAAGCAGAGAAAAATATAGCTCAATAAAAACAGTATAAAAATTTTTTAAAGGGCTGGAGAGATGGCTCAGTGGTTAAGAGCATTGCCTGCTCTTCCAAAGGTCCTGAGTTCAATTCCCAGCAACCACATGGTGACTCACAACCATCTGTAATGAGGTCTGGTGCCCTCTTCTGGCCTGCAGACATACACAGGGACAGAATATTGTATACATAATAAATAAATAAATATTTAAAAAAAAAAAAAAAAAAAATTTTTTTAAAGAAAAAGGAAAATGAATGAATGAACACAGGAAAAAATAACTGTAATTTTGCCACTGTTATGAATCATAATTAAATATCCAATATGCAAGATATCTGATATGCAACCTCTTAAGGGATTGTGACCTGCAGGCTGAGAACCACTGATCTAGAGCTTAAAACAAAGGTATTGTGACATGGACCATCTTGTATGGGTTAAAGATGATTGGCAAGGTTTTATCATACCTAACAAATATATACCCCAAACTATCCAGACTCTTAACTGATTCCAAGTTTACCTAGAAGTTTCCTGATCATCTCCTCAAACATTCTGGTAATAGAGTCAGGTCCACGGGTAGAGAGCCTCATGGCTATCTCTTTGATCAGACTTGAGTATCTTAGTGTTTATGTTCATTCCAGTAACCTTTATTTAATAATAAAATTTAATAATAAACCTGATAGTGGTGGTGCCAATTCACATATGTCTGCTGAAGCTGTATAGTGCTTTCTTCAAGTGAAAAGGTGAATGAATGTTTATCATGGGTCTGTACAGAGAAGAGCGTGTATGGGTTTGCACCCTTTGTAATTTCAGTCATTCACTGTTGAAGTGGACGGGGCTATTGCAGTGTATCCCCTGGTAAGGAAGGACTATTGTCCATTTTGTGTCTTCTTTTTCTTTTACACTGTGTGAGAGTGTTTGTAAAAAGGAGCTTGTTACAAATTCTCTTTTCCAGCTACAGTCTTTGCTTTCTTTATGGGATTCTTTTATCCACTTGCTCATTTTATGTCAAAAATTATTAATAACTTGTTCAGACCCTGTTTGAACCGATTTTTGCTGCCTCATGTGAAATATTTTCCATCTAAGCTGCAGTAAAGGTTTTCCTCTAAACCTCTGTTAGCTGTGCTTCAGACAAATCTGTTATTTTTTTCTGTTCTTTTATGATTCAGAGAAGTTGATCATCTGCCAACATTTGGGAATATTTCCAATAATTTAGACTTATTATATGTACCAACAACAAGACTTCTCTCGAGATCCAGGAATTGATATATACTTTGGAACCTGGGTCTAGAACTTATTTCTTGCTCTATTTTCTCCATTCTTTTTGTTTGTTTTTGTGTTTTGAGACAGGGTCACACTATATAGCCTGGCTGGCCTCAGACTCACAGAGGTCTGCCTCCCTGCCCCACTTTTTTTTTAAATTATGTGTATAATTTAATGCATGTGTGTGTGTGTGTGTGTGGGTATGTGCACATGAGAGTGTGTGCCTGTGGAGACCAGAAGCGTCAGATTCCCCCTAGAGCTGGAGTTGCAGGCAGTTGTGAGCACCCCCCTTATGGTGCTAAGAACCAAAGGGTCCTGGCAGAGCAGTAAGTGCTCTTACTTCTGAGCCATGTCTCTAGTCCCCTATTTTTTCCATTTAGCATAAATATAGTCTCTTGGTTGTCATAAACCAAGAATTTTTATTTATGAAGATAAATTTGTGAAATTTACACTCTAACCCTATAGCAAGCAATTTGGGAAATTGGGTTAAAGAAGAAAAAATTAGTTTGAAAAGATTTATTTATTTTCGTGTGCTTTTTGCCTGCATACAAGTATTGCGCCATGTGTGTACATGGTGAGGAGGCCAGAAGAAGTCAGATCTCCTGGAACTGGAGTTATGAACTGTAAACCAAACCCAGGCTCTCTGTAAGACTACCAAGTACTCTCCATTCCCACCCCACCCCATCCTCCTTGTCTTTTCAACAGGGTCTCAGTGTGTAGCTCAAAGTAGCCTTGAACTCCCTATGGTTCAGTCTATCCTGGGTCTCACAGTCCTCTGTGAGTCTTCCAGATGGTAGGACTCTGGGCATTTGCTGATATGTCTACTTTGAGTACTGTCATAGCCAATTAGAAGTATTTTGATGAATCTCTACTTTTTCAATTTATATTTTTTCTGCTGTAATTATAGTGCATTTTTAATTAAACAAACTTACATTATTTACCTTTTATTCTTTTTCATGTTTTGTTTGTTTGTTTGGTTGGTTGGTTTGTTTTTCTTCTTTCGTTTTTTGAGGCAGGGTTTCTCTGTATAGCTCTTGCTGTCCTGGAACGCACTCTGTAGAAAAGGCTGTCCTCGAACTCACAGAGATCCGCCTGCCTCTAGTTCCCTGATTGCTGGGATTAAAGGCGTGCACTTATACCACCTGGCTGTGTTGTTTATTACTTATGAAGGCAGAAGAAAGAGAAAAGGCCATTTAAGGGAAATCTTAAGTTTTTAGATTTATAAAAAAATATGTTGTTTTGTCAACTACTTCAACCTTTGTAATATTAGGACCCATTAGTTGTACATTTAAAAATAGCAAAAAAAAAAAAGGGCTGGAGAGATGGCTCAGAGGGTAAAGAGCACAGGCTGCTCTTCCAAAGTTCCCAAGTTCAATTCCCAGCAATCACAGGGTGGCTCACAACCACCTTTCCAGCAGTATATTGTATGCTTAATAAATAAATCTTTAAAAAGAAATAGCAAAAAGAAGTTATCCAAATTTTAAATGGTGTTTGTTGGCATAGACTAGCATATGGGAAATAGAGAAAAACAGACATTCAGAGTCACCCACAAATAGTAAGTTTTAGGTCAGTGCCTAGGCTGTATGAGACCTTCTCAAACAAAAAAAAAAACCCTCCAAAACAAGGAAGGGTGGGGGGCTATGGGTAGCATTTATTGAATACCAGGCACATGCCAGTGAGTGTGCTAAGGACTTGTGTTTTTTGTTTGTTTGTTTTGTTTTTGTTTTTCGAGACAGGGTTTCTCTGTGGCTTTGGAGCCTGTCTTGGAACTAGCTCTGTAGACCAGGCTGGTCTCGAACTCACAGAGATCCTCTGCCTCCCGAGTGCTGGGATTAAAGGCGTGCGCCACCATTGCCCTGCCTGTTTTGTTTTGTTTTAAGACAATCTCTCTACATAGCTCTGGCTAACCTGGAACTCACTAACCATAGAGATCCACTTGCTTCTGCCTCCCAGGAGCTGGGATTAAAGGCGTGCGCTGACACCACGTCTGGCTGTGCTAAGAATTTTGAAGGATCACCCACTTATGTTTGTTTTGAGAATCATCCTTTGTAGCCCAGGCTGACCTGCAATTCCTGGTCCTCCTGCTTCTATGTACAGAGAATACAGGCTTGTGCTGTCCCAGCTGCTTGCATTTCCTTTACATCTTCACCAGAAATCTGCAAAGTAAGTTATTGTCCCTACTTACAATGAGGAAACTGAGTCTTGTTTGTTTACTGTGTTTGTGTGTTTATGTGTTTGTGTGTGTGTGTGTGTGTGTACCCATGAAGGTCAAAGAACAGCAACCTCTTCTGGCATCTGAGAGCTCCTGTGTGCATTGGTGCACATAAACTCTTATATTCACATTAACAAAAATAACCTTTGAAAGAATCCCAAAGTTAGACATGCCTGCTTCCTGCAAGGCCTTTTGTTCCTTCCTGATCCTCAGCCCTCTGCTTAGAGAAGGGGGAAGTGTTAAGCAGAACTTGAGTTCATGGTAAGGGCGTGTTTCCAGATGACCTCACTGTCACCTGACTCATCCACTTTCCAACTACAGCTCATTTAGTTTAGAAGGCCAGGTTCTTAGTGTTTCGTTTTGAAACAAGTCGGCTATAGACTCGAGCCTCTCTTTGAACCCATTTGAGATTTTTGTTTTCTTTAGCAAGGCAGTAAACAATGACTTGTAGTTGGCAAGAGTTAACAGTAGGAATAGAATTACAAAATTGTGTGTTTGAGAGATCTGGGCTTTCCTACCCCCACAGTATTTCTGTATCTGTACTATATTGTCTGAAAGCCGGATGAGGTGCTGTTTGCAAGGACTAATGATTAGTGTGTAGTGCTCTTTTTGTTTCTTGTCCCTCTGTTGGCCACTAAGGAGTTAACTCACTGGAACACCATGGGTGACTCTGGAGCATGTTGTTTGGGAAGAGCAGGTTTTGACTAGGGCTCTAGGAAGTGGCCGAGAAGCCAGAATCTACCAGACAAGAGTAGAACAAGGAACATCTGAAGGTGACAGGGTATAAAATAACTCCCTTACATCTCTCTTCCTCCATACTGTCTCATGACTGGCTGTGTTGTCTAGTCTCTTCAAACTCCTAATCCTCCTCTTTCAAGTTCCTGAGTTCTGAGATTGAGTTTGTACCACCACACTTTGCCCAGAGAGATATGATAGCTTGGTATATATATTTATGACAAAACTAAAGGTTCCTAAACAATTAGCAAATTAATAAAGCACACAATTTTATGTTAATATCTAATGAGTGAATAGTTGCTAATTTCAGAAAGGCCTTTATATCTTTTTTAAAATTAATTTTGTTTGGGTGTTTTGCCGCATGTATGTCTGTACACTATGTGTGTGCCTGGTGCTGGAGGTCAGGAGAGGACCTAAGACCACCTAGAACTAGAGTTACAGATAGATGTTTGCCACCATGTGGATGCCAGGACCTGAACTCAGCCAGTGCTCTTAACCACTGAGCCATCTGTCCAGCATCAGCATCAGTATATCTTATTCATATATCTTAGTGTGTGAATATTTTACCTGAGTCACAGGTATGGAAAATATGAAGTTAGATTGTAAATTCTGCTGCCTGTAAAAGTTGTTTTATTTGTGTGTTTGTATGTATACACGCACACACATGTGACACGGGAACGTGTGGAAGTTCAGAGGACTTGGGACGTCACTTTCTCCTCCTGTCTAGGTACAGGGGTGGCACGCAGGTCCTTAGATTTGGATGAACACCTTTACCCTGTGAGCCATCTCAGTGACCTCAAATATACTATTTAAATGAACTTTTGAGGCTTAGTTAAATGCATGTGGTACATTTAACTGCAAACACAGTCACACATAAAACTTAAAGGATTGGGAATTGTGGCTCATTTGCCTTGTGTATTTGAAGCCTCGAATTCAATTCCCAATACACAGAAGATGAAAAAGTGTATGATTATTGCACTAAAGGGAATTGGGCATATGAAGTAAACGCTCTGCCACTGAGCCACACCCTCAGCTCCAGCAGAGGAAATCTCCCGGTGACCAACTGGCCATTTAATTCCATATCACACACTTACAGTGGTGGATTTTGGGGTGTGGTTTTAGTGATTGTTTGCCTGCTTTTTGCTGCTACTGTGTGCAACTCTTTTCTTAAGAGCTGCATTGCTTTGAGAGTGCACCCTTTTTCTCCATTTGTTTGTTCATTCATTGGTTATTTTCCAAGAATGCACTGTCAGATTCTGTTAGGTGTTAGACCTAGAACAACGAGCAAAACATGTTCCCTTTGAAAATGTAGCCTAGTAATATATTCTGGCTAATTTGATTCTCTGTTTATCGATATAGTTCACAGCAGGCTTCTTGACCTCAACACTTTAACATTTGTGCCTGATCATTCTTTGTTGATCAGTTTTCAGAGTGAGTGTTGGGCATTTCAGTAGCTTCTCTGCTCTTCTGCCTGCTGACATCCCCCACTGAATATAATCAGAAGTTTCCAAGGCTAAACATGGTGATCCACACCTCTAATCCCAGCACTCGGGAGGTAGAGGCAGGAGGATAAAATGTTCAAAGTATTCCTCAGTTACATAGCAGGCTTGAAGCCATCTTGAGTTACATGAGACATTTTCTCAAAAACAAGAATGAAAATGTTTCAAGACAGCAAATCTGGAATGTGAGCCAGGTGTTATCTGTATTATAGACAAAGAGCTTTCATAATTGGTTTTCAGAAATGTAATATAGAGCTATGAGGTGGTCTTAGTGGGTTCAAGTGATTGCTATGCTGAAGCGTTAGTCTAATCTTTTTTTGTGTGTTTTTTTGTTTTTGTTTTTCGAGGCAGGGTTTCTCTGTAGCTTTGGAGCCTGTCCTAGACTAGCTCTCATAAGCCTCGAACTCACAGAGATCCGCCTGACTCTACCTCCTGAGTGCTGGTATTAAAGGCGTGCACCACCACAACCCAACTAGTCTAATTTTTAATCAGTAAAAACCAGGAGTTATATCAGAGTAAAAACTTGGAAGGTCAGAGAAGCAGAGGAGGCTGAGAACCTGTCTACACCCCACCTTATCACTTCCTGTCGTCTCCACCTTCCGAGTGCTGGGATTAAAGGCGCGTGCCACTGCTGCTCAACTTCTAGCTCCCACCCTATGATCTCCAGGCAAGGCTTGTCAGAACATAAACAAGATATCACAATACCATGCAATCAAAAGAACGTGAGTTCAGATGCCCAGAAGCCCTGTAGAGCCAGGTGCAGAAGCGCAAGTATAATCCCAGCACTCATGCCTAAATGGGAGGTGGAGACAGGAAAATCCCTGGACCCAGCAGCCTGGTATAAGCAGCAGAGAACAAAAAAAGACCTTGTCTCAAACACAGTGGAGGGTGAAGACTGATGCCTGAGACTCTCTTCTAACACATGTACAATGCAATATCTGTGCCGTGACATAATATGTGCTCAGAATCATACATACACAGGCACATATTATTTTTTATACATGTACATACATACAAATATAATATAAAGCTAGAAAATGCAGTAAAGAAAACCTGTATCTGTCCCATGATGCTTCCACTCTACCTGGGTTCCAGCAGCAAACTTGGGCCACTAGGCTGCATGGCAAGCACCTTGACCTACTGAAGCCATCTCAATGCCCGCAGGGGCTTGTGCTTACAGAGCAAGTGCTTTTACTCATTGAGTGGTCTCCCCCGCCTAGCAACTCATTCTCATATTCTCTCAAAGTGTGTGTTTCATTGATGCCTTGCTTTTTAAGCCAAGAACCACTTTCCCATTGGAAAGAGTACTTCACCTGATTCTTGAGATGTAACTTGGTGAGTAGAGTGCTTGTCCTAGCATTCCTGAAACCCTGTTTTCCCAGCACACAAGATGTGCAGAACTGAAGGATCAGAAGTTCAAGGTCATCCTCTTGTGTTAGCAAGATCAAGCCCGCTTGGGATATAGAACTGCTTGACTAAAAAAAAATATATTTCTCCTGTGTTTTAGGCTTATTTCTTGTACTAATAGCATTAAATATCTGTAGCATGAATAATAACAACCCAGAGACAGATATTGATTGGGGTTCAAGCTGAAGATCAGAAAAGCAAAGCAAAGCTGGGCATTGGTGGCACACGCCTTTAATCCCAGCACTTGGGAGGCAGAGGCAGGCAGATCTCTGTGAGTTCGAGGCAAGCCTGGTCTACAAGAGCTACAAGAGCCAGGACAGATAGGCTCCAAAACTACAGAGAAACACTGTCTCGAGTTTGCTGCTGGAACCCATGTAAGGTGGAAGCATCATGGGACAGATACAGGTTTTCTTCACTGCATTTTCTAGCTTTATATTATATTTGTATGTATGTACATGTATAAATAATATGTGCCTGTGTATGTATGATTCTGAGCCCATATTATGTCACGGCACAGATATTACATTGACAAGTGTTAGAAGAGAGTCTCAGGTATCAGAAAACAAAACAAAACAACAAATAAAAGCAAAACAGATTTCTTTTTAACGACAAGTACAGGAGAATTTCAAGGTCTGTTTGATTCTTCAATATGCTGAGCATCTAGTTGCTCTTGTACCAGTTGTTCTAAAGCCTGCATTTTTTGTATTATTAAAGGCCAATGATCAACTCAGAGAGGTTTGTCTGTCAACCTTTTTGAAGGTAGAGCTGTTGGTGCCTTTAAAATATCAGCAGCTCTTGTACCCTGTTCTTGCACAACCTGAATGGTTGGTGACTGTTCTTTATAAAACCTAATACTTTTTCAAGAAACATATGTTAATTTATAGTTTGTTTCTAAGATTAGGAGAATGTTAATCCGAGTATTCCATTGCTGTAACAAAAAAACATCCCCATAAATTCATTGTTATGTTAGCCACATATGGTTTTAACATTCCTCTGTCTTTCTGGTCCAATACATTTGACCCATCTCATGCTCTACTTTACCTGAGATAAAGTTCCAATCCCTAAAACTGAACATTTGCATCCTGAAGAGGATGCGAATGTATGCCAATTTGGATACCAAGATTCTGATGAAATTATTGTTATATCCACATCTGTGTCTACAAGACCTTTAATGATTCCATTTATTCGTATTTTTAATTTTGGTCTTTGTTCATTTATAGAAGTTTGCCAAAATACTCGCTTTATGGTTTCTTCTGAATTTTTTAGTTCCCTCTTCTATAGCTGTTTTATTACCTAGAACAGTAAGGTCTCTACAACAGGCTTTAGGTTCTTCAGTTGCTCTGGGAAGGCGTTTCCTCTACAACAGCAGGAAACAACTGAACTAGTTCTGGCATAGGGACCTCAAGGAGTTTCCCTATGGCAAAGGCTTGCCATGAATATTCCTCCTTGGCCTATATTCTTTAGTCTGATGCCTGCCATTGCCATACCTTCCACATAACCCAGAAGGGAGGGGCATTCTGAATGGATTATTCTTAGAAAAAACATTGTTTCTAGGAATATCCTGTCTTTGTGACTTTGCCACAATTATAACATTTGACATTTTGATTTGTCCTCAGACGTCTAGAAATTACCCATCCATGCATCAACATGTTCGTGAGATGCAATATTAATTGTATCTCAGATCCATTCCTCCAAAGCTGCTGACCTTGCTTTTAATGGCCGAGCTATCCCTTCGCATACAGAATTGACGTTTCAGAAGCCAGAGATTCAATTATTATTTGTCTAGCTTCTGAATTGGGTATCATTCTATTTACTGCTGAAGCCAATTTTTGTAAGAATTTCATAAAGACTTTTTTGGGGCATAACTTTAGTTAATGAGCCGGGCGGTGGTGGCGCACGCCTTTAATCCCAGCACTCGGGAGGCAGAGGCAGGCGGATCTCTGTGAGTTCGAGACCAGCCTGGTCTACAAGAGCTAGTTCCAGGACAGGCTCCAAAGCCACAGAGAAACCCTGTCTCGAAAAACCAAAAAAAAAAAAAAAAAAAAAAAAACCAAAAACAAAACAAAAAAAACAAAAACTTTAGTTAATGACTCAAATTTTCTTTCCTATTTCTCCAATTCTATCCCAAGCATTCAGAGCTCTTGTGTGGCATAAATCCAGGGTGTGGTCACTACAAATCACCTGCCTTTCTATAGTAGCGTAATCTCCTCCAAGAATTTGATATTGGGAGATTTCTCTGTCTTTATTCCATTGTTCAATAATCTTAGCCTCTTCTCTGAACCAGGTACTCCATTGTAATTGTAAACAAGGCTCTAAAACGCCTTTAACCAAATCTATCCAGTTGTTAGGGATAATTCTATTACAAACTGACCACAATTTTAACAGTTGCTTCACAAAAGGTGAATGTAATGCCATATGAGACTATTGCTTCCTTGAATCTCCTTAAATGTAACATTGGCACAGAAGTCCAGTTTACTGTAGCAGAGTCTCCGCCACTTGGCAATTCCTGTAAGGTTACTGGAAATATTAAGGTTGGTTTTCTGAAAACCTTAAGCTGTTCCTCTCTGTTCTTGTAATGCAATGCTGAAATTTGCTCTCGATTAAATTCTTCTGTCTGGGTTTAAATATCTCTGTGATCTGTTTTATTAGGTTTTTCAAAGGCCTTTATCTCAGATTAACCAGCTTTTTAATAAGACAAAAATAATAAAGCTAATGTTTACATAAACATCTAAATTAGATGTCCTCTCATGTCATTGCTCCATTCTCAGACTGTCCAGCCTATTATCATACAGAGACCCAAATCTTTCCATTATAATGTTTTTTTTTTCCATTTTTTAATGTGGGGGAAAATCTCTTTCTTTTAACTAATTCCTCCCTTTAAGAATTCCCAATTGTCTTACCAAATCTACCGACAGTGTTGATGAAGGTGTGAGGCTTATCGCTGCTGCATAGAACAGTAGAGGCCTGACTGGATTTCAAGGCAGCTGCCTAGTTTGGCAGCAGCTTGAGAAAGGTGTCAAGGAGATCCCGCAACCCATGGGGGGGCAGCGACACTGTTTGAAAAACACACATGACATTGTTCAGAAAAAGCACGTGTGTTGAGGAGCTGCCTGAAGGCTAAAACAGAAAAATCCCCAACTAAGTCAAAGGTTGAGGAAAAAAGAAAAGCCTAGCTGGGTGGGGCTGGAGCCCCCTGTGTAGCTCCAGTGGAAGCCTCAGGTGCAGCTCCAGCCTGTGCCAGCAGCTTTTATGTGAATTTGTACCCCAGACATTGGTCGCCAAATGTAGCACAAATGGTAGAAACCCAGAGACAGATACTGGGGTTCAAGCTGAAGATCAGAAAAACAAAACAACCAAGCCACTAGAAAGTCTTACCTCTACCAAGGCTGGGCGACTGCAGACTGAGCCCTGAGCCTCTGTCTCCTCCTGTCTTATATTTCCCTTTAGAGCTGGGATTAAAGGCGGGTGACTACATTGTCTGGCCTATAGTGGCTTAGTTTTGGCCTCTGATCTTCAGGCAAGCTTTCTTTATTCAGACATAAATAAAACGTCTGTATAAATATTTATTTTTTTCTCTTAGCTTGAGTTCCTGACTCTGTGGTACAGGTGAACAGGTAATGAAATCGTCTCTTTTATCCTACTTGCCTGGTAAGTACCTAAATCCCATAAATACATTATTTTTGCTCAAACTTTTCTGTATCCTTATTCTTCTAGAGTATCCATATTCTGTTTCTTTGTCCAGTATAGTTTTGATCCATCATGGATAATCTGTCGTCAGAAGAAATTCAGCTAAGGGCTCACCAAGTTACCGATGAGGTGAATGATTTTTTTTTAACTTGAATTTTTTACTACATTTTAATTAATTTAGTTTCCAGTCTCTCTCTTTCTCTCTCCCCTCCCTCCACCCGCCTCCCCCGTGTGTGTGTGTGTGTGTGTGTGTGTGTGTGTGTGTGTGTGATGCATGTGAAGGTCAGAAGTCAACTTCCAAGGGTCATTCTCTGTTCTCTCCTTCCATCACGTGGATTCCATGTTTGGTATAAGCACTTTTACCTCATGAGACATTTTGCAGGCCCCTGTTTCCATTTCTACAGAAAAGTGAGAGTGGTTTTTTAGAGACCACTTTGGCTTTTTCTTGGTCCCTCTAAGGTGGTTAGTATTTAACATTTACTTGCAATCCTGGAAGGAATTATGAACTTTAATGATTCCTTAAAATCTATATTAATAACATATTTCTGCCTATCTGTGTGAAATTGCATTGACTCCACCATCTGCAGTCTCTTAAGGAGTGCCTAGTAGGAAGAAGATGAAAGTGGAGTGATCTCCTTTTTTGCTTTCTTGTAAAGAAGGGGATGTGCTGGCAAGTTTTAACAATTAAGTAGCATCATAAATATAGCCTGTGATCAATTTGTTTTCCTATAGTTTTTGGAATGCTATAACTAACTTTGTATTTCTTCCTAGTCTTTGGAAAGTACAAGGAGAATCCTGGGCTTAGCCATAGAGGTAAGAAATGTTCAATCTTCACATATAGAAATGTATGGAAGGGGTATTAGCACTAGCTGTAATTGATGTTATTTGAAACCAGAAGCTGCTGAAGACTGTCCAGTGATGCACTGATAAGCCATTTATTTTTTATTTCTTTGAAAATATTGGAATATGGGCAGGGAAGATAAATTTATAATAAGCTTCCGACTTAATTGCTTTAGGGTTAATATGTGTGGCTGCGAGACAGCCAGTTCTGTTTGTGATGCTAGGTCCTGAGAACTTGGTTTCGATATGAACCTTTGTCATTTGTCAGGATTTGCAGGCTTTGCTGTTATTTTAAACTGTTTTCTTGTACTTTCATCTTCCTTTCCCCCTTTTAGTCTCAGGATGCAGGAATCAAGACTATTACTATGCTGGATGAGCAAGGAGGTGAGTTGAAGCATTGAAGAAACTCTTCAGTTTGACTTACATTGCAAAAGTCCCTATAAAATCAGCCTCTTAAAAAATTCAACCTTCGGCCGGGCGGTGGTGGCGCACGCCTTTAATCCCAGCACTCGGGAGGCAGAGGCAGGCGGACCTCTGGGAGTTCGAGGCCAGCCTGGTCTACAAGAGCTAGTTCCAGGATAGGCACCAAAGCTATAGAGAAACCCCGTCTCGAAAAAAACCAAAAAAAAAAAAAATTCAACCTTCTCTTTATAAGATAAGAGTAATATACTTCTTCCTTGTCTTATTTAAATTCTGGTATCGTGGTCATTGGGATTGGGATGAGAGGCAACAGCGCCCAGCTGGATACAAGTCAGTCAGACAAGCATGGCTCACTATGTGCGTTTGTCAATTGCACATTAACGTGGCATTCTTTGATCATTGTCAGCGAGTTCTAAAAGAGGGCTACATTCTGGTGGCCTTAGTTAATCCCGCCTGGCTTTCATTAAGGTCGTGACTAAATGCTAGAAGTGCTGGGATCTGGTCCGGTTGCAGTAGTTTCTGACCAACCCTCACATGCCGCTGGTGAACAAGTCATTCTACAGTGAGGTCCAGGATCCTCTCGATCAGTGTTGTTTTTCTGGTACTGATATTCACTGGCAGGTGATTGGTAGAGTGGAGGTTGCAGCTTACTGCTGGGTAACAATAGCATTTTCACTGGACGTCTGTGAATGTAACACACCACAACTTATTCTTAGAACAACTAAATCGCATAGAAGAAGGCATGGACCAAATAAATAAAGACATGAGAGAGGCAGAGAAGACTTTAACAGAACTCAACAAGTGCTGTGGCCTTTGCGTCTGCCCTTGTAATAGGTAAGTTGTTATAAATCAAGACCTTTTAAAAATAAATCAGTACATGAGGAGATCCTTGCCTACTCCATGCCCAGAAATAAAGTCAGAAGTATAACCAGATAAAAGGGCCTAAGTTAGCAACTTTGTTAAAAAACAAACTGAAGGCTGATTGGTGGTGTTGCACGCCTTTAATCCCAGCACTTGGGAGGCAGAGGCAGGTGGATCTCTGAGTTCGAGGCCAGCCTGGTCTACAGAGCGAGTGCCAGGACAGGCTCCAAAGCTACAGAGAAACCCTGTCTCGAAAAAAAAACAAAAACAAAAACAAAACCCACAAATTCTAAATGCCAATATAGTGTGATTCGGACTCTTAACTATGTTTTACAAACTTTTGTTCCTGTCTCCTATGTTCTATGTAATGAAGGAAGTAGGTAAATTTTTTTGAACGAAGAGGAAGGCTCCTCTTTAGTCTAGAATAGGATTTGACTCTAAGTTGTAGGTTAATAGACAAAATAGCAATGAATTCTAAGAGTCACAGATGAGAGAACATGAGTGGTATTGGTGTGTCCCTGCCTGTGGGAGAGAAGGTACAACATGGCCCTGAAATAGGCTCTGCCCTCCAGCCATGGCAGCATTCTTTCTCGGTGGGCAGAGCGGAAGCGTTCTGTAACAGATGGGGTCAAGGGCTGCTGTGGCAGAAGGGCTCTTCCGCGAAGAGAGCAGAGCCCAGTGCAGATGTCTACGGGAGCCCCCTTCTCCCTGTGTCTTTAGACTATTGACACCTCGGCTGCCATCGTGTCTCTTGTTCTTGGCCATCCCCATTTCGTCACTGTCTAGATCTTTCTGACCTTACCTGCCAATCAGCTGTAACACGAGGCCCTCAGACTCGCACAGCATCCTAGGCCTCCTTGTTCTAGCTGTGCTACTAGACCAGTATGTAACAACGTGGATTCATATATTCTCCCCTTCGTTCTTCCCCACTCTCTCTCCTTTCCTTCCCTCCCTATTTTCCCACTCCTTTTCCCTCATCCACAAATCTATAATGCTCTGGAAGACAAGAGTCATATTTTTTTGTTTATTTTGTTCCATGGTGGTGGGATTAATAACTGCTGCTAACTATTGTCTTAGTATATTTGTGATCACATGCAGGGCTTGGCACATGGCAGGCGAGCGTCCACAAAGGAAGCCTGGGGGAACTTGAGTGCCGCAACCAGTACTTTCTGCTCATAATAGGCTTTAGAGTTTTACTGAGGAATATTATCCTTTGGGCACGCTCAGGAAAAATGAAGTATGCAATGGCTTAAATTGTTTTCTTGTTTCTTTTTATCTAGATTCTCAGATGGTGCTTGTTTCTTTGAAACCAGGCAGGCATTTGAATGCATCGTGTGTAAAGCTCTAATCCGCTCCTGTTCTGTTTGACTGACATTCTCTGTTGTCTGCCTCTCATTCTCTCACTTAATCTCTTCCTCTCTTGCTTACTAAAAACGAAGCTCTAACATCAAAAGACGGGCTCAGTAACTGATCAAAGGGAGCTTTAAGACGCAGTCTTGAGGTGCAGACTGAGCTGCTAACCTGCTGTCTAAAGGTGATGCTCCAAATGGCTTTTCTATGCATGTGCATGGGTTTTGTGAGTGATGGGAGCTGTTTCAAAAGCTGTGCTGTGGTGTGTTGTGTGAAGTGCATTTGTTCTTGCATTAGACTGCAGATGGACATGACAAGGATCCTCATCTGTTTTAACTCCCGTAGACTAATGTACCAAAAGCAAACTAAAAGCACTCCTGACATTTCCTAAGCTTTAAGTGGTTGGCCTTTGCAATCCCAGCCTACACTGTAGTTCTTTTAAAGGTGGGGAACTCAGGCTGGCTGCATCTTTCTGTTCCATCTCACACACTCTGGTGCCTGGAGATTGCTTCTATTAAAGTATTGCTTCTCTGTATTTTAATTTCCCATGATTTAGGCCACTATCAAATCAAGAAATTAGTTGTCAGTCTAGTCATCATTAGTCCTATTTATAATAAAGTAAATATCAGTTTTAAGTGTGCCAGGCATGATACCCCACATCTTTAATCCTAGCACTGGAGAGGCAGAGGTAGACAGATCACTGTGTTCATGGTCAGCCTGATCTACAGAGTGAGTTCTTAGACAGTCAGTGCTATTTTAAATCAAAACAAAAGAACAACATCAAAAAAAGAAAATTTAAATTTTGTGTTATATAATACTATTTTTTTTAAACTTTTTTTTTTAAACATTTTTATGGTTTATTTAACTTTATTTTATGTGCATTGGTGTGAAGTGTCAGATCCCCTGGAACTGATCGTCAGACAGTTATGAGCTGCCATGTGGGTGCTGGGAATTGAACCCGGGTCCTCTGGAAGAGCAGTCTGTGCTCTTAACCACTGAGCCATCTCTCCAGCCCAATACTATTTTTTTATATTGAGATAAAATATACTGTATTTTGAGATAAAAGTTTTTCTCTTCACAAATGGCTTTAATTTGTTGCATAATTTCTATAATATCAATATGTTAGTTTTGGTTTTCTATAATTTCAAATTGATTAGTAGAGCTAATTTTTCATTAGAGTGAAACCTTCCAGATTACTGTATGTTGTAATGCCTAACTATCTTAATTTTTAATCTTTGTAAAAGATTATGATTCATTGTTAAAAAATTAAGTATCTCATTGTCACTTTTGTTTTTGTTTTATTTATTTATTTATTTTTTGTCTTTGAGACAAGATTATACTCTGTTAGCCCAAACTAGCCTTACTCAGTCTTCAGAGCCCTGGGTTAGCAGGTATGCCACTGTGCCTGGATTTTATTACTCACTTCTGAGTTCATTACTCTCTCTCCCACCTGCTCTACAATCTGGCATCCTAATAAAAACTCTACTTATATTACCTCAGTTAATACTTTTGGCTGTTGTGCTCAGGATTGGAGCTCAGTGATAGGATGCTGGGACTGTTGAGGCCCCTGGGGTTATTCCCCACCACCACAGATATACAAAAGAGCAGAAACCACTTACTCTCATTTTAAAAATATTGAGAAATATTGTTTTGTATATTATTACTCTGATTTAGATTTTTGCCTGGAACTTATATGTTAATAAAGTATACATGACTAAATTAACATAATTATTTGAAAATTAGATAATTTCATCTTGTTTCAGGAAAAATTTAACATAGTTTGATTGACAAAAACAGTATTATAAATATAAAAAGTAATTATGAGAGTTTTAAGATGATGGAACCAAGAAAAGTACTTGAGAACTAGATTTTTAATATTCATAAATTTCTCCTTTAAGGGCCTACAAGATGGCTCAGGAGGTAAAAGTGCTTGTCACCCGGCCCTACAACCCAGTTTTAATCCCTAGGACCAAGTGAAAGCTCGATACACTGGTGTGCATCTGTAATCTAGCTCTCTCCATCAGGTTGAGTGCAGAACTGCCCTGAACTTGTCAGCCAGCAGCAGCAGCAGAAACAAACACCTCAGCAAGGTCGAAGGCCAATTGAAACTGCCCAGTGAAGTAGCTGTCCTTTGACCTCTACAAAGCAATTATGAAACCTCCTCAAACCTAGGATAAATAAGAATTACACTATAGGAACATTGTGCTTAATTATTGTTTATAGAAAAATAAAAAGAAAATTAAGTAAAGTCTTGTCTCTAACAAAGTAATCAGTAAAAGGCAGTTTTGAAGTAGCCGTTTAAAGGTCACATGACACAGTGAGGTGTCATAACCCTGTAGTCCTAGTGCTTGGGAAGTGGAAGCAAGGTGGGTGGAGAGTTGGCCAGCCTGGGCCACATGGTTACATCCTGTCTCAAGAAAAAAGAAAAGCACTTCCCTGAGCTGCTCTTTCTTGGCAACTGTATCCATCAGTTGAGGAGTGCATTCCATGCATTGACTGCCTTAGCTACACCTAAAACTTTAGAGGGGGTTATTTTGTTTTGAGTTTTATTTTGATACAAGGGCTCACTGTGTAGACCAGGCTGGCTTGAAACTTCCCAGGGGTCCAGCTGCCCAGCACAGCCGTCTGCACCTGTCTCGTTATAAGAACAGGAATACAGGCTGCAGGTGCAGTCCCCCTCAACAAAGCTCTCACTTGGGTTCAGAGATGAAAATCAGTTTGGGGCTTGTGTGGCAAGCTCTCTCACCAACTGCACCCGTCCCTCCCTGTGCCCAGAAAACTTTTAGTTGGAAAAGACCTAACTTGTTTTTTGTTTTTTAATGGAGAAAAAGTAAATTCCAAAATGACCGAGTCCTATTTTTTAACAGTATGATCAGGTATTTAGCCATTGGTTGTCCAATTTGGAAATAATCCATGTTTTCCTTCATGATATTTTGTTTATTCTTAAATTTAAAAATAAGTGTGAGGCAAACTTCTACCGTTAAAACAGATAGGGATTTGGGAGCCGGGCAGTGGTGGCGCACGCCTTTAATCCCAGCACTCGAGAGGCAGAGGCAGGCGGATCTCTGTGAGTTCGAGACCAGCCTGGTCTACAAGAGCTAGTTCCAGGATAGGCTCCAAAACCACAGAGAAACCCTGTCTCAAAAAACCAAAAAAAAAAAAAAAACAAAACAGATAGGGATTTGGGGACTTTTTGTTCATTTGCTAGAGTGCATGCCCGACATTTGAAAAGCCCTGGATTGGATCCCCAGTACCACATAAGCCCAGCACTAGGGAAGCAGAGGCAGGAGAAATTCAAGACTATCTTTGGGTACATAATGAATTTGAGGTTAGCTTGGGTTGCATGAAACCAGGTCTCAAACAAGCAAACAAACAACCCAAAAATCAAAGCTGGGTTTGATGGTGTGTGCTTTTAACGCCAACACTCTGGAGACAGAGCCAGGCTGATCTCTAAGCTTGAGGCCAGCCTGCTCTACAAAGTAAGTTTCAAGACAGCCAGGGCTACACAGCAACCCTGTCTCGAAAAACAAAAGCATAACACAAACTAAAACAACGAAGCCTCATCCAGAACAACTCTAGTTCAAACAGCAGAGGACAAAGATGGTCCTCTTGTTACCTTCGTGGACTGATTTCAACGCACACATCAATCTCTGATTCCCCTGAGAGTCTTTGTGTGTCCCAGAACATCTTTCCTAAGGATTTTTTCCCCTAATATCCATTAACCTTTTTTTTTTCTATAAAAGGCTCTAAACTGAAAGACTCAAAAACATCAGGTTTCATTTTGCTACTGTCTTAGCAAAGATTTGGAAGTATTTGGATCTTTTAAAAATGAATAAATGGCTGATATTAGTGATTCAGGCCTTTATTTCAAGCACTTGAGAGGCAGAGGCAGGCAGATATATCTATTAGTCAAGGCCAACCTCGTCTACATAGCAAGTACCAGGACAACCAAAGCTACATAGTGGGACCCTGTCTCAAAAAACAAACAAAATGATTAAATGTTGGTAGATTTATCTGATTCATCCCTTTTGTCTGTTGCCATTAAACATAGTACAGGTAACCTAGTGCCAGAAGTCTTATTCAAGGTAAAAAGCGCTAATCATTTTAACTCCCCTTTTTCTGCTTTTTGGTTTGCCTATATCCCTGACATTTATATAGGACGAAGAACTTTGAGTCTGGAAAGAACTATAAGGCAACATGGGGAGATGGTGGAGACAACTCACCTAGCAATGTAGTATCTAAGCAACCAGGACGGGTAACAAATGGTCAGCCTCAGCAAGCCACAGGAACAGCCAGCGGTGGATACATTAAACGGTATGTCAGCTCTTCCTCCTATACCTCTTCTAATGAATGGCTCACTTTAAAAACTGTGTGTGGCTAGACATAAGCCCCAACTCAGCAAGTAGTCTGTCAGTCTTCCTCCTTTCCCTCTGCTCTTCTTCTTTCTAAGAGAGGGTTTATTTTGACTTCTCATTCCAAAGGCTCCATGGTAGTTTAGAAAGAAAATCATGGCAGCAGGAAGGTTGTTTTTTACTTTTCGGCAGACAGTAAACAGTGAGAAGGGAGTACAAAAAAAGCAGAGCAGCCAGGTGGTGGTGGTGGTGGTGGTGGTGGTGGCCTTTAATCCCAGCACTCAGCAGGTAAAATAGGCAGATCTCAGATCTCTGTGAATTTGAGGCCAGCCTGGAGAGAGAGTCCAGGACAGGCTCCAAAGCTACAGGGAAACCCTGTCTCGAAAAACCAAAAACAAACAAACAAAACAAAACAAAAAGGAAGGAAGAAAAAGCAGAGCTGCCGTCAAATCCCATACCCTACTTTCTACTGTCTCCTAGTAAATGCCATAGTTTCAGTGTTCTGAGTTACATAGCACAAAGAAATAGGGTCCCTACAGAATGTAATCAGGCTCTGAGGCAGAAGAGAGGTCCAGCCTCGATGGACTGAATCTCAAACAGCTGTGCAGAAGTATATTTATTGTTATACCAAAGTTGTTTTTTGGGTAAAACAAATTCCTCATACCGAAGTTCCTAATTAATATGTTTCGTGAAGGGAAGCATTATACCCCTGTAACTTTAGTCCTTATGGTGCACTGTTTGCAGTACTTAGTAATACAAGACAGCTCAGGTGTGCCAGGATCACCTTGTGACCAAAAGCATAGTCATAAAAGCTATAAAGCTCCTTCAGTAAAGCAGCTCTGTCGATAATAGAAAACAATGACTGTTTTCTACAGTGGTTTCTTCAAGGTTTAAGTACTTCCAGAAAACAACTGTTTTATTCTGAGGTTTACTCTAGATACAATGACTATTAGGTTTTCTACTGCATTGTAGTTTTCCAGTCTGCTTTAAAGTAGTAGTTGTTTAGATCTGAATGTGCGTAGATTGATTTGAAGGTTTATTAAGCACAGATTGGAGGCTGGAGAGAAGGCTCAGCAGGAAAGGAGCTGCCATGCCTGCTGTCCTGAGTTCAGTTTCCAGTTCTCATATGGTAAAAGGAGAGAACTGATTTCCATAACTTACCCTCTGGTCTCCACACATGTGCTGTGACATGTATATATGCATGTGCATGCACACACTACAAGTAAAGAAATGTAGAAGTTAAAAATGAAACATACAGATTCAATTGGGCTTGGAGTCCGAGGTAAGAGGCTTTCTTTAACCTGGGAGCTATAGGCCAGCCAGGGTAACATGATAAAGCTATCTGGAATGGGAGCCAAGTTGCTTTCCTGGTAATCCTAGCGCTTGGAAAGCTGAGGCAGGAGGATTGCCAAATTCAAGGACAGTCTGGGAAACAGTGATTTCTAGGCCTTCCTAGTCTATATAGTGAGATTCTACTGAGGAGGAAAAATTTTAAATAAAGAAATACAGATTGAGTAGATCCACTCACAGTTCCTGATTAGGCAGATTTGGAATGGAGTATGAGAATTAATGTATTACCATAAACAAGCACCTCAGCGGTGCTGGAAAATATACTCTGAGTCGCTGTCCAGAGTTATGTTGATCATATTCTATGTGGCTCTGACCAGCCTTTGCTGTTTGTTTGCTGTTTTGAGACAAGGTCTGTGTAGCCCATGCTGACCTCCAGTTTGTGCTGATCTTTCTGCCTTAGCCTTCTTATTGCTAGGATTACAGGTATGTGCCGCCATGCTTGGCTTTTAAAAACAAAACCAAAAATCCCTTTTATTATTATATGTGTATGTGTGAACATGAGCACACATATATGCCATAATGTGTATGTGGAGTGCAGAAGGCATCTTTTTTGGAGTTGGTTCTCATTTTACCTTTACATGGATTCCATCAAGCGCAGCAACCACCCCACCTGCTAAGCCATCTTGCTAGCCTGTGCCATTCCTGCTTGCCTCCTTTCTTTTCTCTTTTCACCCCTTCTTGATTTTGTCCATTGTAACTCAACAAAAATTTCCGATTTAACTCTCCTTTTGTGACAGTATAACTAATGATGCCAGAGAAGATGAGATGGAAGAGAACCTGACTCAAGTGGGCAGTATCCTAGGCAATCTAAAGAACATGGCTCTGGACATGGGCAATGAAATTGATGCTCAGAACCAGCAAATACAGAGGATCACAGAAAAGGTAAGAAAGTAAGACCACAGAACAATGAGATAGCCAGTCCAGTGATACTTTAGTGATGACGTCTGTGCTGGGTACTTTGGGGGGAGGGGGGATAAACGTCATCTACTCAGAACAGTGCTGGTGAGCTGGCAGCACCAACATTTCAAAATCAAACGGCCAGTCTTGCTATTTTGCTCATGGCAGTTGGTTCATTGTGAAGACACAGGCTTGGAATGAAGTTTAACCTAAAACTTTCCGTGTGAAGCTAAGAGGGTATTATGTGGAGCTGGTGAGGTGGCTCCTGGAGTAACGGTGCCTGCCACTAGGTCTGATCCCTGGGATCCACACAGTAGAAGGATAGAACCAATTCTTACAGTTTGTCCTTTGACCTCTATACACATGTACATACACATAATGAATAAATAGACAAATAAATAAAAAAATGTAATTTTAAAAGAAATTTAAGCATGTACTGAGTTGCCATATGGTGGTGGTACATGCTTTTAATCCCAGCACTCAGGAGGAAGAGGCAGGTGGATCTTTGTAAATTTGAGGCCAGCCTGCTGTACAAAGCTCAACCAAGGCTGTCTTTAAAAAAAAAAAAAGAACAAAAACAACAAAAAAAGAATATACTGAATAAGTTGGGTGTAATGAAGTACACCAATAATCCTAGCACTGGGGAGGCAGAAGCAGATGGATCTCTGTGGTGAGTTCAAGACCACCCGGGACTACATAGAGAATCCAAGGACAGACAGAGTCTAGCTGGTGATGCACGCGTTTAATCCTAGCACTTGGGCAGTCAGATATATGAGTTGCAGGCCAGCCTGGTCTACAGACTTAGTTCCAGGACAGCCAAGGCTACACAAACCATGTCTCGAAAAACAACAACAACAAAATAGTAAAGAAAGGAAATAGAGTTATATGTGGCTGGAGAGATGACTCTATGATTAAAAGATACACTTATTGCTTTTTAATTTGTTTGTTTGTTTTTTGAGACAAATATATATATATATCTTTGACTGTCCTGGAATTCACTCTGTAGACCAGGCTGGCCTTGAATTCAAAAAGATCCACCTGCCTCTGCCTCCCAAATGCTGGGATTAAAGGTGCTTGCTACCGTGCTCGGCTGGGTTCATTCCCAGCAACCACATCAGATGGCTCCCAGCTGCCTGCAACTCTAGCTTTAGGGAGTATGACACCCGCTGTCCTCTTCAGGCACTTGCACTGGAGCCACTTACAGGATTACCATAAAATGCTGTCGTCTGGGTTTGGGGTGTAGATTACACATCATTTTAATTTAGATGCTTCTGTGGGTGGCAGTACATCTGTTCCAAAGATCTCTGGCAAGGTTATTTTAGTCTCTCTTGGTCAGAACTAGGGTAGCTCCAAATGAGACTCCTGTCGGAGAGCATCAAAAATGAGCTGGGCATGGGATTACATACCTGCAATTCCACCTCTCTAGAGGGATGGGAAGATCACTTGAACTCACAAACTCAAGGCCAGCCCAGGTAATAAGTTGTAGTTTCAAAAATGAATAGAGATGGCAGGGCTCGAGAGATGGCTCAGTGGTTAAGAGCACTGACTGCTCTTCCAGAGAACTGGGGTTAAATTCCCAATGAACACATGGCAGCTCACAGTTGTCTGTAATTCCAGTTCCAGGGGATCCGGCACCCATGGCAAGACACCAATGCACATAATGAATGAACAAACAAACAAACAGAGGTGGCTCTGTTGAAGTGCCTGCCATCCATGCAAGCATAAGGACTTGCATCTGGATCCCAGGTTCCCACATACAAGCCAGACGTGGTGGGGCATGTGTGTAAACCAGGGGTGTGGGTAGATTCCCAGCACCCACATGGCATCCCACTCCATTCCAGGGATCCGGCATCCTCTTTGTGGCTTCCACGGCACATGGTGTGCAGATACACATTGAGGTGAAATACCCGCACACATTAAACATTTTGCTTTTTTATTGTACTGGTGATTGAACATAAGACATCATGTGTGCTTGACAAGTGCTCTACTGAACTGTATCCTCATCCTCTTTCACTGTTATTTTGAGACAGTTTGACCGTAGCCCAGGTTGCTGTTGAGCTCATGTCAGTCTCTTGAATGCCGAGATTATAGTCATATGCCCATATCAAGGTCCCAAGTATATAAAACTGTGCATGCGTATGTGTGATATTTGTAATGAACTATACTCTCATCCCCCAAGTCAACTTGCGTTGAAGTGTGATTTGTGAACAAATACTGAGATTTTTCTTTTTCTTTATTTTTTCCCTCCAGGCTGACACCAACAAAGATCGGATTGACATTGCCAATACAAGAGCAAAGAAACTCATTGACAGCTAAAGCCACTGCTGTACTTCTTTACCAGTTTCTCCGTTCTCTAGCTCCTCCTAAGTCATTACCTGTTCAGAGTTTGAAAGTTGGTGAAAGAAGGACCAGAGGAGGAATGCCTCCCTACTTCTTCCTTTCTGTCCTTTGGGGTAGGTTCCTGCTTAGGCTTCACTACAGCCTCTCCCCGTTCACACTCCTAAGCTGCTTTCCGTGCATCACACCCAGTCCATCATCCTCCTCACTTAGCATCTTTGCTTTCAAGATTTGGAAGCATTGCCAAAGAGCCATGAAGTGTGGGTGTCTGTATAAGTAGCTTTTGTTGTTGGTTGGTTGGTTTGGTTTTAGTTTTGTGGTAAAGAGCAAGAGGAAGGAAGAAGAATTGAAGTTGTTAACTCATTAAAGAAACTACAGGTCAGGAAAACGAAACAGGCTAATGCCCGGGCTGGGAGGTTTTACTCATGCATTTTTTTTTTTTACATCACTATTTCGCAGCTTCTGCTCCAAAGGAGAACACAGTGGGTTTTCTTACAGTGAGCTTCACTGAGTTTGTAGTGATTTGTATATGTACATAGGTTCTGGGATCCCGTTTCATACTGCACATGTAGAAATTCTCGTATCAGGAGTCATAGCATGGTCCCATTGTAGACCTGTTAACCTCGTGAAGTTGTCATTAATCTTTTAAAGATGTACATATATATATGAAATATAAGACTTCCTCACTAAAGCAGGGCTTCAAAATTTTGGGTAAAGTTTGACAGTGTATCATGTGAATTCAGATTTACCTCAATACTAAGAATTACGTTTAGATATGAAAAAGAAAACTTGTTTTGATCTCAGGTAGCAAAATAGATTACTTTGGATTTTGTGTAGTTTTAGACATTTAAAAAGTTATAATTTGTTACTAAAAGTTGTTTAGGAAATAAGGCCTTCAGATTAATCATTGATGACTGTACTGCCACCCCCTCTGCTGTATGTTCAGAGTCACGCCTATGTAGATCCTGCAATGCTGGGAATGCTGAGTTGCTGTTGTCACCTTTGTTTAAGAATTAGCATCTGTACACTTTAGAGCTACCAAAGTAGATTGGCTTGACCAATAACCATTACTTGATTCTTACAATTAAATTTTGTAACTAATGGTATTGTTCTTTCAAATAGGCAACATGTTTCTGACTTATTTGTGGGGGCGATCATTTAATCAGTTAACAAATCGAATAAAGCAAATGTCCACCCATCAAGCACTGCAACTGAACGCTGCAATTAGCTCTTTTCCAATTTTTATTAGGAATGTTTATAGGAGTTTCTGTGGCTGTTCACGAGTCCGTTCTAGTCATTAATTGTCTTAGTCATTTGAACTTAAATCCACTGAGTATTTCTTTTTTTTTTTAAATATTTTATGGTTTATTTAACTTTTATTTTATGTGCATTGGTGTGAATGTGTCAGATCCCTGCAACTGGATCTTCAGACATTTGTGAGCTGCCATGTGGGTGCTGGGAATCAAACCTGGGTCCTCTGAAGGAGCAGTCAGTGCTCCCAACCACTGAGCCATATCTCCAGCCCCCACTGAGTATTTCTAACTGGAAGTTAGTTACAAGTCATTTACTAAAGACGACACAGCTCAGAAACATCCCAAGGGTGAGGAGGACAGTATTGAAGTTAAACAACAGAGAAATGCTCCGAAACAGGATGGATAGTTTGTCAGGTAAAGGGATTGAATGTATAAAGTATAACTAAGTTTAAAACACTAGATAGTGCTATACCTAAAAGTGCTTTTCTTTTAGCATTGATCTGGCTAAAGAAACGGTACTGCAAGGTGGGATCCAAGGTTTAGTTGGTTGGAACATGTATTAAAGCACCCAGTTGTCAGTTTTTCCTTTGCTCTCATTGGCAGGTATGAATGTGTGCCTCTTTCCGTGCCTTGGTTTCCTTACTTATAAATGGGAATTAATTAATCCTACTTCATAAACTAATTCACAGAATGGTAATGCCGAGAAATCTCTTAGAGTAAGCAGGGCTCAGAGGCTACACTGGTAATCCCATCGCTGGGGAACCTGAGGCAGAGCCAACCTATGCATTGAATTGTGGGCCAGCCTAAGCTACATTTAGATAAAAACACCCTCCCCCCCCACCAAGACAAACAAAAACCTTAGAATGGTGCCTGTCAGGTGTACATGTAATAAATAATAGCTATTTTCTCTAGAATGGCGGGAGTTCTTCTTGGTCAAAGATCCGTGAATTTGATGAAAGAGAATAAAAGCAAAGAAACTGTTGTCCCTTCCATTATTTTTGAGAGTTAATAGCAAGTAGTTAACATGAGCTGGAGTCATCTGTCATCTGGCTTCGCTTTTTCATTTTCTAGTATTGTGACGTTGAACACAGTCCCTGTGACTACAGTTAAGAAATAGTGTCCCGCCGGGCAGTGGTGGCACACACCTTTAATCCCAGCACTCAGAAGGCAGATGCAAGCAGATCTCTGTAAATTTGAGGCTAGCCTGGTCTACAGAGCTAGTTCCAGGACAGCTAGGGATGTTACACAGAGAAACCCTGTCTCCAAAAACAGACAAACAAACAAAAAAAAACAAGTATCCTGTACCAAACCTTTTCTCCTTTTTCTTTTTGGTTTCTTGAGGCAGGGTTTCTCTCTGCAGCCCTGGCTGTCCTGGAACTCAATCTCTAGATCAGACTGGCCTCAAACACAGTATTTGCTTCCCTTTTCCTCCCCGATGCTAGAATTAAAGGCATGTGCCACCACCACCAGGCATAAACTTTGTATTCTTTTAAATTAATTCTCACCTTGCCTCAAAACAGTAAAGCTCAAATTTCATCTTTTGAGTCTTAACTTGAGCTATTCCCATTTTGTTTTTTCTTCAGTTTTAATTTATCCTTTATTCTCACTTGATCTTTCCTTATTACATATGGGTTATGACTCTCCCATTAAAACATCTAAATTCTAAACATCCTATAATGAACATTTAAAATTAACTTTTTAGGACTGAAGTTGTAGAATTACTCAGTTCACAGGGTGTTTGCCTAGTATTCAAGAATACCTAGGTTCAATCTTGTGTCACCATAAGCCAGGTGTGGTGGCACGCCCCTCTAATCTCAGTACTAGGTCAGAGATTATAGGAAGATCCAGGAGTTCAAGGTCATCTTCAGCTATACAGTGAGTTAGGACAATCTGGGATATGTGAAAACCTACTCAGAAAAGGGGGGCGACAGTGAGATGGCTCAGCAGGTAGAGTCACCTGCTTCCAAGCCTGACAAGCCAGGTGTGATCTCCAGGACCCACGTGGTGGAAGAAAGCCAGCTCACAAAAGTTGCCCTCCAGCTTCCACATACCATGGTGTATGCAAGCTTATACACACATACACATAAAATAAAGTGTGATAAAAATTAAAACGTGTTATTTGAATGCTGGTTTCCTGGGTGATCTCATTTCCTAGTTATCCTGATTAGGTCCCTAGTTTGATCTGATACTCAGATCACTTATCCTGAAGTTTTGGTTTTCTGCCTCTATTCCTGTATCATTTACTCAACTGTACTTTTAGGCTTTATAGATAAGATAAATGGCTTATTTCATTGAGTACCGCTGTGTTGTTTTTATGTGTCTTCTCACTATAATACATACCTGAGAAGTATTCCCTATATTTACAGATGAGAGTAAATTGCTTAGAAAGCTATTAAATAACAAACTCTGGATCCAGACCTTGACCCCTCTGAGGATGGAGCCCATGATCCTACCCCATCCATATTGTGACTCCAAATGAAAACTTAAAGCTTATTGGGTAGTTTTGTTTTGTTTTTGTTGTTTTTAAAGATTTTGTGTATGACTGTTAGGTTTGCATGTATGTAGGTACAGCACACATATGTAGTGCCCAAAGGCCAGAAGAGGGTGTTGGATCCCCTGGAACTGGAGTTATAGATGGTTGTGAACCATCCTGTAGGTATAGGAACTGAACCTGGGTCCTCTGCAAAAACAAGTACTTTTAATCACTGAGCTCTCTCTCCAGCTCCTTAAAGCGTCAAGCACTTTAATCTAGTAAGAGAGATAAATATAGGCTGTGGAAACCATTCTATCAACAGATGGGGGAATAGTTAATTCGGATTAGATTTAGGAAAGGAGCTTAGACATAGGGTAGGACCACTTGTGGTTTTAGCACTTGTGGCTCTTCTAGAGGATCTGGGTTCTGTTCCCAGCCTCCACAAGGCAGCTCAAAACTATCTGTAGCTCCAGTTCCAGAGAATCCAATTCCCTCTTCTCAACTCAAACACAGAAAAATAAATCTTCATGATGGCTACTGAGCAACTGACGCCACCTATCCCCAATAGAGAAAACAACATGGGGAAAAGAACACCTGAACCAAATACAAGGCCAGAAAGGCTGCTTCATGTAAGCTCTTGTGATTTTTTTTTAACTGTAAGATAGTATTAACTATTATTGAAAACTACTAGTATATCCTTAGCCAAGAACAGACTTCAGAAACCAGTCCTGGCGATGGCTTTGAGCGTTCTTACCAGTGACAATCTGAAAACTGTGTGCCCTCACATTCTCTTAAGCACGGTTCCCAGTTCCTCAGAAACGTCTGAGCGACACAGTAGATTTCACTGCTCATGAAACACATTCCAAGTTTACTTTCAAAGAACAAAGCACCACTCAGGAGATCACAAGCTCTTCTTTAAATGATTGACATTGCTTCCAAAGTTCATTAAAAATATTTTATTTAGTATGTCCTCTCATTCAGAGAATAACCATGATAAACATAGGTTAATTTAAAATATTATAGCAATGGTTTTCTTGAAGGTAATTTGATTAGTACAGTTATAAATACAAAAATGGGAGAAATTACCATAAATAACACATGATTTTTAGTAAAGCTCCAGGAAAATCTTGATTATTAAAATTCATTTAAAATCTTACAAGTAGGCTTAGTGAGGCGCATGCCTGTAATCCCAGTACTTAAGGGGGTAGAGGCAGGGAGAATGTAATTCCGAGGGCAGCCTGGGCTACATAGCAAATACCTAAATTGACTAAAAAACAAAAATTTTACAATTTTTGCATATACTTTTAGCACTTCTGAGCCCCCTACCAATAAGGCACCCACAATAGTAAAAAAAAAAAAATTGCTACTGCAGCCTTGTGGAGCATTCCTTGGTGGCTGAGGGGTTGGTGCTCCTCTTGGTAAAGCTTGCTTTGAGATAGCTACATATTTATGTACACCCCAAGTTCCAAGTGGAAGCACGGAACAAAAGCCTAAATCCTTAACCATACAAGTTGCCCACAAATTAGAATTTCATAAAAATATGAAGTGTTAACACAGAGGTGATGTGGTAACTGACTTTATGAAAGCTGGCCTGCTACAACCCGAGAAAGTCTCCAGCTGTGGTATGGAGTCGTCCTGTTAGCAGGCAGCATTCCCTCAATGAACAGCAACTACCTCCTGGTTTCTTAGATGCTGGTTTTGAAGACCAGCGCTGGCCATCGCCCTACCCATGGCTCAAAATGAAAGGCTCCTCCTGCCTCCTAAGTCCTCTCCTTTAGCTTATCAGAAAGTTATTAAATGAAATGTCATCTGGAGCATCTCCCACATCAGGAGCCTTTAGCTCGGCCAGATTCCAACAGAGCTTCCAAGTCCGTGTCCTGTAGGGTTCTCATGGTCCTGTAGAACATCATGCAAACTTCTTCTTGGTGGCTGTGAACCTCTCCATGTACTAAAAACACAAGAGAAAAATACACATATGGTAATTATGGGCAAATATAAGGGGTTTTTTTTGTTTTTTTTTTTTTTTTTTTGGTTTTTCGAGACAGGATTTCTCTGTAGATATGGAGCCTGTCCTGGAACTAGCTCTTGTAGACCAGGCTGGCCTCGAACTCACAAAGATCCGCCTGTCTCTGCCTCCCGAGTGCTGGGATTAAAGGCGTGCGCCACCACCGCCCGGCTAAGGGTATTTTTTAAATTTAGGTTTTTAATTTTTTTCTTTCTAATTTGACTTGGTTCATTTCATACAAAATTTACTTTTATTTTTCCTCTCCTTTTTTAAAAAAATTTATTTATTATGTATACAGTGCTCTGCCTGCATATATCCCTGTAGGCCAGAGAGGCACCAAATCTCATTACAGATGGTTGTGAGCCACCATGTGGTTGCTGGGAATTGAACTCAGGACCTTTGGAAGAGCAGGCAGAGCTCTTAACCACTGAGCCATCTCTCCAGCCCCTTTCCTCTCCTTTTTTGAGACAGATTATCACTATGTACCTCTGGATGGCCTTTTAACTCAGAGATCTCTCTGCCTCTGCCTCCCAAGTGCTGGGATTAAAACCATACAACCACACCCAGGAAACTCTAGTTACTAAAGCACATTGATTTTTCTCATGTCTATTACTAGGAAGATATGCAGAGTGTGGAAAAAGTCATCTTGGCCCAAATACAGTCTGACCAAGTCTTAACTGCCTCCATAATGTGAATCTGGCGATGCCAACTGTAGACATTACCTAGGTTACCTCAGCATTTTCTCTGGCAAGACACCAGAAATGTGGAAGATGCCAATACATACCTTATCATAACCCTCTAGTTCTCGAAGTTTCTTTATTTCAAAGAGATTGCCTTCCACAGCGAGCAGGCAGATCTGGGAGTCGCTGAGGATGCTCTGTGGAAGCATGCTGAGCTCGAGGCAGTTTTCCTCCAGGCGCAGGACTTTGAGGCGTGGGCAGCAGGAGATCCTCACTGAGATCTGAGAAATCTGTCCAGCAGCAAAGCAGAGGGCAGAGAGCACAGCGGCCACTTCTTACCACACTGAAACAGACCTCGCCTGTGTCCTAGTTACTCTTCCACCGCCTCCGTCTTCTCACTACCTACTCGTTGCAGAAGCCTCTGTTAACAAGCCTTCTGTTACTCCTCCACTTTCAAATGATGTGAAGGTTACCAGTAGTTTTTCAGAAATAAAAACTAATAATAAAAGCACTGTACATTCGTTACAGAAAACATGAGAATCATTAAGTTTGAGGGAAAAGTTTCCAGTAACCTGCTACTCAGAAACAACCACATAACCATTCTGACACCTGCTGCTCCCTTGCCAGAGGCAAGGTTCCATGCTCCCCCCATGCACTGCTACATTGACTGGGCCGTCCATCCTTTCCTTGAGACTTCATCTTGTGCGCGACTCTAGGTTTTTCCTCTCTTGAATTTCTTCTGATTTTGTTTTTACATCTATTTCTTATTTTCAAGCAGAAACCCCTAATGCTTCATATTTTACATTCTCAAACATCTCCTAGAAAACAGTCATTCTTAAAGCTATTTCACTTATGACTTCAAAATCTGAATCAACAGTCCTGCCTTACTAATCTCTAATATAGTTTTGTATCTACAATTTTCACTAAAACATTGGGATGTCCATTCAACAGCATTGTGTAGGGCCTCCAGGTCAGTATCAGACACTTTGTCTTCGATCCATTCAGTTCTTTGGCCCATTAAATGCTCCGAGTCTTTTCCTACCCATGCTGCAGTGATGTGGGATTTCTCTCTATATGCTGTGATTACCACTGATAAATAAAGGAACTGTTTGGGGCCTATAGCAGAGCTATAGGGAAAACAGAGCTGGGGAAGTAAGCTGAATGCTGGGAGAAAGGAGGCGGAGTCATGAGAAGCCATGTAGCCCCCCCAGAGACAGACACCAGAACTTCAGCTGATAAGTCACAGCCATGTGGAGATACACAAATTAACAGAATGGGTTAAATTAATATGTAAGGGTTAGCCAATACAAAGCTAGGGCTAATGGGCCAAGCAGTGATTTAAATAATATGGTATCTGTGTGATTATTTTGGTTCTGGGTGGCCGGGACGAACAAGCAGCCCCTGCCAATGCTGCAGGATGAACCGGAGTCTCATGTATGCCACACAATTACTGTACCTCTCAGCTGCTGTCCAGTCCCAGGTCACTATATTCTATTGATTACCTCGTATCTCCAACCCTCACCTGGGAATTTTATTGCAAATGCAGATTCTTAGACCTTTCACCTTAGGTTCCCCAGATTATTCAACTAAGGTCTGAGAAACCTTCCAGCTACATGGTATATCTAATCCATTTTTCCTTAAAAATCTCAGGGAAAAGATGAAGCCACCCTCAGAGTGAATGTCATAATAATGCTAACTATGGTCTAGCAGACCAGTAACCTGTACATGGTGGCTAATATACTGAGTTGTACACACATGGGACATAAAAGCTACAGAAACTAAGGGCTCTCTAAGCTCGTGTTTCTTTCATCACTGCCTCATGCCTAGAGCAGAGTGCTTTTCCAAACAACCAAGAAGATTCAAAACACGGCAAAACATTTCAAATTTAAAGTTGCCAATGATAAGCTCGCTCCAGAAAAACTGTCACTTAGGGATTTTTCAACGGAAGGATACTTAACCAAGCCAGAGAAAAAGATGTCTGAATCTTAGATTTAATGGGTTTAGGTCTTATTCTCTATATACCATCCCTGCCCTGGCTCCTCACTGAGTGATTGGTGGTGTGAAAAGGAACTGAAGATTTGCAAAACTTCCAGTGTGTGTGTGTGTGTGTGTGTGTAAATATCTCACCATTACTCTTCTGCCTTCTGCAAAACACCTTGAACACTATTACATAGTCACCATCAACGCACTCCCTGACATTGGGCATTGAAGTAAGTTCAGTTTATGGATTATATCTTTTAGCCTCTGATATCCTTGAAGAAACAGGAAAGGATTGGGAGACCGTAAAACCAGACATACACAGGGGAGGGGGGCAGATCTCTCTCAGAAATAAAAGTACCAACCTGGTTCTGGTTGAGATTGAGTTCGATGGCCTGTAGCTCCCCTACTGTGTCGGGTATACTCCGAATCTGGTTTTTAGAGAGATCTACTACATCCAGATGCCGCAGGCTGCAAAGTTGGGGTGGTAGTGCTCCCAGCTGGTTCCCAGAGAGGCTCAGGGTCTTCAGGGCAGAAAGCTGCCCAAAGGTGGATGGTAGCTCTCTCAGGTGATTGCTGTTTAGACTTAGAGTCTCTAGTTTTTTCAGATTACATAATTCATCGGGTAGAACAGCTGGTAAAGAAATTTTTTTTTAAGAATCTGATAGAACTAATGAAGTTTACAAAAAGACAGTGCAGTCTGCTTCATTTTGTTTTTGTTTCTATTTTTGAGACAGGGTCTCATTAAGTTGTCTAGGCTGGCCTTGAAATTATGATCCTTCTGCCTCAGCCTCTTGATTAGCTGGAATCATAAGGCCTAAATCACCAGGCCCCACTTCTTACATAGAATTCTCACGTCACGTTTAGGTATCACATTTTACCAACAGTGTTCAGAAGATTAAGGAGCCATTAAATGCAGAAAAGCATTTATGGGTATAGTAGTTTCGTTTTGTAATGGGGCCTCGGTATATTCTAACAACAATCTAGGGAGGTTTTGAAGATCCTTCCATTCCACCTTCCCGCCCCCAATTAGATAACTCTGTTTACACCTTATCCCATAAGTCTTCTGAGTCCAAATTAACCTAGTAGTAATGATTATGCTACCCAAGGAGGCGTGTAGATTTAATTGCAATAGGCAGAAAGCTTCAATACTCTTAACATTCTGCATCTCCTGAGCTGATTTCGTAACAAAATCAGTTTGTAAGAGGAAAAACACCCTTCATAACTGTTGCTCACTAGCAAAAGCTAGCCAGCACAAAAGCCATACTCAGTTTGTTGTTGTTGAGGGAGAGGCTCTTCAGCAGAGCGAACTTTCCTATAAGCAAAGGCGGCAGGCTGTCGATCTTGTTGTTGGACAAATCGATGGTCCTTAGATTGCTTGTCAGCTTCTGCAACTCTGAGGGGAACTGAAGATAGGAGTTCATAGCGTGGAAAATCCCGCACCAATAAACTTGGCCACCCGGCCATCCCTCTCCCTTTTAGTTTCTCGGTCGGGTCCCCTCTCATCTCACCTCGGTCAGACCACGGTCTTTAAGCTGAAAGACACCGGTTTTCTGCGCTGTTTCCACATGAGCGCGGAGGGCACTGTTTCCCATCCTAGCGCCGCGGCTCAGTTCCCTGCGGGAAAGAAGCGTAGCTGTCACCGCCCAGTCTGGACTTAGAGCCACCCGGTAAACCTCCCGTTTGGGTCTCCTGTCCCAGTTGTCACCTTCTGCCTATCCCTACTTCCTAGGGGGCAGCCAGAGAGTGTGGCAAGGAGAAAGCAGGCTGGTAGACAGCGCTACCACAAGGTCCTGTTGCTTTGGAAGCCGAGCTAAGGCCGGGGAGCCTCCAGCAGCCGCTGCCGGATCAGGGGGCTCGAGACTCGCCTCCTAAGGCTCCGTGCAGATAAGGCTCCGCCAGGGAACACCCGGGACCCGCGCTCGCCTGAGACGCGCTCCCAGGGCTTCCGCCCGGGCGGGAACGCCCTGTGACATCATCAAGCCGCGCGATCGTTCGTTGTGTGCCTCTCACTCCCGGCGCCAGTTCCAGAAGTGTGGAGGAGCCATGGCTGCCGCGAACCCGTGGGACCCGGCGTCCGCGCCGAGTGCGGCTGGGCTACTGCTGAACCACTGGGTGGCTTCGGGGATGGTCACTGAGGTACGCCGGGGCCCGCGACGGCGTCATCAAGGGGGCGACAGAATTCCGCTGTGATGTGAGGTGGTGGTCGTGGCTGCGCGGGGCGGGAGTCGTCCTCCAGTTGAGGGCTGTGTTGAATACCCTGCCGGTATCGTCCCTTGGAGACTGTGGCCGTGACCATTCTCCCGTGGGTTCTTTAAGTGTGAGGGACCGAGCAGATGGCGTTCCCAGTACTCTGTGGTTTTGAGTGTTTGCAGGTTATCCCGGGCTACTTGTCGGAGATGGAACAGCGCTCTGCATTTTTCTTTTTTAAAAATTCCACTGATACTGCTTCCACTAGACCAGCGATTCTCAACCTCCCTAAAGCTGCAACCCTTTAATACAGTCCTTCATGTTGCGGTGACCCCGACCATAAAGTTATTTTCGTTGCTACTTCATTACTGTAATTTTGCTACTGTTATAAGTTGTACTGGAAACACCCGTGTAAAGGGTCGTTCAACCCTCAGAAGGGTTGCAAGCCAAAGGCTGAGAACCGTTACACTAGACTGTAGAGTGGGGGCAGTGAGAAAGAAATACTAGCCGGTACTTAAAACGAGCATTTCCGACAACGTCTACTTGTGGAAATTATTAAAGTATGTTTGGGGCAGGAGGACTTGAGTACAGAAGAACTCCAGTGGAGATTTTTTGGTGGGAGCATCTTTTATTTATTTTATTTTATTTTTGATTTTCGAGACAGGGTTTCTCCGTAGCTTTTTGGTTCCTGTCCTGGAACTAGCTCTTGCAGACCAGGTTGGCCTCAAACTCACAGAGATCCGCCTGCCTCTGCCTCCCTAGTGCTGGGATTAAAGGCGTGCGCCACCATCGCCCGGCCTGGGAGCATCTTTTAAAGGTGTGTGTGTGTGTGTGTGTGTGTGTGTGTGTGTTGGAGTGTGAATAGGGGAAGCGTTTGATTTTGAGAGGAGAATAATAAAGATTAGCCCAAGAAGTGGTTGTTTTAGACATGTACACACATCAAGGAGGGAGACAGAAAGGGGAGAAATTGAATATGTGAAGGAAAAATAGAAAATGATAGAAAGGAATAGGGATTCACTAAGGACTTTAAGATTGAAGGGAAGAGCTGGGCGGTGGTGGCACACGCCTTTAATCCCAGCACTCGGAAGGCAGAGGCAGATCTCTGTGAGTTCGAGACCAGCCTGGTCTACAAGACCTAGTTCCAGGACAGGCTCCAAAACCACAGAGAAACCCTGTCTCGAAAAAAAACAAAAACAAAACAAAACAAAAAAAACAAAAAAATAGATTGAAGGGAAGGAAGAAGTAGTAATTGAAGCCAGATGTGATGGCGCTCTCCTTTAAGCCCAGCACTCCAGGGCAGAGGCAGGTGGATCTCTGAGTTGGAGCACAGCCTAGTCTACAAGTGAGTTCCAGGACAGGCAGAAAAACCCTGTCTCCAAAAAACAAAAACAAAAAGGAAGTTGAGGAAAGTTAGTAATTCATCTGTAGAAATTAGTGATGCAGACTTGATAGAAGACTTTTTTTTAATTCATGGTAGAGGTTTTAGAGACTGCCCTAGCTTTGGTCGATCTCCAGCAGCCCCACACAATTTTAAGGGTGATATCTAACATTGTGATTCCGTGCCACTCCTCTAGAAAACAGCTTCTGTGACCTTTGTTCTGTCTTATCTCTCTATTGGAGGATGACTAGGTGGTGAAAGAAAGGTAGGTTTAACTATTTGAAAGATAGTGACATATTTTCATTTGGTTATGCTCCAAGAATTGCTTTAGTGGCCTTACATCTTCGGTATGTTTCTGGCAAGACTGCGTGAGCCATGGGGTGTTATGGGCCATGTATAAATGAGGAAGGTGTCTGAGAGGAGACTGACCTCAGAATCTTCTGTTACATTTTTCTCAATGTCTGTCCTCTTCTGCAGTCTCCATGTACTCTCCCGTGAGAGCCTCAGCTTTTAACTTCTTTGCTATATTGTCTCTCTTTGACTGCCCTTTAGCTAGAATTAAACATGAGGAAAATATTACAGACTGCAAATCTATTTATATAGATGGAAAGTAGATAGCATTTATTGGGATTGAACCAAGGGCCTCATACATGCCAAGCACCTTTCATTCTCTCACTGAATTACACCCTAGCTCCAGTCTTGTTTGAGACTGTGTCTGGCTACATAGCCCAGGCTGGCCACAAACTAGTGATCTTGCTTCAGCCTCTTGCACCTGCCACTCTCCCTTCTTTCTTCCCTTCCTTCCTTCCTTTCTGATGTGTGTGTCTGTATCAAGGTGGGGTACCTGGAACTGGAGTCACAGACAGTTGTGAGCTGCCGTGTGGGTGCTGGGAATTAAACCTGGATCCTCTGGAATAACAAGTACTCCTAACCACTGAGCAATCTCTCTAGCCCTTCGCTTTCCTTTTTAACTGTTATTAACCTGGTACACATCCTCATCATTTTGCCTGGAATACTGTAACAATCACCTATCTAAATAGCGAACTTCTAAAATATGTATTGTGTATGTCATGTGACTGCTTCACCAGAAAATGTTTCATTCCTCCCATCTTTGCCTGATGACTGATGAGAATAGCATTCAGTGTCTTCTGTCATTATGTCCTTAGTGGAGTAGATACTTGTTCTGATTATAGATTTGCCTTTCTAGCATGTAATGCTTCTGCCAAAAGCTTACCATCTGTGTACTTATAGAATGTCTTTTCCACTGTCTTAGTATTCTGCACATTATTACTTCTGACCAAGGAACTCACTTCATAGCCAGAGAAGGACAACAGTGGGCTCACAATCAAGGAATCCATGGTCTGAACATGTTCCCCACCGGCTGCCTGATAGGACAATGGAATGGCCTTTTGAAGACAACCTCCAGTTAGGTGGCAGCAGCCTGAGGACTTGGATAGGGTTCTCCAGAGGGTTGTATATACTTTGAATCAGCATCCAATGTATAATACGGTTTGTCCCATAGCCAGGGTCCATGGGTCCAGGAATCAAGGGGTTGGAAAGGGAATGATTCTTTTCACTATCACCCCTAGTGAACTACTAGGAAAATTTTTGATACCTTTTCCAGTAACCTTAAGTTCTGCTGGTCTAGAAGTTTTGGTTCCAGAGCAGGAAGTATTCCTGCCAGGAAACACAACAAACATTCCATTGACAGGAAGCTCAGACTTCCCTCTGGTCACTTTAGGCCAACAGGCTACGAAGGGAATAACAATGTTAGGAGGGGTGACCAGTCAAAATTATCAAGGAGAAATTAGATTGCTTCTCCATGATGAAGGTTAAAGGATTATGTCTGGAGTGCAGGAGATCCTTTAGGGCATCTCTTGGTTCTACCAAGTTCTGTGATTAAAGGCAATGGGAAACTACAATGGCCGAACCCAGGGAGGCACAGACCCATCAGGGCTGAATGTATGGGTCACCCTCCAGGAAAAGAACCAGGGTCTGCTGAGGGTGGAGGAGATACAGAAGGCCGTGTGGTCAGTTACATAAACAAGGATTGTAATTGTTTCTGTTATGTTTTGTTAAGAAAGTGTTTGTGCAAATATTTGTTTTCTTTCCTTTATTTCTTTATCATGTAATGTCAATTAAGAGAATATCAGTGGTTATCATATTTATGTTTCGAGATACTAAAAGAATGTCCCTCCAGGGACATTACACCTGTTCTAAAATTTATAGTGCATTTGCAGTTTTACATGTGATAGTTATGTTAGGTATAATTATGATCTGGTTATTGTTTTCATTTGGAAATTAAGCATGACAGAAGCACTGTAGTGTGTCAAGTTGACAAGGGGTAGACTGGTGATGGCTGCTCTTGGTTGTCAACTTGACTACATTGTGGAATTAACTAAAACAAGAGGCTTGACACCCTTGAGGGATTTTTCTTTATATCTCTTTTTGGTAAAAGATTTATTTATTTACATTATGTAATGCCAGAAGAGGGCAATAATCTCATTGTAGATGCTTGTGAACCATCATGTGTTTGCTGGGAATTGAACTCAGGACCTCTGGAAGAGCTCTTAACCTCTGAGCCATCTCTCCGCCCCCGTTTTTTTTTGTTTTTTGTTTGTTTGTTTGTTTTTGTTTTTTCAAGACAGGGTTTCTCTATATGACAGTTTTTGCTGTCCTGGTACTCTTTGTAGACCAGCCTGGCCTCCAATTCACAGAAATCCACCTGGAAAAGGTTTGGGTTTTGTTTTGTTTTACTGGTTGGTTGGTTGATTTTTCAAAACAGGTTTTTCTCTAGATAGCCCTGGCTGTCCTGGAACTCACTCTGTAGACCAGACTGGCCTTGTACTCGGAGATCTGCTTGCCTTTGCCTCTGGGATTAAAGGCCAGTGCTACCACTGCCTGGAGGGATTTTTCTGAATAAATTGTTTGAAGTAGAAAGATCCATCTTTAATCTGGATCTCTTGAAGTGGGAAGATCTACCTTTAATGTGGCCACACCTGCTGATGATGGGGTATATAATAGGATGGGGAAGAAGGAAGTGCTTGCTCTTTGCCTGCTTGCTCCTGTTATTGCTGGCAACTTAATTCCTCACTGTCATGAGGGCCTACTTCATGTCCTGTCATATACTGAAGATCAGCTGAGACATTCAGCTTTGTGGACGGAGTAGCAACTGGATTCTCGGACTTTCTGTTGGTAGAGAGTCATTGTTGGACTAGCTGGACCACAGCCTGTAAGGCACTCTCATAAATCCCCTTTCCATAGATAGATAGATTAATTCTATCAGCTCTGTTCCTCTAGAGAATCCTGACAGTTATGGACTCTAACTCTCTGAAAATGAAAACACAAATTAAACACTTTATTTTGTAAGTTGCTTTGATTATGTGTTTCATCACAGCATGAGAAAAGTTCCTAAGACATATACCCATTTATGCCTAGGCATACAATAGTAAACAGGCTCTCCCCTAAAAGTTTACCAGAGGACTCAGTTGCCTGCCTTTCTGCACATGCAGTTCAGGCCAAAATGTTCTTCCTACCCTTTAGGAATATACTTGTATAGAAATGGTCTAAGTTTGCTTGTTGCTATAGGCAGAGAAACTATATTAGTCAGTCATGGGGGTACATGTAGCGCAATGCAACTGAGGGGTTTTAGAGGATTCTAAGGTTGCTATGTGCATTGTTTGAAGAGAAAGTACATGTACTCCGTATGTGCTAGGAAAAGACCTAGTGTGCCAAGTACGTTGTTACAAGTGGAAATTGTTCATAACAAAAACCAAGTAGAGTCCTAGGCTAACTATCTCCTAATTTAGCTGCCTCTAAATGATGGGGAAATAATAGAGGAAGACACCAGAGGTTGACTTCTGGCCACCACATAAATGCGCACATATACAAATGTACATGAGCATGTATACACAAAACATGCGGTTCAGTGTGTGCACATATACACAAAAGCCTGGTGTTATGCTGTACACTTGAGAAGTGGAATCAGGAATGTCAGAAGTTCAACGTCATCCTTTGGCTATAGCAAGCTCAAGGCTAATTTGGGCTGCATTTGTCCTTATCAAAGTAAAATAGAAGCAGAAAATATGCATTGCTATAGTTTTGATATGTTCTTTGTTTTAGGTGTAGTTTTGGACATGTAACTTTTATTTTATCCTATTTTGTTTTATTTTTTTGAGACAGGATTTCTCTGTGTGGCCCTGACTGTCCTGGAACTCTCTCTGTAGACCAGGCTTGGTTTAGGAGGTCCGTCTATCTATGTGTTGCTTTCATTGGTTAATGAATACAGAAACTGCCTTGGCCTGTTGATAGGGCAAAACTTAGGTAGGCCAGAGGTGGTGTTGTGTGTGTGTGGGGGGGGGGACTAAATGGCATGCTGGGAGAAAGGAGACAGAGTCAGTGAGAAGCCATGGATTCCCCGATACAGATGCTTGGGATTTTACCCGGTAAGCCTCAGCCTCGTGGCAATACACAGATTAATAGAAATGGGTTAAATTAATGTAAGAGTTAGCCAATAAGAAGTTAGAGCTAATGGCTCAAGCAGTGATTTAATTAATACAGTTTTTGTATGGTTATTTCGGGGCTACGCTAGCCGGGCCGCTGGGTCGAACAAGCGGCCCTCCTCCTGCAACACCGGGTGACTTCTATCAGAGATCCTCCTGCCTCTGGAGGGCTGGTGACATAATGTTATTTTTAGTCCTTTGTGTATGATATTTTAGTGTGCATGCTTTTTGTAGCTTACTGTGCTTTCCTTGTTCATTTTCCAATAGGAGATGTTAGGTACATCTAAGAAAATGGCTCCTTGCTTTGAGAACTTCTCCAGATCACAGCAGATCTCAGACATGAAAGCTAAAATCTACCAGGTGAATCATGAGCTTTTCACTTCTTCTCCATTTAAAAAGAGTGTAGTATGGTGGGGTGTAGTTCAGAGGAGGTGTGGGTACCTAACATACAAGTGTAGTAGCTGGGGTGTAGTTCAGAGGAGATGTGGGTACCTAACATACAAGATGTCATGGGTTGATACCTAACTCTAAAACAAACTCTAAAAAAGTCCTCTTAATTGTTGGAATAGCATTCTTTTGCAATTAAAACAGTGCCTGGGGGGCTGGAGAGGTGGCTCAGAGGTTAAGAGCACACTGACTGCTCTTCCAGAGTCCTGAGTTCAATTCCCAGCAACCACATGGTGGCTCACAACCATCTGTAATGAGATCTGGAGCCCTCTTCTGGCCTGCAGGCATACATGCAGACAGAACACTGTATACATAATAAATAAATAAATCTTAAAAAAAAAAAAAACAGTGCTTAGTGCATTGCTTTTTGTAGTAGTTAACTGTAATAAGAGGAAGGCAAGACACCAAAATGAAAGGCTCCAGTGACTTACTTTGGCTTTTATATAAACCATCCTTCCATCCCATTTAAGGAACGGGTATATATATGTCTTATACTGTGCTTCTATAGCATGTCCATTTTATCAGTCTGTTAATTAAGCCTTTAAAAACTTTAGGACACTTTCTGAGTGAGTTAAACTTTCCTTTTGTTCCTCATGTAGAACAACCTGGAGATTGAACTTCTGAAATTAGAAAGAGATACAGCAGATCTCATTCATCCTTCCTATTTGGGTAAGTTGCTTGCTTAAGAGAGTAACCATTAGGATTTCAGCTTGATCTTGAATTACTGTATATAAACACCAGGTGGCAGAATTATAATGTCATAACCTTTCCTAGGTATTGTCCCAAAACTAACATGTTTTCAGGGTTTTTTGTTTGTTTTGTTTTCTTACTATATAGCCTTGGCTAGCTTGGAACAAGTCCACTTTACTTGACTAGTGAAAATAGCGTATAGAAAGTGACCAGGTTGGCTCCTCTATTAATCTCCCTTTCTGATGCCACAAGAAAATATCCAAGGCTGGGTAGTATACGAGGAAAAAGGTTTAGCTTGCTTACAGTTCTGGAGGTTTCAAGGCACACAGCTCAACTAGGGTAAGGCCACAGGGTGGATGCCATTCCAGTTCTGGAGCTCTTGGTGGACAGACGTCACACTGAAGACAGGAATCCAGAGTGACTTAGGTGTAGGACTCAGTCTCACTCTTGTAACGCCCATCCCGAGAAGAATTACCAGTAATCAGAAACCAGGCATAACTAAGATTTTGTTTATGTTTTTTTAAAGGGTAAGCAAGCAAAGTTTAAGAACTAGAGATGGCTCTTTGGTTAAGAGCACTGGCTGCTCCTCTAGGGGACCCAGGTCAGTTGCCAGCACCAACATGGCAGCTCACAACTGTCTGTAACTCTAACCTTGAGGAATCCATGCCTATGGGCACTAGGCACACACATAGTATATACACATACATGCAGGCCAAACACTCATAGACATAAAAATAAATTTTTTTAAAAAAGTAGTAAAATAATAGCATTCTGAAGCAGGAAGGGTTTTTGGTTTTGTTATATTTTGTATAGTTTTGACACAGGGTCTCACTATGAAGTGCTGGCTGGCCTGGAACTCACTGTGTAGACCAGGCTGGCCTTAAACCTCTCAGATTCACCTGCCTCTACCACCAAATCCTGGGATTAAACTCATGTGCTGCCATGTCCAGCACTTGGTAGGCAGAGGCAGGTGGATCTCTGGGTTTGAGACTATCCTTTTCTACAGAACTAGTTTCAGGATAGCCAGGGCTACACAGAAAAACCCTGTCTCAAAAACAAAACAAAAAAAGAATAAAAGATCATGATATTCTGGATGACTCAGCAGGTAAAGGCATTTGCCATCAAGCCTGATGCCTTAGTTTAGTCCCTAAGACTCACATGAAGTAGAGAACCAACTCGTGAAAATTGAAAATTATCTTCTGACCTTCACACATGACCTTGGCACACATGTAGGCTCTCCTGCGCACACACACACATACACACACGTACACTAAATGTAATTTTTTTTGTTTAGTTTTTGTTTGTTTGTTTGTTTTTTTGTTTTTTCGAGACAGGGTTTCTCTGTGGCTTTGGAGCCTGTCCTGGAACTAGCTCTTGTAGACCAGGCTGGTCTCGAACTCACAGAGATTCGCCTGCCTCTGCCTCCCAAGTGCTGGGATTAAAGGCGTGTGCCACCACCGCCAATTTAATTTTGTTTTTCAAGACAAGGTTTCTCTGTAGCTTTGGAGCCTGCCTTGGAACTTGCTCCATGTGACCAGGCTGACCTCGAACTCACAGAGATTTGCCAGCCTCTGCCTCCTGAGTGCTGGGATTAAAGGCGTGCACCACCCCTGCCCAGCTGTTTGGTGTTTTGTTTTGTTTTGTTTGTTTTAAAGAATAAAAAGTTGGGCTGGTGAGTGGTTAAGAGCACTGACTGCTCTTCTAGAGGCCCCAGGTTTAATTCCCAGCACCCACATGGTAGCTCACAACTGCCTGTAACTCCAGTTCCAGAGAATCTGACACCATTATACCAATGCACATAAAATAAAATTAAATAAGTTATTTTTAAAAAAAGGAATAAAAGGTCATGCAGTCTATAATCTACTTTCGAATATGTCCTTTTGAAAACAAAAAGGGTGTGTGGATGGGGAGGGAGGAAATTTAATTTTAAAATTTATGATTATTATATGAGAATAGGCCCTGGATTTAATGCAGAATAAAAACTAGATTTGGAAAATACAGGAAAGCATTTAGTACTAGAGTTTATTGTTAGTAGGAAACCTAAGAGAAAATAGGCATATAATATAAAGTTGATGTTACTAAAGAAAACAAAGTAACGAAGATGTTTACAGAGATTGTGAAGTTGATTTATTTGTTTGTTGTCTTCTTTTGAGATCGGGATCTCTTGCTTAGACAGGTCTAACTCCTAACTTAAGTGATGCTCTCGCCTCAGCCTGAGGAATGCCAAGACTACAGTCTGAGCCACTATATGCAGCCTTAGATTAATGCTGGCTTCGGTATTTTTACTATATATGTGTGTGGGTGTGTGCCTGGGCACTACGTGTGTGCAGTGCCCACAGAGGCCAGAAGTAGACATAGGCTCCCCTGGAAATGGGATTACAGATGATTGTGAGCTGCCAATGTGGGTCCTCTAAAAGACCAGCAAGTGACCTTACCCATTGAGTCATCTCTGCAGTCCCCAAGAAAGAAATTCTTAACAATTCTAAAGCATGCTTGTGTTGTTGCTAACTGTGGCTGCCATCTCTGGTTTATGTAGTTAAGAAGTGTGATATCCTGCAAAGCATGAATAGTCATCTGGAAGCCGTGCTAAAAGAGAAGCGGGCCATCAGGCAAAGACTTCTGAGACCCATCTGCCAGGAGAACTTGCCAATGGAAGCTGTTTATCACAGGTTAGATCACGAGGCAGAAATGGAGAATTATGCATGCCTTTTTAAGGTAGCTTTTGTTTAGACTGGCAGTTATGTTGTAACATAATTCACAAAACAATATTTTATTGATTGTATTTATTAACAGTACTACTGTTGATACATTAAACTGGAAAGTATCCTTTGTTTTTAAATAACTAATTATAACTGGAAAAAGAAAGGACTTTGTTTTGCCACTTGTATCTTAGGACTTATAAATTATGGCTTTGATGAAAAGTATTAGATTCCTAACATGCAGCACAATGATTAAAATCTGCTTTATTATGTATAGACTGTTTTTTATGAAATACATTGATTATTGCCTATATATAAAATTCTGTTGATATTTAACAAAGATAAAATATTAAAAGACGCAAAAACTGAAGCTAGGCATGGTGATGCATGTCTTTAATGTTAGCACTGAGGAGGCAGAGGCAGGTGGATCTCTGGGTTTGAAGCCAGCCTGGTCTACGTTGTGAGTTTCAGTATCAGGCCTACATAAGGAGACCCTGTCTCAAAAAGACAGATCAGGGGAGGGAACAAAAACTGGAAACGATGTGATTTTTTTTTTTGAGACAGGATCTTATATAGGCTGACCTCAATCTTACTGTGTAGTTGAGGATGAAAAAATGGACTATGTTCTTACCTCACTAACCATGTGTCTCAGAGTGTCAGGCAAGTGATTTAAAAACAAAACAAAAGCCAGCAACAACAAAAAGATGAACTGAGCAGTGATTTTGAAGATTTTATAATGCAGATTCAAAAAATGTGTGGTATTTTGCAGTGTAGTATTTTTCTTTGTTGTCTTCTCTGTTCTCTGAACCAATATGAGGCTTTGTCTAGGGAAGTGTCTTCATATGAGATGGTTATTACCAACAGCTGAGAGTTTCTTTGTTTGTTTTTTAGATTTATTTATTATGTATACAGTGTTCTGTCTGTCTGTATGCTTGCTGGCCAGAAGAGGGCACCAGATCTCACTACAGATGGCTGTGAGCCACCATGTGGTTGCTGGGAATTGAACTCAGGACCTCTGGAAGAGCAGTCAGTGTGCTCTTAACCTCTGAGCCATCTCTCCAGCCCCTTGTTTTTGTTTTTTGAGACTGGGTTTCTCAATAGCTTTGGAACTGTCCTGGAACTAGCTCTTGTAGACCAGGCTGGCCTCAAACTTACAGAGATCCGCCTGCCTCTGCCTCCCAAGTGCTGGGAATAATGACACGTATCACCACACCCATTTCCACTGAGTGTTTTCTAGCCGTTAGAATTCAGTTATCATGAATAATGTGTCTTTCCATTTTAATTTTTTTTTGGGGGGGTCTTTTGAGGCAGGATTTTTCTATGTAGCCCTGGCTGTTCTAGAATTTGATATGCAGACTAGGCTGGCCTAGAACTCACAGATCCACCTGCCTCTGCTTCCTGATCACTGAGCACTAGAGTTAAAGGCTGGCACCATGAAGCCTGGCTCGTTCTATTTTTCTGTTTGGATGACAATTCTAAATTTTGCCTTCCGTGAAAGAGAACCTTCTCACCATTAATAATTCCATTAAAGTGTTAATGATGCTCCTTAGATTTGCTTATAAAAATTAACAGTCCTGATTAAAGGGAAAGAAACAAAACAGCTAAAGAAGAAAAGTTAAAGGGCTGGAGAGATGGCTCAGAGGTTAAGATCACAGGCTACTTTTCTAGCACCCACATGGCAGCTCACAATCTTATAACTCTAGTTCCAGAGGATCCAGTGCCCTCTTCTGGCCTCCGTGGGCACTGCATGCATGTGGTGCACAGAAATGCAGGCAAAACACCCACAGGCAAAGTAAATATTTAAGAGGAGGAGGAGGAAGAAAAGTTCATTTTTTTTTTCTCCTTGTGTTGCTTTTCTTTTCTAACCACTGTCACAGAATACCTAGCAGAAGAACTTGGGTGGGGAGAGGCTTGTTTTGGCTCACAGTTTAGAGGCAGTACAATCCCGCATTGTAGGGAAGGCATTGTGACTGGTGTAAACCCCTCGAGGTGTTCAAGGAGGGGTCCCTGTCTCTGAGGTCTTCCAACCACCAGGTTCCACTCACAGAGCACTGTAATGCCCTGGACTTGAAAACCCACCAATCCCTAACCCTAGAAAGCATCGCCCCCAAGAAATGCTCTATAAACCCTGTCTTCTGCTCAGTTCTCTGCTGCTTCTTACTCCTCACCCTAGTAGAGGCAGCCATCCTCCTGGATTTTCCCTAGAAATCTCTTATGTGAGGTTTCTTGTGGGATGCAATGTAGTGGTATATCTGGACTCCTGACTGCCGGGATACCTTTCCCTGTAACAGTTTCGTTGGGGAAATACCCCCCACCCCTACCCCTCCGGGAACAGTGCTGTAACACACTGTGAAAACACCTCAGCCCAGCCCCCAGAAGAGCTGTAATGCTTGCAGCGAGGAAGCCTTCATCTGCAGAACTGTAACACACACAGCTAGGGCAACTCCATCTGCAGTGGCAGGATTGTGGCATGGCTTGTTGACATCTTAACGGATCAGGATTTGGAGAGCAGCTTCAAGGACTGCCCCCAGTGATCTACATCTCTCCCAGCTAGTCCCTGTGCCCCAAAGCTCCAATGAATCCCCAAACAGTACCACCCAATAGGGACCAAGTGTCCAAACATGGGAGCCTGTGGGGTAAATTTACATTCACTCTGCACTCTCTTTCAGACATATGGTACATTTGTTGGAATTGGCTGTGACTTTCGTTGAGAAATTAGAAGCCCATCTTGAAACAGTTAGAAATACCCCTCATTTAAATGCAAACCTAGCGGAAATGGTGAGTATTACTAATATAGCTGCTCTTAATTCTTACACTAGAATCTCAACTGTGTCACTGTCCCAGTTAATTTTTTTGGTTTATGTTTTATTTTTCCCATAGTCTCATGTAGCTAAGGCTGGTCTTAGACGCCTAAATTAACAAACAAAGCAATGTATATCTATAGTGATATTTTATTATTTATGTTTTAGTCAATAAAGCTTGCCTAGAAACCAGACAGTGGTGTCACACACCTTTAATCCCAGGATTTGGAAGACAGAGGCAGATGGATCCCTGTGAGTTCAAGGCCCCCCTGGGCTACATAAAATCTATGCAGAAATAGTTCCCGGTGGTGGTGGCTCACACCTTTAATCCCAGCACTAGGGAGTTACACGCCTTTTATCCCAGCAGTACAGGGGACAGAGGCTCAGGGCTCAGTCTGCAGTCGCCCGGCCTTGATAGAGGTAGGACTTTTCTAGTGGCTTGGCTGCTTTGCTTTTCTGATCTTCCAGCTTGAACCCCAATACTGTCTCTGGGTTTTTATTATCGTGCTATGTATTTCATCATGACATTCTCGTGGATGTGTTATTCCCTTTGTTCTGCTGTCCTCTCCTTCTCCATCCAGTTCCTCATGTCCCTCTTGCTTCCTCTGGATAGTGTCTCCTTTTATTTGCATGTCACATGTATTCTTTTTACCCTCTCTCACATCCCGCTAGGTCTCTCCTTTCACTGTTTCTCTTACATTCATAACACAGACATACAGTTAAGATATAGGCTACAGCCGGGCGGTGGTGGCGCACGCCTTTAATCCCAGCACTCGGGAGGCAGAGGCAGGCGGATCTCTGTGAGTTCGAGACCAGCCTGGTCTACAAGAGCTAGTTCCAGGACAGGTTCCAAAGCCACAGAGAAACCCTGTCTCGAAAAACCAAAAAAAAAAAAAAAGATATAGGCTACATATATGAGACAAGACTTACGGTGTTTGTCTTTCTGAGCTCAACTAATTTCACATTGAGTTAGTCATTATTAAAATCATAAAACAGATACATTTTCTTAACCAAGCATGGTACCCTACACCTTCTAGTATTTGGGCGCCTGAAGAAGATTGTTGTGGAGTTTGGGACTGGCCTCCACAATGTAGTAAGTGCCAGACTAGCTTAAGCTACAAAGTGAGATTCTGTCTCAAAACAAAAAGAAACATTTTTTAAAAAGATTACTGTAACATCATTTTCATTTTTCTACTCCCTTTCCATCTGCTTCCTCCTCCTCCACCCCCGTGATCTTGTTGTGTAGCCCAGGCTGGCTTCAAACTCACTGTCTTTTTGCCTCTGCCTTCCAAGTGCTAGGATTTTAGACACATACCGCCACACCTCACAAAATACATACTTTTTACTTTATAGGATTGAATTTGTCTAAATATAAAATAAAATTATTAGGAATTGCTGTAGTGCTTTCCTGCTGTGAAAGCCCTTTGCTGCATTCTAAGCACCAGAAGAAAAGAAAATTGCAGAATCTCAGACTTTAATCACCCTACACCTTTAGAAGCATTTAAGACAACTTTGGTGACACACATATGCCTGTAATCACAGCGCTAGGAATGCCTGTGAATTCCAGACCAGCCAGATATAGTGAGGAAGCTTGAGGTTATTTGTGTCGCGTTTGAAGTTGATGTTAAAGGAGAAGTGAGCTCACAGATAGACAGATAGTGTGATCTCACAGATAGATAGTGTGTGGTTGGATTGGGGGTGGAGACACGGTTTTTAAGGAATTTTTGCAGTAAGGGACTAGAAAAGATCAGATGTTAATTTTTGATGTATCTATTTCTGACATAATGGTAATCGGTAACTGATTTTTTTTTCTATTTTTCTTTATTTCAAATGTAACAGAGAAAGGCTTTATCCAAGATGGACAATTTGGTGAACGAGACAGAAGAACTGACAGAGAATATACTCAGGTGGCGAGAACAACAGAAGGAAATTTCTTTGTGTGTTCCCAAAATCCTTGCTGAGGAAAATTATTATCTTCACAAACTTGATAGAGTACCTCCTTTACCTTTTGTTTCTAAAGTGCATGCCCAAACTGTTAATGCCAAGTGATTGCCATATTTACTTTTGCTTAATTACGTGAAATCAAAGAAGTCCGTTTCCAGGTGATCTATGACAGGGAGATTTGGTAGATTTTGTTGTTAGCAACTCTGAAAAAGCCCTCTTCTATTGGAGTGCCGGGGCCAGGGAGATGTCAGCAGGAAAAGCTCTTGCTTCAATCCCTGGGATTCACATACCACTTTTTCATATGTTCCTCTCTTTGATAAAGCTACAAAAGATTAAATATATGTGTGTTAACCTACTATCAGTGAATTAGACACTCATCAGACAGAATCTGTATTATGATTCTGTGTCGTGTCTTTTAAAAACATTTCTGAATTGGAATATCCCGCGTCTGAAGGTTTTTGTGGTGACTATCCCTGTTGAGATTGCGGAATGGTCACACAGCGGGCCTGTTGCCCCTGAAGTCCTAATGAAGTGGTAGTTCCATGGCTGGCACACCAAGGAGACGGGCTGTGTGACCAGGCTGTGCAGGGAGGCTTCTGTGGGACACCTGCTTTCCTTCTGAGAGTCTAGGATGCTGGTATATACCAAGCAGAAAGAACCTTTGCTCCTGGTCCCTGAAAAACTCCTGGAGCACCACATCCATAACAATTTTGGTGGTAGACAGCATTTCACAGTGTCACAGTTCAATTGCTCTACTAGTTCACGGCTGGAGTGTGGTGACACCAGGTCTCTTATATCCCCTTAGCAGATCACTGGACCTGCTTGTCTTCTCAGGGGTGCCTGGGAGACAAATGCTGAGGATGAAGAACGATGAGAGGGGGAAGAAAAGGCATAATGCAATCAAATTTAGAAATTTTTGTTTCTATACTTCTTATATATGCCAAGGTAGAACTTGAACTTACTATGTAGCCCAGGCCTCCCGAGTGCAGGAATCACAGACATGTGCCATCACATCCGGCTGAAGTTTAGAGGTTTGTAATGGAATATATGATATATTTAACCTACCTAGGGCTAGTCATAAAATTAGAGACTAGTTTACTTAAAGTAGAATAGTAACAACTACCTCAAGCTGTTCTTGCTTACTTTGTTACTGTAAGTACTCTGGCTTATGTTTAAATCCTTTGAAACGTGTGCACCAGTGTGTCCATTCTGTTGCATTCTGTGTCATGGAGTTCAGTGAACCTTCTGTTCATCACATGTTCAATATAAGGCTTCACCTGTTAGATAGTAAAATAGATGTCCATAAAAAACAGAATCCTTAACCCTACACCCAGAAAAAAAAAAAAAACTATTAAAAACAGCAGATCATTATTTTGAGAAAGTCTACAGCTTTTACAAATGTACCGTGCAAAAGTGGTGTTGAGATTTTGACCATCACCCAGATAACTGATCAAAATCCTTATTTGTATTTTATCTCAAGTCTCTTTTAACATCTATTCATTTTCCTTGTATATTATGTGTAGATATATTCATTATCATGTTACCACTATTGTTACCCTGTTGGTTTTGTATTTATATTTCCTATTAATGCCTCAGGATGTAAAAATAAACTTAATTTCAACTAAATGTGGATTCATATGAATACCAAGTAACAGAGGGGAAATATTCTTAACTTAATGTAGACATTCAAACTGTGCAACTCACAAAAGCTTAAGGTAAGTTAACCTAAATTCTAATGTAAAGAGAAAAGCTAATTTTGTACAGTGTGGTCAGTAAGTGCTGATTTGTTTGAGAGCTAGAAGAAAGAGTTGCCTAGGAGGGAGAAAGATTCAGTTTTGTAGTTTTTTTTTGTGTTACTTAGGCTGGATTCAACAGTCCTCTGGCCTCAGTTTAACAAGCTTTGAATCTCTATCTGCCTTGAACAAATGTTTCTGTTCGTGAAGTTCAAGGGTAGTTCGTCAAGCTGGAAATCTCTGTAGTTGCACGGAAGAGAAAAATGGCTCAGTGGATAGAAGTCCCCATGCAAGAGTGAGAATCTGAGTTCAACCCCAGAACCCACATAAATCTGAACACCCTTCAGTGAGGTGGGAGGCGAAAGGGAGGGCCAGCTAGCCTCTTAGATGCAGCTGCAGACGAGAGACCCTGTCAAGGTTTGTCTTCTGACTTCCATTCATGTGCCCTGGCTTACCTATGACTATAGTCCTCACATACAGAGATTAAAAATAGGGAGCAAGCAGGCTGATCAATGGAAATCCTTGAGTGGCTTCTGGGGTGGGATGGGATGTCAGGCAAGCAGGCTGATCAGTGGAAATCCTTGAGTGGCTTCTGGGGTGGGATGGGATGTCAGGCAAGCAGGCTTTGCCAGGAAGGTTTGGTCAAAACTTGTAAATGTGACTCCAGTGTAAATGTGATTGCATAAATATAATTATGTTGATTGGTAAAGACTGCGCGAGGACTCCTCCTGGCTTTTGGTAGCTTTTAGCTTACTACTTTCTCTGACCCTGTGATTGCCACATTCAGCTCTCATTTGTCCTTTCAAGTTGCAGTGAAATCAGAAAGGTTGTTTGGGAACAAGAGAATCTAGGAAACTTTTTTCTTTCTTCCTTTTTTTTTTTTTTTTTTTTTTTTGGTTTTTTGAGACAGGGTTTCTCTGTAGCTTTGGATCCTGTCCTGGAACTTGCTCTGTAGATCAGGCTGGCCTTGAACTCACAGAGATCCGCCTGCTTCTGCCTCCCGAGTGCTGGAATTAAAGGAGTGTGCCACCACTGCCTGGCAAAATTTCTTGAATTGAAGAAACCATAGTATGGGGAGGGGGCAGGGAAGATCCATAATACAGTTGATATTGTAATGATATAATGTACTGTAATATTTTTCTCAGATGTTTGTAAAACAACTTAATTGACATAAAAGGTGCTGGAGAGGTGGCTCAGGTTAAGAGCAATGGCTGCTCTTCTAGAAGATCCAGTTTTGAGTCCCAGCACTCACATGGTGGCTTACAACTATCTGTAACTTCAGTGCCCAGGGGATCCCATCAGCCTGCTGACAAGGTGTACAGACCTTAAGGCAAAAACACACATCCACATAAAGAAAATAAAAATAAAAATTTTGTAAGGCCCAGTATGGTGGCACACACCTTTAATTTCGGCATTTGTGTAGCAGAGACAGGTGGATATCTCTGAGTAGAGGCCTGCAGTCTACATTACCAAGTTCCAGTTCCAGCACAGTCAGAGTTACATATAGAGACCCTGTCTCAAAAAAAAGCAAAATGTTTTAAATGGAGTTTGGGAAATGACTCTGTTGCAAAGTGCTTGCCATAAGAGCATGAGGACTTGAATTCAGATTTTCCAGCCTCCATGTAAAAAGCCAGGCACACATCTATAATTCTTATGTTAGGGAGGCAGAGATAGGAAAATTCTTGGGAATTGCTGGTCAGCCTATCTAGTCAAATTGGTGAGCTTCAGATACAGTGAAGGTGCCAGTGCCTACCTCTGGTTTCCGTGTGCTCCTGAGCGCACGGTGACAGACATGAATGTGCGCACAAAAACAGGGTTTAGTCTCAAGTAAGTATGAATGTACAGTTTGCAGTGCTGAGAGGCAAACCCAGGAGTTGAGATGCCAAGACAGAAGGATCACAAATGTTGAGTCCCAGGCTGCTCTGAGCTACCCAGCAAGATGCTGTCTCCAAAAAAAATTAACAAAACTTTATAGTTCACTTTCTTACCTTTATGGGTGTTTTGTTTGTTTGTTTGTTTTTGTTTAGTATTTGTTTGTTTATTTATTTATTTATTTATTTGAGACAGGGTTTCTCGTAGCTTTGGAGCCTGTCTTGGAGCCTGTCCTGGAACTTGCTCTGTAGACCAGGCTGGCTTTGAACTCACAGGGATCTGCCTGCCTCTGCCTCCCGAGTGCTGGGATTAAAGGCATGCACCACCATTGCCCTACTCCTTTATATATTTTTTAATGAAGCAAAATTAGGATTTATTCAGAGAAGGTTTTAACATAGATTAAAGCATGGTTGTGAAGAGGGATAGAAACCTGAACTCCTACTATTTGATGCCACTAAGGAATCGGTAATTTGGTTGTTATTATGGTATTGTGATTATGTCCAAAATACACACTAAAATAATTATGAAGTAGGCTTTTTTGTTTGGAGGACTTTTGTTGTTTTGGTTTTTTGTTTCTGAGAATTTGCTGATCCTTACTAATGCTGCGATAACAAGTGTGTACCGCCTCACCTAATTCCTGCCATCCTGGGGCTTGAACCTGGGTAGCTATGGCTTTGTGAATATTAGACATACACTGACCATCTGAGCTACATCCCCAGCCTGGAGTGAAGTAACTTTAAAAATTATAATGTTCCAGTTATGTCACGCTCTACAGCCTGAAGATAGGAATCCTATCTTAATTCGGCAGCAGTTTTCATTGCAAATCGGCATGAATGGAGAACCTATTCAGGAGACCGGGGATGCAAGGATAGTCTAAACTGCAAGCCGCTGTCTAAGACATTGCTTTATTGGTACTTTCAAATGGACAAGACTCATTGCCCTGTTCTGCCACTGGAGTACTAAAGTAACCTCCTGACTGGTCTCTCTGGGCTTCTCCTCACTTCTCAGACTAGTCCCCAAACCAGCCAGAATAATCCTTTAAATCAGAGACTCAGTAAAAGCATGCACTGGCCACCAAATCTAATCTTGGAACTTAAGCTCTGATTCTGTTATCTAAAGTTGAATTTCCTATAACAAAATAGGAAAGGTCTTCAAATGATGGAAGACTTGTATTTCTCAATATCCTTAGTTTTTTCCAAGACAAGGTAAGTATAACAACATCTTAAACGAAATTCTGCATAGTGATACTAATACATGGAATTATTAAGCATTCTTCAGACTAGCAGATTAAAAATGACTAGTATCTTGCATAACTGGTGAATGCCTTTGCCTAGCCTGTATCTAAATGACTTACCTGTGGTGTCCTGGCAAGCTAAGCCCTCCAACAGTATCTTGGTCAGATTTGGCAGTCCAGACTAGGGCTGCCCTCTCATGCTGCAGCCTGCAGCTAAACATTGCTCACTTTGCATTTCTCTCGGGGAAATAGTGAATACTCAGATTGCTCATAATAAATGAAAAACATGACTTTCTTCAGCCTCTGATAGTATTTTCTTTTATTTTTTTTACATTTTTAATTGACTTTTATTGAACTCTACATTTTTCTTTCCTCCCCTCCCTGACTCTCCCCTCCCCATTTCATTCCCCCCCAAGGTCCCCAGGCTCCCAATTTACTCAGGAGATCTTGTCTTTTTCTACTTTCTACTTCCCATGTAGATTAGATCTATGTAAGTCTCTCTTAGTGTCCGCATTGTTGTGTGAGTTCTCTGGGATTGTGGTTTATAGGCTGGCTTTCTTGGCTTTATGTTTAAAAGCCACCTGTGAGTGAGTACATGTGATAATTGTTTTTTTTTTTTGCTGTAGTTTTAGAGTCGGTCCTGGGACTAGCTCTTGTAGACCTGGCCTCGAACTCACAGAGATCCGCCTGCCTCTGCCTCCCGAGTGCTGGGATTAAAGGCGTGCAACTCACAAACAGAAGGCATTCCTATACCAAGTGAGTGGCTTCTTTTAACTTCCTTTTCTTTATCACTCAACTTCCAGAAAGTGTGGAAGTAGAAATATATAGAGACCACTACGCTGACAGATGTGTGATCTGAATCCCAAGGATGTTCAAGAAAAATATTTGAAAGTAAGAGGTTCCTAACAAAGGGGAATTTACAGACATGGCCTGTAATTGTTGGAGAATCACAAAGTGTTCTATTCCCTATGAATGCCTGTAGTAATAACTTAGGGAAGAAGGTATCAGCCTGGCTTTGAACCTCAAAGTGTAAATGTGAGAAATAGAGTTAATAAATACCACTTGGAACAAAATATAGAAAAATATGATGTAACATCACTAGAGAGAAAGGAGAATTGGGAGTTAACATAAATGCAGCTATGGCATTTTTTAGAGGCATGGCTATAAAGTCAAGATAATTCATGACCAGAGGAATACGTAAAGTCAGTAGCCTCCCCTAACTTACTCAGAGGTGGGCGGAGCCGATGTCACCTGGTCCATGGTGAGCTAAGGCAGGTGAAGGGCTAGAAACTAGCAGCATTTTCATTCTTTAAAGGATTAGTCATGCCCACGGGGGCCTTTAAAGTCACAACTAGGCTAACTTTGCAATAAAACACGAGGTCATCATGTGAGAAGATTCTCACAATATGTGCCGTTAGCCTATTTTTGAGGACTTTGTAGATTTACCTTCACAAATGACACACATCTCCTGTCTCTTGTGGGATAACATGCGCTGTTCTCTTCTTTGAGACTCTGTCTCATCATCTCATACCATCTTATGGCTTCAACCAGCACTGGTTTCCTGTCAGTAAATTATCATCGGGTTACACATAACCAAATGAATAATCCTCCTGTGTGTTACCACCATTTTATTATGTTTTCTATAGACCAACTTGAATGCCCCGAATAAGCAGAGTCTACCTCCAGTTTCTGCTTTCTCTGCCTCTTATTCCTACAGTGAGTTCTTTGTGTCCGAAGAGATTTTAGCACTATTTTTACTTGCAAGTTCATCTTTTATGTGAATATGAAATTTATCCCTCCATTGAAAGTTATGTTTGAATTCATTGCACTTTATTGCTTTTATACCAAATATAAAATCACCTTTTAGCCTACCTACCTACCTTATAGAAGGGATCATGGAGGGATGTCGAAAGTCACCTCTGGATAAAATCAAGAGGGCCGGTGCCAAGAGTGCTCTGGTCTTAGCCCTGCTGTCCTGAGCCATGGTATTAGGCTGAAAATCACTAAGTCAACAGTGGCCCCACGTGAGCACAGGCGATTGTCTTTACTACTGTGAACCCCAGTCAACCTCACTGTCTAAGACATCTACAAAGTGGTGGCAGTGCCTGTCTCACCTGCGTCTCAGGGATGGGAACAAGGTTAAAGAAGTTCATTCGTGAGACACTGTGAACTCTTAAGCACCATTTGCTCCCCAGGTGCTGTGCCAGCAACTTCCACTAAGCAGAAGGAATAAACAATGGATTCTAAAAGTATCCTCAGTGTGCCTTCACTTTCCCCTTTTAGAAGCTTCTTCCCTGGCTGCCATGGGACTAGTAGGTTTTCCTGTATGCTTGTTGAAGCTCCTAGATTTATAACTGGCATCATTTCATTATAATTAAATGGCGTGAATGTCACAGGACTCTGGGGACCAGGGCCTTAGCATGACATGTCTTAGGGTTTCTATTGCTGCAACAAAACACCATGACCAAAAATCAATTTGGGGAGGAAAGGGTTTATTTGACTTACACTTCCTGATCATAGTCCATCATTGGAAGAAGTCAGAAGGAACTCAAGCAGGGCAGGATCCTGGAGGCAGGAGCTGATGCAGAGGCCATGGAGGGTTGCTGCTTACTGACTTGCTTCTTCTGACTTGCTCAGCCTGCTTTCTTATAGAACCCTTGATCTCCAGCTCAGGGATGGCGGTCCTGGGTTCTATAAGAAAGCACTCCCAGTGGACTGGGCCCTCTTCTATTAATCACTAATTGAGAAAATTCACCACAACTGGATCTCATAGAGAGACATCTCCTCAACTGAGACTCCTTATAACAAGAGATTGCAGGGGAGAATTATGGAAGGAGTAATAACTTGCATTTTAAAAGTCACTATAATCTGAAGGGGAAAAGAAAACATTAGGAGGTGGGAGTTAAGCAAGGACCTCAGCTGGGAAACTTTTCCTAGTGCAAGAGATGCTCATGGCTTTTCCTCTGGGAAGTTAGGGGAAAGCAAAGCAAAATTCTTTGAAATAATTAATTATGGAATTGCCATACACCACAGAAAAGGACATTGTTTCATTTCTGGTCCTTCAGGAAAGTTTTACAACATAGGAGCTCAGAGGGGCCATGAAGAAGATCACTGCCAGTTTGTGGGTTCATTTCTGATGGCCGCACAGGACACCAGCCCGCCTCTGACCAGTGACCCACCAAAGAAGGTATGCTTTCTGACCATCCCAAGTAGGGGGTTTTGCAGATTAGCATGGAAAGCAATCAGGTGACAGAAATGGCTACAGAGCTGCTACTCTATTACTAGGGAAAGAAGAAATTTTACTCTCAATTCAAGCTCAGCTCTAGCGAAATTAGATATATAAATGTATTCTGAGAAAACTAAAATCTTTCCCAAGTTTCCAGCCCTCCTGTTATCCCAGTCAGTGTCCCTCCCAGCTTCAGTCATATGGAGCATGCCTGAACATCTTTGCTCCCTTAAAAATTGTTCCTACCATACAAGGAAAACAGTATTTTCCTTAAACTGATCTACATAAAAACAATTATAAGTCTGAGAAGCTTTAGATACTTAAAAGGGTGAAGTGTTTCTGTGTCTAGTATTTTGAAAAGTTTTTTCAGGTCATGGGATAGTTATAAAAATGACCACATCCGAGCCACATCCCTAACAGTTAAGACACGTTCAGGAATGCTGTAGGACCACTCTGTGTCCTACGTAGGACATTTACATCTAAGATAGTAAGAGAATTCAGAACAAGCTAGGGGGGTTGGTAGCAAACATCTGTGATCCCAGCACTCAGGTGTAGCCTGGGCTACAACACTGTTGTAAAGGTCTGGTCTGAGGGAGGAAAACAAAAACAACATTTGATGTGGGCTGGAGCAATCAAGAGAGGCTTCCTGGGAGATTGATCTGTATGTGAATCTTGAAGGCCAAGCCTTCAAAACACCTCTTCCTTACCTATAGCACTTACAAACGGCTCACACAGAACTGATGCCAAAGGATAACTCATGAGAAAGGAGGGAGGAAGTTCCCTAGCTTGCTGGGAAACTGTGTGGAGCCTGAGCTCACTGATAGAAGTCTGACTTCAGATGAATTTCTCCAAGAAGCAGGAGCCTGAACTCTGATACACTCCATGCTGGTAAGCCCCGTGGCCCTGACCTGCGCAGTGGTGTGCCTTGTCAACGTCTGCATTTCCCCTCAGACCTGGTGATGTCCTCAGAACGCTGGAACGGACAAAATCAGAACGGAGAGCCGGTAAGATGCCAGGGAGGCAAGCCAAACCCGGGAGCGGCGGCACGACCCCCAAAAGCCGCCGTTCATCTCAACGGCCACAGCAGGCTGGGCAGAAGGCGGCCCACAGCGTGGTCTCCGCTGCGGCGGCGGAGGAGGAGCCGGCTTTGGCAGCGGAACCCCCTGGTGCTCTAGGACGACAAGCCGTCAGCCCAGCAGTGTCTGTAGCAGCTGGTCTTAGGCGACCCCAGGGACAAAGAGGAGGACGCTGCTGCGGCGGCGGCTGCGACTGCGGAGTTCGCGGAGTCAACGACAAGGAATCTCGGATGACTCTGAAGTGGAAGAAGAAGCAAAAGATAATCTTCCTCCTCAGAAGAAGCCAGTTTGGGTGGATGAAGATGATGAAGATGAGGAAATAGTTGACATGATGAGCAGCTGGTTTCGGAAAGATATAATGAAAAATGCCAGCGAAAGTAAACTCAAAAGAAAAGCTTCAAGAGAGACTTAAAGAGGCATTCCAGCATGCCATGGGAGGAGTACCTGATTGGGCAGCGTCTGGGCACAAGCAGAGAAAATCTGCAGATGATGAAAGTGAAGAGGATGAAGATTTGTTGCAAAGGACTGGGAATTTCATATCCGCATCCACTTCTCTTCCTAGAGGACGAACTGCCGTCCTGCCAGTGCTGAACAGCCTACCACTGCTCGGATCTCATCAGTACTGCTCCATCCTGGTGCACAGGTGGTGATGCTCTCTGGGGTAGATAATGCTATCTCACTATTTTAGGGAGATGGCAAAGCAAACCCGAAAATCCAGAGCATCTATTTGGGAAAGTTTCCAGTCTTTAAGGCTTGTTTCAGTGCTAATGGAGACGAGCTTTTAGCCACAAGTGTGCACAGCAAGGTTCTTTATGTCGATGATATGTGAGCTGGAAAGTTAGTTCCTGTACATCAAGTGAGAGATTTGAAAGAGAGAATAGTGAAGCGATTTGAAGTCTCTCCAGATGGATCCTCCCTGCTCAGAAGCGGCCTTGCGGGTTTTCTCATTTGCTGTCAATGAAGACAAAGAATTAATTGGTAGCATGAAGATCAATGGAAGAACTGCAGCATCCACACTCTCTTCTGATAGTAAGAGGATATATACTCCTTCTGGGAGTGGATACGTTTTTGTGTGGGATGTGAATTCGAGGAAGTGCGTCAACAGATTCCTTGACGAAGGCAGTTTATATGGAGTAAGCATTGCTGCATCAGAGAATGGGCTGTATGTGGCTTGTGGCTCTAAGAGCAGAGTGGAAAACAGACAGTCAAGATTCTTGCCTCCAACAAACCAACCCAAAGCCAATAAAGGCCATAATGAACCTGGTCACGGGTGTCACTTCCTTGACCTTCAATCCCACTACAGAAATCTTCAAGAAAAATGAAAGAAGCTGTCAGATTGGCTCATCTTCCTTCCTGTACAGCATTTCCTAACTTTCCGGTTTTTAAAAGGAGTGCTCTTTCTCGTGTTCAAACCGTGGATTTTTCTCCCAGAGGAGAATGAGCAAGGCAAGGCCCTGCTGTATAGGTTGCACCATTACTCAGATTTCTAAAGATGTTTTCCTGAAATCCAGTCGAGCACACCTCAGTCCATCTTCCCAGAAATCTCCCAGTGTGTGATGATATATGGATAATGACTTCTGGGATCCATGCTTAAAATTAGCAGCAATGTCTTAATATATAAATTTTATTTGAAAGGAAAAAAAAAGATCTGTGGCCCTTCCCTTCTATCCCCAAGTCAGACATGCTCAGGTGACTTGTTTGGGCCAATGAAACAGACCCTTTCTGAGGGGAAGGCCACTGAGAGTTTGGGGGCCTTTACTGGCTGCCCCACAAATAATCCCTCAGGGGCACTCCTCTGGCAGCCTGGGGCCCTCAGTGACAAAGACACCGCAAAGAATCCCAAGATAATCCTAAGAATTTGTTATTGAATCTGACCCAGGCTCTTCTGACCTTGGTGGGCTGTGGAATTGTGACCTGATTGGCTTAGAGATAATGAACCCAGAAAGGATATCAGACCGCTTTTTCTAGTCTTGGACTGAAGAGAGCATTTCTACAGAAGAACAGAGAGTTTCTGCAGGAGGACAGAGAGTTCCTGCAGGAGAACAGAGAGTTTCTGCAGGAGAACAGAGAGTTTCTGCAGGAGGACAGAGAGTTTCTGCAGGAGAACAGAGAGTTTCTGCAGGGGAACAGAGAGTTTCTGCAGGAGGACAGAGAGTTTCTGCAGGAGAACAGGGAGTTTCTGCAGGAGAACAGAAAGCTCCTAAGGTCCCTTCCAAATGGACACTGGACTCTGGACATTTCATTTGTTCTCTTAAAGCTTTTTTAAAGTAGAGAAAATGTAGAAAGGGGAAATCTTCTAGCTAACCTGGAATTCTAATCCAATGTCAGAATTAGAAGTATCAGAACAGACGTTATAACACATCATATGGCAATGCTGTTCTCTGGAGAAACTGTAGAACTTTAGAGATGAGACCGAGAAAACTCATTTCCCCTTTACAGATATCCACCGTTTGTCCCTTGAGTGGAGTCTAACACGCAGGAATAGCTTTGACACCAAAGGGATTGGGTTATAAATCCACTTGTACAATGAGATAGCCGGCCACTTTTTCCCAAGTGGCAACTTCATACAAAAGCGTAATTATACCCACCCGACCTGCATGAGCTAGGAAACCCCCGCACTGCGTGTCCTAGGAGTCTGATTTGCTATTGTGCTCTGTTCTCCTGAGACAGAGTCTCGCTATGTAGCACAGGCTATCTTGAATTTAACTATATGGACAAAACTGACCCCGGACTTATGATCTCCTGTCTCGGCCTTCTGAGTGCTGGAGTTACAGGCAAGTGCCTAACCTATTCCAGTACTCTCTCAGAACAATACACAAGACGTCAGGACTTCACCCCGGCAACTCTGCTCCTTTAACTCAGTCTCGGGGTGGATTTCTTCCCCCCACCTCGTCTGCTTTGGCTCCAGCAGCTGAGGCTAGAAGGATGCTCACAGCCCTCTGAGGCTGGTCAGTGAGAAGGGAGGCTTTTCAGAACTTTAGTACTCCGGGAACCATCCCTCCTCCACTCTCCAGAGAGCAGACACAGGTACGTAACAACTGTGCCGACAGACAACCTCACACAAATCTTCATTCCGAAAATAACACTTTATTATTTTACAATAGTTCAGGAAAGTCCTTAGGAGGTTGTGACTAAAATGGAATCACCATAGAACATAGAGCTGATCGGTGAGCCCATCAGTCCTCTCTCTTCAGGTAATGAACACAGAAGGGAAGACATGATGTCGGCAATGAGAAAGCCGGCGGCTAGCAAGGGGGCACAGGCACAGTGGTGTCACTCGTGACCACTGCTCTCAGATCTGGATCAGGAATTTCATCTTCTCTTCCCATTGCCTCAGCCCTGTTCACAGAGCCAGGTGACAAGGACATTGAAGACAGAATAACTTACAACCATGAGCCGTAGCTCAGGGGTCCTTGAGGCTAGAAGTTGGGATGCTCCGGCTCCTGAGTGGCTTCAGGACACCCCTACCCCAGCCCCAATGGAGGGACATTCAGAAAACAGGATGCACCAGGCCTTGCGTTCTAACCTGTCCTCATAGCCACCTCTGTTGTTATGGGAACTTTCCAAGGAGATACGAAAGGGTTGGAAGTGGGAAGGCTTTTCTAAAAACTACAATTCTGACATTAGAGATGAAGGAATTACAAGTTCTGAGAGCTGTGGTCGAGTGATGAGTTTATAGATGACCTGTGAAACACAGGATGAGGAGGACGTGAACCATCAGGAAGTAGACAGTTGCAAGCAGTGTCACTCGGGACCGGGAATGGCAGAGTGAACGCAGAACCCGTTTCCATCCAGCGCCATTCCGGGTCTGAAACAAACAAAACAACAACAACAACATGAGGAAGTCAGCTGCACCTGAGGCTCTTTCTCTTCACCAGTAATTCTGCATCTCAGCCAACTGATCCCATCCTCACAGCGGAGGGGCATCCCGGGAGAAAGTTTCCTCAGTGGCTGACCACCAATACCACTGCCCATCTCCGTACCTCAGCCCGGTCCCACCACAGAGGTCTCCCTGCGTCCTTCCCTCTTGCCCTTCGGCAGCTGCTGCCCGGGATGTCTATCCACACTGATGTCTCGTGAGAGCCACCGGCACCAATGGTAGGAGTCCGGGCCGGATTCCATTCACTCTGCCCCAGCCTGTGTTAAGAGAAAGATACAACACATGTCCCCTGCATGAGAATCTTCCCAGCCATCCTGGGAAGGTGGCCTAGGGGACTGGCAGCAGAGATTTCTCCATAGGCCAGGCCCACACAGTAGTAAAGGAACTGCTTATTGAGGATGCTGGCTTGGGTGCTTCCGGCTGGGAAGCTGGTTAGTGTCTGACCCATGGAAGCACGACTAACAACCGAACTAGAACCCAATGCCCGTTTGTCTTTATGCCTCATGTTCTCCTCCCCCTCCCCCACTACATTTCATTCAGAAACTCACTCATTTCTCTCTCCCCTTCCGTCTCCACCCCACCCTGGTTTTTTCTTTGTTTTTGAGAAAGGGGCTTACTATGCAGCCTGGACTGGCTTTGAACTTACTATTGTCCTGGCTCTGCTTCCCAGGGCTGGGATTACAGGCATGCTCCATCACTCTCGACATTTTTTTTTCCATTTATGATAGGCAAAGGACTCAAGAAATTTTGTAGGACTCTTAGCATGAGGCTGAGCTGCAGCCATTGCAGCCACATGTAGTGTCTGCAGCTTCTGCTCTGATTTCTGCTGATGTGCTTATTACTTCATTCTGGAAATTCTCCATTTAAGGAGAAGCTGCCATTACTCAGTGGCCTCTGTGGACAACAGGGCAAGGCCTGTCTTGTCACTCATTTGCCTACAGGGCAGACGTTTTAACTGGAGTGGGGAGCATGCGAAGCCCCTTTCCTCTTCATGTTTCTTCCCCACACAGGGAATCTCCATCAACTGGGCACTTCTCTCTGGGCCGCTCTCTTCTTCAGCAGAGAGGAAATACCTTAATCTGAACCTGGTTGAGGTGGACCGTATTTAGTCACCCTGCCCTCCATTCTGGGTTTGTTGTTATCGTTGTTTTGTTTTCTGAGACAGGGTTTCTCTATGCACCTAGGGAGTCTGCCCTGGAACTAGCTCTGTAGACCAGGCTGGGCTCGAACTCACAGAGATCCGCCTGCCTCTGCCTCCCAAGTGCTGGGATTAAAGGTGTGCATCACCAACACCTGGCCTCCATTCTGCTCTCAGTCAGAAGGAAAGGGGGGAGGGGCTCACCTTAGGTTAATGCGGTCCAGACACAGGCTCCAGACTCATCCTGACTAAGCTGTCTCCAGTGGTCTGGAGCCTCCCCACGGACCAGGTTTCTCATAAGTGGCAGAGAAACGGCCATGAACAAATAGGTCTGAAAGTCTCTGCAAGGCCACTACACAAGCTGCACTGTGTTCCCGTAGAGCCTACCCTCAAGGCTACCTAGACGGTGTTGAGAACAAAAGCTGTATATAAGCTGGATGGGAAAGAAGGAAATCTCAGCTAAGACCTGCTCCCTGGGGAAGGCATTGAAAGAAGGCAGAAACGCCCCCAGTGCCATTTATTCTGAGGGAAGAGACGGCAGACACAGTGACTCGCCCTTACACACATAATGGAGGTGCCTGCTGTTTCTTTCCACGTAAAGGGGATCTCAGCAACAGAATGCTTGCAGCCACACCACCTTCTCACACACAGTGATCTCCAGTTTCCTTGATGTGGAATAAGTAATGAGCAGGACACAGCTGTGTCCTTCCAATCACACTTGGGTTAGAGTGTCCACAGTATCACACACATCCATGCCCTCCTAGCTGGGCAGAAGCCAGTGACTGGCAAAGGGAAGTTCAGGGTTAGGTAGTGCATTTGCCAATAAATCAAGCCACACTCCTTCTTAAGTGCTCTTCTATTTCCCTTAGGTTACAATCTTTAAAATTTCAATTGCCTACCTAGGTGCAGTGACATACACTTTTAATCACAGCCCTTGGGAGGCAGAGGCAGGTGGATTTCTGTGACTTCAAGTTTCAGGCCAGCCAGAGCTACTCAGAAAGACCTGGTCTCAAAAACAAACAAACAAAATCTGGGAGTCAGACAGGTGATGAGAATGCGTTCATTTGGCCCTCTAAAGGCTCTGTTGCTGGGGTCAAGGAATGGCTCAGTGGGGAAGAGCGCTGCTTTGCAAGCTTGAGGATCTGCATCCCCACCCCCCGGCAGCCATGCGAGAGCTGCCTGATTGTGTGCACCTGCAGTCCCTAGGGCTAGGGAGAAGACAGAGGCAGGAGGATGGCTAACGACCCCTGGTCACTGAAAAATGGCAAGTGCCAGGTTCAATGAGAGACTCTGTCTCAGGGGACAATGTTAGAAAGGGTTACACCAAGACACCTAACATTGTCTTCTGACCTTGCCCCCCTGCCACCAACATGCACACACACACAAGAACCCAACATGCACCTCACATAGTTACTGCTGGGATGAAGTAAGACACCTTATATAAGTTTCCTTGTGTAAATAGGGATGGGAAAAATATTTCTAACCCCTACGAGCTACTGCCCCGGAAAGCACAGGTTTCCGAAACCCCACAGGTACCCTGCTTCTCTTGTCATTGTGATGACTCTCAAGTTGCTCTAGGACCGTGTCAAGTCAAGGGGAGATTAAGATCTTAACTCACCGGAGCCTGGTCGCACACTTGTGCAGGAGCAAGGCCAGGGAGGGTGAGAAGTGAGCAGAAAGCACCTCCCACACCTTACCTTCCGATCTGCTCCTCCGCCAAGGAGAGTGCTTTCTCAATGGCCAGTCTTTGCTCTCGCTCTTCTTTCAGCAGCTGCTTTAACTCAGTCACTTCTTGGTTAGTGCTGCAGAGCTGCTGCTGGACTTCAGACAATCTGGAGGGTGAAAGGCAGGCAAAGGGCATCACTGGATGTAGGACACAATCTCGAATACATCGTCACAAGGCTGGAAGCATTTCCCCAAACGGGAACACTAAGCTAACATAGAAGTCCAGCTACAGCACAATTAAAGCGGAATATACCTATGGGGAGATGCGAGCCCATCAGAGCAGCTATAATTCCAGCATTTGTAGTGCTGCATGTGTGCACTTGTGTTACAAGCACTGCTCACATCTTGCACAACATCTGTTAGGTACTGTTGCACTCAATCTTTACATGGCTCAGTGACGCTGGTCAGATACTAGGACTCACTAAGAGCATATGGTAAACTCTACTTCACCAAGATTACAACTCAATTTCGTTAAAATAGCATAACTGGCCATACACAACAATAGGTTTCATTATGACCTTTCCATACATGTAGATAAGATCTTTTTATCACATTCACCCATCACCCTCTCTCTTGTCTACCACTCAATTTCTTTGCACACAGTGTATGATGGAGGGTGAATCCTGCTCCTCTACCTTGGCTGTAGCTCCCCTGTGGCCTCTGGATCCCTCTTTCTCTTTCCATGCATTTCCTGGGTTGTGCCTGAAATATCTACATTTGGTGGCCCCTAGAAAAAACATCAGTGAAGCAGTTGTGACGGAAGCTCTTCAGTGTGTGTGTGCAAACTGAGAGCCTTCCACTGTGTAGGGAAGTGACAATCCCTAGCTATCACTCTGAGTACTTCCTGCTGCTGCCTTAACCTCCTACAGCTCCTGCACCTGCTTCTCCAGGATAGCGCAGTGCTTGGAGAGGTCACTGGAGTGGTGCTGGCTCTTGTGGGGACTCTGGCTGGCGTCGCTGAGCTGGATGGAGAGGGTGTTCTTCTCCTCCAGCAGCTGTGAGAACTTCAGCAGGGGAGAGGATAAGTGCCAGCTCAGGGCCACATCACTGGAAGCAGTGCTTAGGCAACTGGCCTGAACTCGCAGGACCTACCTGATTTGCAGTGCAGAATCTACCTTAGAGTCCTACCGTGGTCTGCTTCTTCAAAGGGAAAAATACCTAAGTGTTTCAGCCACGAAAGGAAACTAATTCTGGAGGAAGAGCAGGAAACTGGTTTATTTTTACTGGTTCCAAGGACTATGAACTGAACAACGATTAAACAGAACCCCCTAACAAAAATTCCAGTAGAACAGGCTATTCTAGGAATGTCAGCAGAGGGCAGAAGGTTGGGTCCATGCTTAAATTACTAATAAATAACAAGCCCTAGAACTCAGTATAGACAAAGAGCAAGCTCATACTTAAAAATGTGTGTAATAGTATTACCGGTGGACATGTTTCCAAGAGAGCAGACAGAAGTCATATATGTCTATGTGGACTTGAGAAGCAGAAGTGGGAGCCCAGATGCTCACCAAGTGGAAACAGTATGCCAACCTTTCCTCTAGGTCCCCAGGAACAGGCCACGATCAGATCTGTTCCTGCACAAGTTCAGTGTCGGGTACCCACTATCTGGCAAAGCAATCTAACCGCTGGTTTCTAAACTAGAAAACCTTTTTATGATGAGTGAAAACATTTAGCTGCTGTGGCTTCTACCAGCTGACTGGGACTGGACTCCTCTGGAACCAGAATTGGGATTCCTCACTTGTGGACTGTCATTTTAAACTTCAGTCATGATTAACACCCAGATCTATTAGTAGCCATGGAGATGACCTCCTGAGTACCCACCACAAAGACACGGGAAGGTTTGGGTCACAGGAAATGGATGGATCTGGCTGGGAGTCTTGTGTTCTCTTGAGGATTCTTTTCTAAGTGTTTGTGTAAGAAAGTTCATCAGTGCTTCAGAGAAAACGGTTTTCTAGAGGCATCTGGGAAAACGCATTGGATGCACACAGATAGCACACATGATCACAACGTGCTCTGTAACTGAATGTGGCTCCAGATGACTCTGTGTGGTTGTTACTCTGAAGATCAAGTTTCAGTTTACAAAACATTTGGACAAATTCCATCTTCATTGGAAGAAGCAGAGAAAGGACCTCCCTCCTTTTTTACAGATGGAAAAAAGAAATAAGCTTACACTACTCAAGGCCATGGCAGCAGCAGCTCCCAGAGCAAGACTCACAGTGTGGGTCTCAGTCTTGACTCCCACCTGCTTTATGATGCTTCCCAATCTAAACTACAGTAAGGGCACTGGGAAGGCATGGGTGTGGGGAGAACGGCTGTTACTGAAGAAAAGGCTGTGAATTTGGGGGGAGTTAAGCTTATTTGAGAGCGGCAGGCCTAGTACAGTAGGAATTCCAGGGTGAGGACTAACACCATGCTTTCCCACCACAGGAAAAGCGTTCCTGGCTGGAATGAACAGCCCAGGGCACACCAAAGACAAGCAAAATAATCTCCCCAGTGTTTAAAACTGTCTTCTCATTTTGTCTCTAGAAAATCTAGAAACAGAGGGCAGACCCATAAACTTGTTGGAAGCGAAGTCTTATGAACTACAAAGACAAATAGTCGATCACTAATCAGCCACTCGTAACCCGTCTTGGCTGTCTGCATTCTGTCTAGGTTTCTGGGGTTAGGAGCAGGCATAGGATCCAGGGGCACAGCCCTCCCAGTCAGTGTACATGGAGTCTCACTGGAGCAACCACTGCTCATAGGAACGGCTGCTGTGGGGCTGCCACCACAGAGGCTCCTCAGTTTCTGCCTCTATTTTACTCACAGGCTAACTGAATTCAGTCCACTAAGGCTAGACTAACATTATACCATTAGTCACGTTTTAAGGTTTCTAACACATTCCTACACTGCACAGAGACATTGAGCTAAGCAGGTAGAACTGTGTACAACACCTTAGCATTCAGCAAAGGAGCAAGGGCAGACAGGGTTAGAAAGAAACACGTGTGACGGCCCCTCAACTTCATCTCACTCGAGTGAGAAGCTGGGACCTATAGGGAGTGAGACTAAGCTCACATGACTTAAGGTTTATGTGTGTCCTCAGTGCCTACCATATGGCCAGACTCTCAGCAGGCAATGACAGTTACTTGTTAACTAGTGGATCAGTGGGCTGGGGAGGTGCCTTCCTCATAGCCAGACTCGAAAGAGAACTATTTCTTATCCAGACAATGGCCTATAGCAATATGTTCATACTGCAAACGGCTCCACTTAGTTCTAAGCCTGTGATTAGAAGAGGAATGATGGACTTGCCGGGGTGTGAGACATCCTGGTTCTCTATCTTGACTGCTTGTTACACATCTCTTTGTGAACACGTAGCCTGCTATGCCAATGATCTGTTACTTTTGTGTGTTAACTGTTGTAGAATATTACTTTAACGTGTGTGACTTTTGTTTATGTTGCATTTGTTTAACTCCGTGAAGCTGTGATTCTTGGCCTGTCTAAAACACCTGATGGTCTAATCAAGAGATGAATGGCCAGTAGCAAGGCAGAAGAAAGGACAGGTGGGGCTGGCAGGCCGAGAGAATACATAGAAGGAGAAATCTGGAGGGAGGAGCAAGAGAGAATAAGGAGAGGAGGAGGGCAGAGGCCAGCCCTCTCCCCCCCCCAGCTACACAGCAAGACACGGAATAAGAGTGAAAGTACGGTATACAGAAGTGAGACAAGGGAAAAGCCCAGAGGCAAAGGTAGTCAGAATAATTCAAGTTAAAGAAAAGCTGGATAGAAACAAGATAAGGTTGGGCTTTTATAAGTAATAATAAGCCTCTGTGTGTGTATTTATTTGGGAGCTGGATGGTGGACCCCCAAAAGAGCTAGCATAAAAAGAGTAAGAGATAACCAATTACATTTTACTTCGATAAAACATTTAAAATTTTCAGCTGTTATCATCTACCAAAATAATTTATTTCATCACCTATAAACAGCTGTTTCTGTTTAAAATGCTGTCATAGGAGGAGAAGCCTCGACAGAGCCACAGACTAGCATTTAGAGAGGGACAAGAGCTGAGGTGTGACCAGAAGGAGTCACTGGGTCTTCACAGCCACAGAGCTACAAAGGTCAGAACCTCTGTAATAGGTCGGTGATGGAGACCCCTCCCCACCAAACAAAACTAAGCCACTTAGTTCATCAATTCATTTGGCTCCAAAGCCAATGGAGTCTCTGATACTCTACTGATGGTTGAATTTATCATCTAATGAGTCCCTTCTATGTGTGGTAAACACACTAGTCACACACATGACCACTGACTTTAGAATGACTGCAATCTTGAGCAAGTGGGCTTTTCTCCTCATCTGGGAAAACCATCTCCCGATTTTTGTGATTTTGAATCACAATGTTATTAGTATTTGTGTCTGTGTGCGTGTGTGTGCATGTGTGAAATACACATGCACGAGTGTAGGCATGTTCATTCTACAGCACACATGTAGAGAACAGAGAAGAGCGCTCAGGAGCCGATTCTATCTTTCCACTGTAAGATGAAATGGAAGTCATCAGGATTGTAAAGCAAGCACTTTCACCCGTGAGCAGCCTCAATGCCCGTGTTCCATGACTTCCTGTGAGAAGATGCACACACCCACCCCACACTGTGCAGACATTTGCGGGCATTCACAACTCTTCTCACAGACCCCTGGACTCACTAACCACTAGCCTCATGAATGACGTCTAATTTTGACAGACCCTACCTATCTAGGTTTCTCTGAAGAGGGTAGGACTGGGAGGAGCCATTGAGAACACTTGGACCAGTCAGAGCAGCAGGAAACAGTGACTGATGGAGATGCATGAGGAGATGCTGACACATTACTAACACATGATAAGATGGGGTGAAGTTTCTGCATGGGTTTCCCCAAGTCACTCTCAAAGACCATCCAAAGGCGAGGGGAATGTGGCCTGTGTCCTATGCTTTGGAATAAACACTCACTCTTATAACTTCTGTTCATAAGTTCTGCTGGAGCTGGAGCCTGTGCTGAATCTTACCTCCAGGAGGAGAAAAAAAGAAACTGATTTTCAGTCTAGCACAAAATACTTACCTTGCTGTTCAGCTGCTCAATTCTTAATTCCTTCTGGTGAATTTCTTTTAAGCTGTTATTAAGCTGAGCCCTGAGAAGTTCTGTCTCATAAATAAGGTTTTGTGATGGAGACTGATGTTTCTGGGGATGCCTGCCAGGAAACAAACATCCGTGGCATTGTCTCCTCAGACTGTTCATACTTAACTCCTCCCCCTAGAAGAAATCACGCCCACTGTAGAAGAAGTCGCAGATGGGCAGTTACTTATAGGAGGAGGATGCTGTTTTGGGTAGTGGCACCCTGAGCAAACTACATGATCTCCTCACCTGTCTCTGGTACTGTGCAGAGAGAATCTGCTTTGTGAGGAAGACCACAGGAGACTCTGCAGATGACTGAGCTGCTGATCTTTATCTGCGATGGCCATAATGTACTACTTCTTCACCTGCTTCTCATGAAGTTCCCAGGTATTCTTTTCTATTCTACACCATGAAAAAAAAAATGGCTCAAATATACTCATGGTGCAAAGAAGAAAAATCCATATTCCAAACATTCTTATGCAATGTTAGCCATGTAGCAAAACTAATACATATCAGAGTAAAATTTATTCTACAAGTGGAAGCACCCAGTGAAGTGGTGAGAGCGGGCTGTGACTGGACTGGAGGAGGAGCTCCTATTGGCAGGACTGGAGGACCTTCATAGAAAAGCCGCCATTGGATTTGGATCCTGAGCAAAGAGCTAGGTTTCCACATGTGAAACACAATTCAAAACTGACAGGAAAACTCAGCAGAATGAATGCAGAGTGATGTCCAGAACTGCAGGAGTCAGTGTGTACAACAGTATGTACGGATGTGGATGGCGAGACCAGGGAGTCAGTGTGTACAACAGTATGTACGGATGTGGATGGCGAGACCAGGGAGTCAGTGTGTACAACAGTATGTACGGAATGTGGAGGGATGACATGCTCTTAGTAAAGGCTGCGAGCTGAGCCACAGTGCTGCCCAGGCTCTCCTGCAGCTGTTTCATTGCTTTGTCTTTCTGGGACAGGGTGACGTGGATCTCTGCAAGCGTGTCTTCCATGCGGACCTTTTCTCCATGCAAAGCATCCAGTTTCTTTTGCATGTTCTTTTTCTCGTCCAGGTGTTTTTCTTCCGCTTGCTCCAGTCTTTGTACCAGATCTTCATCTTTCTGTTTCATCTGGCTCTTGATGGCTTCTTTGTTTGACTGAAGTTCCTTTTTCAGACGGAGGTTGTCTGCTAGCACTCTCGCGGCTTCGCTTTGCGGGTCATCGAGCAGTACCTTGAAGCTAGATAGTTCCCCTTGGGCCTTTTCACGATGTTCAACTGCTTGCACCAGATTTCCTTTGGTCACGTCCAGATCCTTTTGGGATTCAGTCTGAACAAACTCTAAGGCCTTAACCGTCTTCTCCAGAGTGCTGATCCTCTCCTGGTACCTAATGCAGTCCCTCTGCAGCTGCTTCACCTCGAGCTGTTTTTCTTTCAGCAGCTCCTGGAGCTCCTTTGCATGGCTTTGATTGCCAGGTCCTTTCTGGGCACCTTGTATCTTCTCTAAACACTCCTTCCATATTTCTGACTCCATCTTGGCTTTCTCCTTAATCAACTGCTGCTTTTCTTCTTCTAAGTCACTCATGCACTTTTCAGGTTCTACACTCAGATTCTAGTCGCTTGTTTTTTATTTGGGCATCTGTAACATCCTTGTAATAATTCCCAATGCTTCCATTAAATTCTGCCAGCTGGTTCATTAACCTTTCCTCTAAGTCATCTTTTTCTTCTTCTGCCATCTCTTTCCGCTTGGTAACTCGGGAAAGTTCTTCTTGAATTTGCTGGTTTAATGTGTTTACTTTGGGGACTTCTTCCTCACATAGTTTTAGTTCGCCATCCTTTGCCGAGATTTGACTCAGGAGGGCATTTTTCTCATTTTCTAGTGTCTGGCTAAGCCCCCTGTCACTCTGTTTCTCCATCTCTAACTCAGCAATTCTTCCCTTGAGTTGTTCAAGCTGCTGGAGGTGGTCACTGATGTCATCGTGGGAGCCCAAAGTCTCACTAGTGCCAGGCTTAGTGCTGTTTGCTGAAAGAAGACTGTCCAAATCTTCAAGTTTAACACTCACACTCTGAGTATCTTGCTCTTGCGATTTGCCCGCCAGAGCTTGTGTTTCTTCTTCAGTGATGACATCCTTTTGTTGATGGAATTTCTCAGTGGTCTCTAGGCTAGCTTGTTTCAGTGCACTCTCTTCCCCTTGAAGCTTCAGATCTTCTCTCAGAAGGCTTTTCTCTGCCATTAAAGCCTCAAACTCCTTAGAAAGGGTTTTATACTCTAATTGTACCCTTTCTAGTTCCTCCTTCAGGCTGGAATTCACAGAAAGAAGAGCATCCATGCTTTCCTTGGCTCCTCCTAGAGACTGAGCCTCTACTCTGAGCAGGTCATTTTCTTCCTCCAGCTCGAGGATCTTCTGTTGTTTTGATGTAGCAAACTTTCTCATCTTTTCTTTCCTCTCTTCCATTTCCTGTTCGGCATCCTGCAGCTGCTTTTCCATCTCCCTTTTGTCTGTCTCTGTGCTTCATAATTTCCCATGCAGTTCTTGCTTCTCTTGCCTCACACCTGCCACCACGTGCTGGATCCTCTCTACTTTGTTGCTTGCGTTTCTCGTAGGACTGCAGAAGAACTTCATACTCCTTATGCAGCTCCCTGTGCTTCTCTTGCCATTCGGCACTCTCTGCAATGTTAGAGCATCTCAGAGATTCAAGCTCCTTCATAAGTTTTTCCTTTTCTTCCATAAGCCCCTCCAGAGCTAATTTCAGGCTTTCACAAGAGCCACCGGGGCTCTGGTTTTCGAGTAAAGACTTGTCCATTCCTACAATGAGTTTGTCTCTTTCTCCCTGAAGAAGGGCTAAATTTCCCTTGAATTCATCCCTCTCTTTATTTTTATCAGAAACCTGGCTTTCCACATCTGTGAGAGACTTGGTCAGGTGTGCCATAGCATGTCTAGCCGAAGACAATTCCTCTTGCAGATTCTTTCGGGAGATGAGAGCCGCCTGCAGTTTCCTCTGTATCTGCTGCTTTGCTTTAGCTTCTTCCTCGCCCTCTTCTGTCTTCTGTTTCAGCTCACAAAGTTCCAGCTGGAACTGCTTTAGCCTGTCCTCATGCTCCTTAGCCTGCATTTGCAGCTGTGTGTGCAGGGCCCTGATCAAATGCTCCTGCTCCGTCATCTCTGCCTGGACTTTGGGGAGGGTCTGTTCTCTCTCACTAAGCTGTCCAGACAGGTAGCTGACCTCTTCTTCCTTCTGCTGCATGTCTTTTTGCAGTTCATCTAGTTCAGGCTGTAAGGCTTTCAAGTGTTCCAGGCCAGCAAGTTTGAGCTGGGTGCTTTCCAATTCCTGCTGCAGGCTTTCCGCGTGGGCCTCGGCTTCATGGGAGGCTGCCTTTAACTTCTGGATTTCTAAACCCTGTTTACATATCTGCTCTTGTAACAGAAATACTACTGATTTTTGGGTCAGCTCACTTGTTGTAGAACTAATTTCCATTTCCAGCTCTTCTTTCACAACCTCCATTTCTCTCAGCTGGGCCTTCATCTGGGCAACAGAAACCGTATAACATTCTCATGTTATACTTATGATTTATACATTTAATGCTTTATAAATTTTATCTCAAGATAAAAAGCATTGCTCACCTAGTGTACCTCAACTACTAACAACTACTAACAAATCTGGTCCATAATGCACATTCTGAAATATTTGGGAATACATAAAATATTAAGATGATCTGGTTGACAGAGACAGACTAAAGGATAGTTACTGAAGCAAATACATACAATACGGTATTACTATACAACCTAGAGTATAACACAGCTCCTGCCTATGTGAAGAGCTGGAAAAGGTCTCAGTAAACACTTTCTTATGGCTCACAGTACTGTCCAGGGACCTAGTCTTAACAGCTCTGTCAGTGTAGGAGGGCATCATCTCACAACAAAGGTGGATAAACACACTCACTGCAGTTGTGTGCCAGCCTGGTCCACTAAGATCCAGACTCCCTTTGTTCTGACACTTATATTCACTAAGAGCCTTGGGGTGATTATAATCTAGTTTTCCACAGAGACAGATGGAGAAGGAGAAAGGAATATACTGGCTATCCAGCTATTTGGCAAACAAACTTGTTTGCTGTTAATGTATTTACTGGAAGTATTATGGTTTCTCTAATAGACTTGTAAGTTTGTTTAGACTGACTTGTGTACCCTAAACCTGAATAAATCTTCGTAAAAAAAAAAAAAAAAACAAAGCTGATCCCACACTGGGAACACGAGTGTGAAACAGGAGTAATGGTTCACCCAAGATACGGATCTAAGGCACTGGAGTCGGACCGCTCCTGAGATGTGTGTTAGCATCACCCCCTCGCTACTCCTGTGGGGAAGCTGCTTTCATGCCTTTCGGGATTCCAGTCAAGTAGACTGGATATGACAGGAGGACAAGGGCACAGGGACGCCAAAGGCAGATAAGAGTAGCCCAGATGGGCAGCGTGGGTCCATACAGTACAGCAAGACAAAGGAAGAATTATGGCCTTACCCGATTACTTCAACCCAGAAGAAAGCTGACCAAGGAAAACCAAGCAGAGACTGTGCACGAAGCACAAGAACCACTCAAGACAAACAAGAGGGGGAGTGACCAGAAAGAAATTCGCCAGAGGAAAAGAGGAAACTACAGAAAGACTCTAGCCTACAGCCATGAAGGAAAAGTACGATAAAGACAGAAAATGAAAGCCCAGGGAGGGACCACGCCTGTTTTACAGCTGTATCAACACCAGGTAAGCACTGAGCGTTTGCCGAAAAGAATGAACAGATGACACCAACCCTCTGGCCGCTTCAAGGTTTTCATGCCTGCTGCCCAACAACCTGAAGTAGAAACCAGCCCTCCCCGGCAGGGAGTAGGACCGCAGACAGTACCTGGTTTCTCTGTTCGGCCTAAGTCAGCTCCTGCTGCAGCAAGTCGACAGTCTGAGCACGGCCCAACAAGGCTTTCTTCCGGATCCTCAAGTTTCTTTTGCGTTACCCTCAATTTCTGGAAAGAAACATTTGGACATAATTACAGATAAATAAGCACAATTATTTGCCTACCTTCCAAAATGCCATGTGCACCTGTAAGGCTACGCTTTCGAGTGTGGAAGAAAAGGGCTGAGAAAAACACCACATGCCATGGCCCATCCAGCAGTAGAGAATATCCAAAATGCCTTCTCCAGAGCGTGACAACAACCAAACCCAAATGCAAGCAAGGCCTTGAATCATGGAGCCTAATATATTTAAGATAAAATGACACACACTCACGTTCAAAATTACATAGTTCCTGTCCTGTCCCTAAGTAGCAGAGCTAACATGCATATCTTACCAACAAAAGAGAGCAATCTTTAGAGGCAAAACCATTTCTCTTCTGTTTTCAATCACAGGGCAGGCACTTGAAAAATACCTATTGAATCAATCAATCAATAAATCAATATATGCAATTCATAGTCTAGTTTTCAAAGTAGTACACTCTGAAATCCCACTTAGCAGTACATTCTGAAAGACCGCTTAGAACTTGGAACAGGTTTGCACTCAAGAACAAAGAAATGAGCGGCTGGGAAGATTGGCACAATTGGCAAAGTACTCGTGGGGACTTGTGTTCAATATCCAGAATCCACATAAAAAAAGCCAGGCCATGTGAATCCCAGACTGAGGTGGTAGAAACAGGATTCCGGAGGCTTCTCTGCCAGCCAGCCAGCCTAGCCTCAGTGGTGACCTAGGCCAATGAGAGGCCCCACCTCCGAGGGGGAAAGTATCAAGGTCAATGGCTCGAGAGGAAGGAATGACATCCATAGTCCTCTGACCACCACACACATGTGCATGTGTGCATGCATACCTGTGTGCATAAACATGCACTTGCACATACATGAACACACATGTACAAACACAGATCAAACAAAGTGTCACCAAAGTGCCTTTCCTTATAGGGTTCTACATTCTAAGTACACGCAATGTGAGTTAGTACAGGGTAAGCTCAAATACAGTGAAGTCAATTTTCAATGCACCTTAAAAAATACTGATTTAATAAAAGAATGTGCCTTCCAAATCACTTTTTACCTTTTTTTTAACTTTTTTTTTATTGAGAAAAGAGAAAAAAAAACAAATTTCCTCCTCCTCCCAGCCTCCCATTTCCCTCCCCCTCCTCCCACCCTTCTCCCCCTCCCCCCACTCCTCTCCCCCTCCCTCTCCAGCCCAAAGAGCAGTCAGATTTCCCTGCCCTGTGGTAAGTCCTAGGTCCTCCCCCCTCCGTGCATTTCTAGGAAGGTGAACATCCAAACTGGCTAGGCTCCCACAAAGCCAGCACATTACGTAGGTTCAAAACCCCGTGCCATTGTCCTTGGGTTCTCATCAGCCCTCATTGTTGGCCATGCTCAGAGAGTCCAGTTTTATCCCATGCTTTTTCAGTCACAGTCCAGCTGGCCTTGGTGAGCTCCCAATAGATCAGCTCCACTGTCTCAGTGGGTGGGTGCTCCCCTCGTGGTCCCGACTTCTTTGCTCATGTTCTCCCTCCTTCTGCTCCTCATCGGGACCTTGGGAGCTCAGTCCAGTGCTCCAGTGTGGGTCTCTGTCTCTGTCTCCATCCATCACCAGATGAAGGTTCTATGATGATATGCAAGATATTCGTCAGTATGAACCATAGAGGAGGAAAAGAATTCAAACAAACAAATTATTTGCTTTTAAAACCAACTTTGAGATGTTAAACAACCCTATTCTATTCCCCTCCCTTTCGTGCCCCTGCTGTACGAGGGACTAAACCTAGGACCTTATCCACACTGCATAGGTACTCTTCTCCTGAGACACATTCCCAGGGCAGACAAGGAAAAGCAATGTCCCTGAAAGGCAAGGCTAAGCAGGGCACTGGGAGGTAACAAGTGCCCTCAAGGGCTGTGGCTCAGAACTTGAAAAACTCCCCTCAGAAGGAACACTTCTGATAATATAATACAGGGGGCAGGGGGAGTGGAGGCTGACTTACAACCACTGTGAGCCACAGGGGCACAGCAGCATTAGGGTAAACTGCACACGCCCCCAATACCTGACGGTTCATGTTCTCTACAGAGGTACCCAAGTGTGGTTAGGACCCAACACTCAGAAGGCAGAGGTGAGAGATCAGGAGTCCAAGGTCATCTTTGGCTAGTTACAGAGTAAGTTGGAGACCAGCCTGGGATACACAAGACCCTGTCTCAAACAAAATAAAAATTAAAATAAGTTATTTGAAAATTAAAACAAAACAAAAGCCCTCAACTATTTGGCTTGCCACTTGTCTTTGAAAAAGTTAATGGACATCTTTTTGAATCCTTAGGGTTGGAAAATACAATGCAAACTACAAGAAAGGCAGACATATTTACAGAAATAAACAGAAGTTTTCAAACAAAAATAGTGTTTCAGTCCCATTTACTCTTTACACTTTTCCCCTGGAACAAGAGCTATGTCCCTAAGGAGGAGGAAGGGGAGGAGGAAGGGGAGAAGGAAGATGTTAACAATAACTTCTTAAGACAGTTTGGTACTAAACTGGCTAAACAGACAACGGAGACCCATCTTTCCCGGCTCATCTACACTTGGTTTCTGTCCCCACAGCTCTCGGACTAATAGTCCTTAGTACAGGATCATTTACAGAATGACAGTGGTTTTCTTAAACATCACTTCTACTTTGCATGAGGGAAGCTGCTCACATCCCTCTAGCTTAAGGTGTTTTCCTCAGAAGAACACACAATGGAGGTCTTGATACTCTGAATCTGGACAAAGCTACTCACAGCTTCTAAGAGAGCTTTCACGTTCTGTTCGGCATTATAGCTGGACAGTTCACCCAAAAGAGCATTTCCTATTTCCGAAAATCGGCTCAGCATCTCTGCAAAAGAAATAGAAAGAAAATGCAACAATCAGTAAAAACAGATGATGTAGGTGGGTCATCTGTCTATCTCTTGCTTTCATTGGTTAATTAATAAAGAAACTGCTTGGCCTTTGATAGGCCAGCCCTTAGGTGAGTGGAGTAGACAGAACAGAATTCTGGGAAAAAGAAAGTCGAATCAGGCAGTCGCTATAGCTCTCCTCTCCAAGATGGACACAGGTTAAGATCCTTGCCGGTAAAACACCTTCTTGTGGTGCTATACAGATTATTAGAAATGGGTTAATCAAGAAGTGAGAGTTAGCCAGTAAGAGGCTAGAGCTAATGGGCCAAGCAGTGTTTAAAAGAATATAATTTGCATGTTGTTATTTCGGGTGTAAAGCTAGCCTTGAGGGCGGCCAGGCGCCGGGAAGCAGCCCGCCGTTGCTCACTACAAACAGATACAGGCTGCTGGCAAGTAAGTAAAGCAGAGGGGTGCAGCTAGATGTTAGTAGCCGCATCGTCTCTGTGAGAGAAGGGACTGTCACTGGCTTCTGGGTGCAGCCAGCTGTGTGCGTGGTGTAGCCGCACCCTGTTCTGCTCAGGTGCCATATTGTATTCACCATCACTAGGATCAGTTTGAAAAATAAAATGCAAGAACACAATCTTTAAATGCAAGGACGTCATTGTCAAGGATGTCTTAAGGGCTGCCTTCAATGCCCTATTTTTTTCATTGATAAACAAAAATCTTAAGTTTTCCTTCTCCCACATTGATCCTTTTCTGATTTTTGATAAAACCCCAAGACTCAACAAAATTTCCCTTCTCATGTGTTCCCTGAACCCCGTTCTTTCCTGTAGTTTTCCTGACAAACCATGTGGTGTCAGTGGAGAGTCACTCTCCAATGTGGAGTATAGACATTTACAGTAGTAAATGACTGAAATCAGTATCTGCTTGTTCTGAGCAGAATTAGAAAACAAAAGGCAACATAAGCAGAGAGCAGGAGACAAAGCCCAGAGCAGAAATCAGTGAACAGAAAATTAAACCCATAAAGAAAAGGCTGCGCTCAGAAAAGCTACACCCCCAAAGTCCCTATGCTGAGGATTCAGGGCCTGTGCATGCTTGTAGACACTCTACCGCTAATCCACACTCCAGCCATCGAAGATTAATTTTAATAAAGGAAATGAACACCATCAGTAATCTTTCATAGAGATCTGTATAAATCTTCTAAAGAAATTCATACTAGAATATAACTTATCAGATGATCATTCTATCTTTACATTTTACATGCCACTCTTGGGAATAAGCAAACAGCTGACTGATGGACTCAGAAGATGGCAATAGGCAGGGAAGCAGGAACATTTGTGTGCTTCTTAGATCCCCAGATAAGAGCAAAGCAAGTAGAGGAACAGCAAAGACCTGTGGGCAACCTGAGCAGAACAAACAGCGCCCCCCAACAATAGAAAAGTCCCTGTATAATCAAGTTTCCTATCAACCCCCGAGTTAACGTAGCAACAGTCAAAATCAATGTTCACCACCAAATCTAGTTTCAGCAGTGTCCGTTCAAGAGGACACAGATATAGCCATGGGTGTGCAACAAACCAAGCAAAGTGCAGAGCCAATTGGCGTTTGTTCACTAATCAGTGTGTCAAGCACAGTAGATGAGGGAACGGCAAACAGACTGCCAGGTCTGGCAGCACACTTGGAATCCTGGCACCGAAAATGTGGAGGCAAGGTCCCGAGACTCCCTGGACAGCCATCCTCACTTATCTGACCTGCACAGGTCCCAGGGAGACCCTGTCTCAAAAGGACAAGGGTGGAGGACTCCTAAGGGCACCCAGGGTTGACCTCTGGCCTACATACACACACACACACACACACACACATGCACGCGAGCACGCACGTGTGCGCACATACGCGCGCGCACACACACACAAACATGCACACACGCATGAGTGTGCACTACCTTCCCACAAAATTATTCAGAAAAAAAAACTGTTCTAACATTTTCAGGCCCTGATCAAGGTGTCTAAATACTGATCAGTCAACAGCTGATAATAAAGCAAAGACCAGACATTATGAACTTTCCGAAGAAAGAAGATAACCACCTTCTAGAGTCTTGTCAAAGGATGGAAACTCAGGCCACCCATCCTGCTACATCTGCAGGAAACGCAGAGGACAGAGGAACACACTGAACCACATAACCCATGTGCACTCCTGCGGAGTGTCCAACTCCACAGCCTCAGGACCCATGCTTCTCAACACACAGTTGTAAGGAAAAGATGGAATACGTAGCAAGTGAAAAGGGCAAGATTCCCAAACGGATAATAAAACTAAAAGGAAAGCACAAAGAAGGGCTTCTTGAATAGTCAACCAAGTTGTATTTGTTACAGTAATTATATATTTTATAGTGTGCTTTTCTATATCTGTGTTTTATCAATGAGAAGTGGTTTTCTAGAGAAAAATTAACAAACTGTTAAATAATTATGTTTCCATAAGGAGACTTTGGTTCTTATTTTTATTGATACATATCTGTACAGTCCATAAGGTATATGATGGTGAGATTCAGGCATGCAGTGGGTGGTAATCCACTCGGGGTGATTAGCATATTCATAAAGGAGTTTCTAGACTTAAAGCCAGGCTTTGTCACACACCCCGGCCTAGAAACACTGACCTAGCTGGCTGCTCTCCATCACTTTCAGTTCTGGTTCTCCAACCAATCCCCAGCTCCATCTGTACTGCTGTCCTGCTTGGCTCCACCCACTCTTCTTTCTCTAAGTAGCTTGGACTGTGGTGGTCCTGCTTTTGAATTAATGCGAAAAGTACTGAAATCTCAGGCATAGAACTGCTCAACTGTTTTAAAGCCAGAATTTCTTCAGAGAAATGTGAAAATACAGCATATCAGGGCGCTTAAATAGTTTGCACATTATCATTAAAAGATAAGATGGACTGATTGAAAAAAAAATCCCAGAGGCTGATGGGAAGGGGATGCCGATCTGGAGCGAGGAACAGCTTTCCGGCTCAGGACGCAGCAGCTTCATCACATTGTGCTCCCAGGTGGCTTTACCTGGTCAGCGTTAGTTCCTCTGCCTTAAGATGAAGACTAAGAAGGGCCAGCTGAAGACAACTGATGCAGGTCCCTGGCTCTGGAACGGGATCTGTAACTGCAACTAAAGCAGGCATCTGGGAGGGCATCTTTCACGCAGCCGAGAGCTGCAGCTCAAAGGCTAGGAATCCAAGGGCATGAGAGCTAAATGGAGCAAGATGGTGATCCCTCTCTATGGGGCTCATCGCAAAACACAACCGGCAAACACACCCGTAAGGATCAGCAGATGGAAAACACTATGGTAATAAATTCACACGAGGAAAGTGGACTGCTATCATTTTATAAAGCACCAGAATCACCAACAGAAAACTAAAACAGAGCTCCATGTGAAGGCCACGCTTCTATAAAACAGCAAATAAAAACAAGCTCGCCCAGCTCACCACACACTCCGGGCCACAAGACCTGACACAGGAAGCAGCGCTATGAATTCAAATAAAAAGCCTGGGGCTGGAGAGATGGCTCGGTGGTTAAGATCACTGGTTGCTCTTCCAGAGGACCTGGGTTTGATTCCGGGCACCCACAACCATCTGTAACTCCAGTTCCAGAGCATCTGGCACCCTCTTTTAGACCCTAAGGACACCAGACACACACAAAGTGCTAAGATACACATGTGGGAAAAAAGTCATACAAATAAAACTTTAAAGTAGAAGCAAAAATAACAAAACTTATCTTCTCAAAGCCTTCACTGTCTATTGACCATTATTATTTTAAAAATATGAGCCAGGCAGTGGTGGCACACGCCTTTAATCCCACTACTTGGGAGTCAGAGATGGACAAATCTCTATGAGTACAAGGCCATCCTGGTCTACAAGAGCTAGTTCCAAAACAGCTAGGGTTACACAGACAAACCCTGTCTTGAAAAAGCAAAAATCAATCAATCAATCAATAAATAAAATCGAAAAACAAACCAAAAAGCACAAAGTATTTGGTATGTAGTGTTTCACTAGGAAATATAAAAATAAGAAAATAGATAACAAGTCCCTAACCACAGGAAACATAGTACAGCATGCACAAGAATATGAGCCAAAAAATCATACAGCAGAAGGGTATCCTGTGTGTGCACACTCCTGCATCACTAATAACCATACAGCAGAAATGTATCCTGTGTGTGCACACCTGCATCACTAATAACCATACAGAAGTGTATCCTGTGTGTGCATACTCCTGCATCACTAATAATCATACAGAAGTGTATCCTGTGTGTGCACACTCCTGCATCACTAATAATCATACAGAAGTGTATCCTGTGTATGCACACTCCTGCATCACTAATAATCATACAGAAGTGTATCCTGTGTGTGCACACTCCTGCATCACTAATAACCATACAGAAGTGTATCCTGTGTGTGCACACTCCTGCATCACTAGTAATCATACAGAAGTGTATCCTGTGTGTGCACACTCCTGCATCACTAATAATCATACAGAAGTGTATCCTGTGTGTGCACACTCCTGCATCACTAATAATCATACAGAAGTGTATCCTGTGTGTGCACACTCCTGCATCACTAATAACCATACAGAAGTGTATCCTGTGTATGCACACTCCTGCATCACTAATAATCATACAGAAGTGTATCCTGTGTGTGCACACTCCTGCATCACTAATAACCATACAGAAGTGTATCCTGTGTGTGCACACTCCTGCATCACTAGTAATCATACAGAAGTGTATCCTGTGTGTGCACACTCCTGCATCACTAATAATCATACAGAAGTGTATCCTGTGTGTGCACACTCCTGCATCACTAATAATCATACAGAAGTGTATCCTGTGTGTGCACACTCCTGCATCACTAATAACCATACAGAAGTGTATCCTGTGTGTGCACACTCCTGCATCACTAGTAATCATACAGAAGTGTATCCTGTGTGTGCACACTCCTGCATCACTAATAATCATACAGAAGTGTATCCTGTGTGTGCACACTCCTGCATCACTAATAATCATACAGAAGTGTATCCTGTGTGTGCACAGTCTTTCAACACTTGCTTTGGAATTTGAATCACATGCCCACAGAACATCACTGGGCCTCTCTTCAAGGTTATATCCGCATATTTGATTGCATCTCAGTGGCTTTGATTTCTTAATTTTCAAAGTGACCCACAACTGGATTAAAGAATTAATAGGACTGTGTTACTGCTATAGCAAGAAAAATTATATTCGATAGTAGGTGTTAGGAATATTTCTTAATATTATCTCCCTGCTGTCACAAAAATTCCCAATCAAGCCAAATCAAAACAAGCCAAATTAAGAAATATCCAGGTTTAATGGGAGATCTGCACTCTCGGGTGACCCTGAGGGGGAAACCGGGAAGCCTCGGGAATGCCACCCCCAGAAGGAAGAAAGGGAGACCACGTGTTCTTCTTTTGGGGGATCACTTAAATTACCCTGGGGAGTGGTCCTGACCCCACCCCCTGGCCAGCTGGGATTTGGAGTCCAGATCAGGCCTGGGGGCTGGGATAGATGCGAGGGACTGGGGCCTACGCTCCCAACTTGACAGTAGGTGATTTCTACTAGAAAATTTCTATTAGAAAAATGTTATTAGAAAGATAACTCCATAATACACAAACTGATTTCTATTAACTTAGAAATAAATGGTAACTACAGCGTTCAGACACAAGCACTGCCAATCAAGCAATGTTCCAGCCTTTACATAGACTTATTTATCCTCATTGTTTAACTGATTTTATCCAAGAAAAAGTTTAAACTTTTAAGCTAAAAAGATGGACTACCAATAGCCCTAATTTTAAGATGAGTAAACAAGACACAGGGAATTTCAGTAACTTGTCTGGTAACACAACTTCTCCAAGCTTCTTGGTTGGTGGGGACACACAAAAGCTTCCCGTTTTCTGAGTAACGTTCTCACCTTCCATTCTTCATCCAGGATGAAGACAGGGATGCAGGGGAAAGCACCATGTTAATAGCGATGTAGCGACCCTACTTCACTGAGTAGTAAGTCCATAAGCCACACTGACGGCTCATCGGCATGAGCCCTTAAATAGTTTATTATTTTTCCACATGTAGGCTCACACAGACATGAGAGCACACAGACACAAAGAGTGTTTGGTTGCTCGTGACTGGGAACAATCTACGTGTCCTCCAGGGAGGACTGCTAACTGCACTTTCTGTATTTCTCCTAGGGAATGCTGTGTAGTTGCCTGACAGAGTAGGGTGGTGCGTTCAAAGCTCGTGTTTACTGAAAATGGTTTTTATATAGATTGAATTGCTGTATCAAGATTCTTCGTCCAGATTTTGAAATATTTTGGACTCCGGAATATTTGTACACATATAAAGAGCCATGTTGGGAGCAGGACCCAAGTTTAAACACAAAGTCATTTATAGTCCGTATATATTTAACACACAGAGACTGAAGGCAGTTTTATACAGTAGTTTTAATCATTTGTGCATGAGGTGAAGTTTCACCGTGATGAATTTCATACAGTCAGCATAGGAATACTCACCAAGCTTTAGTTTTGAGCCCTTCATATTTCACACATTAAGATCAGAGATGCTGTATAATATTAAGTGGCAAAAAGATGTATTATGGCTCACTTGAGACGAAGTATATATTACATATGTGCTTTAGCAGTCAAAATGTCTCTTAGGAGCAAACTATTTGCCTTGCTGATTTCTGGAGTGGGGAAAGGTGACAGGGGTAAGAAGGTAGAACTGGGCTTTACTTTATTACACCCTTTGGTACTGAATTTCCTTTGATCAAAAGCACATATAGCTGATCCTAAAACAATTAAACTGTGAAGGACTATTATGAGGGGAGGGGAGGTGTACCTTAGCAACAGAGGGGTTGCCTAGCAAGCATTGGACTCTGGGTTTGTACCCAGCCCTTAAAGGGGGAGAGGGTCCTAGGCAGCCCAGTCTGCCTTCCACAGGGTTGTTAATAACAGATGGTATGTAATAATCAGAAGTCTCACAGATAACTTATTCCTCATAGGTAACCAAGAAAAGTTAATGATATTTTATAAACAAGGGTAGTATCAACATCTCTTTAATCCAAATGGGTGGGGGGTGGCAGGGAAAGAGAGGTGAACTTTAAAAGTCAGTGAGAAAGTTAAAAAGGAAACCTTCTAAAGATCATTATTTTTAGGAAGGGCTGGCCATATTACAGTAGAATAAAAAGTCCACACCCCAAAAGCGTGGGAATGATGTGGGAGTGTCATATATCAATCTGTTGATTTCATTGGTTAAGCAATAAAGAAACTGCTTGGCCCTGATAGGTTAAAACATAGGTGGGAGGAGTAAACAGAACAGAACGCTGGGAGGAAGAGGAAGTGAGCTCAGACTCCACAGCTCTCCTCTAGGGAGCAGACGCCTCAGAGAGATGCCATGCTCCCAGCTCCCAGGCAGACGCACGCGATGAAGCTCCGACCCAGGATGGACATAGGCTAGAATCTTCCCGGTAAGCGCACCTAGCGGTGCTACACAGATGATTAGAAATGGGCTAAATTAATATGTGAGAATTAGCCTAGAAGAGGCTAGATAGAAATGGGCCAAGCAGTGTTTAAATGAATACAGTTTGTGTGTTGTTATTTCAGGGCATAAGCTAGCCAGGCAGCCGGGGTGCTGGGGACGCAGCCCCACCGCTCATATTACAACATGGGAATCCTCAGAAATGCGGACAATCATCTTGAGAAACCAAGGAAGCCTCTTCTATGTGATCTTCAAATTCTGTTGAGTTGAGCCATATTTTTTAATTTTCATTTTATATTTTTATAAACATATGTGGCATATTTACAGAGGTATTCACACTATCTAAAATAAACATAAGATATACTCAATAAACATAATATAAATATACTTAGGAGAAATAGGCTCAAAGTGTTTTACCTATAGCATATGCAATTAAAATCTTTCAGGAACAGCGTAGTCAAATGTAACTGGAGCTAAGAAGGAAGCATCAAAAGGTCTTTCCAGGATCAAGGAAGTAAAAGCAGTGTTATGAATACACATTGCTTCAAGCCGGGGCCTCTTGGAGGCAAGAGTTCTACCATTTGGGTATACTTTCAGCCCCCGAAACTTTTGAGATATTTTGCATTTTTCCCCCTACCTATTCCAAACCGTCTCACTTTTTCTAACAGAACATTTCCGGAACGTGACCCTTTACAGCCATTCCAACTATCCAAACCTTATTAACTCTGTTCTGGGAAGGACTCTACACTGTTAGAAACTCTTCCGCTGTCACCGTGCTCAAATCTGGAAGGTCGTCCTTTGTGTGCTTGGAGAAATTCCAACTATCTCCGAAAGTGAACGTCTTACTATTATCCATGATTCTAAATATCTATCCCACCCTCAAAACGGTCCTCTCTCCACAGAGCAACTGCAGCGCTTTGAATAAACCTGGAAAATACTTCCTCTGGTCCCCAAGGGCTCACCCTCCTGTTTGCATTCCTGCGACGCAGCGACAAACACACCCCCACACAGCCAACTCCAGGTTTTTTCCTCCAGAACTACCTTCCAGATTTCTTTCCTGCGAACACCTCTGATTCCTGGATCAACTCTCCCTCCTCATCTTCCCAGCCCATTAGCACCAGCAGGATCACGCGTGGGCCTCCGACTGCGGCAACAGCGTCGCCCTTTGCCTAGTCTGAGTCCCCCCCCCCCCCCCCGTGGGGCACAAAGTTTGTTCAGGGTCCGAGCTCAGGGCTGGGACAGGCTCCCTCCCCACGTACTCGACTGCGTGCCCAGGCTGGCTGCCACCGGCCGCTCGGATACAGGGCCGTACACGCTGGACTGGCCGGCTCGCCCGCCTCCGGGGATCCCCCGGGGAGAAACGACCCTGCCGGCCGCCCGGGTGTCTATGCTCCCTGGCTGTGTAAGGCAGCCACCTAGGCTGGGTAGGTGACAGTGGCGGAGCCCCGAGGGGCGGGGCGGCCGGCTGAGCGCAGGTGTCCCCGGGCCAGCGATGCGCGGCGGGGCCCGATGCGGGGCTCCCCTACAAGCCTGCGGACCACATTCACCTGCAGGTGGGCGCCACCGGCAACGCCGGCCTCCCCCCCGACGCCCCCCCCCCGACCCCGCTCGGTCTAAGCCACGTCAGCTCGGGAATCCCAAACTCAGTGCCTCCGCCTCCGCACCCCTGAAACACGACCACTCTCCGTGGGACTGAAGACAGGACTGAGGCTTCTGCCTATCGAACTGCAAACGGACAATTACCCTGGTGACCAGGCACGCCTTGTTTGTAACCTAATGCGTCACAATGACAGACAACAATCGATGCCCTAAAACTTTCCACTTCCACAAAGACAGAACCAAGGGGTTCTAAGGAGGAGAGGCATGGGGGATGATTATGTGTTGGGGTGTGACCCGGGAGAAGATCCAAGAAGGCCGGGCGATGGAGAGTGGATGGGTATTCTGCAAACACCGGGTGTTTGCTGTGTAGTTTGGGAGTTCCGGTTTAGCCTAATTTCTTACCTACTGCTGTTCGTGCTACAGACTATGGGCCAGGCTTTTGAGGAGATTTTGGACTAGGGGCACCAGCTGCCAGTATTGGGTTCTGTGTGAGAACCAAGCCGGAGTAGAGCCTGAAATTTGGTTTAATATGGCTTTTTAACTTTGTGTTGAAAAAATGAGAACTAGAGACAGGGCTAGTCAAAGACAACAGCAATTTAGCAAGGGTCGGACTACAACCTGACTTCACAAGGCATCCTTTGCTGGTATCGCTCAGGATGTGAGTGTAAGAGACAGTGAAGAGTTGGGAAGTGGCGCTTCAGCTGGGATAGCAGACAGAGTTCTAAGAGCTCAGGCTCTGACAACAAGAGACAGAGAGCACTCATCAAGTGTTCCTTCACCCTAGAAGGCCGGCCGGCAGTGGAGGGTGCAGAAACCTAGCCAACTCCTAATGATTTTAGACATTCTTCGTAAGAATGTTCCTATGAATTTATGGAATCTTGTTATACACCAAGCACTCAGCTAGCCCACTATATTTGAAATCTCATCCTAATGATCACACAATCTCGAGGCTCAAATAGTAGCTCAGTGAGGCATCTCTCAGCTGCTTATTTAAAGTTGTGTATTTACTATATCTATTTTGCCACCTAACATAACTATCTTATTGCCTTATCACACTTTATTATAAGAAATCCTGAGGTTTTTGTCTCTTTTTATCTCAGTTGTATCTCCAGGTCCCAGAATAGTATACAGGGGGTACTAAATGTCCCTTGAAGCAATATTTTGTGTGACTATCTTTAATATAAATGCAATATAATAAACTTCATAACACCGGTTTATACAAGGTGTTTTGGGGAGGGACAGAGCCAGGATAAGAAGTGACTTTTATCTCTTTGCATACATACATACATACATTTAGCCTTAGAGCTTTCAGTTTTAAGATTCTCCTTACAGAAGTTATAAAATGATCTAGTAGGCATGGCCCCACCTTCTCTTGGGTGGGTCCAGACTGGTCATTCCCAGAGAACTGCAGTGAATACAAAGGGAGTGGAATGGGGAAATGTGGAGAGGGTGGAGCTGAGCTGAGCTCCTTCAACCTCATTGAAGGATGGAAATGGTTTAAAACGCAACCCAGCTGCAGCACACTGACTCTGAGAGATTGACTGGGATGGCAAACGGTAATTTAGGAATTATTCAGCTATGTGACACTTGACTTTAATCCCAACACGTGGGAGACAGGCAGGCAGATCTCTGAGTTTGAAACCTATTTGGTTTACGAATAGAATTCCAGGCCAGCCTGCTGAGTGAGTCAAGCTGTGTCTCCATTGTCTCCCCCAAAAGCAAACGATTAGGAATTGGCACCAAATGGGAGTGAAGACCAATGGGGTTTCAGCACCATGTGTGGATTGACTGAGACAAAGGTGATATGAACCAATAGGCAAGGAACATGTTGCCTATATAATATGGTGTGTCGATTTATGCAAAGACATTTGAATATTCTTCTGAAACCAAAGAAGTTTGTATCACTCGGGTGTCTCTCGGAGAGTAATCACTTTGGGTCCATGAGATGGTTTCCCAGGAAAGGCTCTTCCTGGAATCTATATGAAGGCAAAAGGAAAGAAACAAAGTTGTCCTCTGACCTCCACATGTGCTATGGAAGTCATATGCACACATCATACACAATGATAATCCTTATTTTAAAAAAGAATGACCATTTCCCTTATTCCAAGTATAATGAGGAAAAGTTGAGGGGGAAAAAAAGGTCCTATCCTGCATCACACATGAAATATCGGAGAAGGAAGGCCGAGGAGGGAGGGGATTAAAGTGCAGGAGTGGAGATTGTCTGGAGGAGAAGTAACGAAGGCAGAAAAACTATGTGGAAAGGGGTATGGGCTTGGGGATGTTAGGAAGGGGTCAGGAGACAGCTAACCACACTAAGATGTATGGGAAGCCTGATGGAAACCACTATTTTGTAAGCTGATTTTTAAATGCATTGGTTTTCTAAAGCCATAAATGTTTATTAAAAAGGAGAAAAAGAGAGAAAGGGGGAGAGAGAAAGAGAGAGAGAGAGAGAGAGAGAGAGAGAAGGAGGAGGAGAGAGGCAAAGCCCCGTGTGTACACCGGGAGAGAAAAGCAAAAAGAGAGCGATGGCGGGCGGAGGTCAGAAGTTAAAAGGAGTGGGCGTGGCTAGGGCAGGGATGGAAAGAATAACAGACATGATTCCACATTGCCTTGTAAATATGAGTATACCACTGTTGTTTCTTTTTGCCATGAGCAAAGGTGAATGCAGAAATTCGTAACTAGTCAAAGGACTGAGAATAACAAACCATCAAGTGCTCAGCCTTGAAAAGGACACTAGTCTCACTCCCAACCACCTTGGCTTAGAGAACAGCACAGAAGAGGAGGCAGGAAGAACTTTAAACATTGGATGTGAAGAAGCACCTTGAAAAGCTGCTTTCTGGACATGACATGGCTGTTGCATGCATGAATTAACCCACAGCTATGGTAACTTGCATAACATCACTCAAGCTTGTCAATATCCAGGATGGATGGAGGAGCATGTGAGGCCTCACTCCTAGCTAAATAGCTGCTTGCAGTTAATGCCTATTGGGGAAGGGAGTCAGTATTTTTCAGGGATATCACCATTAGTAAGTTGTCCATGATTCGATAAACACAGTCTCTCACCCATGCACATACAGGCATCCCTAATTGAACTCAGTGGTTTCATTGTTTGTTTTTTAAAGACACCAGGGGGTTGCAGGAGAGTTTTTAGGGGGCCGGGGTAGGGGATAAAAGGTGAGGCTGTTTCTGATCACGATGTATTGCATAATGTAGGAATGAAAGAATAAAAAGTTTTGAAAAAACGGTCTCACTCTTCTGAGTTACTCTTCTTCAGTTCCCTTTCCTCTTGACAGTTATTTTCTCAAAGCCTCCTTCATCATCTTCTGTGCCAAATACAGACATCCCCAAACTTTCCTATGGCCTTGTTTGTCATCCAGATGTATTTCCAGATGTATCTCAACTGAAAACTTATTCAAATATTTGTCAAATATATAAGTTGCTTGTAAGTATATCACATATATACCTTGGCAACTTCCAGCCTTAATACAAAAGAATAAAAGAATAAATTTTGTTAGCTAGAGATTGAAACTTTGGTAAAGGCATGCTATTAAAAGTTATAAATGTCCTATAAGTGCGCTGCACCATAGCTACTGTCATTGTCTTCTTCTAAAATATGGAAAAATAAAAAGAAGGCTTTGGGGACTACAGCACAGAATGTGGCTAGTAGGACATAACATCTTTGAGATTAGTAATTTTGCTGGAGCTGAAATATCTGAGTTGATAAACAAGCACAAACAGAAACTACAGAGTCCATATCATTGAAAACTGGGATGATGTCATATTTTCTAAGGGCTGGGATAAAGACAATAATTTCATCAGAATCTTGGCATCCCAGTTGGCCTCTTCAGGACGTAAATGTTCAGTGCTTAGGGATCAGAAATTTATCTCAAGTAAAGTAGAGCATGAAATGAGCTGAATGGGACCAGAAGGACAGAGAGGAACATTAAAACCACATGTGGCTAACATAGCAATGATTTGTGGGGACGTGATTTGTTACAGCAGTGGCATACTCAGATTAACATTCTCCAATCTTAGAAACAAAACAAAAATTAACGTATGTTTCTGGGGAAAATATTAGAGGTATTAAAGAGAATAGTCACTGACAATTCAGATTGTACAAGAACAGGGCATAATAGCTGCTGGACTTCCAAAGGCACCAACAGCCCTACCTTTAAAATGGTTGACAGACAAACCTGTATGGTTTGCACAATGGCCTTTAACAACAGAGGAACTGCAGGCTTTAGAAGAGCTGGTACAGGAGCAACTACATGCTCAGCATATTGAAGAATCAACCAGCCCTTGAAATTCTCCTGAACTTGTTATTTAAAAAAAAATTGGAAAATGGAGATTGGTAACAGATCTAATATCTGTTAATAAGGTGATTCAGCCAATAGGCTTTCTGCAGTTTGGCATTCCTTTGCCTTCTCTATGACCTAAAGGATGGTAATAGAGAACTCTTATAGTTCTCGATTTAAAAGATTGTTTCCTTACTCTATACCTTTACAAGAAAAAAACAGAAAAAAATTGCCTTCACAATGCCTACTTATAATCTTAGCCTGCTAAGAGATATCAGTGGAAGATTCACTCACAGGAATGTTAAGTAGCACTACCCTGTCCCAGTATTCTGTAAGTCAGTCATTGGAAATGATATGTAAGTAATTTCCTGAATTTATAGTTTACCATTACATGGATGATATTTATTATCCAATTCAAATGTGGATACTTTAGAAAGAATGTTTAAAGAATTAAAGAAAATTTTGCCTTGTTGGGGATTACAAATAGCTCTTGAAAAAATACAAAGAGAAGATTATGTTAATTATTTAGGTTACGAAATAGGCTTACAAAAAATTAGATCCCCAAAGGTGCAAATTAGGAGAGACTGATGGCAGACTCTTAATGGCTTCCAAAGATCGCTAGGGGACATTTACCTTCTATGGCACACTATTGGGATAAAACCTGATGACCTGACTAATTTAAACAAAACCTTAGCTGGTGACAAGGACTTAAACAGTCCCAGGGGATTGTCAGCTGGAATAGGGAATTGGCTTTGGTCGAAGAGAAATTACAGAAGGCACATGTGGATTATGTAGATCTGAGTCTTAACTGCATTTTGGTCATGTTACCCTCCTAACATTCCACTACAGGAATTTTAATGTAGAGAGAAGATATTATCTTAGAATGAATCTTTTACCACATAAACTGAGTAAAAGATTAAAAATTTATGTGAAAAGCCGGGTGGTGGTGGCGCACGCCTTTAATCCCAGCACTCGGGAGGCAGAGGCAGGCGGATCTCTGGGAGTTTGAGGCCAGCCTGGTCTACAAGAGCTAGTTCTGGGACAGGTACCAAAGCTACAGAGAAACCCTGTCTCAAAAAAAAAAATTATGTGAAAAAGGTCTCAGTTATGTGGAAGGACGCTTAAAAGAAATCCCACACTAGCTCAAAACTAAGAAATTGACGGTTATTTATTTAGGAGTAGACTCACAAATCAGAATCCTCTGCTGGAACAGAGATCTTCCTTACGTTTAGGACTCCACAGATTTTAGTGCTGTCTGCAATAGGGACCCTCCAGTTGCCCCACATGGCCTTAAAACCCAGGCTGTACTACTCTCAGTAGGCAGTTAATGAAGAGACTCTTAACTGTTTGCAAGTTCTGACAGTGACTACGAGCACTCAGCTGTAGATGGGCCGTCTGGGCCATTCTTCACCCCAAGGCTCGGGGAATAAGGTGGAAAAGGGGAAGAAAGAATGTCAAAGCCAGGGGATGCGGAGGAATGCTGCCCTCTGAACAGGACATGACTGTCACAGAGCCTGTGCAGGACTTGACAAGATCAGTTCAGTTAAAATTTTCAGGATGGAGTAGGGAGGGGCTCTTAAGGGCCCCACCCCGCCCAAGGACCTACTAGTAGTTGATGGCTGACACAGGAGAAAAACTCACTTTTCTTTGAGGGGTGGCCATTGGCAGATTCCTCACACACCAATGGATAACCCAAAGTCAAGCACACAAGGACAGCACTAATTGGATACAGTGGATTATTGTTTTTAAAAAAGAGGGCTTAAGGGGAAACAGATATTGGGGAGGTCAGACAGAGGTGGAGGAGGCAGTAGGGGGCTAGGATTAAATACACTGTATACTTCTATGAATACTTCAGAGAGTAAAATGAAATTCAAGAAAGAACAATAAATAAACCAGCTCACATTTTTATATATCCTTTAAACCTTACTTAAATTTTAAGCTTTGTGTAATCTTTAAAACTTGCAATTTATTGCCAGTTGTGATGGCGCACACCAGTAGGCTTTGTTGAAGGAGGCAGAGGCAGGCAAATCAGGAGTTCGAGGCCAGCCTGAGCTATGCATTTTTTTTAAAAGAACAACAACAACAACAAACCAGGAGGTGGTCACACACGCCTTTAATCCCAGCACTCAGGAGGCAGAGGCAGGCAGATCTCTGTGAGTCTGAGGCCAGCCTGGTCTACAAGAGCTAGTTCCAGAACAGCTAGCTCCAAAGCTACAGAGACCCTGTCTTGAAAAATAAAAACAAACAAACAAATAAAAAAACACAAAAGCAAAAACTTGTAATTTACATGCACTGAGGAATGTAAACTGGGAAAGCCACAGGATATTACAGCTATTGTAAGGCACCTAAGCGTGGCTATCTCCAGAAGCCCACTCCATGACTTGGGGTTGTGTACAGTCCTTTTCCTGCATGTTTCTCTGTCTAAATACTTAATAAACTCACTGAACTGGTTTGAATAAGAATAGCCACCATAGGCTCGTATGTTTAAACACTTGGTTCCAGCTGGTGGAACTGTTTGGAAAGGATTAGGAAGTGTGGCCTTGTTGGAGGTGATGTGTCTGCCAGTGGGTGGGGTAGGTGGTAGGGACTGAGGGAGGATTTTGAGGTTTCAGAAGCTCACAGCATTTCCAGTTAATTTCCTCTGTCTCAAGGTTGTGTCTCAGGATGTGAGCTCTCAGCTACTGCTCCAGGGCCATGCCTGCCTGCTGCCATGCTCTCTGTCATATGGTCAGGGTCTTACCCTCTGAAAATGGAAGCCCCAAATTATATACTTTCATGTATGTATGTATGTATGTATGTATGTATGTATGTATGTATGTATCTATCTATCTATCTATCTATCTAGAATTTTCAAGACAGGGTCTCTCTGTATAACAGCTCTGACTGTCCTGGAACTTGCTTCATTAGACCAGGCTGACTTCGAACTCACAGAGATCCACCTGCCTCTGTCTCCCAAGTGCTGGGATTAAAGGCGTGCACCACAACCGTCCAGCAGCACTTTCTCTCATAAATTGCCTTGTTTGTGGTGTTTTATCACAGCAATAGAAAAAGTAACAAAGATAGTAACTTCGCTTCATTCTAGCTTGTCTTGAAATTTTTTCTGAGCCGTAGTAAAGGACCTGAGTTTATCATAAGGGAAATCCCTAAGGGGGACCCAGACTTAATCTTCTGGTGTCTCCCTGCTACTGCCAACACTACCAACCTATCATCTCTCTAAATTCAAATTTCAATTTGAGCTTTTTGGAAACACAATAATAATGTCTGTGTTATGAGGCTGCCTTGTAAATAGAAAGTTCTCTTCCACTTCCTGTCACTGTCTAGAGACATGAATATTCTTTATGCATGGCAAATGTATTTCTTAAAGTACCATTCAGAGAACTCTGTGCACTTGGGCAGGGCTGGACAGGCACATCAGAGTATGTCTGAAGTGACTTTGCTAAGTTGAATGAGGATTCCCCAGCACAGTGAATGCTCTTGGTACCCTGATCAGATACTGTTACAGACTGGCTGGCACCTCAGCCACTAGTATCTGTGAATGTACAAGTCAGGATTAGGTAGAAAATTCTATTAAAAAAAAGGGATTTTCATGTGTATTTGTGCTACAAACATCGAAAAGTGCTTAATATGTGGCTGATTAAACATTTCTGTAAAATAAATAGTAATGGTTGACAAGGTCTGAGTGCTTACGATGTGACCTGTGAGTTATATTTGAGGAAACTGAGGTGCTGAGGGGAACCAGAAGAGAATGAAAAGACAGGCAATCTGGAAAGAGGTTGACATGGTGGTATCATGGCTCAGTGTTCTACAGCGGATGTATGCAGGGACTGTTGTAACTAGACAGTACCTGGAGACTCCTACAAAGAGACCACCAATTCACGAGTTATGAATGGTGGCCTTGATGTTAAATACATTTCAGGTCTCAATTTTCCACTAGACGTAATGTAATCCTGATCTTCCTTCAGTTCTGTTTTGGACTGTGTCTGCTGTCACATACAGGAAGCAAGGGAAATTATCTCCCACTCAGGATTAGAAATTCCCTTGCTACTTACTCTTTTCAAGAACAATTATCAGAGCTCAGTGAGCACCTCAGTACAGACTCAGATTTTCATCTTCGCCTGTGAAAGTTTAGGACTTTCATAAGAGAACATGGTTTCTATATTCTGGACCATATTTGTGTGTGTGTGAGTTGTCCTTACTTTATTGCCTAGTTAAATGATTTTTAGTTTTCTGACAAGTTTTGTTTTCTTTGACTGCAGACATTTAGTAAGGAAATGTCTAACCTCTTTAATCCTTACTTTGTTATAGTTCTGAACAAAACAACCACAAGACCTGGTAAAACCAAACCCAAAGTGATACCCTGCAGAAACGGAGTGGGAACAGGTGATAATCACAGGTGCGTTTCTCTTTTTGTGGCATCAAAACTAAATGCTGTCTATGGTAGTTTGAAAGAAAATGGCCCACCAACGGAGTGGCACTATTAGGAGGTGTGGCCTTGTTGGAGTAGGTGTGGTCATGTTGGAGGAAGTAGGTCACTGTGGAGGCAGGCGTTCAAGTCTTATATATGCTCAAGCCATGCCCAGTGAGACAGAGCTCTTCCTGTTGCTTATGGGATCAAGATGCAAGAACTCTCAGCTCCTTATTCAGTCTCACAGGCAAGGCTGGCACAGGAGTATTTTTTAAGTCAGTTCTGTAAGTATAAACCCAACCACATTGGATTCTGAGGTTTCTTTATGAGCATTGGTGAGTTGGGAAATTGTCTTTTTAACCACAAAATGTACCCATGAAAACTGGCAGGAGGTATTGCTTCACCAGGCAGCCAGTGCAGGATGAATGCCATGGATAATTATGACAAAACCAAAATGCACAGTCCAGTGCCAGCTCTAGAGAGAAAAATACAACCAACGAATGTTGGATTTTTAGTATTTTTATGTCTGGGTAGTAGAAAACAACTAAAATGGGCACAAATGCACTGGTGCTTATATAAGAAGTGCACATTTCTCTGACAGCTCCACCCAGTGCCCTTGACAAAGAACATTTAGCAAATTTTTACTATACAGTTATTCCTATTGATTGTCTGTGCTCCTAGGAACCAAGCAAGCACCTAAGCCGCCAAGTACTGGCAGAAATATGTCAGTGGACTAACATGCCACAGAAAAATCAAGTAAGGAGTGATGTGACCCCTCCGGCCCCTCAGCTCTGAAGTTGGCCCAGTGATAGCAATGGTGGATGATGCACAACACCTGCATGGCTCTGTGTGTGAATCAAATTAGCAGAAGATGCAAACTGCTAGAGAAACATTCCGAAAGACCATCTTTGGGAAAAGAAAGCACAAATTCAATTCTTCTCAAACCCTTTGTGGGGGTGGGATATTAATTTAGTGGTTGCTTCCTGTATTATCCTGAAGAATCACCATGGACAAGTGGTACAGGGCCACTGGGTTTCAGATTCTTTTTCAAGTTTTTCTCTTATGCAATTTCTTTATATTTTGGCTTGAAATGATTTTCATTCCTATTTTAAGAGTATGTTATATGTAATAGCCATATGAATCTCATACTCCAGTCTCTGTTGTATAAAAGGGTTGCCATGAGGGCTGCTCCCACACATCAGTGTTTATATTGCCATCCTCACCCCAGCAAGCTCATGGGCAAGCTCTCCTCCCCGTCTCCTATCTTTCTCTAGCTCTTTCTTCTTTGTCTCTCCTTCTGGTAGCCTTGAAAATACTTAGAGCAAAAAAGTATTTTTCTGGGTGGAGAATTCTTCTTGATTATTTTTAAATCAACATAATACTACAAAGAAAGAAACACATTTTTTTTTAACTGTAACAGGGATAACGTTTGAGCTAAGGTGAGCTGCTTCAGACATGTTTAGCTTTTCCAAACACCCTGCAAAGTAGACTTCATTACACAAACTATAAAAAGCCTGCTACTTTCCTTTCCTTTGCCAATTAGGCAGACAAGATCTAAAATTGTACAGTTTCTTGGGATGGTAGCCCTGTAGCAAAGGTTGTGGGTGGGAGAGCAAAGTGATTGGTAAAATTGATTCCTAGTAATTCATTTCCTCTGTGGGTTTGCTCTCCGGTCTGAGCAGTGAAGTCTTTCCTGAGCCTGAGGGGACTCATTCGTTTTGTTCTGACCACTGGTGCTGATGATTGGCCAGCCTTTCGTCTGTCATGCACCAATCATTGGTTCTGTCTCAGGATTGAGGCCACGCCATTCCACAATAGCTGAGATGCGTCTGTCCTGTTTTCTACACAGTTGGTATCCTCTTTTCTGGGAAGCTGAAAGTAGAGGAGACTTCACTGGCCACCCTCCTGACAACACGCAGGAATGGGCAGGCTGCTCCTGCAGTGCCGCTGAACTTTTCAACATCAGGTGAAAACCATCAGCCAGGTCTCACAGGAGCCGCAGACCTCAGGAACCAGCAGGCTTCAGCCCGCTGAAGCATCTAACTGCATGGATTAGAGTTTTTCCCTCTCTTATTTCTTCAGAATGCAGATGGTTGCAGGATGTCTTCTCTCATCCGTTTTTAAAATGTGACCGATTCGCAGTTTTAAATAAAATGGCATGCTACCTTCATATATTCTCATTTTAAGAAGCTGTCCTTGGGGGCTGGAGAGATGGCTCAGAGGTTAAGAGCATTGCCTGCTCTTTCTTTCAAAGGTCCTGAGTTCAATTCCCAGCAACCACATGGTGGCTCACAACCATCTGTAATGGGGTCTTGTGCCCTCTTCTGGCCATACACACAGACAGAATATTGTATACATAATAAATAAATAAATAAATAAATAAAGAAGCTGTCCTTGATTTTAGCTTTATCAAATCTGATTATTCAATAAAAATTTCAATTAAAGCTGCTTCCAAAAAAAATTGATTCCTAGTCAACTTTAAAGTACTTTAAACTCTAAGTAATGGCTAACCCTGCACCCACTCCTCTCTAATCATGATGTATACATGATTAAAAGTCTTTAGTGGATACAGACCCTTGTTTGTTTTGTTGTTATGTGATACAGGAGCTTCCTTTGTGGCTGGCTTCCAACTCCACATCAGTGCCACTGGTCAAGAAGGGGTTTTGGCTAACTTCAAGCTGGGTTTGAGGTTTTACAGGTATAGACAGCATTTATTCTGTGTTATAAATACTCCTAGGATGGCGGTGACATTCCAGGGCAGTAAAGAGACACTTGCTAGGAAGTTAGAAAAACAAACAACAAAGCAAAACAACAACAACAACAAAATTCCTCATTAAACCCTGCTTGTAACTGCAAAATCATTTGTTTTGCCCATTTCATTGTTTGGAGACAGGATTTCACCTGCACTCCATGCTGACCTCGAATCACCTGTGCTGCCCAGGTTGACCTTGAGCTCAATAATATTATTGCCTCAGCCTTCACAAATGAGGCGGCACCTCATTTTTGCTCCTAAAATTTAGCAGCAGTTTTGATATCTCAGACCAATAGGGTAAGAACAATATTTAGCATATTTAGCAATTTACTTCATGAACTTTCGAGTATTAACCAAAAACTTTGCCAACAAATCTTAGAACAAAGTGGGTGGCGCAGCACGCGAGGGGCGTCTAAGGAGGCACGAGACCTGGTGGCCCGGCCCACCTCTCTCAGAATTGGCTGGAGGCTGCGGGGTCCGCCCCTGTCAGGCTCATACTTGGGCAGGGCTGTCCGGGGCGGTGGAGAGGGTGGAGCGAGGCGAGGAAGCGCACCCCTCGTCTCAGGATTGGCCAAGGCTGGGAAGCTCCGTCCGTGTCGGGCGGTGGCTCGCACTTGGGCGGGAGAGAGGCGGAGCGGCCCGCACATCCTCCCGCCCACCCTCATCAGGATTGGTCGAGGCTCAGAGGGCCCCGCCCCCTAGGGCGGAGCCGGGGCTGCAGCCAGGAGGCGCGTGGGGCGGGCGGGGCAGTCTGTGGTTGCTGTGCCTGTGGCTGTGTCTGTTCGCTGGATGCCGGCCAGGGATGCTTCCGCCGGACCGCTGTGCGGGTCTTGGGCTGTGGCGGAGGGATGGCGAATGTGCAGGTGGCCGTGAGGGTCCGGCCTCTCAGCAAGCGGTGAGTCTGGCAGGAGGGGGCTCCTGAGGCGTCAAGTGAACTGAGAGGAGAGCGAGATACCCGCCTTTCTCTCGGTGGACTGGCCTGGAGAAAAATCAGACTCACAGTGCCCTGAGGGCTCAGGGTCCTGAAGCCATGAAGGCCCGGAGGGACAGGGCTTCAAGTCTAGCTTTCCCGTCAAGTACTAGGAGATAGCGGTTCCTGTGTGCCTCCCTCCAGAGGTCGCTGCCCTGTCTACACATCCCTGGCATCTTGCCAATAAGAGTTTCTAGGGATCCTGGCTCGGGTCTTGGTGCACTTAGTAGGGCCTTTCTCGTGCATCATGACGAGGAGGTGCAAAGAGGTGGGCAGTCTCCACTCCTCATGGTGACCCAGGAGGATCCGAGAGGACTGGAGGGTGTGTTCATATACATATATACATGGGATTCCTCAGTGGGGACTTAGGAAAAAGGATTGTCGGGATATGGGAGGGAAATTGAGGCCCAGAGAGAGAATGTGTGATTTCAATCTGTGCTCAACAGCTGACGTGATTTAAGAACAGAACTGTGACATGGGAAGGGGAAGTTGCTCCTTAGTGCCAGTTCCTTGTGCCTGCGCCTCATTCCACACCTCTCAGCCCTTGAGGCAACCATTGTGGAACTGAACATTTCATCCTCTCCCACTGGGGAAGTCAAAGAAGGCTTTGCACAAGGGTTGATGTCTGAACTGCTCTGAAAGATCTTTGAGTTTTCTGACAGGTAGGGGAAAGTGCAGAGCTCTCTAAAGAGAGAGCAGGAAGAGAAAGTAAATTTAGGCTGTTAGGGTGTAGATGGGAGCCTTGGACACGTGCGTGGGATAGACGCAGGGAGTGATGGGCGAGAAAATTGGCAGAGTGTGGTTCTATACCAGATGACATATCTTGGGATTTATTGTAGAAAAAAATCTTCAATGTCCAGTACACAGAGGTCAAGAAAGGCTTTGTCTCCTATGACAGAAATAGTATCATGGGGTGTTAGTTTTGTCCTTGTAGAGGTCATTTGCTTTGAAAAGTTTTGACAGAATGAGAACCATGAGATAGGAGGAAGACATAAGAAGATACACCCATGTCAGTGTTGTTGGCAAATGCCTTTAATTCCAGCACTCAGGAGGCAGAGGCAGGTGAACCACTCTGTGTTCAAGGCCAGCCCGGTCTATCAGCGTAAGTTCCAGGACAGCCAGGACAATTGGTTTTTAAACATCTGGGTTTGCATAACTACACGAGGTGACTCAGGGTTGGAGGCTTCCAGGGAGCAGCTATCCAGGAGGAGGTAACTGCTGGTAGATTTCATTCTTTCTAAACTAATTTTTAGGGTTCTTAGGATAGCAGTATTGACCACTCTTAACGTTTTAGTTCTTGGAAACCAGGAGTTTCAAATAGCATGGATTAGATTAAGAAAAGGATGTTGAAACCCTTTGTTACTTGCAGTCGATGCCGAGAATAACATATCTCGTCCAACAAAAATGAAAAACAATCAGGGAACTTATTTACTTTCAGCTCCAGTGAAGAGGCTTGAGAGTAAGTGGTAGATTAGATCATCAAGCCTCCTGGTCTCCAGGTGTGAGCTGATTTTAGCAGGCTGCAGATCCACAGTCACTGATTCAGGAGTAGTTTTGTAAAAAATTAGTGTGATCTCAGCTAAGACATTTAGACTAGACCATTCTCCAATTCCCACAGAATTCTGCAGAGATGGTGGTGGTACCCACTGCTTATTGACGCTGTTTTGCATATGGAGAGTCTGCTGACTGTGTTGTCTGCCCCAACTTACAGATAAGTTATCAGGACTGACAACTGTGCTTGAGAAGGAACCATTAAAGTTATCTAGCCCAAGCTTACATTATTTTTCTCCAAATGAGAACATGGTCTTGCTTAAGTTCTAGAAGCAGGATTTGATTCACTAAACCACACTGCTCCTTCCCAAGATGCTCAAAATTGTTCCTGTGTTCTATAGGACTAGAGAAAATGCTGGATGAAATAACACAGAAGTGATTTTGGAGGCCTCCCCTTGACCTCAGATGTTTCCCATAATCAGAAATTCTGTTTGTTGGTTAGAGATGCTGCCATTGCCTGTCCAGAGTCATTCGCCACTGGAGAAAACACCTGCCCCACTGAGCTCTGCCCCACTGCCCTCTACTTTCACCTGGTACCTTAATTTTTTCCACTTTTTGGTTTTGGTTTTTGATCTATAAAATAGACTAAAATGATAATCATGTCAATCTTCTTTTCTCTTTTTTCCTTGTAGCCCTGGCTGTCCTGGAACTCCCTTTGTAGACCAGGCTGGTGGCAAACTCACAAAGATCTGCCTACCTCTGTCCCCTGAGTGCTGGGGTTAAAAGTGTAACCCACACCACCTGTCTCCATGTCAGTCTTTTTATAAAACATTTTATTAGCATGTCTTAGTTGTACAAAATAATGGGCTTTATTATGACATTTGCACATATGTAGATAATGAACTTTGATCATATCACCTGTTACCATTTCATGTCTAATCAGGTGTTAGTCATATCATTTTTAGTGATCATTTTTTATTTATTTATTTATTTATTTTTATTTTTTTTTTAGTGATCATTTTTGTTCTTCTGGCCTCTTTTCTTTTTTTTTTGAGTTTTGACATTTTTTTTATTTAAATTTATTTATTTATTAAGGATTTCTGCCTCGTCCCCACAACCGCTTCCCATTTCCCTCCCCCTCCCCCGATCAAGTCCCCCTCCCTCATCTGCTCGAAGAGCAATCAGGGAACCCTGGCCTCTTTTCGTTTGTTTCTTTTTTGAGTTTTAAAAAAGGAATAAGGCCGGGCGGTGGTGGCGCACGCCTTTAATCCCAGCACTCGGGAGGCAGAGGCAGGCGGATCTCTGTGAGTTCGAGACCAGCCTGGTCTACAAGAGCTAGTTCCAGGACAGGCTCCAAAACCACAGAGAAACCCTGACTCGAAAAACCAAAAAAAAAAAAAAAAAAATAATAATAATAAAATAAAATAAAAAAGGAATAAGTACAAATGTATAGCTTGGTTAAATTCCCCTCTAGAACAGTGGTTTTCAAATTACAGCACACGTAAAATCCCTGCCTCCCAGAAGCTGGTTTATGATCTGCTCTACTCCTCTAAACATTTGAATTAACTCAGCCTTCTTGTATTCTTCTTAATTCTGATGTAGGCAGCCTGTAGACTTACTTCTATTCAAAGTCTTTGATGCTAAAGATGGATTCTGCTGATGGGCTCTGGCAGCTAGTAATAGTGACTGCTTTGCCTTGCTTAGGGCTTTTCCTTAGTAGGACTGGTTTGAACCGTTTGAAGTCAGCTTCTTTTTGTTGTTGTTGTTTTTGGTTTTTGTTTGTTTTCTGAGACAGGGTTTCTCTGTGTAGCCCTGGCTGTCCTGAAACACTCTCTGTAGACCAGGCTGGTCTTGAACTCAGAAAACTACCTGCCTCTGCCTCCTGAGTGCTAGGATTAAAGGCATGTGCCACCCAGCTGAAGCCAGCTTCTTCCTTGAGATTGATGTCCTTTCTGCCCTCTTAAAATTTAATGCCAACATGTCTGTAGGTGAGCAGAGGAGGTAGGAAAATTTCACCTACTTGTGGACTGATGATCCTGGGAGTTGGGAATATCTCTGTACTTGGGGGTGTGTGACTGGGTGATAAAGCACTTGCCTAGATGTATAAGACAATGGGTTTGATCGCCTCCACCACAAAAGAATACCTCTCTCGTGTACTGTCTTCTGTATAGTGGACAAGAAAGTACAGTAAAGCCTTAAGGGGAAAGAAACAACAGAAACTTAAGTTCAACTAACAAAGATGCTACTTAGCTAGTTATTTTTTGTTTGTTTTGTCTTGTTTTTTGTTTTTTCAAGACAGGGTTTCTCTGTATTGCCCTGGCTGTCCTGGAACTAACTCTGTAGCCCAGGCTGGCCCTCAACTCACAGAGATCCACCTGCTTCTGCCTCTAAAGTGCTGGGATTAAAGCATGTGTCACCACTGCCCAGCTAGAGCGAAGTTTTATCTAGGACTTTATTCCAGATACACCAAGTGCCTTCAGTTGATGAGCCATCTTGTCCTAGCCAGAGGTTTTTGTTATGAAAAGAGTGGGCTTCAGATGCATGGATCACCATAATAAGCCTATTAAATAAGCTTATTAAAATGAGTAAGTTTAAATCCCCAGCACTGCAAGAAGAAGTTTATAGTGAATGTAAAGGTGGGCTAGTTGCTATCAGTGTTACCACGTACGGACAGTGTAGGAGGATTTCTAAGTACCTTGGCTTTCTCCAACTTCAGAAGTACGCCCAACATTTCAGCAGAGAGGACTGCAGTGTTCTCATCAGTACTTTGTACAGTGGTTCAGAGACGGTGAGAAATTGTGTCTTGCACTGGACCAAAGATATTTTCCAAGCCTTATTTTAAAGCTATAGTTAAGGATCAGACAGATCTGGACTTAAATCTCAGTTACTGGTCCTGGCTGGGTGGCCTTGGATGAGTTATGCAATTTCTCTAGGCTTTAAAATTCTGTCAGAATGAAGACATGCTATGAAGTGGTATCAGGAGAGTAGGGTGGGTAGGGAAATTACAGTATCCATACACAATATGGTGCTTTATACATTATCACCGAAATAAATGGTGGTGACAGTTAGTGCTTCCGGAGTCAAAGTGTCTGATCAGGAAAGTGTGCCCTCAAGGGAGTCTTCACGTGCTTTTGGCTATTTATGGAGACAGACATTGCACTTCCTGGAACAGGGACAGGAGTGAGAAAACTAATTTCTTTTTGTCTTTTCTGTTTTTGTTTCTGATGTGTGTGTGTTAGTGTTAAGTGGGCACCAGATGTGGTGGCACATGCCTGTAATTCTAGCATTTAGGAAGAAGAGACAGGAGGATCAGAAGCTCAGTCATTTTTGGCTAGAGAGTAGATTTAAGCAGCCTGGGCTACCTAAGATTCTGTTTCAGAAAAGAAAACAAAAAGTATTTCTTCTCATTGGAATTCTGTTCTCATTTCTTAGCGAGGCCAAAGAAGGGGGAAGAATTATTGTGGAAGTTGAGGACAAAGTGGCAAAAATCAGGAATTTGAAGGTAAGCCTGAAATTGTGTTTGTTTTCTTAGGTACGAATCTATAATTAAAGGGGACTCTGGGGTGAATATGTTTAATATATTAGAAAGCAGGAGATGTAAGGATTGTGGGAAAAGCTTAGACCAATCATAAAGTAAATAAACAACAAAAGAATTATGCTTAGAGTCCAGAAAATGTGGCGTTGTAGTCCATGCTGTTAAATAGAATAGTGCAGCTGTTTTGGAAACTGATAGGAGCTGCTTTGAAACCAAATCCAGACTATGTAATTAGTCTAACTCATGCTGGGGGCAATTTGTATGCCTATGTAACTCACCTGGCCACCAGTTAAACTTTATCCTGAGCCCCTCAACTGATAATACTTTATCCAGGTCATTATTAGGAATTTTAGTATTTGTCTGATAATGCAGGGATTGTGTTGGCCATAATACGGTCCAGATGTCAGACATCAGCCTGCAGATCCCAGAAGGGAGTTGGTCACTAGCCCGAGTCTTGTTCAGATTTCTTTTTCCACAACCCTGCTTAAATTTGGAGCACAACTGGGCAGACAAGGGAAACTTCCTTCCCTGTTCCTCACCCTGCCCTCCAGAGTCAACTTCCTCCATCCTTCCTGATGCAGAAGATGAGCTGGTTCTTCTTTTGTGGACCTTGAGCAGTGGAAAGAAGCCAGGGAGGTGATCACGTGATTGATGCTGTAGTTAGCTTGTGATGCAATGCCAGCCTTTCCTAGAGCTGAGGAAGCTGAGGCAGAGTGAAGGTCGTCTAAATCCCAGCCCTCAGAGCTCTAGTCCCCCCCCCCCCCCGTTACTTCCCTGCTGTGACTTGTTTCCTCTTGTCATTAGCTCCTGTTAAAGGAGGGGTCCTGTGAAAGTTTAAGCAGGAGCTCCTGGAGAACAAAGGGCCTTCCATCCCATGCCTTCTCTCTTACCGCCCTGGCTAGTCACTTCAGCTGTTTTGTTATAAGATCTTACACTCTTGGGTCTAGAGAATAAAGTATGTCCAAGAGGAAATTTTTTTTTAATATTTATTTATTTATTTAATATTCTGTCTGTGTGTATGTCTTCAGGCCAGAAGAGGGCACCAGACCTCATTACAGATGGTTGTGAGCCACCATGTGGTTGCCGGGAATTGAACTCAGGGCCTTTGGAAGAGCAAGCAATGCTCTTAACCACTGAGCCATCTCTCCAGCCCTCCAAGAGGAAAATTTAAAAGCAAATTTAAAAAATATTATTTTATGTGTATGGGTGTTGTGCCTGCATATATGTCTATGTACCACATAGGTACCTAGTGGCCTAGGGGGCCAGAAGAGGGTATCAGATCCCCCAGGCCTGGAGATACAGATGGTTAGACCCACCATGTGGGTGCTGGGAATCAAGCCCAGGTCCTCTGGATGGGCTGCCAGTGCTCTTAACCTCCGAGCCACCTCTCAAGCACCCAAGGACAGATTCCAGTTTGCCCTCTACACACTTCCTTAGCTGTTGGCTTCCCTAAGGTCAGTTGTTTATGAACAAGCTATTATTCATTATGACATCCATGTTCTTCTGTAGATTTTGAATGGCTAATGTCAGAGCTGCCTTCCCCTTTTCTAACTTTCTTCTTGTCTAAAATGTGTTTTTGGGTATATTTTCCCCTTAACCTTGATATGGGCACTCTTAGTGCTGCTTCCTCCTCAAGGAGCACCCTCTGTGGCCATGCTTTCCCACTTGGAGCTGGCAGAAGACAGTGGAGCAGCCAGCACGCAAAGCTGTGCGTGCTTACCGACTGGTGATTTTGTAGCATCCTGGCCATTTTATACCAGTGAACTAGGAACTCAGGGTGTGCACCAGGTGTCCATTCTTCAGTTTCTTGTCTCTGGAGAGGATGAAAATGCAAAAGGCATTTTATCATAGGAAGATCATTAACTCCTGAGTGCCACAGTTTAAATACCAAGACTAGGCATGTCTGTGAAGAATGCCAGCCATTCTACCCAGTACCCAGGGCTCAGCATAGTTCCACGTTTTGGCCCTACCCTGTGTTCAGCAGCTATATTATTCCTGGTTATTCCATTTAATACTATTTCCAAGTCACTGAAGGTAGATTCCTGAAGGATCCCAGCGAAAGCTCCAAGGTGATGAAATCTGCTGCACCCAGAGGCTGTGCTGCTCATGCTGTCAGTCTCCTCTATAGAAATGCCTAGGGAAGAACGAGTGATGGAGAAGTCCTGTAAAAGAGCCTTTTTCTCCTGCGCTGTCCTATAGTTCATGTGTTTGTGCGCAGACACAGGCTTGTGTCATGGGCATATTTAGTTCCTGGGTCCTTCTTTGTTCCTAGTGAGATGGAGATAGATGTTACCTCTCTTCTTTTGTGGCTGTTGTAAACATTATAGTGATAGTCCAGGTCTCTGTAATCACAGAGAGCATAATTAAGGGCCACTGTCCAGATTCCAATGATATGACAGGAAAGACACTGGATGCTGTGTTTAATTTTAGGTGAACAGTCGACCAGAGAGGTCTGGAGACACCCGGGAGAAGGTTGTAGCGTTTGGTTTTGATTACTGCTATTGGTCAGTCAACCCGGAGGACCCTCAATATGCATCTCAGGAAGTGGTAATGTCATTTTCCCTCCATTCTCCTTTTTACAAATGTTTGCGTAAATTTACTTTTCAAGGTCATTGTGACAGTTGCAAACTTAAAGTACTCTAACTGCTACTTTTAACTTTGAAAACTCTCAATGAAAACTGGTTTTTGAGAGGAAAACCCTCAAATACATTGTGGAATGTTTAAAGTTATTTTAATGATAGCATTAGTTTTTATAACTGGATACTTAGATAAATTAGCATGGAATCTGGGTGATGAGTGTATTTTATGATATGCTGGTTAGAAACTAATGTTTTAATCTGAGAAATGGTAATAAGTGGCATCAGTTTTTTTCTTTCTTTCTTTCTTTCTTCTTTTTTAATGTGGCAAAGAGGTGGAAAAAGACTGCTTGGTGAAGGTGTGGGAACTTGACTAGTGTCCGTTTCGAATCTGGACCTCAGAGTGACTAGGAGTGGGGCTTAGTGCAGGTAGTCTTCTACTATTGTAATAGGTCAGTGTCTTAGGGGTTTTTATTGCTGTAAAGAGATACCATGACCATGACAACTCCTAAAATAAAAACATGTAATTGAGGTGGCTTGCTTACAGTTTCAGAGGTTCAGTTCATTACCAGGATGGAGAGCATGGTGGCATGCAGGCAGATAGATGTGATGCTGGAGCTGAGAGTTCTATATCTAGACTTAGAGGCAACAGGAAGTTGACTGACTGTCACACTGAGTGAAGCTTGAGGAAAAGACTTCAAAGCTGGCCCACATAGTGACACACTTCTAATAGTGCTACTGCCTTTTGGGGCCATGTTCTTTTAAACCACCACAGTTAGTAAGGCTCACCTCAAACATGTCATACTTGTGTCTGTGTATATATGACTTAGATGTTAACAAAGTGTCACCATTCATAGATAGCTGTTAGGAAGATGTCACTATCTATAGACTGTAAAGTATCACTATTAATAGATAATGGTTAATAAGATGTTAGCATTCAGAGATACCTGTGAACAAGGTGTCACCATTCATAGACAGATGTTAACAAGATGTCACTGTTTATTGGTGGATGTAAACAAGAATGTCACCTAGGACCTGAGCAGTGTTGTCGTACACTTTTACTCCCAAGTGCTGGCAGATCTCTGAATTGGAGCCCAGTATGGTTTATATAGCAAGTTCCAGGCCACTTACTCAGTTGAGACCCTGTCTCAAAAAACAAACAAACAAAACAGATGTTAATGTTAGTAATTCACAGGTAAATGTGTGATGATGACTAATTTCAGTTGTCAGTTTGATGAGCTCTAGAATCACCTGGCAGACTGGCGTTGGCAGGCTGTAGGGATTATCTTGGATAACGGTCAGGTAGGAAGAGCCTGTCCCTGAGAATGGTACCATTCTGTGGGCAGGAATCCTGGACTCTATAGGAGAGAAGGTAAGGTGAGCACCAATGTTCATAGTGTCCCACCTCCAGACTGGATGCTGTGTGACCAGCCACTTTCAGCATCTGCCATCTTTCATTCCCTGCCATGATAGATTGTACCCTGAACTGTGAGCCAAATAAACTTTCCCCCATTCTCTTGTTTTTATTAAGGTATTTAATCATAGCAACAAGAAAAGTAAGAGCGGGATCTGGGGATGGTAGTGCACACCTTTAATCCCAGCATTCAGGAGGCAAAGCCAAGGATCTATGAGTTTGAGGCCAGCATGGTCTGCATGGAGAGTTCCAGGCCAGCGAGGGCTAAAAGCGACCCTGTCTCAAAGAAGAGAGAAAGAACACATCTGTCTTTATTCCGTGATCTTTTGTCCTATAACCCTGGTGTTACTAGCTTCCTATTATTTGTAATTTTTTAAAATTACACTTATTTGCCAGGGGGTGGTGGAGTACACCTTTAATCCCAGTACTCGGGAGACAGAGACAGGAGAATCTCTTTGAGTTTGAGACCAGCCTAGTCTACAAAGCCAGCTCCAGGACAGGCTCCAAGGCTACAGAGAAACCCTGTCTCTAAAAACTAAATAAATCAATTATACACACACACACATTTGTTGAAGGTGTGTTTGTGCATGTCACACACATATAAGGAGGCCAGAGAACAATTTTTAGGAGTCTTTACTATCCTTTCACCATGTGGCCCCAGGGATCAAACTCAGGTCTTTAGGCTTGGTGGCAAAAGACATTTCCTACTGAGCCAACTCCACAGCCCTAACTTTCCATTCTTAAGGAAGATCTTCATTGATAAAAATTGTATTTATACCCTATTAAAAATATTTGGATGTTCAGCCAAAACTTTTCATCAAAATTGATCTGTTCTCCCTGGTGTGAATCTGCACTAATGCTAATCTGTTTATGCTCTGAAATTAGACCCACATTTGAAATAGGCACAGATACTAATTTACTGTCTTACTTTGAACAAGCTACTTAAAATCTCTATGGCCTATTTTTATTAGTTATGTGTGTGTATTATTACCATTTTTGTGGTGGTGAATATCTCAGAATTACCATATGATGAAGGAATTGTTAAAGTACTTATGTTCATTTCCCACCTAGTAAGTTGATATGTGAGTTTTTATGTGCTTTCTCTCAGATCCTGGCACAGTGAGCAAGCATTCTCTTACAGCACATGAGAAGCAAATACGTGCTTTTTCTTTTTCCTTTTTTTATTTTTATTGAGCTATACATTTTTCTCCCCTCTCTTCCTTTCCTCTCCCCTTCTACTCTCTCCTGTGAGTCCCAAACTCCCAGTTTACTCAGGAGATCTTGTCTTTTTCACCTTCCTATGTAGTAGATCCATGTATGTTCTCTATTTAGGGTTCTCTTTGTTGTCTAGTTTCTCTGGGGCTGTGTCCTGTAGGCTGGTTTTTCTTTGCTTTATGTCTAAAAGCCACTTATGAGTGAGTACATGCTATATTTGTCTTTCTGGGTCTGGGTTACCTCACTCAATATGGTGTTATCTAGATCCATCCATTAGTGCACACTTTTTCTAACCCTTCTTTGAAGCTGTATATTTCTCCTGGGACCAGCATGTTCTGCTTGGAAAACTCACCTAACTTCCTCCTGGTGATGAGCAGCTGTTGGGGCAGGAGTTCTCTGCTCACACACATTTTGTTTGCCCTATTGTCTGTCTGTAAAACTTTCCATGAGGAACTTTAGCTCAGCTTTACCCACCAAGAACAGTAGTGGCTGTTTGCAACAAACCAGCCTGAGTCAACAAAAGGCATGTTCAGGAACAAAAAGCTGCCCTGCCCTTTGCAAAGCAATTGCCTCTACTCTCCTGGGAATCCTCATTTTAAAATAGTTATTTGGCTAAAACACATGACGGAAACATTTGTGACTTTTCCAGATTAAAAATTGTGTGGGTGAGGAGATTTTTCTCTCTACAGCCACTGAATCTAAAACTAAAATTGCAGTAGTGAGATTGTATTTATATTTTCTGGTCTTCATAGTACACTGAATACAAAGCACCACACCACACAGAGTATGTCACTGCAAGCCTTCTAAGAGGAGAAGGTAGAAAGAGAACTGAGGAAAAGGAGAAGTAGGAGTGAGGTTGTGAGAGAGGGAGAAGAAAAGGGATAAAAGCTTTCTACCACTTTACTTGGAGAATGTCAGAAACCTGGAGAGTCTAGGGAGGGGACCCACACATTGTCCAGAACAAGGAACATGGTAAAGAAACCACCCAAATGGCTGCTCTGCGGTTAGGGGAAGATTTTATTGTGGATAAGAAAGAACATCCAGAGGCATCTGGAAGAGTCAAGAGCAGAGAGGAAAAGGAAACAGACTTAATGTAGCCAGGACTATCTTGAAGAGAAGGGGGCCAACTGAGGTGGGACAGGGAGTTTGTGCGAGGGCCAACACAGTACGGGAGGAACTGTGGAGGCAGAGAGCAAGGAGGCTACCACTGGGGGCTTTGAAATGTGCATGTGAGTAGGGACTGAAGGAGCCTCGAGGCCAGCATGGGTTTTGATGTGCTACTATGGGTATAGGTCAGTGGAGAGCCATATGTCTCTTCTGCTCGAGGCAAGGGAAATAGCCCCTTTTGCAGATGGAACTAAACCGGAACTGTCCCACAAGTTCCTGAGGAATACAGGCTTTTATCTAGCCATCAGAAATTCTCCTATAGCCCGCTCGTGCTAAGCCAAGACTGTCATTTCTAAACATATGCACTGTCAGACCTAACAGCAAACCAAGAGGAAAACTGCCATTATTGTAGTAGTTGTTGACCCAACTGTGCAAAGACTGGTGATAATGCCAAGTACAGAACATGGTAAGTTTACAATCTGTGGAGCATGAAAACTAGCTGGTCTTCATTTCTATTAGAACAGAACAGATTTCAGTTAATTTGCAGAGCATTGTGTATGTCTAAGATGTAAAGATTCTTGTGGAGAATTTTTAAATTCTGATATATGGTGGCTAAGTAGAGTTTCAGGGTATTGAGTTGGGTGCTTGGTGCCATTGGTGCATCCCAGTCATGCCAGAAGTCTCAGGTTAGCTTGGCAACACAAACACCTGTCTCAAAAAAAGTAAGTAAATAAATTATTAAAAGACCAGTGTATTAATGCTGGAAAAAGTACTAGATACCATTCAAGATACTTTGTGTGTGTGCCCAAGTGAATATACCCAAAGTTGACTTTAGATCTTTTTTCCATTATTATTTTCCACTTTTACGTTTTTTTTACTATTTTAATTTTTTCATTTTATTCATTCTCATGAGTAGGTATGTATAAATATAGAGGTCAAAGGACAACTTTGTGGGTCTAGTCTTTCCTTCCACCTTAACATGGATGGGTTCTAGGGGTTGAACTGAGGTCATCAGTCTTGCAAGGCAAGCGTTTTTTACCCATTGAGCCATCTCACTGGTCCTCCAACTTTATTCTCTCCCTGAACTTGAAGCTTACTGATTTGGCCAGGCTGACTAGCCAGTAAGCTTCAAGGATCTGCTTGTCTCTGCACAGGAGTATGTGGGGAGGGCATGGGGGCGGGCGTTATAGGCACATGCATGCAGACAAAAACACTCATATACATAAAAATAATAATGAAATTTTTGAATCATAAAAAACAAAACAAAACAAAAATCAAGCACTCTTAACTCCTCCAACCCCCAGACCCTGACTTTTTTTGTTTGTTTTGTTTTGCATTTAGAGTTGATCCTGGTCCTTTTCTTATGTGTCAGGCACATTCTACACAAAGCTACATCCCCCGTCTTAACTTCTTGAATCTTGTTACATATTATGAGACATTATCCCAGTTGCTTTGGTTATAGAAACACAGATGTCAGAGTTTCTTGGCATCCCCTTGTCCTGGCTCTTGCATGTGCCGGGGGAGCTCAGCCACGTGTGGGCGGCAGAGCATTTTCTCATGAATATTTGCAGAGCTATGTACATTCCAATTCTAGTATTGTTTCTTTCCATTCAAGATGGAGACAGCAGTGGAAGGGAGAGACGTTTATAAGAAAAAGCCTTTTTGTGTAGCAGTTGGATGGGGCTTTGCAGGCCTGGGAGGGGGAGGGAGATAAGCATGAGCATCATTGCAGCTTGCTCCTTCTGCCAGCAGCACAGCTGCTCAGCTCCCGAAGCTGGATTTGGAAGGGATAAGGTCATTCTTTTGGCTTTGTCTAACTTGTTTTCTCCCTTTCTCTACACTTAACTGTGACTCTTAGAAGATTAGCCTTTAGATTCATAGAAACATCTGAAGGACAGAGTCCCTGATACTAGAGGTTGCTGCTGGTGCCAAATTCCTATACAAAAATAGGCAGGGAAGCCTGGAGAAATCATTTAAAATGCAAAAGTAGTTTGAGATTTTTGTTTGTTTTTTTCCTTGAGTGAGTCAAGAGGAATAGGAATTCCTGGTACTCTCTGGAGCCCTGGAGATCTAGGCTGAAAAGAGGTTATCTGTGAGGGAGGAATACTTGATGGACAGTTTTTGAGACAGTTGACCTTGATGTTGTCCAGCAGGTCTCACTTGATCTGCACTGCTGAGAATCCGTCTTAGGTTCCCATCCCACTCTTCACACTTAGGCCTGTTCTGAGGTCCACAGGGATTGCCATTTTATTGAAGAAGAAACACCCGATGATGGTGATGACTGCTTTGAGAGTCTTTGTAGAAAAGTGATTTGGAAAATCATCTAAACAAGAGTAGAAAGTAACCCTTAAAAAACCTCTTTTATTATACGTGCATGCCACTGACTTTGTGTGGAGGTCAGAGGACAACTTTGCAGTCAGTTTTCCCCTTCTATCCTTTTATGGGTCCTGGGCATTGAACTCAGGTGTCTAGGTTGTGTGGAAAGAGTCTTTATGCGTTGAACTATCTTGCTGGCCCCAAAGGTAGGCTTTTAAACAAAGTGTCTTTATATCTATCACAGTAGACAGTTGTGTTCTGCCTGACTGATGACAGCTGGCTTCCCCTGAAGAAGCCTCTTGCTCAGCCTTCCCAGGTACTAAATCTCCCTTCACACTTGTGGAGCAAGTCTGGTCCAAGTGCCCAGTCAGCACCATTCCAATAGTCTTCTGTTTAGAGAGCCAGTGCAGCTGATCAACAAAAGGCCCCTTCTTTCTGGGGGAGTGGAGTTGGTGTAGACGATGTCATTATATAGCATAGGCTGGCCTTGAACTAGCAGTTGTCTTGGTACTGGGATTATAGGCATGTACCAGCACACCTATCACGCAAGGCTCCTTCTAAGTGCAGTGTTCAGAGACGGTATGAAGGAAGAAATGGTGCTGTCTTTTCTCTCCTCTGTGATCAACAAAAATCAAAACAGCATAAAAAACATGAAGGTGGAAAAGGCACATGTTCAAGGACATTGAGCACAATAAGAGGGATTTGGGTGTGGTGGATATTATCAAGATACACTGTATATATGTATGAAATTGTCAGTATATAAAAAGTATTACTAAACCAAACAAAAAAGAAAACAAATTATTTTTTAAAAAGAAATGATTCTACCACAGTCTAGCTTAGTGAGCCAGTATGTTTATTGGGAACACTTACAGGAATGTAGATGATCCAAAGGCAGGTGCGTCATCTGAAAGCCCACCCCACCATGGAGGACGTAGGAAAGTCACATTACTGCTCTGGGTACAGTGCCCACATATACTCAGAATGGTCCAGCATGTGGCACACCATATCCCTAACCCTCATATATATATATATATATATATATATATATATATATATATATATGCAATTTTTCCAGTTTGAGTATTTTAGATTATTCAGTTTTATCTTATTGACTGTGCTGTTATATTCTTTAACTTTATTTTGATGGCTATGTTTTAATATGACTTTGGAAAGATGAGCAATATGATTGAGTTGTAGCCCACAAACCTATAGCATTAAGTTTGTGTCAGTTGCCAGGCATGGTGGCTCACACCTTTAATTCCAGCACTCAGGAGGCAGAGGCAGGGGAATCTTAGTGAGTTCTAGGCCAGCCTGGTCTACAGAGAGAGTTACAGGACTGTCAAAGCCCTGTTACAAAAAGAAACCCTGTCTCAAAAAGAGTTTGTGTCAGCAAAAAATGTTCAGTGTTTTCTTTTCAATATCAATCTTAACATAGTGTTTGTTCCCTACCAAGGGTATCAGAATCTTTATCAGGTGTAGTGATACATGCTGTGGTGTCCACACCATGGCTGGGTATTGTGTGTAGTTTTAATTGTCAACTTGACACAATCCAGAATCACCTGGGAAGGAGCTCTCAATGAAGATTTGTCTAGATTAGGTTAGCCTATGGACATGCCTGTGAGTTGGGTTTAATTGAGTTGAGAAGACCCTTCTTGAATGTGGATGGCAATATTTCATGGCCCGGTCCCTGGACTAAATGAAAGGGAGAGAGCAAGCTGAGCTCTGAGACTACATGCATTACTTCTCTCTCTCTCTCTCTCTCTCTCTCTCTCTCTCTCTCTCTCTCTGTCTCTCTCTCTCTCTCTGTCTCTCTCTCTCTCTCTCTCTCTCTCTCTCTCTCTGTGAGTGTGTGTATGTGTGTATGTATGTGTGTGTGTATGTGTGTGTGTTTTGAGACAGGATTTCTGTCTGGTTTTGGAGCTTGTCTGGAATTGCTCTGCAGACCAGGCTGCCTCCCAAATGCTGGAATTAAAGGCATGTGCCGCTGCTACCCAGCCTTTTTCTACTTTTAGCTGTAGATGTGGCCAGCTGCCTCAGCTCCTATCTTTTGACCCCCTATGTTAATGGACTGTTACCTAGACTTGTAAACTAAAATAAACCCTTTCTTTCCTAAGTTGCCATCTTGTTTTGTTTTGAGAAAGGATCTCAGAATGTAGCCCTGGTGCCTTTAACTCACTGAATAGACCAGTTTGGCTTTGAACTCAACAGAGATTCACTTGTCTCTGCATCCTGAGTGCTAGGATTAAAGGTGTTCGTCACCATACCCAGCCTAACTTGTTTTTTGTCAAGGTATTCTGTCACAGCAATTGGAGAAGATACTAACAGGGTAACTTTGAAGCCAGGTGGTGCTAGGGCTATAGCTTAGGGGTGGAGTCTTGCCTTGCAAAGTCAGACCCAAAGTCAGAAATTGTTTATTCTGAAGCTTTTAGTGAGTTTTAAAATGTGTGTCTTAGATGCTTCCTCCTACGTGCTGCTCTTCGAGTGCTGCATTATTTTGGGACTGGAATTTGAAGTCAGGAACAATGCAGTGGTCTAACTGTTTTTCAGTTTATATACATTTAAATAATCTCAACTTTTAGTAAAAATTGCCTTTTTAGAATTGCAAGCATATCTACAGAGATGACAGGAGAAATAATTTGTTTTCATCTTGGTTTTGTTTGCTCTTGCTTGATTGGTCCTCCTTTCTCAAACCTTTCCCCTTAAATCAGCATCACATTTGATGTGTCTCTTTTAGAGGAGACAGATAATCACAGTGTGGTAAGTACTATGCTTTTTTACTCGTGCGTGTGTGCATGTTTGCACAGGAGGGTATGCTTATGTGCTGGCATGTGTGTGTCTGTATGTGTGTTGAAAGTATATGTAGGCCTGAAGTTGGCCTTCCTCAGCTGTTCTCCACTGTTTTATTGAGGTAAGGTCTCTCTGAACCCAGGATTCACCAAGTCTAGCTAATCTACCTACCTAGTTTATTGTAGGGACTCTCCCACTTCTGCTTCCCAGATGCTGGGATTACAAAGGGGTAACTACATTCTCCCAGCCTTTCTTCTCTCTTTTTCTTCTTCCTTCTTTTTCCTCCTCCTCCTCCTCCTCCTCCTCCTCCTCCTCCTCCTCCTCCTCCTCCTTTCTTCTCCCTTCTTCTGTCTTCCTTTTTCTTTTTCATCATCTTCCTCTTCCTCCTCCTCCCCCTCCTCTTCTCTTTCTTTCTTTCTTTTTTTTTTAAGTGTGTGTGTGTGTATGTGTGGTTTTTTTTGAGACAGGGTTTCTCTTTGTAGCCGTGGCTGTATTGGTACTTGTTCTGTAGACCAGGCTGGCCTCAAACTCAGAGATGTACCTGCCTCTGTCTCCTAAGTGCTGAAATTAAAGGTGGCATTACCACCACTGGCTCCCACTTTTTTTTTTAGTTAGAGGTGCTGGGGGTACAGATTGTGGTCCTCACACTTGCATGGCCATCACTCTGTCCATTGAGCAGTTTTCCTCAGTCCAACAATATGGAAAATAACACACATTTTACCCAAGCTTTTCATGGAATTTCAAGGGAGATATATACCAGGTGTGGTAGCGAATGTAATATTATGTACCCATATTAATCCCAGCATTTGGAAGGCAGAGGTGGATGGATCTCTTGTGAGTTTAAAGTCAGCCTGGTCTACATAGTCGTTTCCAGGACAGCTAGAGCTTATCTCAAAACAAAATAAAACAAAAAACAAAGAGAGGGGTGGGTAAATTGTTATTCTCAATGATGGGAAGAAAGTATAAAAATTTTTGTTCATATTATAGAAGATGGGGCAGAAGGAGTGTACGAGCTGGAGAAAGGAGCTGAAGGGTGTGGGACACTGGCATCCAGGCGTGACAGGGCTGTTGTACTCTTAATCTCATAGCAGGTGTGATTACTTACACAAGAGCTGGACTACATTGAGCCTGCCAGAATTGTGTTGTGGGAGGGACTCACGGGGCCCCATGCTTACTTGAGAATTTATAAGCAGTTATCAGTGGTCAGGGAGGGAGAGACATTGTCTTCAGTGGTATCGCCACTGATAAAGTGCACGGTCCACTAAATCGTTGAAAATAAGCAAAAAAGGGACAGACACATGAAATTAGAAGGGGAGCTAGTTAGGAAGAGGGAGTATAAGGGAGTTAGGGTGAGAGGAAAAAGGCAAGAAAGAAACAGGGGAGAATGTAATTGAAATATATTATGTACCCATATGAAAATTTCATAATGAAATAAATTATATATAGGTAATATATGCTAATGAAAACATTTTAAAATCTGATTAACAATATGATTGCTTAGTTTGTAATAAGATAGAACCTAAGTCTGTAGGTTCTCTTCCAAAAAATGAGAGAGACATTCTTACATTCTTTCCTAAGACTTGAAAGTAACACACACACACACACACACACACACACACACACACACACATTTAACCTCAGCTCCTTGGATTTCAAGAGGATCTGATTTCTCAGAGCATCATGTGAGTCACTAATTTAACTTGGGAGTTCCCTCTTGGGTTTCATTCTGTCCTTCAGCCAGGAGCCTGAAGGCCACGTGGGGGCCTATAATACCTATGAGTGCAGTCCGATGCAAGCTTGTCAACTTAATTCAAATGTGTGAGGTGTGTGTGTGTTTGAGTGTGCGACTGTTTGACTCGTTTTTTTTTTGTAACTCAATTGCACAGTTTAGTATGTAAACTTTGTAGATGTCAGTATTGTGCCAACAATGTCAAGAAGTATTCAATGTATTCCATCTAGTCCAAGGTGTATGAATCATCTGGCTGAGGCTGGCCTCAGTATATCATGTACGGGATTCATGGGGGACCCTTGGTTCAGTTGTCTAAATGTCAATAGAAATCTCTCTCGTTTCTGCAGAAAGACATAGAAGACAGACAGTATTTTTCAACTATGAAGCAGGGAGTACGGGGTATTTATATTCCCTCTCCCTCAAGACTGAATGCAATAAAAGCCTGAATTCCAATAGTGACAGTATGTCCAGACATCACTCATAGTCTGGATTTTTATTTTATTTCATTTTTGAGCAGGGTCTCACTATATAGCCCTTGCTAGTCTGGATATGTTAGACTAGCCTGCTCTTGAACTCACTGATATACACTTGCCTCTGCTTCCCCAGAGCTGGGATTAAAGACATGGGCCACTGCACCCATGGATTTTCAAGCTGTAAAAGGCAGAACCCTGGGGTGATGTGAGATTCCCCTCTGTATGTTGTGAATATCATTGGTTAATAAAGAAGCTTCTTTAGATCTATTGCAGCGCAGAATAGGGCAAGGTGCGAATTCTAAGCAGATAGTGGAGGAGAGCAGACAAATCAGGAAGATGCCATGTAGCCATCCAAGGAGAAAGATGCCTGTGGGAACCCGCCAGAACCTTGCACTAGGCCATGACCTCGTGGTAATGCATGGATTAATAAAAATGGGTTAATTTAAGATGTAAGATCTTGCTAGAAATACGCTTAAGCTATTGGCCAAGCAGTGTTCACACAATTTCTGTGTGATCATTTCGGGCCTGGCTGACCGGGAAATGAACAAGATGCCTCAGGCTACACTGGGGAGTTCAGGCAGATGTGGAATTGAGCCCTAAAATTATCTTAGTTTATACACGGTCTCCTAAGTAACTGTCCCTCAGGGATGGAAGAAGCAAGCAGAAAAATGTGCTCATTTGCCTTACACATTTCTTAGAAATAGTAGATTATTCCTTTGTGTCTCATTTCATTGTTCAGCTCTTATTTCTGAAGCTCAGCATTTAGGTATAAGACAGGTGCTTCTTAGGGATACTCACTGAGTTTACACAGGAGGAAGATTAATACAGCTTCTATGTAGCTGGGAGAAGCAGCGACTCTGTTGAGATGGAATTTGACAAGAATAGAAACCCTATGGGGGCTGGAGAGATGGCTCAGCGGTTAAGAGCATCACCTGCTCTTCCAAAGGTCCTGAGTTCAATTCCCAGCAACCACATGGTGGCTCACAACCATCTGTAATGAGATCTGGTGCCCTCTTCTGGCCTGCAGGCATACATACAGACAGAACATTGTAAGCATAGTAAATAAATAAATTTATAAAAAAAAAAAGAATAGAAACCCTTAATTACTCTCTATTATTCCTCTCATGTTAAATTGGTCATCTTGTTTGTGGTGATGTTAAACACAGACATGTCATGGTTTCAGGCCGGTATGATTTTTCCTTCTGTCCACATCCATTTTAAGAAAGTAAACAACTTCTTCCTTCTCTTCAAGGATCTGGAAACATTCCATGAAGTTTAGTGATTCGGTTTCAGGGTTTGGAAAAGTCAGAGTTAATTCTGGAAATGTTTTCATAACCAACTTTCTTCTATAGGGAGAAAATAGGACTTTTGTTTTGTAGAGACAGAGTCCCATGTAGCTCACACTGGCCTTAAACTTGCTGTGTGGACAAGCCTTCTGCCCCTACCTTTCAAGTGCTAGGATTATAGGCTTGTACCATCTTGCCTGGGTTCTTAAAATGCTGTTGTTGTTTTGAGATAGACTCTCACTGTGTAGACCAGGCTGGCCTCAAACTTGTTCCTGCCCCTGCCACCCTCATGCTAGGATTAGAAACCTATTGAGGGCCACCCTGTTCTAGGTAGACTGGGTATTTTGAGTTCTGTTATATCATTTCTTCTCCATGGCAGTCCTGGAAAGTGTGGAACCTAGATTTAAACCCAGGTCTGCTGCCTCAAAGTCTTGACTTTTATACTAGATCCTCCTAAGTGCTGTATGAACTTGCCCCATCTCCTGACTCTATGATTCCCTCTGATATTTGAAGTGTGAAATGAAGTATCTGACATTTAGAAGATACTGGACTGTTAAGTCTTACAGTAGTGTGGAAAGAGCCAATGGTCATGAATGAAGGACATGTTATTTTCAGGCCTGCTTAGTGACTCCTCTCTTTCTGAGAAGTGGAGAACACCACCTGATTTTAGTTCTGTAACCAGAGCAAGTGTTTGTCTATGGATGCAATCAGGATGTTTTATCCTAAATTACCTGAGTACTTCAGTGGACTTGAGTATTCTGTGATATACAGACAATAGTTTGTACTTTATAACAGTGAATGAGAATGCTACTTACTCCTTTGTGACCCAGGGGCTAGGTGTTGAAGTGTAGCTGGAATGCTCCCACAGGCGACTAGGATCTGTGTCACAATGTAGTCATTGTGCTACTTTCTTTTCTTTCTTTGAGTTTTGCGACAGGGTCTGAGTGTGTGGCCAAGGCTAGTCTGGAACTCGTTATATAACCCTGATAAACCTTCAGCTTGCTATCTTCCTGTCTCAGCCTCCCGGGTGCTGAGATTCCAGGCCTGCACTAGCTCATTGTGCTTTCTTCCTAGTATAACCCAGCACTCCTGGCTCTTGTCTTTCCAAGTAAGTTCTCTTTCATCTGTCTTGTACCCTAGGGTGTCCAGTTTCAAATCAGAGGGGGAACGAATGCAAGTCCTCCAGAATGAATCCAGAAGACTTTTAATATATATGATGCTTTTGTTTTGGTTTGGAGACAGAATTCTCCTGTGTGGCCTAGGCTGGCCTCTTACTGAGATCTCCCCACCTCAGCCTCCATTTGTTCCAGAAATAGGTGTTAAACTAGAGTTTTGTATAGTTTGGGATGGACTTGAAGTCTGAGAGCTGAAGCGGAAGAAGTGACTTGAGGCCAGCGTGTTGAGGAATTGTGACTAGTGTGCAGCCGCTCCTTCTGCAAAGGCTTTAAGGCTGGGGGAGGGGACTATGGCTTTAGACAGGAAGTTGTACTGTAAGTGGGATATCTGAGGCAGATACCCCACAGGTCATCACAAAAATTAATCTCTTAAACCAAACCTAAAAATGAGATGGGCTTCAACTGGCTTTGCTAAAGTATAAAACCAGTTCGCTTGTGTCTCCAGTGCTAACATTGGCCCAAGATTAAAAACAGGAAATATGCTCCTAGCAGCATAATTGGCGGAAAACTTTTTCCACATAGATGCAATCATCAGGCTTGTTTTCCTTCCCCGGTGTGTGTGTATGTGTGGTGTGCAGACATGTATGGAGGTTCACGGTCATGTCAGGAGATGGGGGGGGGCAGTTTCCTGCTATGGAACTGGTCCAGGCTGGTGATCATTAAGTCAGACTTTCCTTGATCTGGCATCCTACCTGCCTCCCTCATCTCAGGTTTGGTGATGTCTTCTTTCCTGTTCCAGTGAGCTCAGGGTAGTCAGCTTCCACTGCTGCTGGTCCACTTGTGGTTTTCACTTCCTTTTCTGAGTAGTGTTTGTACTGAAGTTCTGGTGGATGATTCTATTTTGAACATCACCTGGTCTAATTTATGCCCTGGTGATGCAGTGCATAGCACACTGCACATTTCTTTTTCTTTTCTTTTCTTTTTTTCTTGAGACAGGGCTTCTCTGTGTACCCCTGGCTGTCCTGGAACTCTCTGTAGATGAGACTGCTCTCAAACTCAGAGATTCACCTGCCTTTGACTGCCAAGTACTGAGATTAAAGGCATGTGCCACCACCTCCCAGCACATACAGCACATTTCTTATGCCAGCAACATGTTTATTTTCTCATTGTCACTATTCATCTGTCTCAGTAAGATTGTGAAATATCTTATGCTTGATGAGCAGTTTCATACATTATTTCCTCATATTTGATTTAATTTGATTATGAAAGTAAACTTTGAGTTTTTCATTCTCATCATTCTTATTTTACCAATGATGAAAAAAGAAACACAGCATGTGGTTGACACCAGAAAGTCACATAGAAAGTGGTAGCAACATTGATAGCCATGTGACCCAGACTTAACCCAAATATGGTGTGCTTTCTGGTTACTTTCTTAATATCTTTTAGGAAATTGGATCCAGTTTCTTGTATATGCAGGCAAGCACCCTACCTCTGAGCTATATTCTCAGCCCTTTTATTAAAATAGAATTTTGGGGACATTTACAAACTTAAAAAGAAGACAGTACATTTAAAGATTTTACCCCACACCTGAACCATTTTAATGTCACCCCTAATGCTCCAGTATGCACTTCCTGCAAGAGGGCATTCTGTGATATAGCCACAATGTAGCCTTCAAAATTGAAAAATGAAATGACTGTATTTGTGCCCTGTGATCTTCAGACCACATTTAGATAGTCCCAGTAATACTATAGCTTAGAGATGAAAGGAAACAAACCCAAATCAGAAAAGGGGGTGGCAGGTCCAGAGAGGCAAACACAGGCAAACGGGGATAAGCAGGCAATTAAGTAGGCTGTGTCTACAGCAGGGCACCAAGTCGAGTTGGGGATTCTCAATCCATGAGACACATACTAGATATCGGAAGATAAGTTGGTATGGGACCATGCCATCATAGTGTTAGGTGTCCATCACTTTTTGGGGTATAGGTAAGGAAATCACACTCTTTTGTTGGTCTGGTATATCTAGTAAGTTCTTGGGTTCAGTTTCCCTTATATAATTTTGTTGCTGTTAATTTTCATTTTTTTGAGACAGTTTCTCTGTGTAGCCTTGACTATCTTGGAACTCACTCTATAGACCTGGATGGCCTTGAACTTAGAGTTCTCCCTGCCTCTGCCTCCTGAGTGCTGGATTAAAGGCATGCTTATACTCAGTTCCCTTATATGATTTTAAAATGCCCTTGTGTTCTCACAGTTTCAGTTCTCTCCAAGAAATGTATTGGGTGGCTCCCTTTGTAGTCCTGGGGATACGTCATTTGTCAGTGTGTTCTGACAGACTGCTGCTGACAGAGGGTACAGCTTTTGGGTCACTCAGGGCTGTCATCTTTTGAAACGGAGTCAAAAGCTGCTTGTAGAGCCTCCTCGGGCAGTGCTCAGCCAGAAAATCCATTGTTTTGTACAACATGGAATAACTTAACATAGGACATAGCTGATCTGAACACCAGACAAACAGGAAGTCTTTATTCATCTGCCAATGTCATATGCAGGCTGACGCCTGTTTCCTGTGGCATGATCTGCTCCAGAGGAACAGAGGCATTTGATCTGTACTTGGGCCAGGGCTGAAGTGATGTCTGTTAACCCTATGTTAAGGATGATGATGATGATGATGATTGTAGTTCTGGAATTTGATAGGCAAGGCACTCTACCACTAACCTGTCTCCAGCCCTTGAGCTGGGAGTATTATCTTCATTTCACAAATGAGGAAACTGAGTTCAGGTTATTTGGCCAGAGAGCCAGCTTTTCAACACAGAAATCTCAAAGTGTGTGTTTTTGCCTATTAACTCTCAGTGCATCTGTTTGGAGGAAGAGTTTAATTGGCCCTACTAAGTTACAGATCTTCCTGAAGGGAATGTGGGTCAGTGAGTGCATGTGTTCTCTTGTCGTCATCTCATCACCCCTGTGATCGGCAGGCTAAGCACAGTTCTGGTACCCGAAAATCTGAGTAACTAATGGCATCATAAGTGCCAGCAATTGTCTAGAACCACGTTCTGGTTTAAAGGGTCTTGCTACTCCCTCTAAAACCTAACTCTTTTCAGACTTGAGACATCACCCCTCCTAGTTCTTTTCTAGAAAGGTTCTGGTAGCAACATTTGAATTTAATATTTAGTACTTATTTTGAATACTTTCTCATCCTGAATTGGAATTGCGTGAGAGTTTCTATTGCTTTGATAAAACACCATTGACAAAAATCAATTTGGGGAGGAAAGGACATATTTTATCTTACACATCCAGATAACAGTTCATCACTGAGAGAAGTCAGGGCAGGAACTCAAGCAAGGCAAAAACCTGGAGTCAGGAGCTGATGCAGGTCATGGAGGAGTGCTGGCTGCTTGCTGGCTGCTTACTGGCTTGCTCCTCATGGCTTGCCCAGTTTGCATTCTTATAGTACCCGAGATGACCAGCCCAAGGATGGTACCACCCATGCCAATTAATAGTTTAGAAAATACACTGTAGACTTGCCTGCAGGCAGCTCTTATGGAGGCACTGTTTTCAGTTGAGAGTCCCTCTTTTCAAATGACTCCAGCTTGTGTTAAGATGACACAAAGCTATCCAGGAACCATATGGTTTTTTTGTTGTTGTTTTTAGGATAGGCTTTCTCTGTGTAACAGCCTTTGCTGTCCAGACTGGCCTCAACCTCACCGAGATCTGCCTGAGTGCTGGGATTAAAGACGTGCACTAACACTGCTGGGTCCATATGCACTTTTTACAATTACTTTTGCTATGAGTCCACTTGGTTAGAGAACGTAATAGCTAACAGAATAAAAACCCATCTAAACCAAAGCAACTTATCAGTGACAAATCCCTCTAGGAATATGTAGGCCGCCCCTATGCTTGGATGAACCATTGTTAGGAAATTGTCAGCAGTGTTGTTGATTCTAGTTGGATTTGAGAAAGGGATGTCTGAGCCGGGCATGGTGACACACACCTTTAGTCCCAGCACTCTGAAGGCAGAGGCAGGCAGGGTCTCTGAGTTTGAGACCAGCCTGGTCTACAGAGTGAGTTCCAGGACAGCCAGGACTGTTACACAGAGAAACCCTATTTAGAACAACAAAATAAAAAGGAAAGAGAGAAAGGAAGAAAGAAAGAAAGAGAGAGGAAGGGAGGGAGAGAGAGAGAGAGAGAAAGAGAAGAAAGAAAAAGGTCTACAGTTGCTGTGCATTCTATATGTTCCATTACTTGAATTCTTTTTTTTTTTTTTTTTGTGGTTTTTCGAGACAGGGTTTCTCTGTGGTTTTGGAGCCTGTCCTGGAACTAGCTCTTGTAGACCAGGCTGGTCTCAAACTCACAGAGATCCGCCTGCCTCTGCCTCCCGAGTGCTGGGATTAAAGGCGTGCGCCACCACCGCCCGGCTCATTACTTGAATTCTTAAAAAATAAATAAAGGAAGTCACCTATCTATTCTTAATTGGTGTCTGCGGCAGACTGTAGTTCAATGACTTCTCTTAACTCTTAGACTATGATGTCATATTGTGAGGCACAATTAATAAAAACTCAGAGAAATTGGGGTTCAACCTGAAGACCCAAAAAGCAAAACAGCCAGCTACTGGCTCTTACTTTGACCTCCATCCAAAAATGGCGATCCTGCCTCCAGGAATCTCAGAATGAGACTGTGTCTGAGAGCTGTCTCCTCCCACTTTATAATCCTCCCTAGGGCCGGGATTAAGAGCATGCACCACTGGGATTAAAGACATGCAGCAACCAGTTTCTATTGCAACTAGTGTGGCTACTGAGATTAAAGGTGTGTGTAAGGCTGAACAGTGAGGCTGTTTTACTCTCTAGTCTTCTGGCAAAGCTTTATTTATTAAAATACAAATGAAATGCCACTATAGTATTGCTGCCTGGGGGACCAGCCTCCAAGCAGCACAGGGTTCAAAGGCAATTCACAGCATTAGACATTTCTGTCTGAGGGTATTAAGGAAAAAGACACTCACACACTCTCTTGATGATTTCCTTCTTTATTCTTCTGTATTTTTTAAGGCCCATGTAGCAGCAGGAAGGTTCAGCTTCTTCTGATAGACTGAACTGGAGTGGACTGTGCTTGGACTGGACCCCAAACAGCCATACAAAGGCGTATCTATTGATTGTGATACAGAGTGTTTCCTCATATCAAGGTCCCTAATCTAAATCTGCATGTCTTACTGAAGACCATCACATGCCTCCATGATTCTAGTCATTTACTGTGCATTGTGTGCAGTACACAATAATACAAGAGCCTCAGATGTACCTGAGGTGTCTTGTGACCAAAGTCATAGGATGGCCACAGAACCCCTTGGCAAAACATTCACTGTTTTCTACAGGGATTCTTCAAGATGAAGGTATTTCTGAAATACGGCTCTTCAAGCCAATATATCTACCCCATACAGTGACTGTGCTAAATTTCTTACAGAGTACAGGTAAAAACGTTTTGTTTCAGCTAATAATGCACACCGAGACCCGTGACTATGTCTTTTGGCATTAGAGTCTTTCAGCTCTAAGATTAAAGGAATTTGAGCCAGCCTGGTTCCTGGGACTCAACTGTTTCTCTTAATCATTAACTTGAGCTATGACCTAGGCAGCTCCTTAAGTGACCCCTTACATAGACCCCTGCTGTGTGACGTTTCCTTGTAGTTACTTTTATTATCAAAACTCTGTATTTTTAATATTATTATATAACATATTGTATAATATAACATTATTATTATCATCATCATCAATTAAACAGTATTTGTTAGAGAGAAGTCATTTTTTATTATAGTCTACAGGTAAAAATGTCCAGTGAGCAGGATGTTTCCATGAGATAAACACATTACATTACAGGCAGTAGGGCATCTCCCCACACCCGATTCACACCAGAGAAAGATAGCAACAGCAACATGTAAAGGCACAACAGAATCAAAAGAGATCCTAGAGTCTGTGGTCTCAGGGCCTTGCCTAACTGAGCTCACCCACCAGAGAGTCTCCTACTGATGGGCTGACACCTCAAACCCCAATTGTCACCCGCTGCTCCCCTGACATGGCCACCGGCAATAGTGAGCTATTTTATGTCTCATTGTGTTAACGTGGATGGAGTGGAACATGTGTTATCTCCCTGTTTTCCTCTTTCTAAGGTTGTGGGTTTTCCAGGATCATCTGGTGAGCTAAGCCTACCAGCTGTTGAGGAGTGGGTACTGTATCTTTTTGTTGGTTTTTCTAGATAGGGCATCCCTGTAGCTTTGGAGCCTGTCCTGGAACTAGTGCTTGTAGACCAGGCTGGCTTTGAACTCACAGGGATCCACCTACCTCTGTCTCCCAAGTGCTGGGATTAAAGGTGTGTGCCAACACCGCCCAGCTGTGGTACTGTGTCTTAGTCTCCATCATTCTTGACTGGAGCCCTGATCCTGTTGATATTCTTCTATCATCAGCTATAGTGCTTTCTTCAGTGGTACTTTCAGAGAACACATAGGCATTTGGATAAGGACATGAACGAAGTAACAATCTTTGGTTTTTTCTCTCTCTTTACTCTGCTCAGCTGAGCATAAACTGTGGGTAGTAACGATTACCTAAATTATTCTATTATTAATAAAAACTCCCGAGTCAGAAGATTGATCAGAGAAGAGGCAAAGAAGTAACTAGTGACCTCCTTTCTTTCTCCTTCCTTAATCCAAAGAACACACATCTTTCTAAGCATCTCTCTACTACTTCCCATGTCTCTCTATATATCCTCAGTCCTCCAAAACCTCTATGGCTAATTTTGGTCAGCTATTAGCTAGCTCTGGCCTCAAATACAAGGTAAACCTTATTGCCACAGCAGAGTGGTAGTATGAACAATTCTGCAACAGGGCAGAAATAAAGTTTAGATTTAGATGTGGCCCTTCACTGTTTCCACCTCTGTTCTCACCTCCTGCCCCAGGAAGCTGGAGTGTGTGGAGGATATTTCAAATAGTGAATGAATGGTAGTCAACTCATCTAGTCTAATGCAGCAAAATATATTGCTTCTTCAGACTCAAGGAATGTCACCTGGCCAGACTTTAGGAGGCAAGCAAGACCTCTCCCAATTTTTAACTTTGTTAACATAGTTTGTGTGACTAGAGAGAGCTACAAGAGAGACCATGGGAAGGATCTCTCTTGAACAGAGCTCAAGTCTTCACAGCACCCTGGGTTCTTTTGGCCTTTTGCTTAGACCATGGATGCATTAAAAAGCAAACAGAAGCAATCACTGCCAAGAAGCCTAAGTGCAGCTGCTGGAATACGGAACAATGTAGTCTTGACTTAGCTCCTGTCTTTACCTGGTTGCCCCCAGTTTCGCCTGTGACAGCAGTCTCTACAGCAGTCTGTGTGATAGACATCTTACAGCTGGAGAAACTGGAGTTTACAAAATGCAAGGAACTTGCCTAGGATCACCAACTTTGAAGTAGAAGACTAGATGCACACCACAATTTGGAACCATACTAGATGTTTCACAGAAGTGAAAGGGAAGTCGATAAAATAATCAGGAAAGCACTGGGGCCCCCTCGGCAGCAGGAATCGCAGGCAGTGCCACACAGAGTAGGCTGGCAGGAGCGCCATAGTTGACACTTCCGCCGCTGTGCTGGGCACTCCTGGAGAACTTGTCATCTGCTGTTCTGCTTTTGTGTCTTTCTTCGGGAAGTCAAATGGGACTGTCTACCTGCTTGGCAGCCTCCTTGTGTGTGTCATTGTTCCAGCTGCCAGCAAGTGAAAGGGCTCCGAGGTGGAAAACTGGGTTCTGCTTCCCACCAAGACCAGCATCAGTGGTCAAGAGTGTTTGGATGCTGCCTGGCAGAGTTCAGTTGAAATTTCAGGAAACTTAAAGTGTAGTTGTCACATGAGGATTACTGGTGGTTTCTGAATTAGTCACAAAACCTGACCACAGATGAAACAATTGTCCAGCAGAACCTGCCAGTTATCAGGAGCAGTCAGAGGAGCGACTGTCAGGGACAGCGCTCTCTAACTTCTAGCTGGTCCTGTGGGGTCTTCAGACCATGAGTCACCTTCTTGAGCAGTGTTTCACTGTAACCACCTCATTAGCCTTAGTGAGCATTTCTCTGTGTATCAGAAAGAGCAGGTTTTTGCCTTTTTATCTTTGTCCTGCCTTAGGCTCTTTTGTGTTAGACTACAGAACACTGGGGCTGAGATACTGCTCAGCCATTTGAGATACTTACTGCTCTTTTAGATGACCTAAGTTTGGTTTCTAGTGCCTGTACCAAGTAGCCATTACTGCCTGTAGCTTATGTTCCATGGACTCTGATGCTCTCTTCTGGCTTCACCAGGCACTCACACATGTGTGCACATACTCCACATACTACATGCACCTACACGCAGATAATGAAAATAAATCCTTTTTAAAAGGACTAGCACTGGGCAGTGGTCTACAAATCAAGTTCCAAGACAGCCAGAGCTACACAGTGAAACCCTGTCTTGAGGAAAAAAAGAAAACAAAAAGGACTAGGAAACGTATTTTAAAACAAACAAAAAATGAGGCTAGTACTCAGTAGGTACCTAAGAATATTTGAGCAATTTGAATTTTCCCTTAAAATCTTTTCTTGTGAAGCTGAAGTGATTCTTATGAATGACTAGTTCAGGTGTGAGCTGCCATGTGGGTACTGGAAATTGAACCTGAGGTCCAGTGCTCTTTTTTTTTTTTTTATTGAGAAAAGGAAAAAAAACAAGTTTCAGCCTCCTCCCAGCCTCCCATTTCTCTCCCCCTCCTCCCACCTTCTCCCCCTCCTCCCACCCTTCTCCCCCTCCCCCCACTCCTCTCCCCCTCCCTCTCCAGTCCAAAGAGCAGTCAGGGTTCCCTGCCCTGTGGTAAGTCCTAGGTCCTCCCCCCTCCGTCCATATCTAGGAAGGTGAAAATCCAAACTGGCTAGGTTCCCACAAAGTCAGCACATTAAGTAGGATCAAAACCCCGTGCCATTGTCCTTGGCTTCTCATCAGCCCTCATTGTTCGCCATGTTCAGAGAGTCCGGTTTTATCCCATGCTTTTTCAGTCACAGTCCAGCTGGCCTTGGTGAGCTCTCAATAAATCAGCTCCACTGTCTCAGTGGGTGGGTGCACCCCTCGTGGTCCCGACTTCTTTGCTCATGTTCTCCCTCCTTCTGCTCCTCATTGGGACCTTGGGAGCTCAGTCCAGTGCTCCAGTGTGGATCTCTGTCTCTATCTCCATCCATCACCAGATTAAGGTTCTTCTTACTTAGCTTCTTTAAGTTCACCAATTGTAGACTCTGTGACCCTTATTTATGGCTAGAAATCAATTATGAGTGAGTACATCCCATGTTCATCTTTTTGGGTCTGGGTTACCTCACTCAACCGCTGAGCTATCTCTCTAGTCCCAATATTTTAATTTTATTTTTTTTTAGATTTAATGTATTTTTTAAATGTGCTGTGGGAAGATGGATCAATAAGCTTTCTACTTTTGTTGTTACAGGTGTTCCAGGACTTGGGTACTGAAGTACTGTCTGGAGCTGCCCAAGGTTACAACATATGCCTCTTTGCCTATGGGCAGACGGGCTCTGGGAAGACATATACCATGCTGGGGACTCCAGTAAGTGTCAGCACTGGAGTGAACTATCTTCCTAATGTCACAGCAAACCTGTATCTTACATTGTCCTTACCACTGTGATAAGGAACATGACCTCCATAATCAATATTAAAGGGATTAAAGGCATGCGTGTGACCCTCTCCTATACTTAACAATGGCATTTCACTAGTTTACCTGAACAGTAAAGTTTGTATAATTAGTCTCTCTTTGTGAAACTTTGAAAAACTAGACTTTCATGATTCCCTTTGACAATGAGTCCTTGTTGGTCCCACTGGATATATGTATTACGGTTTATCACATAAAGCTTCACAATTTGACTGGGGTTAAACCTGGACTGCATTTTAGTGCTATACAGGGATAAGAATGCTGTGTTCAGCTTTCAAAGCTATGTATATTAGAAGAAAGCAAGAGATGTAGCTTTGCTGGGGGCTTTTAAAAATGTAGAGTATAATGCAATAATCACAGAAAATTGAGGGGATAATGCCAGGTATGGTGGCACATGCCTTTAATCCCTTTAATCTTTGAAGGTAGTAGAGGCAAGGCAAATCTTTATGAGTTCCAGGCCATCCAGGGATACACACTGAGACTCTGTCTCAAAACAGACAACAGCAATAAAAATAAAATTAAGGGGATAGCATTCCTTAAGAATACCCTTTCTAGCCAGGCAGTGGTGGTGCAAGCCTTTAATCCCAGAACTCTGAAGGTGGAGACAAGTGGATCTCTGTGAATTTGAGGCTAGCCTGGTCTACAAGAGCTAGTTCCAGGACAGGCTCCAGAAACCCTGTCTCGAAAAAACAAAACAAAACAAACAAACATAGAAGATACAGAAGTATGCTAGTGAGATGACCTGGGCACTGGTTGACAAATAACATTGTATAGAAACAATCTGAAAAAATAGCCCACTTCTCTGGGTACAGCTCACTGTTTCCTTTGTCTGTGGTTAGTGTGGTTTCAGACATTTGAAATTAAAAAAAAAATACTACTAGGTCAAAGGGGATAAAACCTTAAGCCTCTGGTTATGAGATAGAGGAAATACCTACTTCTTTGGATTTTTGCAGTTTTGCAGAGGGTGTTTGTGTGTGCTTCTCTATCTAGGGATCTAGACACAGTAGGGATCTAGAAGAGACCACATTAGTGGTGGAAAATGATAAAGTTCATTGCAGGAAAGCACATGTCTAAGTTTGCCAGCTTCTCCTATCTATCTTATGGCGATAATCCGCCTCTCATCTGTGTCTCTTTGTAGTAATATGGGCGGCGGGGCTGCGTTCCCAGCACCCCGGCCGCCTGCCCGGCTAGCTTATGCTCCGAAATAACAACACACAAACTGTATTCATTTAAACACTGCTTGGCCCATTCTCTTCTAGGCTAATTCTCACATATTAATTTAGCCCATTTCTAATCATCTGTGTATGGCACCCCAAGGTGCGCTTACCAGGAAAATTCTAGCCTATGTCCATCCTGGGTCAGAGCTTCATCCCGGGAGCGGGGCATGGCGTCTCTCTCAGGCGTCTGCTCCAGAGAGAGGAGAGCTGTGGAGACTGAGCTCACTTCCTCTTCCTCCTGGCATTCTGTTCTGTTTACACCACCTACCTACGTCCTAACCAATAAAATGGGCCAAGGCAGTTCCTTTATTAGCCAATGACCTTCCTCCATCATCTCTTGATAGTGCCAGCCTCAAGTTTTATACGTCCTTCTATAGTGGCTAGCTAGCACTAAGCCCACACACCCCTCCTCTGTGTTTGGGGGGGTCCAGGATCCCGGGTGTTTGGAGGTAAGAGGAGGGCAGCAGGAGCATTGCCCAGAGTGAACAATAATGTTTTTCTTTTTCTGTCATCCAGGCTTCTGTTGGGCTGACCCCACGGATATGTGAGGTATAGACTCTCTCTGATGATGTACTTTCAGAGTAAGTTTCCTATGTCAGCTCCCTTCAGGGAAATCTGACCCTCTGATTTTGTGCAGGCTCTCTTCATCAGGAAAGATGACTGTGCCTCACTGCCTTCTTCCCGCAGCATAAAAGTAAGGTAAGAACTCAAGCTCCAGACCCCTAAATATCCTAGTTCTTTGGTCTATTTGTAAAGCTCCTAGCAGTGAGACCAGGACCTGTCCTTGATGCTTAGATGGCTTTTGGGAATCTGTTTCCCATGCTGGATTTCTTCAACCAGCCTTGATGCAGATGGAGGAGCTCAGTCCTGCCTCAACTTGATGTGCCCTGCTTTGTTCAAGCCCATGGGGCCTGCACCTTTCTGAATGGAGGCAGAGGAGGAGTGGATGGGGAAGGGGGGATGGAAGGAGGAAGGGACATGATGCACAGGAGAGAAGGAGAGAAGGGAGGGAAAACTGTAATTGATATTCAACAAATGGTGCTGGCATAACTGGATGTCAACCTGTAGAAGATGAAAATAGATCCATATCTATCACCATGTACAAAACTCAAGTCCAAATGGATTAAAGACCTCAATATCAGTCTGAACACATTGAACCTGATAGAAGAGAAAGTGGGAAGTACCCTACAACAGATGGGCACAGGAGATCGCTTCCTATGTATAACCCTAGCAGCATAGACATTAAGGGCAACATTGAATAAATGGGACCTACTAAAACTGAGAAGCTCTGTAAAGCAAAGGACACTGTCACCAAGACAAAAAGGCAACCTACTGACTGGGAGAAGATCTTCACCAACCCCGCAACAGACAAAGGTCTGCTCTCCAAAATATATAGAGAACTCAGGAAACTAGACTTTAAAATGCTAATTAACCCAATTAAAAAATGGGGCACTGAACTGAACAGAGAATTCTCAACAGAATTTCAAATGGCCAAAAGACACTTAAGGTCATGCTCAACCTCCTTAGCGATCAGGGAAATGCAAATCAAAACAACTTTGAGATATCATCTTACACCTGTCAGAATGGCTAAAATAAAAAACTCCAATGATAGCCTTTGCTGGAGAGGCTGTGGAGGAAGGGGTACCCTCATCCATTGCTGGTGGGAATGCAATCTTGTGCAACCACTTTGGAAATCAGTGTTTCGGTTTCTCAGGAAATTTGGGATCAACCTACCCCTGGACCCAGCAATACCACTCCTGGGAATATACCCAAGAGATGCCCTATCATATGACAAGAGCATTTGTTCAACTATGTTCATAGCAGTATTATTTGTAATAACCAGAACCTGGAAACAACCTAGATGCCCTTCATTGGAAGAATGGATGAAGAAAGTGTGGAATATCTACACATTAGAGTACTACGCTGTGGTAAAAAACAATGACTTCTCGAATTTTGCATGCAAATGGATGGAAATAGAAAACACTATACTGAGTGAGGTAACCCAGACCCAAAAAGATGAACATGGGATGTACTCACTCATAATTGGTTTCTAGCTATAAATAAGGGTCACGGAGTCTACAATTGGTGAACCTAAAGAAGCTAAGTAAGAAGGTGAACCCAAGGAAAAACATATAGTTATCCTCTTGGCTATGGGAAGTAGACAAAATTGCCGGGGAGAAAATTGGGATCTTGGGGGTGGGGTGGGATGGGGGTAAGGGGAGATGGGGAGAGAAAAGGAAGAAGGGGAAGATGGGGGGAACTTGGGGAAAAAGGATGATTGGGATAAAGGAAGGTTGGATAGGGGAGCACGGAAGCACAATTCTTAGTTAAGGGAGCCACCTTAGGGTTGGCAAGAGACTTGTAAAATAAATGGAAAAAATGTTAATTAAGTTTTAAAAAAATTAACTAAAAAAATGCTATTTTAGTTCCTTTCCTGTTGCTTTGATAAAACACCAAGACCAAAGCGACTGATAGAAGAAAGAGTTTATTTGGACTTAGGGTTCCACAAGGTTAGGATATATAATGGTGGGTACAGCAAGGTGACAAAAAGCAGGAACAGGAAGCTGAGAGCTCATATCTTAAACCATAATCATGAAGCTGAGAGAACTAGTGGGGACTGTCAGGAGGATTTTAATCTCAAAGCCTGCCCTAGTGACACACATCTTCCAGTAAGGCTGTTCTGCTCACTGTCTTAGTTACTTTTCAATTGCTGCAAGAGGACACTATGACCAAGGTGACTACAAAAGGAAGCATTTGATGTGACATCCATGGTGCCAGGGGTTCGAGGCCATAACCACCATAGCAGGGAACATGGTGAGAGGAATACTGGAGAGCTTACATCTTGATCCACAAGCATTAGGCAGAGAGGCTAACCGGGAATGGCTAGTGTGCGCTTTTGAAACTTCGCAGCCTCCCCCAACTGACACTTCCACCTCATAGTGCCTCAGAAACAGTTCAACCAACTAAGGACGAAGCATTCAAATATATGAGCCCATGGTGTATGGGGGCCATTCTCATTCAAACCACAACCACCATCTATACCTTTCTCAAATAGTGCCACTAACTAGAGACCAAGTATTTAAATGCCTGATTCTATGGGGGAAATTTCTCATTCAAATCACAAGTGCATACTGCTTCTGCAGAGAAGCCAAGCTTGATTTCCAGCATTCGTGTCTGGTGGTTCATAATCTAGTCTAGGGGATGGACTCATTCTGGCCTCTGAGAGCACCAGCACTCACATATGCGTCCCCCATACAAATATTATAAAACAAACAAAACCCAGAACAACAGAAGGATCACATTTGAAAGCCATTTAGACTATGTTAAAATAGCCTGTTGAAAGTAAATCTCAAATTGGCACTGATGTTAGAAATGGGGAAATAGTGGTAGCCAGAGGTCAGAACCTTGCTTTGCACTTGTAGAAAGACACATAAGGGAGACCCTGGCTTGATTGAGGTCTTAAGTTGATCAGAGCCAGAACAAGAATCCAGAACCTTTTGATTCTCAACCCATTGTTTTTCTTTCTTCCTTCACAGTCTAACTGTCTTCCCTTTTTTTCTGTGTCTCTAGCTTCCTGGAGATCTACAATGAACGGGTGAGAGATCTTTTGAAGCAATCCAGTCAAAATAAGTCCTATAGCTTGAGGGTCAGGGAGCACCCAGAGATGGGACCCTATGTCCAAGGTGAGCTCCTCTTCCCTGGAAATTGGAGATCCAACTGAGGTGTAGAAGTTCTCCTAATGTTCATCATTTACTCAGCCTGTGCAATGATTGGATTCTGTGTGCTGCTTACTGTACTGGACATTGGATGTATACTGATAAGCTGACATGACATGGCTCTGCCTTCACGGCCAAGCTTAAAGTCTGGTGGAAGTGTCATAAGACAAACAATTACACATTGTAATAAAGGATTATAAATAAGTACCTAGATACAGTGATTGAAAGATCCTGGAGCCAGGGGCAGAGGCAGGCAGATCTCTGAGTTTGAGGCCAACTTGATCTACAGAATGAGTTCCAGGACAGCCAGAGCTGATACACAGAGAAACTCTGTCTTGAAGAACAAAAACAAAGCAAAAAAAAAACAACAAAAAAGAAAGAAAGAAAAGACTCCTGGAGCTGGGCAGTTGTGCTACACACTTTTTTTTTTTTTTTAAAAAAAAGATTTATTTATTATGTATTCAGTGTTCTGCCTGCATGTATCCCTACAGGCCAGAAGAGGGCACCAAATCTCGTTACAGATGGTTGTGAGCCACTATATGGTTACTGTCAAGTGGATATATCAGTGTTACATATTCCACATTTCAAACTGTTCCTTGCCCCTCTCCTTCCTATTCCTCCTGTTTTTCTCTCTCCCCTTCCTCCCCTCCCTCCTCTCCAGAAATAGGAAGGAAAGCTCAGCATACCTCCACTTGATTCTTTCCCAGTTTCCTCTGGAATTGTACTATCTTGTCTGTTAAGTCCTTGAAAATACCAGGCGTGGTGGCGCACGCCTTTAATCCCAGCACTCGGGAGGCAGAGGCAGGCGGATCTCTGTGAGTTCGAGACCAGCCTGGTCCACAGAGCTAGTTCCAGGACAGGAACCAAAACCACAGAGAAACCCTGTCTCGAAAAACCAAAAAAAAAAAAAAAAAAGAAAAGAAAAGAAAAGAAAATACCAGGCAGAGTTGCTTTAAAATCTGCCTGGTAATTCCAGCGTCTCCATATTTCCTGGATATCTTTCATTTGTATTCCCAGGTCTACATGTATGCTTGGTTTGCTAATAAGATTTGTGCCAGACAGTATTTGTAAACCTGTTCTTAGGAACTGGTATCTCTCTTTTTTATACTAAGTTCCTATGAACATGAGGGATTAGGAAGTAGTGAGACTGAAGCTTAGCTGCAGTCTTCGCAAAGGCTTATTTACTTCCAACTCTACTTTGTAGACCTTTGGGTTTCTTCCTGTAAGTGAATGTCTAAGCAGCCATTATGTCTATAATACCTGCACTCAGGATACTGAGGCAAGAGGATCGTCCTGAGTTACAGAACAACCTGGGTAGAGCAAGATCCTGTTTGAAAAAGTAAGAAACAAAAATTGGAGGGGGATATTTGTGTTTGTTGTGGGCTACAGCCCTTGTCTTCACTCCTGGAAAGTTGCTAAGAAAATCGATTGCAGCCACCCTGCTGCAATCCAGTCACTATTCAGATGAATTTGTCAGTCTTTTTAGGCATTTATTTAGCAGTAGGCAACAGACCCATGGCATTGTCTTGTTCCTAAGTCTCTGATAGTCTGCAGAGGCTCTCTAGCTCAAAGTTTCCATAAAGGTTTTCTTCATGTCCTTAGGACCCTTCCACTTGTCTCATGCCTTCCCGTTCTGTAACGGCGCATCCTATCCTTGCTGCATCCACAGAGCACACCCTCACTGCTGCTCCAATTTGCTCACCATTTTTGTTTGGCCTCGACTTCTGAGGCATTTGGTTGTAATGTGTTGTATAGTGTACAGTGTACTTTTATATTGTAAACTGTAAAAGGAGAGAGACATTTTGTATGCCAAACTGAGTCTGCCACCTTGTGGATAAAATATCACCTTCCTGTCGGGAATTTTGTGAGGGCCAACAATAATAAGTGAGGAGGAGGAGATTTCTTATAACTTCCATAGTAAAGCTGTGAGGAATTTTTTTGTGGTTTGCGTGGCCACTTCTTGAATTCTAAGCTAATCTTTGTGGAAATACGCTGGCCTTTCTAGAACCCATCACACCACCTGATGAGAGGTTTCAATACAGATTTATTAGTTTGTTCGATTCTAGCTTATGAAGTGATATAAGAATGATAAATGAAAGTGTGCTTGGGCACAACTTTAGTCCAGCACTAGGAGGCAGGGGCAGGCGGGTCTACAAAGCAAGTTCTAGGACAGCTGAAGCTGTTGTACAGCTAGGGCTGTTTTTGGAAACCCTTTCTCAAAAATCAAAAAACAAAGAGACACAGAGAGAAACATAATAAAACTTTAGAGATGACTGACTGGGCCTAGGGTCCTTATCATTCCTGGGCCTACATGGCGGAAGGAGAGAAGTGGCTCCTGTGAACTGTCCTTTGACTGCGTATGTGCACTGTGCTGGGCCTGATCCCAGCTCACATGGGGGAGAAGGTAAATAAAAAGAATGACAAAAGCCTACCAGAAATGGTTAGCTTACCAGAAGTTCCATCTGATTTCTCTTCTACTCTCATAACTGACAGGTCTATCTCAGCATGTTGTTACCAACTACACGCAAGTTATACAGCTCCTGGAGGAGGGGATAGCAAACAGGTAAACCAGGTTTGTTGTCGGGGTCTATAAAGGAGTCTGTTCTGGACATGATACTATAGGGCGGTACCATCGTCTCTCAGTTTGGCAAAGATAAAATGATTCATGAAACTTTTCTCCTAGCTTTCTGCAGTGTAAGGCTATAGGCATATGAAACTAGGAAGAGTAACTTAAGTGCCTGTGGTAGTTTGAATGTATTCGTAAACTCAGGGAGTGACACTGTTAGGAGGTGTGGCCTTGTTGGAGGAGGCTGCCTTTAATCCAGACCTCCAGGTGGAATGGGCCACACCTGTTGGAATTGTGTCACTATGGGAGTGGACTTTGAGGTCTTTTTCTCAAGCTTCACTTAATGTAACAGTCAGTGGACTTCCTGTTGCCTCTGAGTGAGATATAGGGCTCACAGCTCCGGCACCATGTCTGCCTGCATGCTGCCAGGCTCCCCTTCATGATCATAGTGGACTAAACCTCTGAAACTGTAAGCGAGCCAACTCCATTAAATGTCTTTTTTTTAATATTTATTTATTATGTATACAATATTCTGTCTGTGTGTATGTCTGCAGGCCAGAAGAGGGCACCAGACCTCATTACAGGTGGTTGTGAGCCACCATGTGGTTGCCGGGAATTGAACTCAGGACCTTTGGAAGATGCTCTTAACCACTGAGCCATCTCTCCAGCCCCTAAATGTCTTCTTTATGAGAGTTGCTGTGATCACGTTGTCTCTTCACAGCCTTGGAAACCTAGCTGAGACAGTGCCCCAGAAACTGCTGTGCACTGTGCTAACACTTCATGTTCTCAGCTACTCCGAGTACCTGGGATATTACTAATAAACCCCTAGGCGGAAACTTTTCACTAGGAGAAAAAAATTATACTCTTGTATTTATGTTGTTAATACTAGGTCCTTTAACTGAAAAAAAAAAAACAAACCAAAGGAAACATTTTTTTGTTTTGTTTTGTTTTGTTTTTCGAGATAGGGTTTCTCTGTGGTTTTGGAGCCTGTCCTGGAACTAGCTCTTGTAGACCAGGCTGGTCTCGAACTCACAGAGATCCGCCTGTCTCTGCCTCCTGAGTGCTGGGATTAAAGGCGTGCACCACCACCGCCCGGCTCAAAGGAAACATTTAAACTTAACATTGTAGTCTCAGAATTTCTTGGAATTCTCTTAGAAGAACTTACGCCTGGTCTTCAGGATAAGATGAGCTCCTGAATCCTTAAGAGCTAGGATTCTAGCTGGATGGTGCACATCAGGTGGAGCTCTGTGGTTCAAGACCAGCTTGGTCCAAATACCAAGTTCCAGCTGGGGGTTGGGGATTTAGCTCAGTGGTAGAGCACTTGCCTAGGAAACACAAGACCACTGGGTTCCGTCGTCAGCTCCAGGGAAGAAGAGGAAAAGAGAGAGACTGACTTTGTCTCAAAACTAAACAAAACAAAAAATGATCCAAGCATTGGAGAGGGTGAGGCAGGATTGTAAGTTTGAGACCTGCCTAGGCTATGCAGTGAATTTAAAGATCCAAATTCAATTTCCAGCACCCACATGAAGGCTTGCAGCAGTCTGTACCTCCATTTCCAGGGCATCTTTTTTTCTTTCTTAAATGTGAGTTTGTGTTTTACCATGGGTGTCTGGTCCCCTGGAACCAGAATTACAGACAGTTGTGAGCTGCCATATGGGTGCTGAGAATTGAACCTGAGTCCTCTGGAAGAGCGGTCAGTGCTCTCAACTACTGAGCCATCTCTGCAGTCCCTTCCAAGGCATCTGAAGCCTCTTCTGACCTTTTCAAACACCAGTATATATGTGGAACACATACATACATACTGGTAAAACACTCATACACATACAATAATTAAATAAGTAAATTAAAAATATTTTGAAAAAAATAATAAAAAGGGGTTCGAGGAGCTGGGGATGTAGTTCTGTTGGTATAGCATTTGCCTGGGTATGACCCCTACCACTGTAATAGCCATGTGTGATGATGCACAGCTGTAATCCTAACACTCAGAGATGGAAGGACCATTGACCTAGATTTAGATAAAGGGGAGACTCAACGATTTTTGGGATTAACACTGGGATGGATTTCCAAGAGTGGCTGTGAGCTCCTCATTTAAACATGGCATCAGTGTAATTCAAGATCTCAGCTCCAAAGGCTTTTTTATGCTGCTGGATGAATATTCTGCTTTATTAACTCTCTGTGAGATTTCTTGAAACACATTTATACCACACTTGTCTTTTTGTTTCCTATGTGTGTGCTTGTTGGTTTTTTAAATATGTATTTGTTTATTAATTTATGTATTCATGTATGTGTATATATAGAAGTAAATGTTAGATGTCTTTCTCTACTGCCTTCCACCTTAGTTTTATGTCAGGGTCTCTCACCAAATCTGATTGGCTAGACCTGTTGCCTAGCAAGCAGTCTGGGATCTTCCTGTCTCTCCCTCCCAGCATTGGGAGGTAGAGAAAAGATATCACGACTACGACAACTCTTACTTAAAAAAAAATTTAATTGGGGTGGCTTGCTTACAGTTTCAGAGGTTCAGTCCATTATCATCATGATGGGGAGCATGACGGCATGCAGACAGACGTGGTGCTGGAGTAGCTGAGAGCTACATCTTACAGGCAACAGAAAGTTACCTGAAAATCACACTGAGGAAACTTGAGCAAAAGAGACCTCAAAACCTGCCCCCACAGTGACACACTTCCTCCAACAAGGCCTCTAATAATGCTGTTTTCTTCAGAGGCCATTTTCTTTCAAACCACCACACTCTGGATTTTTGCTTTTATAATTTCAAAACTGTTTTAATGTTCGCTAGTGTGACATCACTCTCCCCTTATTGTCAGTAACAGCACCTAGAGTGCTGCTTCTGCCTTCTTTGAACTACTTGAATTTCTTTTTTAAATGTATTCACTTTCATATGAATAATTGTTTTGCTGGAATGTATGTGCACTACATGTGTGCTGTGCCCACAGAGGCCAGAAGAGGGTGTCTGATCCCTAGGCCTGCAGTTACAGATGGTTGTGAGCTACCATGTAGGTTCTAGGGATTGAAATCAGGTTGTTAGACTTGGTGGCAGGTGCTTTCACTCATTAAACCATCTCACTAACCTCAGTCCTAACTTTTTTTTTTCTTTTAGTCCTAACATTTCTTATGTTCACATAAGTCCCTTAGGTCCACCATGCTTAAACAGTCCCTGTACTAACTGTCTTGCCTTGTATACACAGGATCACAGCAGCCACCCATGTTCATGAGGCCAGCAGCAGATCTCATGCCATTTTCACTATCCACTATGCACAGGTAGGTTGTTCCTTCTTACTGATTTCTTTCTTATGCCTCGTGATTACTTTCTTGTATTCATTACTTTCTTTCTTCCTGCCTTTATGCTTACATGTTCTCTGATACAACTGACTTCTTCAGTGTCTTCCTCTTATCTTTTGCTCATAACAGTTCAGAATATGTCCACACTTAGTTCAGTTATGGGTCTGGTGATTTCAGTGAGGGGATGCTTATCAGACAGTGTGTGCTCGTCTGATGTGGAACTTGGCACACAGTTAGGACAGTATCCTGGGAGGAATGCAGATCATTCTGGATGACAACTTGAAACAGTCTTTGTTTTTAGGCAACGCTACAGAACAACCTCCCCTCAGAGACTGCCAGCAAGATCAACCTTGTGGACCTAGCAGGCAGGTAATTGGGATTTCAAAGCCAGGGAGAATTATTGCTCCCTTGACAGTGACCGGCTCCTTGACCACCTTACGTGAGATAGGCATGATCGTGGGTTTGCCTTGCTTGAATGTTTTAATCATCCTGAGATTATAAAAGAAAAAAAAATAAAAGAAGGAATTCTTGAATGCTAGCTTGAAAGTCAGAAACTGGGAAATTCCTCCATATCCTGGGTTCTTAGTCTGAAATGCCTGTTGGGACCTTTTAAAACTCCCCAAGCACACCAGGTGGTGGTGGCAAAAGCCTTTAATCCCAGCACTTGAGAGGCAGAGGCAGAGGCGGGTAAATCTCCAAGCTAGAAGCTAGCCTGGTCTACAGAATGAGTACTAGGACAGCCAGGCCTGCACAGAGAAGCCCTGTCTTTTTGACAAAAAACACAGAATTAGAAACAACTGTCTTAAGAAATAAACTGAATCAATATACTTTTCCATTAATTTAATATCAATAATATGTAGCTATATACACTACTTTACTTTTTTCTGCCTTTTTTTTTTCTCAAGACAAGGTTTTTCTGTGAAACAGTCCTGGCTGTCCTGGAACTCACTCTACAGACCAGGCTGGCCTCAAACTCACAGGGATCCACCTGCATCTGCCTCTTGAGTGCTGGGATTAAAGGTGTGTGTCACCACCACATGGCAAATTTTTTTAAAAGCTACTGTGCTTTAAGTTATTAGAAGTAAATATTCATACTGTATTTATATTGTAGCTAAATATATATTTAGGATGAAGAAAAATTTGAGAATAATGTATATGATAACATAAGGCAAATTTTCTCAATTTACAATTTCAAAAGAAACAGTAACTAACAGCACTCTGTTAAGAACCGAGCATGAAGGTGTGGTGGGCACTGGGGCTTTCAGTGGTAGAGTACACTTACCTATATGCACTAAGGACAGGGTTTAGCCCTAGCACAGCAATGGGGTGAGGGGCTGAGGAAGCTAAGGCCTGTCTGAAAATGTATCAGCTAATCAAACGTGGAAATTTTTACTACTTTTCATTAAGAATGGATTTTTGAGGTGGGCATGATGGTTACATATCTTTAATCCCAGCACCCAGGAAGCAGAGTCAGGTTGATCTCTGTGAGTTCCTGGCTAGTTTGCGTTAAATAATGAGACCCTGTTTTAAAAAACAAACTAAGCCGGGCGGTGGTGGCGCACGCCTTTAATCCCAGCACTCGGGAGGCAGAGGCAGGCAGATCTCTGTGAGTTCAAGACCAGCCTGGTCTACAAGAGCTAGTTCCAGGACAGGCTCCAAAACCACAGAGAAACCCTGTCTCGAAAAAACAAACAAACAAACAAACAAAAAATAAAAACAAACTAAAAAGAGGGATAGAATTTTGAGACAGTTTATGCACAGATACTATCATTAAACCATCAAAATGTGAATTTAAACCAAGTCTTTACCTGTGAGAAACTGCTATCATCAGTACCATAGATAGATGGACATCTTTACCTGTGAGAGACTTATATCATCAGTACCTAGATAGATGGGCATCTTTACCTGTGAGAGACTGCTATCATCAGTACCTAGATAGATGGACATCTTTACCTGTGAGAGACTGCTATCATCAGTACCATAGATAGATGAGCATCTTTACCTGTGAGAGACTGCTGTCATCAGTACCTAGATGGATGGGCATCTTTACCTGTGAGAGACTGCTGTCATCAGTACCTAGATGGATGGGCATCTTTACCAGTGAGAGATTGCTATCTTCAGTACTGTAGATGGGCATCTTTACCTGTGAGAGACTGTTATCATCAGTACTATAGATGGGCATTGTTTGGCCTCAGGTGCTCTGGCAGTTTCCCCTAAAAAAAATGACTAGCAAGATTTCCAGAGGGGGCCTGTGTGGAGGCAGGTAGTCTAATGGTCTTATATCCCCTACCGGGACTCTGCTGACCTGACTTCTGAAGGAGAGCCTCGGAGGCAACTACAGACCATTGTAGTTGCCAGGAAGTGGGATGCTGGATCTGCTTCTGCTTGCATCCAGAAAGAAGAAAAGTTTTTGAGGATAATGACACAGGAAAGAGTTACATAAGGGAAACTGATTCTATGGATCTATTACAAAATGATGTGCCCAAAACATTGTAGGATAGTGTCCCGTTTGCTATATTTTTTACTTTTTTTGGTCTGTTTTAGTGAGAGAGCAGATCCCAGTTACTGCAAGGACCGGATTACTGAAGGTGCCAATATCAACAAGTCCCTTGTGACTCTGGGAATTGTCATCTCCACTTTAGGTATTTTACTGATGGACTCAGGGTAATTGGAGTGGGGAGGGAGACTTTGGGATAACTCATAGTATTTTCATCTTGTCATAATAGGGTAACACAAGATTATTTTTTGATAAGGTCACTTTTTGGTTTGAGCATGAAAACCTGGTGGTTTTAGAATACAAGTGACCATCATTCTAGAATCACGTTGAATCAGTCCATATCCTGAGTCCAAAGTCTGACGTAAACTCAGACTTAAAGCCTCCTGTCACGTGCAGAAAGAGTATGATACTTGCTCTAAGTTCTGTAGTCGTTTTGTTTATGTATTTGCTTCATAATTCCTTCTGTATTGTACTTCTGTTTTTTTTTTCAATCTATCAAGCCCAGAACTCCCAAGTGTTCAGCAGCTGCCAGAGCCTCAGCAGTGCAGCCAGCAGTGGGGGTGACAGTGGGATCCCTAACACTACATCTGGGACCAGCAGTGGAGGGGCATCTGTGAGGAGGCAGTCTTACATCCCATACCGGGACTCTGTACTGACGTGGCTGCTGAAGGAAAGCCTCGGAGGCAACTCCAGAACCATCATGGTTGCCAGTAAGTGGGATGCTGGATCTGCTGCTGTTTGGAGCTAGTATTGGGCCTAGAAAATATACTGACTCTTAATGTTCCTCAGTCTCTCAAGAGTGTCTCATGCAGTGAAGACATTAGCAGTAAGACTAGAAGTAAGAGCTGAGCCGGGCAGTGATGGTGCACGTCTTTAATCCCCGTACTTGGGAGGCAGAGGCAGGTGGATCTCTGTGAGTTAGAGGCCAGCCTGGTTTACAAGAGCTAGTTCCAGGACAGCCAGGGCTGTTACACAGAGAAACCCTGTCTCTGAAAACCAAATAAAAAGAAGAAAAAGAAGAAATAAGAGCTGGGATGGAAGGGCCCATCAGTGTATTTCTCAGCTCTGTCCTTCTACCTTAGCTGTGTCCCCTGCACACACCAGCTACAGCGAGACCATGAGTACGCTGAGATACGCATCCAACGCCAAAAACATCATCAACAGGCCACAGGTGAACGAGGTAAGGCTTCATGGGACGTCCTTGTCTGACACAGTTTGAAGTTCTCCTTATTGTTTTCTCTGTTTCTTTCTCATTTGTCATAGTTAGCTTCTTCTCTGTGGTGGTAAAACATTGAAGAAGAGCAACCTGGGAGAAAAGGTGCATCTGCCACTTTTCTGTCGCTGTGGTCAACACCATGACCAAGGCAACTTAGAGAAGAAAGGGTTTATTTGGGGTTTATGATCCCAGAGGGTTAGCGTTCATGATGGTGGAGTAGAGGTAGAGCTTACATCTCAATCTCAAGCAGGAGGTGGAGAGAGCTAGCTAGAAATGGCATTGAAGCCTCAAAACCCACTCACAGTGACATATTTCCTCTAGCAAGGCCACACCTCCTAGTCCTCCCCAAACAGCCACTAACTAAGGACCAAATATTCAAATGTCTATAACTTATGGGGCATGTCTTTTTCAGAACTCCACCAAAGGGTTATCCACAGCATACAGATTACAGCCCATCATCTTGGGAAGCTGAGATAGGAACTTGGAGCAACTCTGCTTGCTGGCTTTTCCTCCATGGCTCATTCACCTTGATTTTTTTTATACAGCCTAGGACCAGCTACCTAGAAGTGGCACTGTCTACAGTCAGCTTGACCCTCCCCATCAATCATTAAGCAAGAAAACACTCCACAGGAGTACCTATAGGCCAGGCTGATAGTTCCAGTTTACCAGATGACTGGCTTGTGTCAAGTTGACAAAACACTAATGAGCATCGTTTTCATCCATACTTGTATTCTGCAAACGATGCTCTTTTCTCCCAATGTAGTCTCTGCCTTTCACTGATCTCTCTACTGTTATCAACAAATAATTTTATGAATAACTTCCTTCAGTCATTTCTTTACAGCCATTCCTCTTAGAGCCCTAGTGTATGACCGTCACTCTAAGAAAAGTCATTTGGAAGCTTCTGTTTGATGCTTTTATTTTTAATTGATAGTGATAATTGTGCCTGAGTTTTATTATATAAATTGCAGTTGACTTCTCTTTTGGATTAAACCGGGAGTAGGAAGAAATTGTTTCGAAAACTGAGTAATGATAGGAACATTGCAAATGTTTCTTACTTCTTGGAGATTCAGTGAAAAGTTTCAGGGCAGGGGCACAGCTGGGGAACAGACATACCTAAAGGACCTAGGGGCTGTTTTCGAAGGCAGTATGATTAGGCATGTATCAGATTTAGTCATCATATAGGACGATTAGCATTTATGAGCTTCCTTGGCCTGCTCTAAGGTGATGATTTTCAAAGCTCATATGCAAAAGAAACACCTGACTAGTTTGTGAGATATGGTTGAGCCTTAACCCTCAAGAATTGCTTTCTGGGGTGGAGCCAGAGTTTGCATTTATTACAAGTTCTTGGATGAAGCTGATACCGTGGGTCCTGGGATTATACTTTGAAAAGTCACTCCCAAAGAATAACACTTCTCCAACTTGCACTTCACAGCAGTTTGGGACCTAGTATGAGCCAGTGGTGACTGAGTTCTCTTTGTTTCAGGATGCGAGTGTGAAGCTCATCCGAGAACTCAGGGAGGAGATTGATAGGCTGAAAGCCATGCTGCTGAGCTTTGAACTGGTATGTGGTAGCCAAAACTCTTCCATGTTCTAATGACGGATGGTCTTGTCCCTTGAACACCTGGGGCTTGTCATACTCCGTATGTTCAAGTTTTATGTTATTGTGTGTTTGTGTGACCAGGGGTGCACACATTCATGTAGAGGTCAGAGGACAACTTTCCAGGTTGGTTCTCTCCGTCCACGTTGGGCTCTAGGTTCTTACTCAGGTAGCTGAACTCGCAGAGCAAGTGCTTCCACCGGCTGAGCCCTCTCTTCATGTTTGCAGTTGGCAGGGATGGAGCAAAGGCAGAAGGATGTCCTGATTTTTCTGTGCAGCTTCAGATGAGCTGGATGCCTTCTAGTATCATCTCATGTCTAGATAACATTGGCCTTACTGGCTTTGCTCTCTGTGGAGACAGATATGGGGAATTGGGTCCTAGAGAAAATTTTATTTTAATTCTCCTTTGTATTCATATGAGCCCAAATACTAAATGCTCCTGACTTATTTCTAATTTTGGTGGTGAAGTCTATACTTTTATCTATACTTTATCCTTCTCAAGTGTATATGATGGAACTTATTTGTAGTTGATACTGAGAAAACTTCAGAACTGACCACCCCCCTTCTCTGTGCAGAGGAACATCCGCTCATTAAACGATGAACTGGATGAAAGCCTGAAGGAGGTGGTCCTCCGGAATGACCTGAAGGTGGGTGTGTTTGTTTAGTGGACCCAGTTGAACTTTCCAGTATCCTGGAGATAAGTTTGATCTCTCCAGGTATTCCTCACGTAGGTGGGGCAGAGAGGATCTATCTAGTTCAGAGATCATTTTTCTTCCCATTGAGGCTTGATGGTAAATGGCTTTCTTTGTATTTATCTTCTCGGGTTCATGACAGCTTCTTTTGGATAGTGTGAGTAGCCTAGAAAAATTCATTTTTTTCTTTTTTTTGATACAGGGTTCTCTGTAGCTTTGGAGCCCATCCTGGAACTAGCTCTGTAGACCAGGCTGGCCTCAAACTCACAGAGATCCACCTGCCTCTGCCTCCCGAGTGCTGGGATTAAAGGCGTGCACCATCACCACCGCCCGGCTGAAAAAATGATTTTCTAGTCAGCAAATCGAGGAAATTTTCTAGTCAGATAACTAGCATGTATTCACAGATTGAGCACTTCGAGTGAACGTTCAAGGGATACAAGAGTCTTTACTCAGGTGGCCACAGGCCACTTGGATACACAGGTTGCTGTGCTTCACGAGGTGTCTGATAAGGAAGAAATCATACCTGTCATTTCTGGAGCAACTGTCCTATGCTGGAAAGCAGAGAACAGGTTTGAGCTAGACTTTGAAAGACTGATAGAGAGGGAGAGGGGCACTTCGCATGAGGGGAAAATGACATCAGCAAAGCCGTGGAATGGAGAGTGATGTGAGACAGTGACAGTGTGCACACATGTGCTGCAGGGAAAACAGTGTTCATCAAGGAAAGTTGTGAACAGAAGGTGAAAGCCATTAATGAAAAATTTAAATAATTTTGCTAGAATATTTTAAATACTTGTATCTGAATTATTTATATTTTCCTAAGTATTTCCCTTATGAGAAAATTGCTTTCCTAAATCTAATTTTTTCTGAGTGTTCTTAGTTCTTCTATTCCCAGGATAAGTTTTCTGCATACATTTCAGTTTCTAGCAAAAGGAAGCAAAGATCTTGAATTTAACATGGTTCCCTCATGTCCCTCAGTCCTTAACCTAAGGACTCTAGGCTTTGATACATTTACTTTTAAAACTCTGAGGGACCCACAAGAGTGGAGAGGGACAGGACAGGGTGAATGAGACTGAATATGAGCAGAAAAAAGAAATGAAACCCTGTGTTCCTGGCATTTAGTAATTATTCAGTACTTTATCATTTATTGATGCAATTTTATTATTACATGTCTTTAGTCAAGTTCCATACAGCCTGGTCAGATTCCTCTCAGTGCTTTGTGTACCTTTGAGCCAGGTGCAGACTTAATGTAACTCAAGGTGATACATATATGGGAAGAAATGTTAGGTCAGAAGAGGAATCCTGAAAACGGAGCACATAAGATTAAGAAGCAGAGATGGGCAGTGTCATCCACCTTTGATCCCAATACTTGAGGCAGAGGCAAGTGGATCTCTGGGTTCAAGTCTAGCCTGGTCTACAGAATGAGTTCCAGGACAGCCAGGGCAACACAGAGAACATTGTCTCAAACAATCAAACAAAAGAAAAAACTGTAGTAATAGAAGCGGCGGGGCTGCGTCCCCAGCACCCCAGCCACCTGGCTAGCTTATGCCCCGAAATAACAACACACAAACTGTATTCTTTTAAACACTGCTTGGCCCATTTCTATCTAGCCTCTTCTAGGCTAATTCTCACATATTAATTTAGCCCATTTCTAATCATCTGTGTAGCACAGCTAGGTGCACTTACCGAGAAGATTCTAGCCTATGTCCATCCTGGGTCGGAGCTGAATCGCGTCCGCCTGGGAGAGGGGAGCATGGCGTCTCTGCTCCAGAGAGCAGAGCTGTTGAGTCTGAGCTCACTTCCTCTTCCTCCCAGAATTCTGTTCTGTTTACTCCTCCCACCTATGTTTTAACCTATCAGGGCCAAGCAGTTTCTTTATTGCTTAACCAATGAAATCAACAGATTGATATATGACACTCTCACATCAAAAAACAATGCAGGAAGCGTAATTGTAAGTAAGTATTGATGTCTGAGAAGCATCAATTAATTGAAATAACATTTTGTGTTAGGTTTCTGTTGCTGTGAGTTAGAGCTACCTGAGAGGAAGAAAGGTTAGTTTGGGGCCGAGGGCATTGCTCAGTGGGTAAGAAATCTTGCTGTACAAACATGAGGACCTGAGTTCAGTTCCACAGAACCCATGTAAAAAGACAGGTAGAATAAGATTACCCAGTGACCTCTCTGGCTTCTGCATGTAGTCACACCTGTGCGTACACGTGCACACACAACACATGACTGAACAATGGAAGTGGAAGAAGTGCACACATCCAATCACGTACAGGCTTTGAGTTTTCACAGATTATAGGTTTCCATGATCCATAGTTGCTGGCCCATTGCTGCAGGCCTGTGGTAAGGGAACATAATGCAACAAAGTAATTACTTCATGGCAGTTTGGGACATGGGAAGGGAGGCAGGAAGGAATCACGGACATGCTACATCTTTCTAAGGCATACTTCCTGTGACCTACTTCCTCCAATTAGGTCCCACCTACTAAGTTTCCATCGCCTCTGAAAACAATGACACCAGCTGGGGACCAAGTCTTTAAAACAGGAGCCTGTGAGGCATTTCATGTCCAAACCACTACACATTCATTTTTTTCTAGTTAAAAGAACAATGTATGCTCATTGAAGAAAAATGTAAGCATTTATTGAAGGAGCTTCCGTTTATGAAAGTAATACTTGCTTATTGAAGAAAGCTTAAAACACAGGAAGCACTCACAGATGAGAAGGTACAGGGGCCTCTCTAGGGAGCATGAGGAATGAAAGACGGGGAAACGGTGAGAAGTGGACTCAGTCTGCTCCCTACTCAGGGGGTCTATCATCTCTTGTCCCTCTGCAGATGGATCAGCTGGCTCGAGAGTGGGCACAGAAGTGGAATGACTGGCAGGCCATCATGGAGCATTACGGTGTGGACATCAACAGGAGGAGGGCTCGGGTGGTCATCGACTCCAGCCTGCCACACCTGATGGCTTTGGAAGACGATGTGCTCAGCACAGGTGTTGTGCTTTATCATCTCAAGGTGAGGAGGCTGGTGCAGCTCCCCCTTCCTGAGCACTGGCCCAAAGTGAAGGGAGGAAACCTGACGTCATAGCCATATTCTTAGGGATCAGACCAAGGGCTCAGAGCTGCCTTAGGACTTGTGCTCAGGAATCTGATCCAGCCACAGGTAGGGCTTGTTTGGGTTTGTGCAAATGGCTAGTGCCATGTGCCTGCAGTCCTGCTGCTCAGAAGGTGACCCAGGAAGCTCCTTTGAGTCTGAGGCCAGTTTATTTCTGAAGAATACAATGTCAGAACTTCTAAACTACAAATACAGGCTGCTTAAACATGGGCAAATTCAAGAGACTAGAAAGTTTTTTTCTCACACTGTCTTTCATTCAACCTGGGAATCAACAAGGACAATTGCCTGCCCTCCACCCCACCCCATCTCCATCACAGCACTTCCTAGAGAGGAAGAGGGGAGAAAGACAGAGGAAGCAGAACTTAGGTCCTCTGAAAAAAAAAACAGCAGCCAGTGCTCTTAATCCCTGAGCCATCTCTTCAGCACCATCCCCATATTATTATGATTTGTTTTGATTGTGGCTTAAATAACTATACAATAATAGTGATCCAAGAGTCTTTACATTTTTATTTAGTTGCTTACTTGGTCACAGACCTGAAACTAGTCCCTTGGTAATACACTGCCAGCAGTTTTCTCTTGGGCCACATTGGAAAGCTCCTCAGTGGGACAGGAAGAGTGGATAGAGCAGAGAGGGCTGGTACCTTGTGATGCCTTTGGGTCACCAACTGCCTGTGGAAAGAGGCAAAAGTAAGAACAGCAAACAAAGGGCCACCGAAGTGCTTGTTATATGAGAGCTTTCTGTCATAGTTTCACGATATTATGTGGCTCTTATCCTTTTGGGGGGAATGTACTCTAGCATCAAGAGTCCCTAAATTAACATGAAGAGTTTTAACCTATTGTATTAGTTAGGGTTCTTCAGAGAAATAAAACTGATAAAATGGGAGTGTGGAGGGGGAATTTATTAGAGTGGCTTAGAGCTGGTCAAACAGTGGCAGCCTCCCAGAAGAATCCAGTAGTTGTTCAGTCCACAGGGACTCATCTGGTCTTAAGTCTCCATTGGAATCCTGAAGAAGTAGGTTGTAACACCTGGGAAGGAATGCCTTAGCAGCAGAGAAGATGGGCTTGCCAGCAGGAGTGAGGACAAGCAAGCAAAAAGCCAAGGAGCTTCTTTCCATGTCCCTTGATACAGGCTGACACCAGAAGGTGTGGCCCAGATTTAGAGTGTGTCTTAGTTATTATTCTGTTGCTCTGAAGAGACACCATGACCAAGGCAACTTATTTTAAAAAATCATTTAATTGGGGGCTTCCTTATGTTTTCAGAGGGTTAGTCCATGACCCTTAGGCAGCAGGCAGGCAGATAGGCATGGCACTGGGGCAGTAGCCGAGAGCTCACATCTGATCTAAAAGTTGCAAAGTTGAAAAAGTTAAAGACTAGGCCTGGTGTGAGCTTTTAAAATGTCACAACCCAGTGATATACCTCCTCTGAAAAGTCCATACGTCTTAATCCTTCCCTAACAGTTCCACTAACTGGGGGCTCAGCATTCAACATGATAATGTGGGTGCCATTCTCATTCAAACCACCACAGGGTGAGTCTTCTCACCTCAAAGAAGAATTTCCTTGGCTGCATCCTAAAACCCTGTGCCCAGCTGCTGGGGTTTTGGTGGTTTCCAAATATAGTCAAGTCGACAACCAAGATCAGCCATCATACTCCTCCCTGGGCCGTGTTGGTAGAGGCTGGCAACTATTGACTTGTATTCAGGGAGGAGAGGTAGAGGGGCATAGGGCAAACCAGAACTTCATTGCTTCCAGGATTCTTCTCACATGCTGTCTTGGGAAACCTACGAGGTCTCCCTGTTCTTGTTCCTGAAAGTGTGGCCTAGTGGTGATTTCAGGCACTTAGAAAACCTCCCACTTAGGGCAGTGTTATGGTGAGGCTAAAAAAACATGGGCTGGGGGTTCAGAGACCTGAGCTGTAGCCACAGCTTTCCTACTTAGCAAATGGGTTTTCTAGGCAATTTACTCCCTTATGAGCTTCAGATTTCTGGCCTATAATACGGATACAGTAAGCGGGGCAGTGATGGCGCATGCCTTTAATCCCAACACTAGGGAGGCAGAGGCAGGCAGATCTCTGTGAGTTCAAGGCCAGCCTGGTCTACAGAGTGAAGTACAGGAGAGCCAGGGCTACACACAGAGAAACCTGTCTTGGAATACAAAACAAAACAGACAGACAGACAAACGGAAATAGTAATACCAGCATTTGGAGTGTTAAAGTATTAAATAAAGCCAAGCATAATTGTAAATGCTAATGATCCCAGCCCTTGGGAGACTGAGGCAGGAAGGTGAGAGTTCAAGTCCAGCCCAAGATACACAGTGGTTACTGGCTCAAACAGCAAGCAAAAACTGGGTGGTAGTGGTGCATGCCTTTAATTCCAGCACTTGGGAGGCAGAGGCAAGTGGATCTTTGTGAGTTTGAGGTCAGCCTGGTCTACAGAGCGAGTTCCAGGACAGCTAGGACCACACAGAGAGATCCTGTCTCAAAAAAACAACATTTTTTTAAAAACTAGCAAGCAAACAAAAAGATGTCTACAAAACGTTCAGCATAATACCTGGGACATAGCAAATGTCTACTTAAGAAATGGTGACGATGGGCCTTCAAGTTAGCATCTCTGCCCTAATAAAGTGTATGTTCTATAGTAGATTTGTTATAATCCTGGGGCCCAAAGGCCCTAGTCTTTTACTAATTCAGTGGTTTGCTTATATTAACACTGGTTGCCTGTGCTGTCTTCTACTCTCTTCCAGTTCCTTTTGACTCTAGAAGCATCTCCCCCTATTTGTGCTTTACCCTTCATAGAATTTGGCATCTGTTATGCTTCCTCTGCAAAGCAAGAAGGTAACAATTCATAAGTCTCATAGAAAGTCTCTGAGTCTCCTGGATCAAACACAGGCCACACTAACCTTAGCTGCTATGAGAATGAAGTATATGTCTGTCCCTTTTACTGGAGAATTTCTGACCAACAGCTGTATCTATTCCCTGACTTCAGAGTTTGTCAGCACTTGATGGGCTTTGCACTTAGTCAGTGCTGTGTACGCCTATAGTGTTACTGTTTCCCTCTGTCCTCCTGGACTGCAGAGCAAGTGGATGGAAGGCAGGACAGCCCAGACTGAAGTTGGGAATGGTTCTGACAATGCTGAGATGGGCATGGGAAGACCCCAATTCCACATGAGTGTGGACTGTGCTCTGAGGGCAGGGCTGAGTCTCTGTGTATTCTTTGTGAAATGCCTTCTCTCTTTCCTCCCCACAGGAGGGGACAACAAAAATAGGGAGGATTGATTCAGACCAGGAACAGGACATAGGTAGGTAGTCTGACACATAGGCAGCATTTGTGCCTGAAAAGTTTACTACTGGTTTTGGAGAGAAAAGGAGTCTCTGAAGCATTAAGGGTCTGCTTCTCTTTCTGCTGCTAGCTTTTGGGTCTGGAAGTTGGAAGGAGGAGGCTTATCTAGGGGGAGACGTTGAGGGTGGTTTCAGGTGGTGGGTATTCTTTCCTTGTCAGCTGTTGGGTTGGATCTTGCAAAAACTGGAAGAGTCATTCTCCTGAATGGTTTCCCCACTCAGGTTACCCCTCCCCCACACCTCTTTAGTCCTTCAGGGCCAGTGGATTGAGAGGGACCACTGCACAATCACTAGCACTTGTGGGGTGGTCATTCTCCGGCCTACCCAAGGGGCACGCTGTACAGTCAATGGCCGAGAGGTCACTGCTTCCTGCCGTCTGACTCAAGGTAGGAGTGTCTACCTCCCTGTGTATATCTGCATGAATGATGGACATCCTCAACCTCAGAACCCCACAGAGCTCAATAAAGCAAGCGTCAATCATGTGTTATTCAACCTCTGCACCGAGACCCGAAGACTTCTTAATACAATCCTCCTTCTAGGACCCAAGAGTAGAGAATGACTCGTGAAAATTTGTGCTTGTTTATCTGAGCCTTAGTTTCTCCATCTGAGATAATGGGAGCATAAGGCAGGATTGGATGAAGTTTGTATGTTTGTTTTTTGAAGTTGTTCTTAGTGTGCTGTAAAGACTTGGTGTCAATATCACTCTAGTACTAATCCATTCAAATCCTGTTCTCTGAAACTGAACTCATAGTCTGCCTCTTCATGAGGTTTCTCTGACTATGCTACCTGAAACTTGTCCTTTTTATCTGATTGTAATTGCAAGATGTATAATTAATACATATCAACTTAGCAAAATTTATCTAACAGTATGTACTCAGAGCACAATCATGGACTGAACTCTTGTCTGTGTGTCAAAGGAGCTGTCATCACCCTGGGGAAAGCACAGAAGTTCCGATTTAACCACCCAGCTGAGGCTGCTTTGCTGCGGCACAACAGGCTTAAGGTAAGCCTGGCTGCGATTTCTGAGTGGCTGTTAGGGAAGCTTTTGCATGCTCCATTGGGCTCGTTGCTTTTTCCTTATCCCAGGTTGGAGAGGCTCTTGACAGCAGTTGCTCTTTGGAATGGTTGGACTTGGACGGAGATGTCACTGCTTCAAGACTGGGTCTCTGTCCTGTCCTTTGGAAAGAGAGGTGAGAATCTGCTGCTTGTACCAGTGGAGTCTCCTGGCTTTGCTTCTTAGTCCATAACGGAATGGAACTGGGAAGGGTTTATTAACAACAAAGGTCTGATCACATCTGGTCCTGATTGACTTGAACAAGTATTATGGCTTGAAAATGAAAGGCTCCCCGCAGGCTCCATCTTGTAGCATACCCTTTGAGGTTCTGGAACCTTCGGGAGGCAGAGTAAAGCTGGAGGAAGTAGGTTACTGGAGGTGCATTCTTGGGGGTGCATCATTCTCCCCCATTCCCTCTCTACCTTCCATTGACCATGAGGTGAGCCACTCTGCACCATCCCCCACAGTGATGCTCATGCCCCAAGCTGTGGAGGTGTGGGGCCTCTGAACTAGTGGGCTAAGATGAATCCTTTTCTCAAGCGTTTTCTCTCAAGTGTTTGCTACAGCAATGAAAAACTAACCATGAGTAGTCTGAAAATGCTGAACTGAATGCAGAGTTTGTAACTCAGGTAGCCATGGCCTTAATTTGCTTCCTGCTTGGTATTTCATCTCTCCTCTCTGAAAGACATGCATCTCCCCTGCCAACAAGACATAACTGTCAAGTGTTAGCAGCCATCTTTGGTACTGCTCTAAACCTCACTTCCCCACAGTTCCCTTTAAATCCCGGTGCATGAGCTCATACTACATACTTCTGTTAGCTTCCAGATTATATGGCTTCCTCTGGATTCTAAAAAATTAATCTCTTGTTTATTCTCTCATAACCAGCAATGCATAGCTGTGCACATGAGACAGCAGGGCCTATGAGGACAATAAGAAAGCATCTGGAGATTTTGTCCTTGCTCCTGCTTCACCTGCTTTGAGATAAACTTTGAACTTTTGAGTTAGTTTTATATGCAATTGACAGCAGCTGGTTTTCTAGTTCATTATCCTTCTTATACAGAATCTCCTTCTTGGGTTTGCCCCTGGAAGCTCTGTTGTTCCTTTTAGCTAGACTGACCTATACTGTCACCATCATATCTAACTGTAGGAAAGTTCAGCAGAGGACTTGGTACCAGTGAGATCACTAGCAAGAACACCAAGCGCCTGTGAGTCAGGATTCACAGAAGGTTCTTCTGGTCAGGAACAGTCAATAGCAGATGAAGACAGTGTTGGGTCTGACACAATAGTGGGAGCTGTCGGACTGGGGTGGGGGTGAGCAGTGCACCCTCACAGAGTGCTCACAGGTTGAACTTTGCTACAGCAGAGGTTTAAGGGAGTGTGATCCTAGGTCTTGGGGTCCTGTGGAGTGAAGGGCAAGTTGGAAAAGCTGACAAAGATATCCAGGCCAAGAAGAATTAGGATCTAAGGCCAAAGTTCTTGTTTTCTCAGAGAGGATTTCCTGTCTTGTGGGGAAGCTATGAAGGAGACTTTGTTTTGGGTAAGGTTTCTGTTAGGAAGACAGAGTGAAGACCTGGTTTTTCTCAAAGTGCAGAGTTTATCGGGAACAACACTGCAACATAAAGAGCTCCGGATACAGAAAAGGTACATTGGAATTGGGCAAACAGACTGACACCTGGCCCTGCCACATAAAGGCTGTGTGATCTCAGGCCAGTCACTTACTCTCTGACCCTGTTTCCTTACCTCTAAATTAAGAGTGTGGCTATCCCCTTCCAGGGATCCTGTGATAAGGACCAAAGGATTTGAGTGGGCATACCCACATTCCCATGGCCCCAGTGACTGTGAGGCTCCAGGAAAGCTGCTTTCCTTTCTTCCTTGTCCTCTTGTCTCAGGTAGCTCACTGTCCTCCCCAGAGTGCTCTGTAGTCTCCTCCTACCTTTAAAATCTTTAGAATCCTCAGCTCCATGGGCACTGACATGATCTTTCATCAACACTCAGAAGGAAGATGCTCTCTATCTGAGGACAGTGAAGGAATTCAGAATCAAGCCCTTTCAGCACCAGCTTGAGGGCCTATAGGTTGTGCTGGGCCTATCCATCTACAGTAGCCAGTATCTGGTGCCAGCCCTTGTTAGGTGGTATGCCTCCCAAGCTACTGATTGGACAAAGGGGCCAGGGGGTGGAACTGACAGAGGAAATGCATAACCCATCTGGATTTGTGGGCAGTCTTTCCTTCTACTCTTACTGGGCTTGGCTCCAGGGCTGCCCTCATCCTAGGCTGCTGTTCCTCATTTATTCCTGGAGGAGCATTTCAGAGGGCCAGAGCTTTTTCTAAACTGGAGGGAAATGGCCATTTTCTCCTTGTAGTAGTGATCTGTACCAGGAAGGAATTTTGTCCTCCAAGATGTGCTCTTTGCATTTCTTATTTGAAGTTGGGGGGTGTGACACTTACCTTTAAATGTCTAGATCACAGAAGAAGCTCTCACTGCTGCTACAGTAATAGTAACCACTGCTAAATCCTGCTGCAGACTGTGAGGCCCTGAGATAGCAGAGGACATCTGCCAGGGAGAGCAGAGGGTACAGCAGAGTCCTGGCAATAGGTGGTGACCAGGCAGTATCTAGGGGATGCTGGAGTTACCTAAGATGAAAGGCAACCATTGCTAGATATAGGTCCTTGACTGCCTAGTAACGAGAACTTGGTTTTGGTACCACATCTAGACATGTAGCGTAGTTATTTTCTTTTTTTTTACCTACCCAGGAAACTTGAAAAATGTGCTTAGCAGAGGCATCCTTCTGGCTGAGTCTGTGTGGCAGCTTGGGTAATTATACTGTCATCCTGCAGTCTTCCTTGCAGCCCCATGCAGAATTGCTGCAGCTGCTGCTTCCCCAGAAGGAATGAGCGCTCTCCTACAAACAAGCAAGTGTAAATCTGAGAACTGGGGAAACACCCAGGGAAGAAAACTGAGTAACCCCAGGGGATTCAGAATATATGGATCCCTACTCTGCTTCTTGGATCTGATGTTCTATGGGTTTTAGCTGGGTTTATCTAGGCCTCGCTGATGGGTTTGTGTTTATAATACAGCCATTACTGTGGCTCAGGTTTGGAGTTGTAATACAAGCACACATATTACATATATATAAATATATGTACAAAATTTTGGGTTAACTGTTTTTCTTTCCAGTATTTCTGAAGTTATTTTTTCTGTATTTCCTGGGGGAAATTTTAGTAGAAACTCTTAATTCTTTCAGTTCTTTCATTTTTTAAAGGTCAACGTGCTTCTGTGTGTGTGTATATGAATGTACACGTTTGGAGTATGTGTGTAGGCCTAAAGTTGACATCAGCATTTCTCAATGGTTCCATTCTATTTATTAAGGCAGGGTCTCTCACTGACACCAAAGCTTGCCAATTCTAGACTAGTCAACTTGTACTGGGGAATCCTCTGCCTTCCAAGAGCTGGGATTCCAGATAGCTACCATGCCTGCTTGGCTTTTATATGTATTCTGGGATCCAAACCCTGATCCTCATATTCACATGACAAATGCTTTCTCCACTAAGCCATCTCCCCAGTCTGGACAGAGCTTCTTAATTTAGCTATCTTTTATTTTACTTATTTATTTTTGAGACAGGAAAACCAACTTCAAACTCATAATTCTCCTGCCTATGCAACCAGAATATTAGGGTTAAAGGCATGTGCCACCCCACACTTGGCTTTTTGTGCCTTTAACTCTTATGATTTCCTTATGAACTATGTGGTTGAACTTGCCTTTAATCCCAGCATTCAGGAGGCAGAGGCAGGTGGAACTCTATGAGTTCAAGCCTAGCTTGCTCTATATAGTGAGTTCCCAGGCAGTTAGGGCTAAATAGGGTTACTCTGTCTCAAAACAAAATATAAACAACAAAAACATGTTTTACTCTCATAATTTCCTTATGAAAGTGAATTTGGGTTTCTGCTAAACCCACAATTCTAAGAACATGATAATCTGATGACTCCTCTCTGTTCCTGTTCTATGACTTCATGAGTTGCCTATGACAACACACCTGTTTGTTCCAAGGCCAGATGTCTGAAGCTCTTTCTACCTTGTTGAATTCAGGAGTATGCTCAGAGGGACTTAATTCTGAGTTTGATTTGCTTGGGTGACCCTGGACCTTTTGTCACAGGAAAGTGCTGGAAGAGGAGTGTGACAAGGACCAGCAGACATCAAAAAATGGCGAGATCTCCCACAAAGCCCAGACTGAGCAACAGCAATGTTATGTGGAGAATCTGAGGCAACAGGCTGTAGAAGGGCAGAGTAGCGTTCAGAAGGACCCAGAACTGGACCAGATACATAACAGTCAGCAGATAAAAGACAGTAGGTGCCTTTGTCTAAGGTGTCTGCTTCGCCTGCCTTCTTCAGTTCCATGCTGCCAAACTTCTGTATTCTGGCTTTTGTTGTCTTTGTGATAAAATGGAATCTTTTGTACTAGGTGTTCTCTCCCTTCTTTTAGAGACCAGAAGCTCACACAAGGGGGTTGGAAATAAGCAAATGGACTGCTCTATGGCCCCTCAGAATGATGCACCTTCTGCTGAGTCCCTCCAGTGGCACGCTTGTCTGTGCATTTCCACCCGCCCCACTTGTCCACTGTTACATTGAGGCCTACACATCTTCCTTTCCTTCCCCTTCAGTAGGGAGACCCTATAGCTCTCACTTGCCACACCACTCTATCAAATCCATTCCACTCCTCACAGCTCCTGCCATGGCTGGAGATGTCTGAGTCTAGGCAGCCATAGGCAGAAAGTGCTGACCTTCTCTCTGGGTGTTTTTGGTTCCCAGACCAGCAGTGGCTACTCAGAGACGAGACCTGGCTAGCCAGCTTACAGGAGGCACAGCAAGAAGACAACAGTGGAGAAGAGAAAGAACTTGAGGCCTTTGTGGCACCTGATGCTTGGCGTCCAACAGATCCTCAGACTCTACCATCCCCTCTGGTTCAAAGCCAGAAGAGGGTGCTGCAGCTGCAGCGCTTGTGGACACGCACTTCTCGGGCTGCAGTGTGGAACATCAGGCAGAAGAAGGTCTCATTCCAGCTGGAGAGAATTATTAAGAAGCGGAGGCTGCTAGAGACCCAGAGAAGACTGGAGCAGCTCAGGGCACTCTTTTGGCTCCCAGATGATGGTGCCTCCAAGGCCCCAAGTTGGGTCTCCAGCTCTAACACCTCACGCTCAGGTTCTCAGCGTAGAAGCAGATGGACAACTTGCAGCTCTCTAAGCCTCCGAAAGCTCTGCAGCCAACGCCTGTCCCAGCTACACAGGTACCAGTGATGTGCACCAGGAACTGGAGTTAATCCAGCTGTCCAGGCAGTGTTCTTTACTCCCCAGGGCTTCTTCATGTGTGAGGTGGAGAGGTGTTCATTCCTCTGGTCCTTCAGGCTTCTCTCCTCTGTCTGCATCTTTTCACAGTCAGGCTGTTTCTTGTCCTTGCAGAGCCACTCTTGCTCCCAGCTCACTTCTTCTTCTAAAGGAGCGTGCCTCATTTGCATGTATGTTTTAGACCTAGACTGTCCAGATGCAGCTTCCTCTCTGTCCTACCTCCACAGGCCTCCTTGATCTCACAGGCTGCCTCCTCTCTGAACTGACACATGACTCCCAGGCTCCTTTCTGGATCTGCTTCCTCTGCTCCTCACTCGCTGTCTGCTGTCACAGGGTGGGAAGCATATTATCTCCCAGATTTCCTGGAGTAGAGGCTCATGTCTTGCTCTGTGTATCCTTGGCCTTGCTCAGAAGATTACACAATGTCTGTTGCTGTTATGCTTGCTCACCTTTTTGTTCTTTAAATAACTGGGCAGAAAAACCAATTTTTTATTATGGGAAAACTTTAAACGTGGACAAAGTTGCGAGACTTATTCAGCACCTATTTCCAGCAATTATAAAGATGTGCTACATTCATTCCTAGTCCTACCATCCTATCTTCCAAAGTATTTAAAGTAACATCATGTAATTTTAACACCATTTCTTTAAGTATGTACCTCTAAAAATATATTCTGTCATACCTACCAAATCATATATATCAAGATCAAGGTTGATAGCGTGATAGAATCTAAACCCGGGTCACACTCCATTTTCTCAAGATGCTTCAAATGTGAATTGGATTTTCAAATCAAGATCTAATTGGATTTATATACTGCCACCTACTGTTAAGTTTTTGAAGTTCCTATAGTCATTCTTTCCTGTTTCTTATTAGTGTGCAGAATGGGTGAGTTCTGTAGATAGTACCACCTCTTAGATCTATCCGCTTGAGTCTTTATAGGATTACAATTGTTTCTGCTTTCCTCACATGGACAAGTGCTTGAAATAGAATTCATTTCAACTTTTTCCTAAGATAAAGCCATTGAGGGCGGGGGTTGAGTGACAGTATGCATCTGAGAATTCTGAATGCCAGGGTTCTGTTGTCAACAGTCTGCTTTTATATGTATTGAGCAGAGGACTGTAGGACACGGTGAGTGGCATTGGCCTGCTTTCCATCCTCTTTCAGAGCTATATTCCTTCTGTTGATAGTACGTAGGGGACATTACTTTTCTAAGATGGCTTTCCTTATTTCCACAGTGCTTTCATGAACTGGGATCCTTCTACCATGTCACCACCTGTTCCTGACCCAATTCACCAAATACCAGAAAAAACCCTATCAGCAGATTGCGTTCCCCAGGCTACTGCTTACCCTCCAAGAACAGGTTGCCGGGGCAGGAACAGCCTCCATCCACCAGGCTGGAGGCGCTATCCTGCCAGGGGAGCCTCAACCAGGAAGGGAGTCTCTACCCAAGGCACCTGTCTCACTGTGAGCCATGAGTCTGTCAGTAGCCAGGAAATTGAGTTATTGAGTAAGCAGTCCTGTCAGATGTCTTCCCAGGGCCTAGCAACTAAAAAGCTAAAGTCAAGAAATGGTTCAAGGACCCACACCCCTGCTGCACAGACCAGAAGGGCTAAGGGACTAGAAGCTGCTGGCAACACACAAACTGGATGGCAAAAAGAGGGGAGCTGTGGAGCCTACAAGGCCCCCAAGGAAACCACTGCCCACTCTACTTATCTCAGTGGAGCCGAGCAACCAGCTGGGCATGGGAAAGTAATTACGACTTTTCAGACAGAATCCAAACCAACACCTCCAAGCAAGGCATCAAAAAAACATCAAAGGGTGCTGGCAGCTAGGGCCAGAGATATTGCCAAAAAGTTCTCTCGTTCACCTCATGATAGTTCTTTAAAAAGACAACCTAACACAGGGGATCCAGACGCGCCGGCCTTCTGCACAGATTCCAGACCTATAAAAAGGGATTGTGTAAGAGAGAAGGACAATGATTTATCTGACAATGATAGCAGTTACTCAGTGGATTCTCTCTCTTATGTCTATGCCAAAGTCCCAAAGGAGCGGCTGAAGCCAGAGGACCTTCAGGGAACATGGCATCTTCCAGCTCGAGAGAACTCTGAAAGTGACATTAGTCAAATATCTGAGGATTCACTTGTTGAGAAAGGGTACCACAGCCCCTCAGAAGACTCAGGGGATGAACATTCCACCATGAACCATGGGCATTCAAGGGCCAGAATTTCAGTCTCTGTGAGACACCTCCTGAAGCCCTCAGACAGTACCTTATGTGGTCAAGCACAAAGGAGCTTTTCCCTGGACAGCCTGACTGAAGCTGAAGAACTGGGAGAAGATAGGCAAGAGGAACCTTTCCTTGGTTCTTCTGATGAGATGCCTACAGAGACTTTTTGGCACCTGCACAAGGCCGCCCTACCTGCAGTAGACCAGGAGGCAACATGCATGCCTAGCCCTATCAAGCACAGAACAGGAGTCAGGCCTAATGCCTTCCTGACAAAGAGCAATTCATTTTACCTTGATCCTGAGTTCCAGCCCCACTGTGAGCAGCCTGAGTCAGAAATGGAGGCAAGCTATTCTGAACAAGCCAACTCTCTCCAAGGCATGCAGCTTACAAGAGAGAGCCCCCTGGTATCTGTGGATTCCTGGTTCTCTTGTGACTCTAAGGTCAATCCCAGCAGCCCCTCAGCGACTGTGCATTCTTTATGTCCAAGTCCTGATGTACATGAAATTCAGCCCTGTGAAGAGATGCCTAGGCACAGGCTAAATATCGAAGAAGTAAAGCCACCAGGTACAGTCCTGTCACCTAGCTACAAACTGTCCCAAGGCAGTACTAAGCCACCCTGTAGTTCAGGTTTGTACATAACCTCTGCTTCTGATATAACCAAGCCCTCAGTTTGTGGAAGTCAAAAGTTCCTTCAGCCAGGAGCTGATGGTGTCTTCCGGGACAAAGAAATTCCTGACATGACCTACCATGGCATCTCTGAAGAGTCACACAATTCTGACACGTCAAGTGTGCTGGCTCCCTCTGCCACTTCACTGGCTCATGAAGGTAGTATTCATGAGAAGGACTGGGCTTCCCTTCAGCAGAAGTATCTCCTTGAACTCTCTAATTCTGTTTTGGAAGCTGTGGGAGAGCCCAGGCCAGCTTTCTCCTGCCTGGAGGAAGAGTCTAGCTCCCTAGCTGAAGCTTCTGATAAAGTAGATACTCAGTTGCCAGTTGACCCTGGTGTATCTAAAAATTTAGATTTCAGCTACTTTCCAGTCCACATATCAAAAATCAGACACTTAAGAGCAGAGAAAGAGCATGACAGTTTGAGTGGCAACTTAGAAAGTGCTTCTGATCTCTTGAGTACCATCGAGAAAGGGAGTTACAATGGGGCAAACTCGGCAGACCTAGAATCACTGACTTCTGGATCTATAAATGCACAGACCTGTATAGCAGGAAATAAGACACCAAATTATATGACAGAAGCATGGGAAGTCAAACAGACCAGCTTGGGAGGGTGCCTTCAGGGTAGCAGGAACCCTGGGCTGATAACTTCCTCTGGGCAGTATTTCTTCCAGAAGAAGGCTTTTCACAATCGTGATATCTTACCTACCAAAGCAGACCACTGGCCCCAAGATGGGACTCTTCTCGAAAAAAGCACTGTTGTTCAGCCAAGACTAAGTCACAACAGTTGTCAGCAGCCACTGCTGGAGGAGAAGGCAGATTCTCAGCAGCATGCCAAGGAAGCAGATGGAACACATACAGATGCTTCTTGTACTTTCCCGTCAGGTCCAGAGCTCTTCCTGCACTCTGCTCCCTGGAGTCCTTTCCCATCTTCTCTACAGCCACCTTCCTTGGAAACATTTTATGTAACCAAAAGCAGGGATGCCCTGACAGAAACTGCCTTAGAGATTCCAGCCTGCAGGGAAGCCTGGGTGCCATCCCCACCCCCCAGGGAAGCCTGGGGCTTTGGTCATAGCTATCAGGTCCTCCAGAAAGCTAACTGGAGGAATAACTTACCCAAGTTGTCACAAGGCCAGAATTCTAAGACTGACGCGTCTCAGCAGTTGACAAGGAGGCCAACTCTTCTGAAGACAGAAGTCACTGAAGAACTGGAGCAATGCTCTAGAAATACGAGAAAGGAAGGAAACCACGATTCTGCTTACTGTTTTTTTGCTCAGAACAGACATCATCTCCCTTCTACCAGCCTCAAAGTTTGTGAATGTGGAAATCAACTTGGAATTTTAAATAAAAAGTACAGCTTCTCAGTCCACGAGGAAGGAGGAGGGGCCTCTGCCTGGCATCACTGCAGTGTCGCCTTTGACGGGTCTGAGTCAAAGACTTTGCTCTTCATCTGTGATTCCAAGGCAAGTGGGGAAGAACAGAGCCCACTCCCACCACAGATCCAGGCCTGTGCTGTTCACAGCCAGTCTTCATCTGGAGCCAGGTCTGACTTCATTGGTAAGATCACCAATTTAGACCTGGAGAAGGTCCTACCTGAGGAAACTGCTCTTCCTTTGACGTCCAGATCGCTGCACAGTCGAGTAAGCAGCCCGGAGATCATGACAGGAGGTGGGAGCCCACCTCACAGGTGGGAAGGGAGGAATGAAACAGTGCTTCCCAGGGAGGTGATTTCCAAAGACATCCAAGAAGAGTTTAGTCTTCCAGGAACCCAGTACACCTGTGAAAGGTGCCATCTAGCCATGTGCTCTCAGGAAAGAAAAGCTAGAGAATGCAAGGTTCATGGGCAATCCCAAGAAATAAAGTCCAAAGAAGAACCTTTGGGAGAGAGACAGAATAAGAGAGTTAACAGTGCCGACGAAATGGCTAGGCTGATCAGGAGTGTAATGCAGCTGGAAACTGACATCTTAGAAATTGAATCCAAGCAGAAGCAGCAGCTTCATGTTTCTCAAATGCCAAGTACAGAGTTTATGCTCCAGGACCGCCAGGACCAGGAGAGGGCTGACCGTGGTCTGATGCCAGGAAGTTCTGGAAAACATCCATTCTTTGAGAGTCAGCCATCTTTTCCAATACAGATTGAGGATGGTATCTTTGGAGACAGTGAAGCTAGGGAAATGGAGGGTAACAATGCTATCAGTAATGCCCAGGTTCAGAAAAGCATAGGAAGCCCCTTTAGGTCAAGGGGACATGCACAAAAGGGGAAGTCTGAGAGTGAACACTCACACCCACCACCTGGAGTAGATGGGCATGCAAGGGACATGTGTGATTCTTTGGAGAAGGACATAGCTCTCAGAGAGCCTAGCAACATTTCAAAGAGAATGAACGTGTTAGCCAGTGCTCTGCCATTGCAGCCCATTGTAGAGAGCTCTCCTGAGAAGGATGACGAGCTGTTAAAAGCATCATCAGACTTCCAAGACAGGGCTTGGACCTTGGAAAGTTTCAAGGAAACAGAAACTATGGGAAGTGTTCAGGAAAGCCAAACTGTTGAACTCCCAAGTGATTCAGAGTTGAAGGATGCAAAAGCTCACAGGAGAGTTGAAGAACTGGCCATGGAAAAAGGGGGGAAGCTGCAAGAGACTTTGGTCTCACTGACCCAAAAACTTCCAGCTCCAAGCCAGGATTGTAAGGGTACATTTTTCATCCAGGAAACTGTCTCCCCGCTCCATAATCAGACAGGCTTCTCTGCAACTCTTCCTGATAGAGAACTGAGTGGTACCCAACCCTTGGATTTTCCAAGCTTACCAAGAAGCTGTTTGCATGCCTCTGATACTAGAGGCATCTCTTCAGTTGAGTACGTGTTAGAGCCTACAATGTTGAAAATTAATAGAAGTTCCTTGGCAACTGGAGTAGGGCATCAGGATTACAGTGGAGGAGCCAGAAGCAGTAGCCCACAGGGAAGTGGTATTGTGGATGCTTCAGCTGCACACACTGCCTGGTGTGAATCTGTGACGCCCACAGTCATGAGAGCTAATGATCAGTCACTTATACCAGAGAGCATTCTACTAGAGACAGAGGACTGGATAACAGGAAGCACTAGCTCCCAAGAAGACCAGAGAGGGGACTTCAGAGTCACTTCAACAGGCTTGACTATCCAGGAAGATTTGGGTTCTGAATCTGAGGCAACTGTACAAAAAGAAATAAACAGTTCCTTGGACAGCGTCTCAAGGCAGGCTGAAAAGAGGGTCAGTTTCCTCCTACAGGAAGATAGTGACCAGGGTGAGGAGGAAAGGCAGACAGAAGAGAAGTCCGATCAGCAGTCTGCTAGCTCAACATCCTTGTCTCTACCGAGGGTGCTGGATCCAGAGCCTCCGCTGCTACCTGACTCCTCTATACATGCATCCATATGTCTGGCTATCTTGGCAGAGATCAGACAGGCAAAAGCACAGAGGAAGCAGCTTAATGACTTTGTGACTAAGGAGACAGTCCTTCCTTATGAGACTTCACAAGAAGGGTGTTTTTCTGAGGCTGCTGGTAGGCCTCTGGAGCAAATGGTTAAGTTAGGGTGGGGAAGCACCAGGAATGGAAATGAAGCCCTAGGACTGCATATGGCATCTCCAGCTGCTGTGTCTGCAGACCTCTTGGATGCTGAGAAGGAAGTGCAAGCCGTGCCTCCCAGTGCAGGGAACTTTCAGCATCTGCCCAGCCCTGAAACTGACAGAGGACCAGGGCATCATTTGCTGGCTTCCTCTCACGTAATCCCAGGTATAGAAAAAAGACATTGTACTAGAGAGTCAAGACAGTTTTGTGGAGCAAGTGGATGGTCTGAGTCTTCTGAAGTCATAGAGACAAAGAAAGAAACATCCAGAACACTGTCCTTTGTTGATCCTTCGGCCTCAGACAGGCTTCTTTCTATATCAGCTGTAGAGCAGGATGGGAGGGTGGGATCAGAGAAAGTGTCTGTCTTACCTTTTCAAACTTCTTGTGATGATCCTGGCAGGATTCTGCATGGGCAAAGTCAGTTAGCTTCATGGAAAACTGCAGAGGGCATATCCTTTGGTAGTCAGGACAGCATCCCAGAGTATCGGGAACCTAGACGTCTAGATTGTACATGTGGAGGAGGCTCAGTTAAAATCTTAGTGACCACACAGGAAGGAAAAGCAGTCCATTATGAATGTCAGTCTGTGATCTGTCATGTTGATAATTCTGCAGGCCTTTTAGGGCCCAAGAAAGACCATGTCCAGTGCTCAGATGCTTCTACTGGCTTAGAAGAAATTAAGGCAAGTCCAACACCATGTGCTGTTCAACCAGGGGCTCCTAAAAAGGCTGAAGCAGAAGCTCACATGTATCATCCTGTCCAGTGGAGAAATGTTGACTCTGACCTGGCAGAAGCCCATGGAGCTGACAACAAGAATCCAAGGTCAACTCCACTTGTAGGTCAGATCCCTACCCTGCATCTTAGTGGAGTTAGAAAAGAGACGCCATGTCTGTGCCCAAAAGAGTGCCTTGTCTTAGAGAGGAGAACTAGAGGCAGCAGGCCACTTGACTCATCTTATGAGGAGGAAGAGAACAGAATGATTTCTCAACTAAATGGTTCTCAACCTACTGCTGTTCATGCCTGCTGCTCCCATGCCTCCACTCTGCCGTGTTATAGAGACGGTGTCCTTAGGAAAGGAACTCCTCAGGCTGCTCCACATCCTGTCCACTCACCTTCCATAGTTCCATATAGGGACTGTGAAGTGGACAGAACAGTAGAGAGATTTCCCAAGCATGAGCATGTTAATGTAGAACCTGGGTCTGTAGACAACAGCGTCCCCAACCCATCCACTGCAGCTGCTGTCTCCTCTCCAGCTCAACGCCGCTATTCCCTATCCACCTCAGAAGTGAAGGCAAATGGCCTCACCCATGTAGCTGCTGGTGGAAGGTCAGTTGAAGGTTCTGAGGAAAACATTTCAGGGAAGACCAGCATTGCCCCTAAGGATGTTTATACAACCAATCCTGCAGGAACACACTCTGAGCCACTGAGGACTTGGAAGGATAACTCTGTAGGGGAGAATGCACAGGTCTCTCAATCCAAGCCAGAACCTCCTGTAGTGACTCAGGGACCACATACCCTGAATTTAAATGAAGGATCTGTTGATGGTACACTGGTAATAGCAGCTCAGTATGGACATTTAGAAAATACTACCAGACACTGCTCAGGAAAGACACAACCTTCCACTGAGGTCAGGGGTCACAGCTGCATGGGTCCTCAAGCCAATTTTATACATAGGTTAAAACACACCTGCCATCCTCAAATTGAGACTTCGTGGGAGGAAGAAGAGCAACAAAGAGAGCAAGCTTCAGGAGGTGGCAAAGACCATGCCCAGGTCAGAAATCTAACATCTTCAAATGAAGGTGGCTTTGATGGCTGTCATACTAGAGATAGTGAAAGAGAGGAGATAGTTGTAACCAAGTCTCCTGTGTCCCAGACTTTGTTTTCAGACCTTGCAGGCTCAGCTTCTCTGCCCTTGGGGCAAACTGAAACATCACAGCCTGCTGCCCCGACTCCTGGTCAACTCTACTCAGGAAGGGAACAGCTGGCTCTCCGCCCCAAGCACGCACTCCCTGTGATTGCAGTCTTCTCTGGCACTAAGCATTCCAGGTACTCCCCTAGACCTCAGTTCTCTGTGATCAGCTCATCTCGATCTCTTCAAGAATTAAATTTGAGTGTGGAGTCTCCTTCCCTGACAGATGAGGATGCACAGGGGCCAAAGAGATTGTGGAGCCCCCTTCTCAGGGGCCATTCCTTAGAAAATCCATTGCCAACATCTCCAAAGATTCAGGGTTGCAATCAGAAAGCTTCTTGTAACTTGAACAATAGCCCCACTGAACATGAGCCCCTGAAACCTGTCATTCCTCCTTATCCAACATCATCTACTGTGTCATGTATGCCAACCCCTGATTTCATGACTAACTGGATGCCTGGTACTTTGGAACAGGCCCATCAAGGAAAGACAGATAAACTGAGTGTCCAGGGTATGCCAGAGAACTGGCACTCTCAGGTGGACAAAGAAGTACTGCACTTTGGTTCTAGTGACATAAATTCCTATGTCCTGCCCTGGTGTCCACAGGGACCTGTGCGTATTGGCTGGAAGCAGTATGTGTTTGGAAGTGCAGTTGATGACTCTTGTAGCCAGAAACCCCAATGCCTAATACCATCAAATATGGCTCAGTGTTCCAGCATGGATAGTGCCCTGGACGACAAGAGATCCCCATTTCATTCCCATGTAAGGACTGACGCCAAAACTGGGGATCAGTCAAATATGCACAACAATATTGAGAATGATCAAAGTTCAAAGGAAGACTGGGAAATAGGGAGTTCCTCATTTGCCATGGAGAAGCCCCATCTCTTGACTAGATCTGAAGGAGTTGCCTCAGCTTGGGATCCTGACACGAGACCTCCATTCGAGGGCTCTTCTGAGAGGAGAGGCTGTCTGAAGAGTGAGTGGCCTCTGGCTGGAGGGAGTGCCACAGCTGCAGTAGATAAGATCATACTGCTTTGCCCATCTGAGACAGGCTGTGCTGTGGGGCAGGCCAGGATGAATACCTTTGAGCAAGGAACACAGACCCTAGGCAGCAGGCTCCACTGGAGTTGCACCGATATCTCTGCTCAGTCTGATGCCAGGACAATGTCAGACTCTGAACTGGCCTCCTGGAACAGCATGCACAACCTTTCTCTCCACCTCTCACAGCTTCTGCACAGCACTTCCGAGCTGCTTGGGAGTCTCTCTCAGCCAAATGTAGTCCCAAAGGAGCAGAACATCAAGAGTGACTCCCCAGATGAGGCCCCACAGGCCCTCATGATGGACGGTTCTACTCAGACCACTGTTGATGAGGGTATCCAGACAGACCTGGCCTTACCTCTTCTGCCCTTCCAGGCCCAAGATGTCAAGCCTCAGGAAGTCAGTGTGATCCTTGAAGTGATGGACTCAGGTATCACCACCGTGGTTCAAGAAAAGGGAGATGTCCCAGAAGTGTTTGAGAAGAAAGGGGCCGAGGAAACAGAATCCCCAGATCCCCATGAAGGAAGTACCCACTATAAGCTACAGAGCCCTCCTGTGCCCTCATCACACTTGAAGTTTCAGAAAGCCCATCTTGGGCAGAACCTTCCTTTTGTGAGCCCCCCAGCTTCTACTGATGTTTCCTCACCTGCCAGCCTGCAGCCAGAGGAATCTTCCATGGTGGTCAACAGTTCCAGCATCTCCCATCACTCAGGGCTCTTAGTTGGTACTTCAGAGTTCACCCAGGAGCCTAGTACCCAGAAGAACATGGGCCCCTCGAGTGCCATGCTGGTGGACAGGGCTTCCTCTCCAATCCTTACATTTAGTGCCAGCACCCAGGAGTTGAGCAACCCCTTAGCCTGTGTGACTCTATCAGCTCCCTCAGCTCATCCTCTTGAAGACTTCCAGGAGATTAACATCAGCCCTGACCTTGCTGTTGGTAACTCAAGACCTTCAGTGGATAATTCTCAAGCCACTAATGAGTCTGGCGTCTCTCAGAGAGTTAGGTCTCCGGATGGAGAAGGCAAGAGCCCCTTAGAAAAGTGTCCTGAGAAATTAGTTCTTGATTCTAGCCCCCCATGCTGCCCACAGCAGAACTCTAGTCTCCAAGTTAGTGTCTTAGGGCAGGCCCTTCAGCAGCTTCAGCCCACGAGCAGCACTGGAGACCCAAGCAGACTGCCATCTCCTCCTCCAAGACACAGGAGCCTGAAATTAGATGACAGCTTTGTGCCTGAGAGGGTGGCTTCCATGGAGCATGGTCCACAGGACAGCAGGAGGCCAAGTCAGTGGCAGGGCAGGATAGCAAATGGGGATGAGAGCTCAGTGTCTATAGTAGAGCCACAGCCCAGCCTGGATCTATCTTCTTCATGGAGAGGTCTTCAGCCCCTGAGCCCTTGTCCCATCTCTGATGCTACAGGGCTTCAAAGGCCTACTGTAGAGTCACTTCAGGCCTGCCAACCTGTGGGGCTGCTCTGCCCTGGTTCACATGTGTGTGTGGCCTCTGATCTCCAGCATCACAGCCTGAGGGACCTCCCAGTTCATAACAAGTTTGATAACTGGTATAGAGTTCAGGATAAGTCTTGTGGAGGGCTGCATGTCAGTGAGAATCTAGGGGTCAGGTGTGATTCCAGTTCTGCAGACCAAACACAAAGGCCCCTGCAACCTCCTGACGACTACAGCCAGGATCCTGAGTGGCTCCGATTGGAGCATATCCCTTTGCAAGTTGGGGTCCAGAAACCCTCACTCAGTGTGGAACTCACAGAAGCAAAGCTGCACCGTGGCTTTGGGGAGACAGATGCCCTGCTGAAGGTGCTGCAGAGTGAGACAGGGGAGGTGCTTACTCCTCAAAAACCTGCTGTGTCCTCTTGGGAGAAGCCCTACACCAGGTAAGGGTCCTGGACCTGGAGGGTGAGGGTGGGCAAGGTAAGGCAGGGCCTTAGGAAACTTAACAGTAAGATGTTAGCTCTGCCCTTGCTCCCCTCAGGGATCTTCAGGGTGAAGGCCATGTAGTACTAGCTTCAGTGAATCAATCACATTTTGTCTCAGGCAGAAAAAGACCATAGAGACCCTCAGGAGAGAGAGGGCTGAGCGACTTCATAACTTTCGTCGAACACGAAGCCTCAGTCCCCAGAAACAACTCGGCTTCCTGCCCAACAAGGATCTCCCCACCTGGGAATTTGACTTGCCCAGCAGACGCCGAGAATACCTGCAACAGCTGAGGAAGGATGTCGTAGAGACCACTAGGTAAGGATGAATCTAGAGCCCACTTCCTGCAGGCTCTGTGGGAAAAGGGACTAGAATTTGAACATCTCAGAGGCTTTTCCAGGTTTCTGGATAAACTGAGGTAGATGTGGAAGTCTAGGGCAAATGGAAATAGGATGTATAAGAGGGAATGGGGTATAGCTGTGCAGAAGATGAACAGAGAGAAATCATGAGAATGCATTAGAAAAAAGGGACTCATGTGTTATGCAAGTCTGTGTGCCTAGGTCTTAGAATGGCTCGTTCCTCTCTTTCTAGATACCTCCTAAGTACGTAAAATGATGACTTTGCAGACAGCAGGAGGTTTGCTGAGCCTGCTAGGGTGGGCAGGACCATACTTTATGCACCCATCATGTTAGAAGATGACTTTCCCCCTCTGTATACTTCCCCAGGATCCCAGAACCAGCGTCAAGATCAGCCAACCTACCCTCTGACATTGAGCTGATGCTTCGAGACTATCATCAAGCCCGCGAGGAGGCCAAAGTGGAGATTGCCCAGGCTCGAGATCGGCTCAGGGAGCGGACCGAACAAGAAAAGCAGAGAATCCGCCAGCAGATCATCTCCCAGCTGTTGAAGGTGAGGAATGAAGTGATCTTCTGCCTTAAGAGAGGCCTGAAACCTGGGCCAGATCTTAGACTCTGGCAGCTCTGATGGAGATCCACTTGGAGGGTGGGCTTCCAGCCCAAAGCTGGGCTCCTATTCCCTTTACACGCTCATCAGACCGTATTTGACACAGGCCAGAATGTGGGAGGAAGAGGCTTCCGTGTGGAGTCAGGGATGTGGGGCAGCAGGAGAGTGGTGGCTTCTGGGAAGTAGGCAGGAGGTTCTAGGAAGAGTGGTGGTTAGCTGTGGAGGTGAGAGGGAAGTTCAGAGGAGAGAGTATGGTAGCGAGGGTGTATCATCAGAAGCTAGTTTTATCTGTCTTCTTCCCAGGAAGAGGAAAAACTACAAACTCTAGCCAACTCTAGCTCCCTGTGCACCAGCTCCAGTGGAAGCCTGTCTTCTGGCATCACATCTGGTTACAACAGCAGCCCAGCCTTCTCAGGCCACCCCCAGTCCCTAGAGGTCAAGGTGAGTGGACAGACATCAGGAAGTTTCTGAGATGTAAGTGTGTGTAGGATCTGTGTCTTCTGCAGGTCTCCACTGAGCCCTTCCCATATGCCTTCCTCTCCTTTAATCTTGCATTTCTGTGTGTTTGCTTTATTTATAGTTATGCGTATGTATTTGTTTCTGTGTATACATGTGAGTACTGGTGCTCACAGCAGCCAAAGGCATCAGATCCCCCTGGAGCTGGAGCTACAGGTAGTTGTGAGCTGTAATGTGGGTGCTGGAAATGGAACCTGTGTGGTATACAGCAAGGCATGGTTGTGCAGGCTTTTGATCTTAGCACTCAGGAGGTAGAGGCAGGTGGATCTCTGCAAGTTTAAGGCCAAACGGATCTATATTGTAAGATCCAGGACAGACAGAACTATATACTTCTTGTTTTGAGACCCTGTCTGTCTCAAAACAAGAACAAAAACCAAAAAGTCAGCAAACAAACAAAACAATACATGTTCAGTTTTATTTACTTTTGTTGTTGTTCTTTCTTTTTAAAAAGATTTTTATTATTGGGATGGAGAAATGGCTCAGTGGTTAAGAGCTCTGGCTGCTCTTTGAGAAGTCCTGAGTTCAATTCCTACCAACCACATGGAAGCTCACAACCATCTGTAAAGAGATCTGGTGCCCTCTTCTGACATGTAGGCAGAACACTGTATACATAATAAATAAATAAATCTTTAAAAATATATTTATTTATTTATTTAATTTTTTTTTTGGATTTTTTGAGACAGGGTTTCTCTGTAGCTTTTGGTTCCTGTCCTGGAACTAGCTCTTGTAGACCAGGCTGGCCTCGAACTCACAGAGATCCGCCTGCCTCTGCCTCCCAAGTGCTGGGATTAAAGGCGTGCGCCACCACCGCCCGGCTAAAAATATATTTATTTTGAGACAGGGGCTCACTATGAAGCACTAGCTGTCCTGGAACTTATTATGTAGACTGGGTTGGCTTTGAATTCACAGAGGTCCACCTGTCTCTACTTTTGCCTCCTGAGTGCTGGGATTAAAGGCATCTACCATGATGCCCAGCAAGATTTATTTTTATTTTGTGTGTGGGTTTTGCCTGCAGGTATGCCTGTGTACCATGTGAGGGCACGATGCCCATGGAGATCAGAGGAGGGCATCAGATCCCCCGGGACTAGAATTACAGACAGTTGTAAGCCACTGTGTAGATACTGGGAACCAAACCTAGGTCTCTGGAAGAACAGCCAGTGTTCTTAATACTGAGTCATCTCTCCAGCCCCGACTTAAGCTTTTATTTTATCCTAAATAGTAGACACTATTTTAGGATAAGGTAGTAAGTAAAATGGTGTTTATTTATTTATTATGTATTTATTTATTTATTATGTATACAATACTCTGTATACAATGTATACAATACTCTGTCTGTGTGTATGCTTGCAGGCCAGAAGAAGGTACCAGACCTCATTACACATGGTTGTGAGCCACCATGTGGTTGCGAGGAATTGAACTCAGGACCTTTGAAAGAGCAGGCAATAGCTCTTAACCTCTGAGCCATCTCTCCAGCCCAGAGATAGATATGTTAAGCTGCTTGTTTTATGTTCATTGTTATTACACTGAGCTAACTGAAGGAATGCCAAGCCAGCATAACAGGTGGTTTGTCTAGATCTATAGAGTCAGTGAAGACATCCTGAAGAGACTGTTTGCACTGAGACTAGAGTGGTAATGAGATTAGGAAGAGCTGAGTGGCGCTGTTTTTGGGAGAGGGGTACCCTCGGAAGAGAGGCCTCAGAGTGTGAAGAGCTAAGCAGAGCCCTTGTGGATGGAATATAGAGTAAGATGGCTGAATGGCAAAAGAGTGTACTGAGAATTCTGTCCCCTTTCTAGTCTGATGATGTTACTCCACAGAAAAGATTTTTTTAAAGCTGCTGCAGTGACATGCATACACCTGCCTGAATGCATGCACACACAGGCATATATATATATTAGAACATTGGATTGCAAGGGAGAGAGACGAGCAGCCCAGGGAAGACCTATTGATGACCATGGCAGAATTGAGAAAGATGGCGAGAGCTTGGATTTAGCATTTCCAGTGAAGATCACCAGATAAGGGTGCAAGAAGAGCAGTTGCTTGGTGACTGGTAGGATGTAGGAGAAAGAGACAGAGTTGAAAACACTATGCACTCATTTATTTATTGCTATTGTGAGTGCTATATGTGTTTGTGGACAGATGCCACAGTGTGTGTGTGTCAGTAAAGAATATCTTTATGGAGTTGGTTCTCTCCTTCCATCTTTGTTTGTTGTTTTGGTTTTGTTTGTTTTTTTTTTTCAAGACAGGGTTTCTCTGTAGCTTTGGAACCTGTCCTGGCACTTGCTCTGTAGACCAGGCTGGCCTTGAACTCACAGAGATCCGCCAGCCTCTGCCTCCCGAGTGCTGGGATTAAAGGCCTACCTTCTCCTTCCATCTTTATGTAGATCTTGGGGATTGAACTCACGTTGCCAGGCTTATATGGCAAGTACCTTTACCTGCTCAGCTCTGAACTCCTGTTTGACCTGAGGTGGTGGCCATAACAACAATGAAGGATGCTAGAGAAGGACCAGGTTTTGTGGGGAAGGTTGCAAGCTTGATATTTACTTACTGGGTTAAAGGCGCTTCTGAAGAATTCAGCTTAGAATGAAGAAGAAGCTAGTAGTTACAACCAAGAAAGCAGCTGGAAACATGAAGTGCTCCAAATAAGGTCTGGCTGGAGATAAATATTTAAAGTTCACATTATAAATTAAAATGCACATAGTAAAAAATAACATCTAAACAGTGCATATGCCATGTGACATGAAGGTACATTTTCCCTACCCAAAAGTATTCATCTTAGTCACATGGATAGTGTGTATATCCATATGAATATGCACATGGATTGTTAAAAGAGGCATAGCTTTTCTGTCCTGACATCCCAGTCCCAAGTAAACACACACACAGAGCTTATATTAATTATAAAATGCTCAGCAAGTAGCTCAGGCTTATTACTAACTTTTAAGCTCTTACTTTTAAATTAACCAATTTCTATTAATCTTTGTATTACCACATGGCTCATGGCTTTACCTGTCCTCTAGCATCTTGCTTCTTGGGCAGCTCACTGGTGTCTCCCCCAACTCTACCCTTCTTCATTCCAGTCCTCAGTTTGGCTTTCCTGCCTGACTTAATCCTGGCTTGCTATAGGCCAAACAGCTTTATAATTAGCCAATGGGAGTAAAACATATTCACGGCATACAGAAGGATTTTCCCACAGCAGGGCATCGTGTGTACACCCATATGAATATGCACATGGATAGTGTGTACAACTCTTCCATGAGAGGTCCCCCAAAAAACCACTAGTCATGATGCAATCAGCAAGAACATTTTTATTATACCACATGTATAGGGGGTCGCACACACCTGAGAGGGACTTGTAAGCTCTTTTTAAGGACAGCTACAGGAATGTGAAAAGCAGTGTGGCCATTCTATTTAGGATTGGCTTATGTAAATGGCAATCATATTAGTACATTTCTAATTGGTTTGGGCTAGTGAGGGTAGGCCAAGGCTATAACTTCTCCATTCTTGGGCAAGTCTGAACAAGTCCCAGGCTTTGTCCTTATTTGGTCATCACTCAAGGAGGGTAAAGGGGTGTTGGCCCAGCATATGTGCCTCACCTCATCCAGGGTCAAGGCCATTGGTTTTTGCCCTTTGTTTGTGAATTGAAGTCTAGTTCTTAGTGGAGCTATTAGGGTTCATGATCTTTGCCTGACTCCCTCATTCCCCACCATGTCCAAACCAGACAGGATTTCTCTGTGTAGTATGGTTGTCCTGGAACTCAGAGGCATGTGCCACCACCGCCCACAGCAGATGCATAGATGCACTACTTTTTTATTTATTTTTGTTTTTCGAGACAGGGTTTCTCTGTAGCTTTGGTGCCTGTCCTGGAACTAGCTCTTGTAGACCAGGCTGGCCTCGAACTCACAGAGTTCTGCCTGCCTCTGCCTCTGAGCACTTGGATTAAAGGTGTGTGCCACCACCACCAATTCATTCTTAATTCTTTAACTGTCTCTTTGCTGGCCATTTTCTTTGCTGTACAGAAACTTTTATATGTGATATAATCTCAACTGTCAATTTCATTTATTTATTTATTTATTTATTTACTTATTTATTTTTAAGTCCTGGCTGTACTGGAACTCATTCTGTAGATCAGTCTGGCCTAGACCTCAGAGATCTGCCTGACTCTGAGGCCTCCTAAGAGCTGGGATTAAAGGTGTGTACCACCACTGCCCAGTTCAACTGTCAACTTAAAAGCTCTGTAGCCATGTTCAGAAAATCATTGATTGTGCACTTTTGAATTATTTTCTCTGTTTTCCTGTAGTAATTTCTTCTTTTTTAAAAAATATTTATTATGTATACAATATTCTTTCTGCATGTATGCCTGCATGCCAGAAGAGGGCACCAGACCCCATTACAGATGGTTGTGAGCCACCATGTGGTTGTTGGGAATTGAACTCAGGACCTTTGAAAGAGCAGGCAATGCTCTTAACCGCTGAGCCATCTCTTCAGCCCTTCTGTAGTAATTTCTAAGTTTTATGTTTTACACTAAGGCCTGGCATGGTGATACGCACCTGTAATCCCAGCAGTTGGTATGTTGAGGAAGAAGGACCATGAGTTCAGGGTCACTTGTGTGTAGCAAGACACTCAGGAAACAACATCTTTCTATCCATTCTGAGTTAATTTTGTGGTGGTGAGAGATGAGGGTCCAGATCCAGTCTTCTGGATGTATGTTTCCACTCATTCCAGTGGTCTGTCCATTCTCCAGTGTTTGTTTGGGGATCTTTTGTGAAGGAAAGATCAGTTGGCTGTGCATGCAAGATTTATTTCTAGATTTTCTATGGTCTGTTTAAGCCAATACCACATTGGCTTTGTTACCATGGTTCTTTAGCATTCCTCGAAATCAAGTATTGTAAACCTTCTAGTTTTGCTCTTTTCACTTAGGATTTCTGTTTGGGAGTACATTCCCATATGAATTAGGGATTAGTTTTTTCTGTTTCCATGAAGAATAGCATTGACATTTTGATTAGGATTATGCTGAATCTGTCAATTGCTTTGAGTATTATGGGGATGTAATTGTATAATTCTTCCAAATAATCAACTTTGGGGAGTTATTTCCATATTTGAATTTAAAGATTTTAAAACATTTTTTACTTACATTTTTATGTGTGTTTGTGTAAATGTGTACACTAGATCACCTGGAGTAGAGTTACAAGCAGATGTGGGTGCTGGAAACTGAAGTGGGGTACTTTGGAAGATCAGGAAGTGCTCTTAACCTCTGAGCCTCTTAGTGTCTGTCTTCAATTTCTTCAGTGTTTTGCAATTTTCATTGTGTAAGTCTTTGACTTTATTAGTTTATTCTTAGCCACAAAATAACTAAATGAAACACTTATTATGGGTGGGATTACTTTTATGATTTTTTAATGGTATGTCGAATTTCTTAAAAATTTAATTTTATGTGCATGCATGTGTGCTTGAATTTTTATATGTGTAACGTGTGTGCCTAGTGTTCATAGATGCTACAAGAGGGCATTAGCTGCTGGAAATGGAGTTAGAGCTATGAAGTGTCACGTGGGCACTAAGAACTGAACTGGGGTCCTATGGAAAAGCAGCACATGTTCTTTTTTGTTTGTTTTCTTGAGACAGGGTCTCAGTTATGTAGCTCTGGCTGTGTAGACCAGGCTGACCTCAAGCCCGGAGATCTGCCTGCCTCTGCCTCCTGAGAGCTAGCATTAAGGGCTGTGCCACTATATCTGGCTGCAGCATGTGTTTTTAACCACTGCACCATCTTTCCAGCTCCTCAGTGTATTCTTGAATTCTGTTTCCAAATATTTTGTTGAGAATTTTTCCATCTTAATTCATGAGAGAATTTAGCCTCTAGTTTTGTTGCTGTTGTGTGTTTATCTGGCTTTGGTAACAGGATAGTCCTGGCTTCCTAGAATGTGTTTGGTTGTGTTCCTTTCCTTTCTGTTTTATGGAGCATTGATATTAACTTTTTTTTTTTTTTTTTTGGTTTGAGACAGGATTTCTCTGTAGCTTTGGGGTCTGTCCTGGAACTAGCCCTTGTAGACCAGGCTGGCCTCGAATTCAGAGATCCGCCTGCCTCTGCCTCCCAAGAACTGGGATTAAAGGTGTGCACCACCACTGCCCAGCTGACATTAACTTCTAAGGTTTGGTAGAATTTGGTAATGCAGTCACCCAGCGTTAAACTTTTCTTTGTTGGGAGATTATTGCGGTTTCAGTATTGTTGCTTGTAATAGATCTGGTTTTTTTTTTTATGTCCACTTGATTTTTAAATTGGCCATCAGTATTTACCAAGATTAGATTAGATTTTCCAGCTTTTAAGAATCTAGGTTTCACTGGTACCTGTCATTTTAGTAATTTGGGACAATCCTCTCAGCTTCTACCCTCTTTCACTTCTGTGTCAATGTTGTTCCCCACATGCTCTCGTCAGGTTTGAGTCACTACTACTAAGCCAGGTCTCGCGCGTGAGGTGGCTCCCCTTGTTGCCGGTAGAGTGAAATTTCTATGGGACTCCAGAGATGGGGACAGGGATTTTGGATGCCCAGAGCAGTACAAATTCAAACAGGTCCATTATCAAAATGTCTTCTGCCTACAGCACCCCAGCAGGTGGCGGGGAAGGGGACAGGACACTGAGTTAAAAGTGAATCCTTTTTCTAAAGCCAGGTGAGGGAGATTCCAAGTTCTTTATTTAGTTAGGCTGTAAACCTGTTAGGGGTCTGGGTCTTCCCAGTAGCCAGGCCTGACCCATTTGCACTGATGAGTTATCCTGGACTGTTTCCCTTCAGCCCTGCAGAAGGGAGCCATCTTTCTGGGCAGTGGAGCTAGGGCAAGTCCTGGGATATTTTGTATCTTCTGCTATGCTCCTTTCTCAGTTCATTGGATATAGGTTTCCATTCGCCATTCTGTGGAATCCCAGTGCTTTTTGGTAGCTGCTTTTGGAAATGTTAGGTTATAATCTGCTTTGTATTTGTGGAGGAATAGGTGACTTGACACCACATCCAAAATGTTCTAAGGTCACATGTGCCACATTGGGCACACTCAGCAAACAGGCTACCATATTGGATAGCTTCTCTTCTCTACATCTCTTTAGGACTGTAGGCATGTCAAGTCAAATCCTAGACCTCTCACCATGTCCTTACTGTGTTACTTCGTGCCCTGTAGCTGCATTAGCTAGATCCTGAACAGGTGAGAACCAGTGTCCTCATCTTTTTCCAGACATTAGCGGGATGCTTCTGTTATTTCATACCAGTTTAAACTGAGATATATTTTTTACTGTAAGGGAGCATGTATGATTTTTCCAGGGCATTACTTTTCAGTTTTTGGACATTGCTATCTTGTGTATTTGTTCATATTGGCTGAATGAAACTATCCTTGCTTTCTTATTTTGTTTTCGGTAATATTCCTTGCTTTCTTGAATTTTCTAAATACACACCAAACACTTGCATGCATGATGTATTATTCTTTTTATAGTTTATGTTCATTAGTATTTTGCCTACATTTATGTCTGGGTGAGGGTGTCAGATACCCTGGAACTGGAATGCAGACAGTTGAAAATTGCCATGTAGGTGCTGCGAATTGAACCCAGGTCCTCTGGAAAAGCAGCCAGTGCTCTTTTAAGCACTGAGCCATCTTTCTAGTCCTTTTTTAAAATTTGTGTTTTTCAAGACAAAGATTTCTTTGTGTAACTCTGGATATCCTGGAACTCATTTTATATACCAGGAATATTCTTTTAATGTGCTGTTGCAGTTTAGTTTTTTTGTGGGTTTTTGTGTCTTTTTTCTATAGTTTTTATATTTTGATTTTTGGCGTTATTTACCTTACACACTAACTAGTCTTTTCCTGCTTTTTGGCCTTTAAAATTTTTTCTTAATAATGCTACATTTTTCTTGCTCTGATATTTGACCCACAAAGCATAAAGAATTTTGACCTGCTCTATAAAATAGGTCTCTGATGTAATCCCTGCCCCCAGTGCCAGTCCAGTTGTCCTAGTAATATTAATTCATGATTATAGCTAGAAATCACCAGTCTAGCATTGTCACCGGGTGAGGTTGCCTAGGGCATTGGCCCAAGTGCAAAAGAATTCCAAGACGTCAGTTTGTGGTTAAGGACAGCCAGTAAGAACCTGAGACAGAGCACGGGTGGGAGCAGTGAGCCTGGGTGCTGGAGGAACAGATCTTGATGGGCATGTGACAGCCTACTGAAAGATGCAGGAAGATGGGGCTGAAAGCATCTTGTGGTCCCACAGGATTGTGGCCTATGGTGGTTTTTTGGAGGAGTCGTGATTGCAAATGGTTCTAGTTCTGGTGGATGCTGTATAGGCGAGGGTTAGGAGATGACAGAACATTGGCTTCAGGAAGCTCCATGCTGGGAAAGACATCTCTGTATGTTTAAATGCTCATATCTAGTCAAAAGGGAGAGGTGGAAGCAGGTGGAGAAAGACGGTGATTAGGTGAAATGAATCCTGACAGTTACAGATCTAAAACTGACTTGAGACTGTTACAGCAGGAGAGTAAGGAAGAAGGTAGAACGTTTCTCATTTAAATTTTTTTACATTTATCTAGTGTGTACATATGATACACATACTATCACACAAGACAGCTTTCAGTATCAGTTCTGTCCCACAGACTCTCATCCTCAGGCTTGGTGGCAGGTGCCTTTTCCTCTTTAGTGGCCCATGTTTTTGTTTCACTAAGGAACAGCTGGCTTAGGGGTAGTTTACTAACTAAAGACAAGAGAGATCTAGAGGCTCTGGTCCTATAGTAGGACTTCTGGCTCAGTGCGGCACTTGGTCAGGGCCAAGGTCTGCTGTCCACAGCTCACTGCTTCCTCATCTCCCCTTTACTTTGATTTTATTACCTACACTAGCCCCCCCCCTCCCCCGCCCCATGATGGCCTATTTCCTGCTGCCACCATGATACAGGTGGCTTCTTCTATGACCCTGGGTTGTGGCCATTCGGCAGAGGGCTGCATGCCCATGTACTGGTTATCCAGATTGCCATGGCAGCTGATCTGCAAGCAACCCTTTAAGCCTATGGCCTGGATAATGAAGCCTTGTTGGCTGGTATCTATTGCTGTTAAGAGACACCATGACTAAGGCAACTCAAAGCATTTCACTGGGGATTTGCTTACAGTTTCGGGGCTTAGCCCATTATCATCATGGCAGTAGGCAGGCATGGTGCTGAGCAGTAGCTGAACACTATATTTCTGATTCATTAGTGACACTGGTCCTGGCATGGGCTTTTGAAACCTCAAAACCTATCCATCCCCAATGACATACTTCCTCCTTAATTCTTCCCAATAGTGCCATTTTCCAGTAACCAACAGTGTCAGCCTTGTTGAGGCCAAGAACTTAAAGGCTTCCAAAGCAAATATGAGCCTTTGGGGGCTATACTTATTCAAACCACCACAGCATCCAACCTCCTGAAGTTCCATTGAAACTGCTAGTAGATGTTTCTGGATGTCCTTTTCTAAGTATCTGCTATTCTGCAGGAGGACTCTCGGGTACCAGACTTCCAAGACACTTGGATAGGTGGTTGGCAGTGTCGGTCCACAGTGAGGAACAGTCAGCTGTATCTGACCGGATCTACCTGGAAAAGCTTAACCCACAGTGAGTAGGAAGCTTGGGGAATGATAGCTGTTGAGATTAACTGGCCCAAGACTCTTGGTCCCATACCACTGTCCCACCATGCTGGTGTTCAGGTCATTACAGAGCCTTCATCTCTTTGTTGTAGGTCGCAGAGCCTCCCTGGGCAGTGGCTGCTGCTCTCCCTCCAGCCTATCTAGTTTAGGGACCTGCTTCTCCTCTCCCTACCAGGATTTGGCTAAACACATTGTCAACACCTCAATGGCTGATGTGAGTCTCTGTGCCTTCTTGTTTCCCCCTCCTGTTGCTATGGCCAGACTTATGCTGGATGGGGAGGGAAAGAAGCCAGGCAGATTAGGGCCACCAAGGCATGGGAGCTTCAACAACTCTTCGTCTTGATAAATGGGCATTTAGTAAACGTTAGCAGAACTGTTGAACCTAGAGACCTGGCTTCTACCCTCTGTCCCCAGGTAATGGCTGCTTGTTCAGATAATCTCCACAACCTCTTCAGCCGCCAGGCAACAGCTGGCTGGAAGTAAGTTCTTTTGTAGTGCTTTGGTCCTTCTATGATTCTCTTTCTCTGCCCTGGCTTTCCTGGCACACCTCATGCTGATATCCTCCTCTCTATTTTGCCTCCTGTGTTTCCCAGCTACCAGGGTGAGGAACAAGAGGTGCAGTTTTACTACAAGGAATTCTCTTCTACTCGACACGGCTTCTTGGGTGCAGGTGTGGTGTCACAGCCACTGTCTCATGTGTGGGCAGCTGTGAGTGATCCCACTCTGTGGCCTCTGTACCACAAGCCCATCCAGACAGCAAGGCTACATCAGCGAGTGTCCAACAGTATCAGCCTGGGTGAGTCCAAGCTTGAAGGCTTCCGAAAGCCTGGCCAGGGGTCAGAGGTAGAGGGTTGGAGCAGCACTGTTGGGAGCTCCAGACTGCTCAACAAGATTTGCTAGAGATCTAGCAATGGAATAAAGTGGGACTTCTGAGCATGGAATAATCTTTCTGTCCTTCTAGTTTACTTGGTGTGTGACACCACACTGTGTGCGCTGAAGCAGCTGCGTGACTTCTGCTGTGTCTGCGTGGAAGCGAAAGAGGTGCCTATATTGCTGGTGGTAAAACGTTTTGGGATGAACTTGGGCTGAGGTGCAATTAGCAGGTGCTAGAGTAAGGTAGCTTAAGTCATCATCCTGACTATATACTTAAACCTATCCCTGTTTTTTATTACACAGGTAGAGAACTCACATGTATCTCTGTCCCTAGGGGCACCTGTCAATTATGGCAGCTCAGTCTGTGTATGACACATCCATGCCAAGACCCAGCAGAAAAATGGTCCGAGGAGAGATCCTGCCCAGTGCCTGGGTCCTGCAGCCTGTTATCATGGAGGGGAAAGAAATAACCAGAGTCATCTTCCTTGCCCAGGTGACACAGTACTGCATCTTATCTCAGGGGATACCTTGGGATGTTTCTATAATCCCTGGTTGCTAGGCCATTTGGCTAGAGTAGGCTCACAGCAAGGGGAATTAAAGTAGGGGGAATGAGCAAGTTTATAATCTTTGTGAAGCCCCAGCACCAGAGATGGACTAACTTAATATTACGGCTGACTATAGTGTCCTTAGGAAATAGATGGATTGTTGGAGCTGAAGGCAGCAACAGAGCAGAATCCCCATCTTGTAGAGCTCTCCAACTCTCAGGTCAACTCCACCTTCAACATTGGGGAGGGGAAGGTCAGTACTCAGATCCAAACTCAGGAGCCTATGTGCATCTCCACTCACCACTGCCAGAGTGGCTGTTCCAGGTCTGTCTGTACACCTTCATTTCTTCCTTCTCTTTCCAGGTGGAGCTGGGTGCACCAGGCTTCCCTCCTCATCTTCTGAACTCCTTTATCAAACAGCAGCCGCTGGTTGTGGCCAAGCTGGCATCCTTCCTTGGTAGTTAGTATTAGGCTGTGGAGATAGCTGCTGAGATGTAGGCCCAGAACACCTGAGACTCCATAGCTGCTTCTATACCCTGAGGTAAGAGAAGCCCAGGCTGCCTGTGGTAGCCAACTATACAAATGGCATCAGCCCAGCATTGCCAGCAAAATCAGTATTTAGTACTTGGTTACCTCTGAAGAGTGAGCAACCTAAATTTCCTGGCCCTGCCTGTCCAATGAAACTCGATTTCTCACCTTTATTTCCTGCCTCTGGGACTCAACAACACACCAAAGACTGGAAAAGGTATAGCCTGTAGAGCTGGGGACTGCAGTGCCTTGGCAAGGTGCCTCCTTGGTAGGCAAGCACTAGCCAAGGGTGCCCTGAATCTGCCTCCAACATTCATCTCCATTTTGTGATGGAGTGACAGAAAGGCTCAAACCAGTTTAAAGAATCAACTGCACAAACCAAAGTCTGATTCAGAATTGTTTTTTTCTCACCGAGTGTTTACAAATGCTTTACTATTCGTATTTACCTACGCACGCACACCCTACTAATACTGGGTCACTCTGTGTTACTGGTACAGTTAGTCTACCTTGAGCTCAGTACAATGGGAGGCAACTGTGGGGCCTGAAGACCAGTAACAGGTAGGAAGAGCTACATGCTGTTTGCTGACATGGTAAGAGGGATTTCAAACAGACTGTCTTGGAGAGGATTAATTTCTAGTAGGCCTTGACCCTATGCCAACACGATGCCTCAATCTCCCAAATGCTGGGATTATGAGCCACCACACCTGGAACCTACTTTTTATATAAATCTACTGACTGAGTAGGGTGTGGTGGCACATGCCTATAGCACTCTGGTAGAAGTTCAAGATCACCTTTAGGTGCCAGTCTGGGATACAAGAGATCCTGTCTCAAGCAACAAAAAATAAGTATTGAATCATCTCTTTAAGTACTGAGTTTAATTGTTCTAATAGGAGAGGATGGAAAAAGGATTGTTTTCTTGTATCTTAACTCTTGGCCTGGCTGAACACTGAAGATGTTCCAGGTTCTTCCAGAAATGATAGGGATAAAAAACTACTTTTAGTGCTGGAAGGTGGTGTACACTCTAATCTCAGCATTCTAGAGGCAGAGGCAGGTCTATCTGTCTACAGAGCTATGTTCAGGAGACCCAGGACTATACAGGAGAAACCCTGTCTCAAAAAAACAAACAAAAAACCTCATCTATTTCTGTCACTCAAACTCTTTGGTGGAAAAGGGTACTCTTATGGAGACATAAGAATGGCTAAAGGATATACTTCTTTGCAAGGTTTTTCTAATCCCTTAGAGTATTTATATTACCAATTGAATATTGTGAAACTTCCAAGTCCTAAACTAAAGACAATGAGCCACCATTCTTAGTTTCTGCTTCTGCCTCTTTTCATATAAGTGCCTTACTGAGACTACTGACCAAAAAAGAGTCAAAATATTTGTTCAAAACAAAACAAAAAATATCCAGGCAGTCGTGGTACACACCTTTAAATCACAGCACTCATGAGGCAGGTGGACCTGTGAGTTCGAGGCCAGCCTGGTCTACATAGTAAGGTCCAGGACAGCCAGGGCTATACATAAAAACCCTATCTGGAAAAACCAAAAGGGGGGGGGGGATCCTTGAGGGTCATGATGGCCGTATCTACCTATGTTCCAGAGTTGAGATTTTCTGCTTACATGCATGTTCTGGTATTTCCTATGAGTTCAGCAACTGTAGGAATTGGAATAGGTTGGCTATCTAGCATGAGATGGTAAGCCATCTGTCACAGAGTCAACTCTCTGTAACTTCATGTCCCACATCCATCCATTTAACCATAGATCAAAAGATGTTCAAGCAAAAATTTCTTGTAATTATTTATACATAGTTAAATCATCTCTAGATAACTTAAATTTAAAGGATACAGGAGGGGGAAAAAACCCTAAGAATCTATTTAAGAAGACAGATGTAGTTGTAAAACTATGCCATTATATATTAAGCAATGGTTGACCACAGTGTATTTCCATATTTGTGGACCTGCACTGATCCTACTGCAAAAGACAAAGGGTAAGTCAGGTTTTGGAGAGCATGAGAATCACCCCAGGTTGGGAGCTGAGTATTTTTACCTCTAGAAAGTCCCAGGTGTTCTGTCCATAGAACACACAATACAATTATCACCTACTATAACCCAGAAGACTGCTTATGATTAGAAGGAAGTTTTGAGATAAATCAGACATCCCCAAAAAGAGTACTTATGTACAGAAAGGAGAATGACTAGTCCCCCCGGCCAGCTCATTAGCTGCCTGTCTTTATCATCAGTCGTTTGAGCAAGTTTCTCTGTGTGTACCTTAAGGCTTGCTTCATAGCTGAATCCTGCAATTTGAACAGCAAGCTTTCCCAAACAATATAAGAATTGGCTGTTAGCCTACTGCTCACCTTTACCAGGGCTCGCAGCTTTCTGGGGCAGGGCTGTGGTTCAACCATACCCTTATAATTCTGACCTTTAAGCTGGGCGGTGGTGGCGCACGCCTTTAATCCCAGCACTCGGGAGGCAGAGGCAGGCGGATCTCTGTGAGTTCGAGACCAGCCTGGTCTACAAGACCTAGTTCCAGAACAGGCTCCAAAACCACAGAGAAACCCTGTCTCGAAAAAAAAAAAAAATACTGACCTTTAAGAACAGAAAGAGAAAAAGAAAATTTATGACTGTCTATTGGGCTTGAAGCTCAGTGGTAGAGTAATTCCCTAGGCTTGATACCAGTACTGACAGAACTGAGCAGTCTAAGTTTGTGGTTAATGTGTGAGGCAAGGCCCCTGGGCCAAATCCTGACCTGGAAAAACACTTTGATGCTCAAGCATTTTATGGAGTTAAGCGGGGGCTGTTTGGCAGTTGAAAGCATTTGCTGCTCTTCCAAAGGACCCAGGTTCAATTCCCAGCATCCACATGGCAGTTCACAACTATCTGTAACTACAGTTCTAGGGGATCAAATACCTTCACATAGACATACGTACAGGGAAAACCCCAATGTACATTAAATAAATAAATCTTTTTTTTTTTTTAATAAAAGAGTTAAGGGAAGGAGATGATACACCAATGGGTAAGTGAGTTTAAGTTTAGAGAAGCTTAACTTTCCTTAGGTCAGAAGCCTTTTTGACAGCAGCAAACTAAGATATGCTGCATACAAATATTTTACATGTGGCTTCAAGATTTATTTATCGGCCGGGCGTTGGTGGCGCACGCCTTTAATCCCAGCACTCGGGAGGCAGAGGCAGGCGGATCTCTGTGAGTTCGAGACCAGCCTGGTCTACAGAGCTAGTTCCAGGACAGGCTCCAAAGCCGCAGAGAAACCCTGTCTCGAAAAACCAAAAAAAAAAAAAAAAAAAGATTTATTTATCACTGAGAACCTTCTGATACTTCCATTAAAGCCCAAGTCTTACTCCCAAAACAAAAAGCCCACTATTTTTTAGGGATAAAGCACATTATCAAAATACTGTCTTCTTTCTTAAAATCAATGGTTCCAGAGGCTATCAAAATGGCTTGGTGCCAAGCCTGATGACCTGAATTTAAGCCCTGGGATCGAAGAACTGACTCCAAGAAGTTCTCCGACCTCTAGAAGTGTGCCATAGCCTATGTGCAGACATGCTAAGTGCAATAAAAATAATTTCTTAAAAATCACCTGCCCATTTGTAGAAACGAGGTCTTGACAACTATAACCCAGAAGACTGCTTTTGGTCAAAAGTAAGTTCTGAGATAAATCAGACATTCCAGAGTCAACAATACAGACATCACCAAAGCTGCCAGCCATGTGGGCCAGCCTAGGCAGCAGGGAATATGTCGATAGTAGATGGCAATAGTTCATAGCAGATTGTATCTCTAAGACTGGGTCTCAGCATCAAAGAATGCAAGCATCATGAAGAGACAAGGCAGTTCACTCACTGCAATGCACAAGGCCTGCTTTAAGAAAGGGGATAAAAGCAGGGGAAAATAGCCATCAAGACCTTGTTAAAAGTTTTATTTATAAAAGACCCCAAACCCCTAATTTTCTATGCCATGCTTGGTCTGAGGACTAAGTCCCTGCAAAGAGGTGAAGGTCCACCTGAGACCAAGTTTCACATAGGTGTGTCCTACCTTATTAATAGGCTGTCAATATTTGGGGGTAGGGTGACAGTCCAGCTTCTGTAGGTGAGAAAATGTAGGCTTCCAAATCCATGTTTTGTTAACTTTCTCAAGTAAAGCAGTCCTTTGCCTATCAAGATTTCTCAGAATAAGTTTTAAGAAATGCTGGGATAGCAGCAACTTGAGGCTTGAAATGCACTGACCAGCACACATGCATTTCATTTAGCATCCAAACGAGAAACGCCAGCCTTCCTTCTGCTCCAAGATTGGAGCCTAGGCTTTTCCACTGTGACTCTGAATCCAATTCTCCTTCTTCTAGACTTCAGGTGTTGAGGCCCTTGTCTGTGAATGCTCTGCAGCTACACACTTCCTTCACTTAGAAGCAGTAAGCCTGATTACAGGTATGGCCACTCTTGCCCCAGCAAGGCGTGCAGTGGGCTCTTGAGCCTCCTTCTGAGGCACAGGAGGCAGGTTCTGGAGTCATGCCCAAGAGGGCTGTTTCCCAGCCCTAGCTTTGGGCCAGCACTGTTCCACGGGTTGGTTGCATAAGTTCACAAGCTCTTAGCTGGGGTTCTAGCAGATGGGGCTCAGCTAAGAACAAGCGAAATAGTGTTGATAATTCTTCTGAGAAGTCCTGAAACAAGTACAAAGGTTAAGTCCCAAACAAGCTCTCACAGACAGTGGAGAGACTGACAACCCGGGTATTTCACCCAATGCCTTCTATGAAAAAAAAATAGAAACTGCCCAGACTAGCAAGCTAAGGTTTAAGTTCTAATAGGGAAAGTGGATTCTGACAGGAAGCTGAGGCACAAAGTCTTAATCTTATTTTATGGATACTGTTTTGCTCTCAATCACAAGAACATTTTAAACATAAGCTGAAACCTGACTTTCAAGTCCTGAATATTCACTATGCCTGTGCTGCTTTCCAATTATCCTCCTTTGGTCTTCTGAGTCTCGCAAAGTAGCCACACAGATCAAACCCAATACTGGAACCACTTGGCATGTAGCTGCCAGCTATGATGGGCCCACAACTGGAAATCCCAGCACTCAGCAAGCAGAAGAAATGCAAGCTTGTGGTTAGCCTGGGCTACACAGGCAATCTTTAGGACAAATGAGACATTTTCTCTCTTCATATAAGACAAGAGATTAAGACTCCTTACCCCTGGCCACTGGGCCTCATTAAGGCTGCCCAAACAGGCTTCTATCTCCAGCTGTCCCATGAGATTCTTTTCTACCAGCTCCCGGAGTAAGAACAGTAGCAGGTCCCACTGCAAAACACCACAGAGAAGGCCAAAAGTTGTCAAGACCACACACAGTACTCTTAACAGTAGGGACTGAGGACTGGACAGTAGTCCCAAGAGAAAAGAGAGCTGGAGTTAGATGGCTCGGCATGCTGTTAAGGCACTTGCTGCACCTGGGCAATAGTGGTGGCATGTGTCTTTAAACCCAGCACTTAGAAGTCTGAGTTCAAGAACACCCTGGTATATAGGGCAAGTTCCGGGACAGCCAGAGCTACATAGAGAAACCCTGTCTTAAAAAACAAAACAAAAACATTGGGATGAAGCACTGAACATGACTTGCAGGGATGAAGAGAGAGCTCAGTAAAGTGCCTGATGTGTAAACAAAATGGCCTGCATTTGGAAACCTGTGTGTGTATTTATCTGTAGCCCGAGTGCTGGGGGAGCTAGAGACAGGGAAATTTTAGAAGCCCATACCCTCCTAGTTTATCCAATTAATGACCTTCAGATTTAGCATGAACAGTGCTAACAAGTACAGCCCCACACATAACAGAATCCCCTTAACACATAGCATGAGTGAAGGAGCTAGGTAGGCATGATAGCTCACATCTGTAATCAGCACCTGGAAGGCAGAAGCAGGAAGAATGCTGCGGACTAGAGTGAGATCCTATTTGAAAATCCATACACGGGCCTAGAGAAATGGTCATAGGTTAAGAGCATTTGTTTGGCAAGTTCAGTTCTCAGTACTGACATGGTGGTTCATAGCCACCCTAATTCCAAGGGATCCCAAAACATATGCACATAGTACACATAAAATATATCTAACCTCCACCCCAAAAGAAACCAAAACTACAGAGGACCTGTGCCTGACTTACCTCTCTTGGCCGAGTATCTGCCAGAAGCCCCAAATTTCTTGGGCTGAGTAGAAGCTGTAGTGGAACTGGCCCCTGGAAGTCATCCTTCCATAAGGAAAGCAGCATGTGCAGAAGCCTTCGAGCCTGTCCTCGCTCTAGCCTGTGCTGTGTTGGGGGCCCTAGGATGGGGATCTGGTCTGCAACTACAGAAAGAGAAAGAAAGTTTAAATGGAGGCAGAAGAGCATGCCCCACGCTCTTAATCTTGTTTGTATCTAACCCTGGGGTTTGAGGAATGTGGCATGAGGGATTTGATGGAAAAAGAACCATACCCAGGAGGGAAGCTAACTCCACAGAGCACTTGGCCAGATGCTGCTCAGCAGTTGGGCACAGGAACTATAGGGGAAAAGTGGGAGACATGAACATCATTCTTACTAGTCTAAGGACTGGCCCTAAGCCAATGTGGCTCATGCCACATCTCACCTGGCGGCACCGCAGTGACTGGCCCAGCTGGTTTAGGAGCTGTTCCAAATGCTCTGGGGAAACTCCCTCCTCAGGGTCCCGAGGCCCCGCAGCCAGGGAGAGCACATCCTGTAGAGAGCAGTGTTGAGACCTTATGCCAGGCTGACAGAAACTTGGTTTGGGATGGAAACCAGCCGGTGGAGAGAGGCAGAAGGAAAACAGAGCCCAAAGGGGTGAAGCAACTAGGTCAAGGTGTTCTTAAGGCTGAGGCTCAGGCAGTATAGCACAGCTAGTATAAACAATTATGTTGACAACCCAGGAAGTAGATGAAGTGATAAGCCTACAGACTGTGTGCAGCCAGAGAGCTCCAAAGATGTTACTCACCTCGAGACAAAACTATCTAACCAGTTCCCAGAAGGCATCTTAAAACATTAGAGAAACTGTCCTATCTAGAGTCTTAACACCTTCTCAGACATCTCAAAATAGAAATCTTCTGCATATCGAGAAGTGTTATCTAGCCTGACACCTTTCCCTCTCCTTCCTACGGTCCCCACCGATGGACTTTGCTTTCTAGTCTCTATTCTACATCTCTATTCCCAGACCACTAGATAGTATTTTAGTCCTTGGGAGTCTCAAGGCCTAAATATTGCTCCAACCATTCATCTCTGCTTTGGTACCAAAAGGCAGTCATATAAACAAAACAGATATGACTGCATTCAACAAAACTTTTATTTACAAAACCAAATCATTTTGGACCATGTTTTTTGTTTTTGCTGATTCTTCCTCTATAATAGAGTCAGTTGCCGGGCGGTGGTGGCGCATGCCTTTAATCCCAGCACTCGGGAGGCAGAGGCAGGTGGATCTCTGTGAGTTCGAGACCAGCCTGGTCTACAAGAGCTAGTTCCAGGCCAGGCTCCAAAACCACAGAGAAACCCTGTCTGGAAAAACCAAAAATAAATAAATAAATATAATAGAGTCAGTCCCCCACCCTTATACCAAGGGATAATATGTAAAGCTTACACTATCTTCTTGTTTTATAAATGTTTAAGACAGTCTTATTTAAGTTGACCAGACTGGCCTAGTTCTGTGATCCTCCTGCCCCAGCCTCCAGAATAGCCAAGAATCCAAGTCTCATTATCCATTAGAATGGACAGTTTATGCTTAATAGCTACCATTATCACCCACATAGAAGAATAGTACAGAAACCACATCCAGACACTGAAATGCCCCTCCCCCATTTTTCTACTATACTTTACAGCCATTTCTACCACATATATAAGATGCATTTAGTTAAAAACTTTAGATCTGGCCTGTTGTTGTGACATAACACCTTTAATCCCAGTGCTGGGAAGGCAGACATGGGTGGATCTCTGTACGTCTGAAGTTAAATTGGTATGCACAGTAAGTTCTAGGTCAGCCAGAGCTATAAAGTGGTACCCTGTCTCAAAAAACAACCCTTTAGATCTAACTTTTGGGGTGATTCTAGAACAAAAGTCTTAGGAAAACCAATTCAGCTTTGCTCTATGTAATCCCATTCAGTATGGCAAGAAACAGAAACCAGCCAGACAACACACAAAGCTTCTATACAAATCCTGAAGCCAATGTGAAAAAAGAAACAAGCAGCAGGGAGAGGGAGTGGGAAAGCCAAAGGGAGTAGGGTAGCTGTGTACTTTTATCTCGGAGATGAGGTGGGAGGGGAGGGGAGCATGGTGCTCACAGGCTCGGGAGCAGCCCCTCCGCTCCACCCGGGCAGTTGGCTCAGGACCCTGGACACGTAGCATGCGACTCACGGCTGCTTTCACCTCCCTTCTAATCAGCGCTGCCAGGCAGAGGGAGAACAAGAATGGAGTCACTAGAGTGTCCCCTTGCATGGGCTTACCATGACAACCCACACCTTTCACTGCTCTAACTGGCTCACCTAATCTCCCACAAACTGCTCAATACCCTGCCCGTCTACCTTTAAAAACTAGGTTCAGTCACTCCTTTCCTAGACCTCACCTGTAATGTTGGCTGACAACCAAGAGCAGGCTTTCTCTGTTGCAAGCCCCACAGCAATGTTCTCTGCACTGTTTAGAACCTGTGGCAGAGAAGGACTGCTGAGTCAGGGATTTGGGAAGGTGGGTACAACATTAGATGTTCAAGACCCACCCTACCCTACAGCAGCCTCACACAGGTGCATGTGTACACAGAGGAGCACATGCATGCATGCCTACTGGCCTGCTAGCTGCAGGCTTCCTTCCTACGTACAGCAGCTGGAGTTTCTTCTGGCAGCAGTGCTCGCACAGCAATGGGGCTCTTCTTTTGGCAAAACCTGAGAAAAGACAGGAGGAGGTCAACATCTAGATATTGTAGACTGACTTACAAACTAAATGCCCAAGAGAGCACCAGGTCTGTGACCTGAAAACGCTATTTCAGAAGGAAGTGCTGTCCATTCTCCTGCCCTACAACAGATGCTGGAGGAAGGAGAAACCCACCCATTAGCCCTACATTACACACACTCTTCCAATTTAATATCTGGACTTTGTTCCCAAAGACATACCCTTCAGAAAAGGGATCAGAGCAAAGAAGGGGTGGAAAGAAAAGAAATGGAACAAGAGGAATGTGAAAGGACAGGAAAAAAACCTAAAGGAAGCTGGGTGTGGTAGCTCATGCCTATAATCTCAGCACTTAGGACTTTGGGGTCAGGTCAGCCTAGACTAGAGTAAGACCTTATCTCAGGAAACAAAAAGCGAGCCGGACGGTGGTGGCGCACACCTTTAATCCCAGCAGAGGCAGGTGGATCTCTGTGAGTTCGAAGCCAGCCTGGTCTACAAGAGCTAGTTCCAGGACAGGCTCTAAAAGCTACAGAGAAACCTTGTCTTGGAAAACAAAACAAAACAAAGAAACAAAAAGTTAACAAAAACCAAGAGGAGACTTCAGGAGATTAGGAGGGTCAAATAGATCAACAGTTCTTACTCCCGCCCCTGGGTCAATGCTTGAGCCCCATGGGGACACAGTTGAGAACACAAGAATTCCAACAGCTGGGCTGGGTCTCCCCCTTGCTTTCTCTGCGTCACTAGCTGCTCCTGAAGAAGTGACTCGGCTTGATGCACCAGATCTGCCACCAGCGTTGCCCTTTATCAGAGAGAACAAGGTTTGGGGGGGGCAGTTAGCTGGGTTAAGAGGAAAGGGAAACAGAGAAATTTGGTCAAAATGCCCTTCAAAGGATATAATTTCAGCCTCTTGACTCCCCCAGGTGAATTTGCTCAGTTTGACAACTAGGTGCTAAGAATTTAAAGGAAGAAAATGATAAGGGATTAAGAGTAGGATTCTTGGGGACTAGAGAGATGGCTCAGCAGTTAAGAGCACTTGACTGCTCTTCCAGAGGACCCAGGTTCAAGTCCCAGCACCCACATAACAGCTCACAACTGTCTGCAAATCTAGTTCCAAGGGATCTGATACCTTCACACCAATGCACATAAAGTTAAATAATTCATTTTAAAAAGTCTTTAGAAAAAAAAAAAACTAGGGCTCTCATTCCACTCTTACTTGATATGTTTGACACAGTTCGATCCAATTCTTTCTGCCACAAATTCTACAGTCCTGCGCAGGGAGGGTGGCTGGTTGTGGAAAAAGGCCTGGGCAAGCTGAGCCTGGCAGGAGGTGGAGACAGAAGTAGTAGTACCATGAGGGCTCCCTTCTGCCTCCCCATTACCCTACCCTTTGCACTTACCTGCAACCCCTGGCTGGTCTTGGGAGGCAGGGTTCCCAGACTGGTGGTGGTAGTGGGAGTGATTTTCCTCACAAAACCCCCACTCCGCCCACTGCTGCCTGAAACCCAGGAAGCAAGCAGTTTCCGGAGTTCTCCTGTAGAGGATTCAAAGGTCTTAATTCCAAAATTACCACCCCCCTCTCCCAAACACCATAGCCTTTATGGAGCAAAGAGGATGAAGTGCCCAGAGAATCTAAGAACAGAGCAATGTGCTAAGGAGTCAAGTCTTCTTGGGTGTCCATGATAAGACATGCATTGACCACAGGGGAGACAGGGATGCTCACCAATGTAGGGGCAGCAGGTATACAGCAGCTGCTGGTCCACAACAGGCACACTGTCCTGCGGAAGAACAGGCCAGGTTTGGAAGGGGAAGGCAGTGCCCCTTTCCTCACAAATGCACAGAAATAGGAGTTAAGCAGGAGAAACATCTTAAGTCTTTCCTAGTGTGTCTGCTGGTGGGCCCTTATTCTAATTAATTCCTGGGATTCACATGACCCTGGTTTGACCCCCAACACTCACCAAACCATGCTCTGAAGTAGCTGTGTCCACCTCAAAGGCATCTACCTGATCATCTTCTAGAAAGAACAAATCCTCAGGAACTGTCGGTATCTGGTAAGAGGAAGGCAGTTAGAGCTCCATTGTCACTCTGAGACTTGTCATACTTTCTCATCTACTGGGGCCTTGGGTCAAGCAAGTTGTCTTCTGAAGCCAGAGCAATATCCATCCCTCTCAGAACCTTCCTTTTCTGTCCCTGCCTTGCTCAGACTCTACAGCTTTCCTGCCCTGCCACAGCAGTCACCCACTACCTATCCAGCCCATCCTATCTACCTGGAAAAGCCAGCCTAGGACAGCAAGCAGTAGCAGCTTGTTCAGGAAGCACATTTCCCCTTCATTCTCCTTCGATAAGACCAAACTCCTAAAAGGTAAACAGAGGATATGAACAGACTTGTGCCAAGGATAGAAGGGAGTAAATAAAAGCTATCACTGGGAAGGGAGTTCGCAAAAGCAGACCAAATCACACTACTACTGAGAAGACAAATAGGATCTCAGTGAGGCTTGCACCTCACATCCTTCTTTGCTAGGCCAAAAGATCGACGGAAGGACCAAGGGAATGGGAAATAACTATCACAGTCCTGCCTCTCCTGAGGCCATTATGGCTGTGGAACCACAAAGACGTATAGATTTCTAGGCCCTCTTTATAAGTAACAGGGCTATGCAAATAAGTCTTGTTCTACTCACCGATGTAAGTGCAGCAGGACAGTAAAGACACTCCGGTAGTAGTCCAGCAAGGGGACAATGTGGTCAGCAAAAGAGAGGAACTCCACCAGCCAGGGTACAGTGAGTACTGCCCGGCGGGCCCACAACCCCTGCTGCAGCAAAGCCCGTATATCTAGGACAGGAGGGACCTGAGAAAGCCAGGATTTTGTCAATGAGCAGGCCCTTGAAAGGGGCTGACCACCCTCTAACCTGCCAGGTTTCTAGAATAGCCAAAGAAACCAGTCAGCCTCCACATTTTGCTGGTCTATCCAGGTCCTCCTTACCCAGATCTCCCATGCACTCACCTGGCTCCTGAGGGCCAGAATAGAGTCCTGAAGTTCACGGGTTGGGGGTGGTTCAGGTCCTCGGTATGGTAGGAAAGCCACAAAGCCCAGAAATTTAGCCAAAAGTCTAAGACTAAGAAGCACTACAGCAAATTGCCTCCTTTCACCCTGCATAAAGAATCAAGTGAAACAATGTCCTTTGCGTAAGTCTTCTAGAACAATTTAAAATCCATTAAGTTTCCCTTAAACATATATATATCCTTTCCCTCTTCAATCAGACCCCATCATCTCCCTTATTCTGTTTTCTAACCTGCCAATCCACATCTGACTCCCCATCTTCATCACCAGGCTCATGCTGAGGCAGGGGAAGGCCATTGAGTTCCCGAATCTTCAAGCTCAAACTATCCATAAGATGCTGATTAAAATGGAAGCTTGGGTGGGGGAAGAGAAAAAGATAAAATAAAAAAAATCACTGAAATATGTTAAAAAAAGAAGAAGAACAACAACAACAACTAGTGATTAGAAGAGGTACCCCAGAAAGGACGCACATGGAAAATGGGGAGGCTAAAGGACAATGGTATTACCTATGTGGGTGCAAGAACCAGAAGAAAGATGAGAGCCAGCAAATATAAATGATAGAACACAGAAATCACTTCCAGACGTGTCCAATGATTTGCCCTCTGGGGAAACCAAACCTTTCCTGGTCTCAGTCTTTCTCCTGGTGTGACACAGGAGACACTTACCTGCTGGCACTCATGATGAAATCCCTGAAGAAGCCTTGACAGCCTGGGAAGGTGGGGGGTGGGCAGGGTCCCCCGCTGCTCTGAGGGGCTACAAGGCGTTCTTGGAGCTGCCGCAACCGTCCCAACTTGTCAGCTCCTAACATATTCAGTACATCTGGAGCTTCACCCAGGACGGATCCCCCAGCACTGCCAGGGCTCTGACACATCTGAGATGTCCACAAAGGGAGGAGAGATAAAAAACAAAAGCAAACCCATGAGAAAGACTAAACAAAGTAAGGAAAAAATGGGCTTAGGATATAGCTCAGTGGGAAACACCTGCCTAGCATGAGTGAGACCTTAGGTATGAAAGAAAGAAAGTAACAAGCACTATGGAGGGTTTATCTTCTTAACTGAAAGGAGAAGAGACAGAAACTACAAAGCAACATTTACCTCAGGTCACTAGAAGCAGAATTTGAAAGGATCCTGACTATTAAGCTCTCTTAGTACCTTAGCACAAGTCAAGAAAGGGATGGTAGTTGAGAAGTTAGGTAAGGGCATGAGGTCAGAGAAGGCAATTTCAACTACCAAAAGTAGAAATCCTTTTAAATTAAGCCAGAATCTAGCAGGTGGTCCACCTGGTCCCTAGTGCTAGCCTTGATCTATCTAGCTGCCCACATCTTTTGGCTGCCGCTGCAGTTGTTACCTGGAGAAGCTGTTTTTGGAAAAGCCGGACAAAGTGGCTGTGGCTGCAGGCTGCTGACAGTTGACTCATCATGGCTCTGAGGAGTAAGGGGCAGATATACAGCACATGGGAAGGAGATTAAACAACATATTCTGGCTGTTTACTGAAGACTGCCAGGAGGCCCACACAGAAGAAAGTAAGATGTGTTCCCTTCATCACCAAGATTCCTCCAGGCTAGACAGACTTAACCCACCAAGAAATGCCCTCTCAGATCTTCAGGCCATGCTCAGTGACAGTGAACTCCGTGCTCAATGTGAGAGGGAGACAAGGACAAAGGACACTTGGTCAACAACCTGGTCATCTGCCTATGCAGCCTGGATCTATGAGCTTTGTCCCTTCCCAAGCATTTGCCACTGAGTATGAGAAGCTACAGAGAGAAATCCTTTTTCAACTAGGTAGTTACCAACAACTAGAGACTGAGGAAGACACAGGGCAAAGCTTCCCAACAATCACCTTAAACATCACTGGGTTGCTGCTCACTGTCAGAGCAAGGAGACAAACTGAGCAAGGGCAGAGTACCCACCTGATCCTGCTACCCAAGCCCTTCTCAAAATCCCAGCTGGGTTCCTCATGGTGATCTTCCCACTCTCGAAGCACCTCATAGAAAACATCCCTGAAAGATATGCAAGCTTGATCAGCTGAATCCCCATTGCTTTTCACCCACTTCCCACAGCACTTTCCCTTGCTTGGAAGGTTTAAGATAGGCCTACCCACAGCCCATCCTTAACCTCCATAGTTCTCTACATGATGGTATGTTACAGACCCAGCAGCAGCACATCATAGGCATCTGTGGACAGGGAAAGTTGACCCTAAGATGGTTGGCTAAGCTCAGGGATTCAGGTCTGTGGACATGAAACAGAATGAAGCCAACAGGCTTTATGATGACTGTCAGAAAAGGCCTGACAGTACTAACCCACCACTTTTAGCGCCTAAGTCCTACTTCTATGACAGTAAACTGCTTTCTATTCCCTCCTCAACAGGTCCCTTCTTTTCACCTCTGTTTTTTAAAAGTATGAAAGGCTCGATCACTGGAGAAGTTGGCGCGATTGTCAGTTTCTGGCTGAAAGGAGACAGCTTGAGCAGAGGGTGGTATCACCAGAGAGACCTAAAACATACCAACAACATTAGGAAATAAGACCTGCTGTAATCATGTTAGAAGACTTTACTCCTTATTCCTGTCCAGAATTAGCCCACCTGACAACACCATGAAGATTGTGTGAATTTACAAAATGTCTAGGCTACTAGGAACCTAAGTGGGGTGACTACCTTGGCAACACTGCCTTCATAAGCAGCTCGGAGGCGGCCTTGCAGAGCTGGAGAGAAGCACATCAGCCGCTCATTCTCAGCCAGCAGTTTCAAGGTCCCTTTGTCCAGGTAGGAGAGAACCCTGAAAAGACAGGAGCACATATGACTGAGACTGAATCACAGGCTACAAACACAAAGTACACCTGACACACAAGGCAGTGTTTAAGCCTAAGTATGGCAAAGTTATAAGCTAAGGATTAATTTGATAAAGGGTGAAGAATAAGACCTCATGGAACTGAGATTGAGAGAGCAAGCTAGGAACATAGACATAGCTATAAACATAAGTCAGCCTCCTTGTCTAATTATTACTGTTCTTTCTTCGTCTTATACAGGGCTCTCCACATGGCTGGCAAGCGCTCCACTGATTTAAAAACTTAGGCCCTTTGTCCCCCCTCTTTGGTATTTATTATTTGAGACTATATCTCACTAAGATTCAAAACTGGTTTTGCATTTTCTGCAACCTGGGCCGGTCTTTTAACTTGCAATCCAGGCCTGGCACCAGACTCAGCTATTTAATTTCTTTAGGGGGGAAACTCACAGCCTTGTTATAGGTGCCTTTAGTTCTAGTACTTGAGAGGCAGAGGATGGCAAATCTATGCAGGTTCAAGGCTATTTTGGTCTACAAAGGGAGTTCAAGGCCAGCCAAGGGCTACATAGTAAGCCTCTGTCTCAAAAGAACCAATCAACCAACCAGAAAATAGGTGAGAAAGGTCTAGGGCCATAGGATCTATGTTAAGCACAATCATGCATCCCGAATGGCTAGAAGCAGACAGACATGAGACTGAACACACCGCCTCAGCTAGGAAAACTCACTGAAACTGGTGCTCCAAAACCTGCACCGCAAAGAAGACGCAGTCATGGATGCTCTGAAACAGGGGCGTTTCCAGGGGATCTAGGAAAACAGCAAATGGTTAGTTAGAACTATCCCACCTGCAAACCTCAGTTCTCAAAATGAGACTTGCTTACTGACCTAGGGTGCCCTGACTTGAGTCAAGGTCACTATTCTTGGTGGCCACCATTCTCCGGGCAGTAAGGAGCTGAAGGACGAAGAAAAGCTCCAAGAAAAGGTTTGGAACCAGGTTCTCTAGATATTTAAAAAAAAAAAAAAGGCCATAACATTGGGCACCACTGACACCCATTCTCTTACCCTGTAGTTGGCAAGCACACCCACCACAGCTCCCTCTGCTCTCACTCACCAGCGATGCACGAGGAGTAGATAAGGGCTACCAGTTCCAGGCGCTGTGGAGAAGACACTCGGGCTGGGTCAGCAGGTTCTGCTGTGAGGCTTCCCGTCCGACTGGGGATGGGAGACCCCAACTCTGGGATGGGACAGGCCGGGGTAGATGACTGCTGCAGCTGCGTGGAGCTACGTGAACAGAGGGATGGCAGGATTACTCAGCCTGGCTTTCCAGCGACAGCCATACTCAGGTTCTGCCAAGAAGATATCAAGAGCCCAGGAAGCAAACCCAGAATCCCCAAGGGAGAAATCAAGTTCAGGAAAAATCCCTGCAAGTCCCGCACAAGAGTGAAGCTGACATCCCAGGTGGCGGCAAAGCCATACCGCGCCTTCCTGAGCATCTCCCGCTCCTCTTGCAGACTTCTGCACCCTGGGGGAAGGCCAAGGCCCCAAGGGCTAGTGTCCAGGGCTGAGGGTTGGGAACTGGGGACACAGCTGATTGGGGGTGAGGTGAAGCAGGTCTTGGGCTTGGAAAGCGACCTCTCTTCGCTCACCGGAGTTGGGTTGATCCTTCGAGAAGGTTTCGTCCTGCTGAGAGTAATCACAGGTTTTTCTCACATCAGCCTGTTAACAACAGCAGGGCCCCTTTCAACCGCCTCCACCCGCGGCCCCTCAGCTTCTTCCCTCTCAGCCTTCTATCCATCGCACGTTCTACTGTGGGGAGCCCAGCCCCGCTTTAGCGAATGTCTTGCACTAAGGGCCGATTCTCACCCTGCAGGGCCGGGAGGAACGGTGCCTACGGGAGGGAACTCCTCCAAGTTGCTGAGGTTTGGCGGATCAGAGAGCGAGTGTCTGGGGCTGCCGGGGCTGCCTGAGCCCCGAGGCTTCCGGCCCCCGGCCCAGGGCGGGCTCTCGCCGCTGCCCGCCTCGTCCGGGCCCCCAGGGCCGCGACCTCCTCGTTCGCGGGACGGCCCCGGTCCCGGCCCCCGCCTGCGGCCCGCACGGCGGGCCAGAGGCGTCTCGGCAGTGGTGCTGAGGGGCTCGGCCGCAGGGAAAAGCTGGCTGCGCGCCCCACGGCCACCCCGTGGCGGGGCCCCCGACCTCCCTGGCAAGGCGGCCGAGGCGCCCGGGGTCTTGGCCGGGGTTGAGGGGCCCTGCGGGAGGACGCGGCTGCTTTGCTCCCTCAGGAAGTTCAGCAGGAACGGCACGAATTCCTTCCGCAGAGGCCGAAGCGCGCTCAGAGCGGCCACCTCGGAGTTATCCTGGGGAAGAAGCAGAGGTCGCGAGGCGAAAGGGTCAGCTGACAGCCCCGGTCGCCAGTCGCTCAGGCCGCAGGGTGGGCGGCCCGGCAGTGGCGCCCAGAGAAGCGCCCTAGGCGCGGGCCGTCAACCAGGGCCGGCTGGGAGAAGGGACTGGGGCAGCGTCCCCCGCGGGAAGCGCATTCCAGACAGGCCTGAGGGCGCGTCGGCACTGTTACCTCCGAACTCGGGGTGCTGCGCGCGATCCACCGCACGGCGGCTGCGACCGGCACCTCTTCGCGCAGCAGCGACTCCAAAACGGCCGCCATCCCGGTCCTGGCGCTCTGAGGCTACTGCGCAGGCGCAGACGCACCACGGGCGGCCGGGAGGGGCGGAGCCGGCGGCCCGGAGCGACCGTTGGGCGGCGGGGCGGGGCCTTGCGGGGTGGGGCCTGGCTCTGGCTGCCGGCGAAGATTCTCGGCGCTCTCGGCGCTAGTCTACCGGCCCAGCCAGCGCAGGCCTGCGGGGCGCCCGGAGGCCCTGTCCTGACTGCCTGGCCCAGGAGCAGTGTGAGCTTGGACGGGGCTGCTAGGAGACGGACGCAGCTCTGCGGAGGTCCCGAGTCCGAAAGAGAGGACAGGCAAAAAAAGTGAACAACTCTAAGACACCGGCCCATCAGACCACACATCTGCCATAAACACAGCCTCCGGCCACCGAAAACAGAGCTTTTTGATTCACTCCCTCCCCAACGAAAAAAAAGTTACGTGAGTAACCTCCTATTTTGGCCTCCCCCACCCCCAAAGAGGCTGACTTTTCACCACTGGCCAGGCTTTCAGGCGGTCTCCATCAACTGACAGTTTAGCACATAGTTCCTGCTGAGAGGCATCTTCATAAAAACCTTCAGCTCACCTTATGAAAGGTCCCCACGACACCCTACCCACAGAATTGTCCTTCAGACTTGTATTTACTCCTTTATACATTGTATGAAATTGTTTACATTAGGTGACTATTTCAACTTCTTGTATTTGAGAAGTCAAGCATATTCACGATTAGCTTAAGAGAAAGGCATTTCTGCAGGTGTTTACACCCATGCGCCATCTCCCCACTTGCTGGTTAATCCTTGGGCTGCATCTCCTGTCGGTCCCTTATTCTGAAAAATATGATTTTCGGACGTTGCTCCTTGGTTAAAAAAAAAAAATTCCAGCCGGGCGGTGGTGGTGCACACCTGTTATGCCAGCACTAGGGAGGCAGAGGCAGGCAGATCTCTTGAGTTTAAAGCCAGCCTGGTCTACAGAGTTCCAGGACAGCCAAAGTTACACAGGGAAACCCTGTCTAGAAAAACCAAAATAAATAAATAAATAAATAAATAGGAATCTAGTTGAGAAAAGCAGCAGTGAATTGCCATCTGTTCCTCTCCTTCAAAGGAAGACCACTTGAGACAGAGAACAGGAATCCCTCTAGTGGTAACCCGGATGTTTGCTAGGGAGAAGGAAAGGCAGCTTTTAAGGCTTACTTGTGTGCTGGGTTTCGTGCTTTTGGCAGTAGGCAGGAGAGAATCTCAGTTTCAAAGCCAGTTTGAACACATCCCCATCCATACCAGGGAAGCCCTGGTTTCACCCAGCTTGTATGCACTTAGCCCCAGATGTCCTTGTCAATTCTGCTGTACTGAATCTGTGACACTCTAGTAGATTAGGAAATGTTTCCACTTTTTGGAACCCAAACCATCACACGAACAAAACTAAAGTTTGCATGCGTACTGAATGTTTTATTACTAGATTATAAAAATAAAATACAAAATAATTTTAAAACAGAACTTAAAACACTGTACAAAGCTTTAATATGGTACAAATGGGAAAATTAAATAAATAATTACACTTTTATGTACAGATGGCCTATACAAAAGCACTCCATGTTTTTCTTTCAATGCTCTATGCCCTTGGTTGCCTGAGCAAAAACACATAAAGGGAAGACGTGTGGAGGGGAAAGGAATACAGCACAATACATTTAAAAGAACTTCAAAGAGCAATTTCTCATCTAAGATGAAGATAGTAAAGCGGATTAAAGTAATTTAACTCATTTGTCTCTCCAATAAGAGAATCCCGGTTGTGACTAAATCTGATAGCATCTGCCATAATAGCTTATAAACTTAACATTTCTATCTAACACAAAATCAGACATGCCTCCTTTGCATGAATTTGTGAATAAATTGTCTGATGAAGTAGGTGCTATTTTAAGAAAGGTGTCAAAGGGAAATGAGAACTGTAAATCAGAACAGCAAGGTGGCGCAAGCAAGGATCATCAGATCTGTTCTTTGTACTCGACCTATCTAATTCAATCTCATCTAAGGTTTTTGCTCTGCTGGGATGATAAACACAGACCACCAAGTGTAGGTAATCCGATTTCAATGTCCTGAGTGGCCCAGTGCTACATTTCCTTTGTCTTAAAAGATGTTTCCTTTATTTTCCTGTATTTTAATTTCTGAAGTCTTTAACTTAGAGAACTAATTACACTAATTGATGAAGAGTTCAATGAAACTATTTTAGCCAGGCGTGGTGGTAATGCACACCTTTAATCCCAGCACTCTGATAGGCAGAGGCAGGCAGATCTCTGAGTTCAATGCCAGCCTGCTCTACAAAGCTAGCTTTAGGACACCCACGGTGAAACAGAGAAACCTTGTCTTAAAAAACCAAGCCAAAACAAAAAGAACTGTTTTGAATAAAGTCTCAAAGCTTTCTTTTCATCAAACTCCCTAAAATAAATCATAGCCAAACTCTGTAGCCTTGTTTACTGCTATAGATGAGCAAAAACGCCTGGCAGAGTCTTAAGTTTGCTTGTGATACAAGTGAATTTTTGAGGACTTAAATCATGTTTTATGAGAGTTTTAAAAAAGCAAGGATAGTCTACATAAGACCTAGGTTTACTAATATCTTTAGTTGAACAATCATGTGTACAATACAAAACAATTTTAAATTATAGAGATATAAATCTATCCACTGTTAGTGCAAAACTATGTTATCAGCAAATTCTGTAATTCTATAGTCTCAAAGATCTGCCATTCATCCTGATGTTGGTCTAGAAACTCTGGCTGAAGGTACCAGAGAGGTCAGCATCACTAGTCTACAGTGTGGATACTATCACCCCCACTTAGAGCAGGCAGAAGCTTGTTACATTGTAAGGGCAATGGAAGAAATGCCACTTTACTTTTGCTACACCGTTTCTTAAAACCACAGTTTGAGTGTAGTATAGAAAGATAATCCCATTACCTCAAACATGCCTTGAGCAGCCTAGCTATTAGTTGTTATGTGGGAGAGCAAATCCAGAAGTCATTACTGAGTAAATCTTTGCCATTTAGCATCTTGAGATTGTGTGAAACCATGAGACAATCTTGTCTCTAATATTCTGATGCAAATCCTCTCACAAGAAGAAGACCTTAAGTGAAAGCCTACATATTTTACCCAGATTCCCCTCTAAGTGAATAGGGGTTCTTGTCCCACCCTTAGGAGTTCCCTAGGAACTTTAGGGGTCCTTTTCCTGCAGTTCTGGCAAGCAATGTTGGGTAACAAGATTCTAAAGGCTCCAAAACTGTGTTAAATTTCTGGAGAAATGGCCAAAGCATGGCAAATCCTCAACAACGAGGAGTTTCCACTTTACTTCAACATTCTACACACTAGAGCTTTGTAAGGGTTTGCTGAGGATGAGAAGTGGGGTGTACCGATAAGCACTTGGTAATACCAGGCACCACAATTCCCACACTGTCCAAGCTGTGGAACTGCGTAAGTTTCCTTCCATAGTAAGTAAAGGTCTAAACATGCGCCAATGTGATTGCTGGACTTGGGTATATTTTGGCATGTAAGCACTACCACAGTAGCATAGATTACATGCTGCAATCCTATAACACATTTGGATTGAATCCTAAGTAGCTATTCTGCAAATATATTGTCTATAAAACCAAATCCAAGAAAGTTAAACAATCCAGTTTAACTCACCTATTACTTCAGTGGAAGAAGTGCTCAATGACCCTCCCCAGAAACAATAGCCCAACACAAAACAAGAAATAGGCTCATATTTTAAAAGGGAATGCAAACAAATTAATCCTTACATGAACATGACAGAAGAAATATTTAAGATATGACAGATACAAAAGAATGAGCGGGAGTATGCTCAATATATATATATATATATATATGAAAACTTAAAAAAATTAGAATGTAAAAAAAAATTAGAATGTATTTTTGTTGTTTTTGAGACAAGTTCTCACACTCTAGCCCAGATGAACTTGAAATCCCTATGAAAGTTGAAGTTGGCTTTAGAGTCCCATCTTCCCACCTCAGCCCCTCAAGAACTGGGTTAGAAACATAAGCCACCATGCCTAGCTAACAAGTTTTTAAAACATGAAAAACTTTGATCTCCAAGGCTAAATCTAGATTATCTACAAATATATTTTAAGATAGCATTTTCAAGATGCATTTTTCCTTAAGCCACTAAATTGTGGATCCTGTCACCAATTCCTAATGTTAAGAGTAGAAATGTAAAATTTTCTGCCCTTGAAGAAAGGCACCTGTTTGTCATCAAGATTATTGGGTGTAGAAATCTCACTGTGACTTAGTTAGCTATCTGGTCTAAGTTTATAAAACATGCAGCAATATATACTTTGTACAATTGATGCAATCATAGAAACAGTAGCCTAGGAATCTATGGCTGGGAAGAAATTTCCGGTGCCAGCTGAAGCCCCTCAGTTCCCACAATGGGCCAGGAGTGAAACAGACAGACATACTGCACATGTAGAAGACCACGTCAGCATACAGTGGTTTAGTATGCAAGAGCAAATAATGTAAAGTGGGTAATGATGATAATGGGCCCTTGACCATTTTGCTACTTGTTTGTTTTTTAGGCCTTGATTAACTTGTAAGGCAACTTTTACCAAAAACATTCATTGCAAATCATGCAACTAAAAACCTGTGTACCAGGGCTGGAGATAAGTGCCTGGCTGCAGACAGCTTCATTGGAAGGTGACTTAAAACCTGGATCTTAATGTTGAATTGGACATGATCCAATTTCCTCCTCTGTTCAATATCCATTGAAGTCAAATGCATTTAGGCTACGCAAAATTACTAGGTATGATTTTAATACTTCACGCAATTCACAAAGCCTAAAAGTCGGTAGTAAAATTTGGGGGCAACATTAGGAACTAAGCTATTTTTAGGAACTAAGTCCATTTTTTTTTTTTTGGCCCCACTGAAATAATCCCAGGCCAGGGCAGGTGTGAGTGAATGTGTGCAGATGGAAGCCAGGAGGTACTTGTTTTCCAAAAGATAATTTAACTTCAGCCTCACACTACTTTCATTATAGCTTTGCTCATATTTCTCACCCTAAGTAAAATAGCCAAACTGTTTATATTTATTTGGATGATCTGTGGCTGAAATTTCTCAAAATAATGAACTGACAAAGCCAAACCAAAACAAAAGCTTGATTCTCTGGATTATAGTCTTTTTTTTTTAAGCATTTAAACACTTTATTTGGATTATACTCTTGATCCAAAAGTGTGGCTTAAGGTTGCCAACTTCTATTTCTAACCCGAAAGAACTGTAACATCTAAAAGCACAAACTATGCTTATTAATCTCTTTTGTGTGTATATGTTGCAGGGGTGGAAAAAGGGTTTCTCTGTGTAGCTCTGGCTGTCCTGGAACACACTCTGTAGACTAGGCTGGTCTCAAACTCAAGAGATTTGCCTGCCTCTGCCTCCCAATTGCTGGGATTAAAGGCGTGCACCACCACCACCACCTGGTTCAGTTTTTTAATCACTATATCAGAACAGCACTTAATAAATGGACCTACTGATACATAAAATATAATTAGTCCATTTCCTTTTCTTCGGAGCAAAAACATCTTTGGTTGGCTGTTTTCCCTACATTCAAAATAAAATATTCTCACATAATGAGGCCATTTGTTCTCTGGATTTTGATGAGTTTGTTAATGACATGTAGAAAAGGAAGCAACACATTAGAAGGTTGAAGAAAACAAACCAAAACAGAAAACATCCTCTGTGATGCTGCCATCACCCTGTCAGCAGAAAAATTCAGAAAAAAAGTCTGGGCAGTATTAGCTTTCCCAGTGGTAACTGTTAGCACATTTCTGACTAGAGAGGTCAATATTAAAGCTGACTACTTTTAGCATCCTTTAGCTAATGTAACAAAAGAGAGATAGTTTCTTAATTCTCCTACATCCCATCCCCACTCCCATTCAAAAGAGTGACATGAAAGAGGCAACTTTCAGGAAATGTTTTAAAAATCAACTGCTGCCAGATCCATAGTTATAATGCCCATTGGTCCACTCTAACCATATGGACAGAATAATTATAATGCCAGAATGATGTGGTCAACAGGAATAATCTTTGAGCCTGTATTACAAGCATAACCTGTTTAAAATTTCACCTATTAAAATACTTTCTAAATGAAAATTAAGTATTTATACCTTGGCTTGTTAAGGACTGCCAACTGTTGCACTATGCACCTGGAAGGCAAGAGGAATCTTAGGTGTCACATACCCAGAACATACTTTCAGACAATGAAGATAGGCAATGCCAAAGTGTACATGAGGCACACAATAGGAAAGGAATTTCATCATCTAGGATTTTGAAATTACAAATGCAGAATGAGAAAGAATGGATTTATATAAGCATATGTCTCTATATTTATAATATTTATATAATTTACCATGAAAGACATGCAAGTAGTATTGCAGCAACTGTTCTACAATATAATATACAAGGGTCAGTCTCCAGTTGTAACAGACAAACAGTAAATGTGCCTTATCTGCTGCACTGCTCTGAAATACTTGAATCTGGAAAGAAACTAGATTACACACTATGCCACATTTCTCAAGGGAGACCTTATGTCTCAGTGTAGTGTCCCAATTTTGAAAATGCTCAATACAGAAAACCAGTGCAGCATCAGGGCAGCTGGGATGCAGCATTGAACATGCTCACTTAGTGAAGAAATACACTTCCATCTCCATCCACCCTTACCTCAAATTCAATTGGTTTAGGTTTGGCAGCAACACAAGGTCAAAGAGAGTCTATGTTTGTTAGAAGGCAGATTTCAACAGCAGGCAGATCAATTTCCCATACCTCAATAAGGTTTTTATCATACTAAACACTCACAGGGCATCAAATAGCCCACTTAAAAAGTCTGGTTCTCTTTAATTTGCCTGATTTTGCTAGAAAGAGAGTGAGAATAGAACAAATGCAATCATCCTTACAACTTTAAATTGAGATTATGTGGAGATCAGGCTAAGAAGCCCAAGCATAGAATACAAGAACCAATTTATAAAAACATTGAAAGAAAACTATTTAACCTAAATTTATTTCCCCAGATGTTCATTCCTTATTGGCTAAGTGTATATAACTAAATGTGTAAAATGTAAAATATGAAGATTATAAGCCTCAATAACATACTTCTTTCTAAATCTCTAAAAGCATAAGCCACATTCCAAAGTGTTGTGCTTTCCTAGTGCCATTTTGAAGGCTGGCACTAGAGAAACCACAGGGAGGACATAAAGGGAGCTGTCTCCTCTGGTCAGCCTCCTTCTACAGGAGGAGATGTAGTTAGGTACGAGGGGATGCTCCGACCTTTAAGGACATTGTCCCACTCTCTGTCCCTCTCCAAACACACCTGCCCAAAACAGCTCTAGCTGGACATTGCTTTTTTTTTTTTTTAGATAAAAATATGAGTTAAAAACTGTGGCTCAAAGGAAAATAGCAAGGTTTGACTAAATAAGGGCAAATGGGTTTTAAAGTGTTAGTGTGTGCTGCTGAAACCTTTATTAGGGTGAACTGTTAAAATAAGAGGAAAGGAACATTAATTTTAAAAAGTGTAAAACCTGGAAAAGATACTAGGAATGAATGGAAAGAAAAGTGTGGATTCACTAAATAAGCACACAGACCAAATATACCCAAATACTAGTTTCCTGGCAACAGGCTTCTTATATATTTGGATGTCAGCAAAATGACTCTCCAAGGTTAGGAAGTTGTAAAGAAAAATATCAAACACTTTTGCTATACTCTTTGAGTAGAGGGCTAACAAATTAGGCAAAATCACTTAAAATCCCATTCTATTTCCTATCCTCAATTTTCTGTTTCGAGGGCGGCTGTAACAAGAGCTCATGTAACAAGTTTCTTCCCCTTGGATTTTGCTGGACTGAAGCATTTGACTCCTGATCTGCTTCCTACCTTCCCTAGGTAATTCCTTAGTATGTACTTATGTCTTCTTATCAAATAACTGATCATGTTACTTTCTTTTGTAAGAGAAGATCAACACTGATTGTTTGAAACAGACAGTACAGGGACACACATGCATCAGGTCTAGGAGGAAGATCTCACACCTTTCCCAGAGATGCAGCCCACTTCCTTCTTTATCTGCTGAGTTTACTGGCTGGCTTACTCTTCCCTGGGGGAGTTTTAGAGCTGGCTGAGTGGTGGTGGAGGCTGCCAGATCCTTTTGGGCCATTCTTGCTGGGTTTGCAATGCTCTTGTTGACAGGACCTCCTGGAAGATGATGATCCTGAGTGGCTGGGGGGTGACTTGCTTCTCCCCAGATGTGGGGACGAACTCCTCTGGTCATGGTGGGGTCGTCCAGCCCTAGATGGTGAGGAACTAGATGTTCGAGGCAAGGATGAGCTTCGAGGAGAGGCACTGGGACTCCTGCGAGGTACAACTGGACTCTTGGGTGGTGTTTTTGGATTGTGAGGAGATCCTGGGCTCTTGGATTGAGGAGTACTCCGGGGTTTCTGAGATCCATTTTGAAGAATTTGGGCCAGGCGAGAGAAAAGGTCTGAGTCAGAGTTACTACTCCCTAGAACTTTGTATCTGCGTAGCCTTAAAAGAATAGAGAAGAATTAATTATTTTGAATATGGGACCTCAAAAATTCATTATAAGTGTGCCTAAAAGCCACAGTATCCCAAATCATAATTTTATGATGTATGTCAAAACCAGGAAATACACTAAACAGATACTTAGTTTCTTTTTCACATGTATACTGTATGTGACATTAGACAGATAACATCTGCTATGTCTCTTTTTCCTTTTGATTAATATTTGTTTCCTTTGACAAGGTCTTCCTATGTAGCCTACATTGGTCAGGAGCTCAGTATGTAACATCCAGGCCAAGCTGGCCTTAGCGTGACATTTTTCTGCCTCAGCTTCCCAGGTTAGTAGGATTCTAGATATTTACCATCTCTTAGCTTTCCATCATTACTAACCAAACATACCTTAGTTTGTATGGTTTTTAAAATCCCAATAGGGGCCAGGGGAATGACTTGGTAGGTAAAGGCTCTTGCCATGAAAGCCTGGTGACTTGAGTTTGATCCCTGGAACCAACATAAAGGTGGGAAGAGAGAACCAATTCCACAAGGTTGCCCTTATCACACATGCACATCCCCACACACATGCACACTCTCACACTAATTTTAAGTAAAGACTTTAATCTTTAAAGGGTTCTGTTATATAGTCAGGTTAACTACCAATTCTCTTGTTTCAGAATTTCCCAAGTGTGATCATTGCCCGCATGTCTAGCAGTAATCAAAATTTTTTGTTTTTATAATGGTTTTCTAAGACAGGCTCTCAAGTGTTTGGGCTGAAACTCATTGTGTATTGCCTTGAACTTGTTCTGCCTTAGTCTCTCAAGTGTTGGCATCCATGTGTGCTATCACAGCCATCTTTATAATCAATTCATACGGAAGTATGGGTTGTCTCTGTACCATCTTTATTAGTTTAATCCTTAAGGTCTTAAGCTACTGTTAATAACAAAGTGGAATGTTAGTCTGACTGGCATTTAGAGGTAGGGCCTTTGGGAAGTGATTAGATTCCATGAGAGTAAAGGGAGACTCACATATGTAGAAATACACAAGTGTTCATATGTTGTGACTAAGGGGGTGGGACACTATATAGAATTCCAGTGAACTTCTTTAGAATCTCATTCTCCTAAGTTAGCCTGTCTCTTGTAAATGATTATAAGAACAATAAGCTGAGTAGTATGTCAGGTTTTAAGTAGAGAATATATATATGCGGACATTTTTTTTTTGATGCCAGGAACCTCTCCCACCTAGAAAACAAATGCAGAGAAGAGTCTGTTGAATGAAGTTATTTTAGAAATCTGAAGTGAATTAAAAGCTTGCAATACACAGAGGAAAACTTGGATCATAAACTTCAGTTAACTTTGTCAATTTCAGATTTTAGCAAGGTAGTAGCTACCCATCCCACCTTCAGCCCTGTGGCAGTAATAGTTTCTAAAGCAGTTGGCATACAACTTGAAGGAATCAGACTAAACAAATAAAACAAACAAAAACTATCCTTTGGCTGTAGATATAGCTCAGAAGCTAAGAGTACAATGCTTCCAAAGGATCAGCACCCACATTGGATAACTCATGACCGCTTTTAACTCTAGCTACAGGGGATCCTACACCCTTTTCAGGCCTCTGAGGGCACCTGCCACATGCACACATACCCTCTCCTCCATTAAAAATAAAATCTTTGGGGAAAAAAAGTCTGTTTGGAGGCTCTGTGTTCTAGTTGCTCTTTGTCCCCACCCCCGATGCCAGCACAGCTATGAATGAGGACAACAACAATGACACTGCCAATGGTTGATGATCACGGTGCACAGCACCAGCATGAGCTTCAAAGTTCTGAATAATAAATTCTCAGTAAAAATAATCAACAAGTTGTTATTACTTATATCAATGCAAACTAGTAAAGATAATTTTCTCAGATGCCTTGGGAGCATTCAACATTCATTATAGTTTTATGAGAAATAAGTATAGGCTAACCTGCATACAGTGCTGAACAGAAAAACGATCCAATAACAAAAGCTACAAATTAATTTACATTCTGCTTCAGTAGTACTACTCCTCTAATTTCCCATTTCTTCTAAGTACATGAATTAATGCGTAATTTTCTCATTCTGCAAGTTCCAATGGTAATAATACAAACATTTTCTTGCTAGTGCTGAGAATTCTACAAGATCCTAACCCTTGTGTTTACTAACCAGATCAACTATCAAGAAATTGCCTAATGAGAATATGAGCAAAGGGGTCAAGACCATGATGGGCGCACCCACTGAAACAGTCTACCTGAGCTATGGGAGCTCATCAACTCCAGCTGGACTGGGAAGGAACAAGCATAGAACCAAACTAGTTCCTCTGACTGTGGTTAACAGTTGCATGGCTGGGGCAGACTGAGGAGCCACTGGCAGTGGCACCAGGATTTATCCCTATTGCATGCACTGGCTTTTTGGGAACACATTCTCTTTGGATGGATACCTTGCTCAGCCTAGATATAGTAGGAAGGGCCTTGGACCTTCCCCAAAGCAATGTGCCTTATCTTCTCTGAGGAATGGATGGGGGTGAGGTGGGAGGGTATGTGGAGGGAATGGAAGGAGAGGAGGGAGTGGGAACTTGAATTGGTATGTATAATGAAAACAGTTTGTTTTCTTTTTTAAAATAAAAATAAATAATAAAAAAAGAAAAAAGAAATTGCCTAATGATACAAATGACTTACGCTACATTATTCAAAGTGATAGGATGGGACATTTCAGAGGCTGGCATATTTTTATTTTGTTTAGTTTTAATTTTAGGAGTTCGATCATATGGTGGTAACTTCAAAGATAATTGTCCCATTAGGCGGTGGTGGCGCATGCCTTTAATCCCAGCACTCGGGAGGCAGAGGCAGGTGAATCCCTGTGAGTCTGAGGCCAGCCTGGTCTACAAGAGGACAGCTAGGACTGTTACACAGGAAAACCCTGTCTCTAAAAGCCAAAAAAAAAAAAAAAAAAGGATAATTGTCCCATTGGTTGAAAATTCCTTTTATTCTGCTGGCTTAAGTCTGAAAAAAAAAATGGCATTAAACTTTATTTTACTGTGCTCTATCTAGTTTTTCGTTGCTGTTCTCATGATATGTAAGAGCGGCCGCCCACTACCTCTGCTTGTATCTCTGTCCATCACTGTAAGCCCCCTTTTTCTGTGACTGAAGTGATTTTCAGGGACACAAAGAACTAGTATTTTCTCACTCTACCTCTACTTTTCTCTCTTTTCCCTCTAAGACTAAATATTAAAGATTAGGGCAGGCTGGAGAGTTGACTCAGTGGGGAAAGATGCTTTGCCTCCAAGTTTGGTGACCTAAGGTCAACCCCCAGAACCTATATGATGGAAGAAAAGAACCAACTCCCTCCAGCTGATCTCTGGCTGCCACACAAGTGCGATGGTGTGTAAGCACATTTGAACAGTGAGAAGAAGAAAACGGTAAGATAGAAAAACAGATATTCTGGATTGCAGAAAGATAAAAGATTAAAGAAGAGAGTTAAGACTCTAACAAGTGGACTGATGGAGGTACCATAGGAGTTGCAGAAGGAAAAGAGAGAAAGAAGAGACTGCCTGAAGAACAGCAGGAGACTCCCAAGATAGAACACCCAGGAAGCTCAATGAACTCTGAGCAGGATAACCCCAAAGTTACCGAATCACTTATCATCAAACCAAGACACAGTCAAATTGTCAAAAGTCTTGGGAACAGCAAGACATAAACAGCTTGTTACATATAAGGAGTCTGCAAAGACTTTTCTCACCAGCACTTCTGGAGGTCAAAGGGCAATAGTCTGAGGTCTGAGACTTTTTTTTTTAAGATTTATTTATTATGTATATAGTGTTCTGCCTGCATGTATACCTTCAGGCCAGAAGAGGGCACCAGATCTCAGAGATGGTTTTGAGCCACCATGTGGTTGCTGGGAATTGAACTCTGGAAGAACAGCAAGAGCCCTTAACATCTGAGCTACCTCTCCAGCCCCGAGGGCTGAGATTTTTAAAGTTCTAAGAAAAGAACTGTCAATCAAGAATCCCGTGTTGAGAAAGTATCCCTCAAAGATGAGGGAGAAATGATGATACTGTGGGTAAGAGCCGAGGTAGTGTCTTGGCAGTATAGCTGAGAGGTAGAGTATGTCCTTACCATGCGTGAGACCCCGGGTTCAATACCTGTACTACATAACCACCGACATTACCATCAGACCTGCATCTAGCAATGCAAGCTGAATGAAGTTACTGCAGTTTGAAATGAGGGTATACTAGAGAGTAACTTGAAGCCTACAGAGGATCAGGAGTTCAAGGCCAGTTTGAGCTATAAAAGCTCTTATTGCAAAAGCAAAACTAAACAATTATAAGCCTATGTTTGGGGATATAAAATGAAGACGTACTCTTATATCTGAACAAGTACAAGGTCTGGGGATGGAAACTTAAAGGAGCACAGTTCCTGGCATTACACTGCTAAAAACCCAAGTAGAATGCTGGAACTTCGGGACAGTCTGTGTACTCCATGTTGACCACAATGAAACAGGTACAACATACACAATAGGAAAAATAAAGGAGTTTAAAGTTTCACCACACACATACACACACCAGTAGGAAAGAAAACAGACACAATAAACAAAGAACAAAATGCTTTAAGGCAGGGCCAGCAAATGGTTCAGCAGCAAAGGTACTTGTCAGCCTGACAGCCTGAGTTGGATCCTGAGACCCACAAGGTAGAAGGAAAGAACCAAGACCCACAAGCTGTCCTTGATCTCTGTGTCTACAAAGGCACACTCAGGCGTGTGCACACACACAAATGTAAATAAACAAAACGTTGTACAGCCACTATAAAACAAACACCAAAATTGCTGGGTGGTGGTGATGCACACCTTTAATCCCAGCACTCAAGGAGGCAGGGGCAGGCAGATCTCTGTGAGTTTGAGGCTAACTTGATCTACAGAGTGTGTTCCAGGTCAGAGATATATAGGGAACCTTGTCTCAAAAACCTAAACCAAAACAAACCAAAAAACAAACAAACAAAAAAAAAAAACACCACCCACCAAAATGATAGAAGTTCCTTTCTTCCCAACCATCTTTAGAAGAAAGGAAATTCTGCTAGACACTAACATGAATGACCTAAAGCCTTTCTGCTAAGAAAAATAGGTCAGCTACAGAACAAATACTATAGATTCTACACTTACCAGAAAACATAAAAAAAAAAAAAAAAGATGAGTGTTGCTGGGACTGAGTTTCAATTTTATATGATGAAGAGAACCCAAGAAGTGGTTGCATGGCAAAATTAACACAGTTAATGCCACTGAAAAGAACACTTAAAATGAGTAAGATGGTAAATTTTATGTTTGTTTTATTTTGTCACGGTGGAAACAAAATATATAGTCTCGGGTCAATCTATACTGTGCCCTAAGGCTTGTGAAAGAGAGATAAGAAAACATGCTCAAAAGAAGTACTACCACTGATGTCATACAGTAAAGCACACTTGAAAACACCAATACAATGATACACACACGGAAAGCATTAAGCCTTACCTGGCTTCTACTCCAGGCCTGATTGGTGGCTTTCCTGGTGGCGGCCGAGGCAAGAACTGAGGTGAAGCTGAGCTGTTAACTTGATCCGTGCTGACCCAGGAAACTGGCCTTGGTATCTTGCTCTTTCTAGACTGGGAGAGGATGGGTGACAGAAAGCCATCTTCAGCTGATCTACTCATGTGGGAATCTATGGCCAGACGGGAAAAGGGAGTGAAGACTTCCTCCTCAGAGAAGGGAACAGGAGCAGCAGCTAATTTCTCCTCTAGCAGCTTCTCAGAGGCACTTGAAAGGTCCCCCAAGAAAGACTTGAACTGCCTTTTTTCCACCAGAAGTTTGACAAGTTCTGGCTGGTAGGCTTTCTTCTGTAGAAGCTTTTCTTTTGCAGAGACTGCAGAGGATGATTCAAAAGCTGAGTCTATTTCTTGTGCTAAAACAGGAATCCGGCTGTGCCTGGTTACAAAGGATGCCCGAAGCATGTCCTTGCGGGTGGGAGGACCATGACTCTCTGAGACACAATGATACAGCTCTCCATTTCTAGGGACAACTTTATCTCTCGTTCCCTCTTGGTGTAAAAAAGTAGAGAGGTCCCCCTGATGTCCGGGCACATCTTCACTCCTAATGTCAGCACCTTTAAATAGCTTATTGTTTTGCATTGCTGCCACCTGGCCCATCTGCCCTTCAGCATGTGGGTCAATGACTTGTTGAGAAATTTCTGAAGTTCCAACTGCCAAAAGCTTCATTATCTCATGGTTTTTGTCCTGATTTGGCACCACACTAAAATTCTGTGTCTTTGATACATCAAGAGGTTCTGTGGTAGCTGACTGGTCCCTTTCCACAGTCACAAAATCTCCTGGGAGAGAGATTTCAAGGCAATGCTGTCCTTTAACTAACTTCTCATCTTCATTATCTGAGCCCAGAAGAATGCTTTTTTCCTCTGTTTCTCCCGGGAGATTTTCAAATTCTTTCACAACTAGTCTATTATGGTCAGGAAGGTCTTTTGGTCCCAAGTCCTGAGATGTATCGCCGTCTCTCACATTGGGTAATAAGTCATGGTCAACATGATCTATCTGAAGTCCCAAATCCATTCTGCTTCCTCCACTAGGAAGTTCGCCTTCTGTTACAACCAAGCATGAGAAGTTTTCCCTTGGAGAATAAAGTTCCACAGTGGGTTCCAGGGGCTGAAGATCTTTCTTCTCTGGTTGTAGACCACAGTGAAAGCTTCCTGAAGTTGACTGTGTTGATGCCACAGAAGGTCTAGGAATTGTAATCTGGAGAAGTGGGGAAAAACGTAAAGCATCTAATTATGTGGGGTATCAGTCAGATGCATGATTTGAGATATAATATAATTTGTAAGAGCAGCAAAGATGTTTTTAGGCTTGGGAGCAAGCACCTTATTCACTAGACAATCTTGCCTGTCAGTCTCTCTCTCTCTCTCTCTCTCTCTCTCTCTCTCTCTCTCTGTGTGTGTGTGTGTGTGTGTGTGTGTGTGTGTGTGTGTGGTGTGTTTTGCCGGGGGTCCTTCCACCATGTAGGTCCTAGGAATTAAACTCTGGTCATATCTCATCAGTCATCTTTGCTGGCCCTCTAGTATATTTTTATAATAATATTAAAATCTAAAATTCATAGTACATCACTTTTTTAAAGTTCCTTTTTAAGACCCTACTGTGGAAATAGAAAAGTAGATGTGAAATGACATTGGGAGGTAAACATTTACATTCACAATAAACCGAGAGCAGTCGCCTCAGTAGTGTATGTAATTCCAATACTGATCCAAAACAAACGGAGCAATGTTTAAAAGGGCAATGCTTCACTGGCCTTTTGGGACTGAAGCCAGAAATAACTCCTACAGATCTGAGATCGACTCCTTTGATCATCTTATGACCTGTGTGTGCGTGTGCATGAATGACTAACAATCTTATAAGGAAAATGTGTATGAACGGCGAGACAGAATTTAAGGCAATTATAACAAACTGTACATGACTTACTCTCATGTAACAGTCTCATAGCCTTTTAAATTTTATAAAATATTCAAACTCATTTCTATAAATTCTATAACGCTGCTATTTTTGTTTCCCCCAAATTTAATTGAATTCCATTATTAATATGAGTTCATAAATGAAGAAAAACAAAGCAAAAAAAAAAGTTACAGACAGGACATGAGGGTCTGGAAAGCCACGCACACCACAGTCTACTACTGACCCAGCCTCTGCTCTCAGTCTATAAAAACTCTGATGAGAAGAAAAGAGAAAACCCAGGGCCAAGAGAAAACTGATTCAAAGTGTAGCTGCAAATACTTCCCTTAACCTTGAAGTTCAAAGACAAAACACAATTCCTATACTTACAACATGCTACCTATAGACTAAACAGTAACCTCCCTATAAGCTGTTTGCACCTTTCATACCATGAACTTCTGTATTTCATAACGGTTAGACGATAACTTTTTTCTTTTAAGCCCAGGCTGACTTTCGGTTTAAACAATCTTCGTGCGTTAGTCTCTGGGATTAGAGGCATGAGCCACCATGCCCAGCAAAGGCACACTATTTCTACTGCTCTATTCTTGTCCTTGACTTGTGCCACCCATGCCTTTCTGCAGACTTACGACATCCCCTTCCTAGTCTCCGCTTCCTTCATGTTTCCATAGTTTTATTAATGCCCAATATTAAAGCCTACATACTAATGAGTATAGAAGTCTTATTATTTATTTATTATAATCAAAGAAATCATCAAATGGAATTACTTTAATAGTTCAGGAAGAATAGCACTAATTTTTTAGTAACATGTTAAGAGTTGGCTACACAGCAGGAGACCATATGAATCAACTACCCTATCCATTTTAACTTATGAATCACACTTTGTTTTTTCTCTTGCTCAAGGATAATAAAAACCTTGGAAAATTAAATACTTGCACCAAATAGCCTGGTTTTTTGTTTTGCTTTGATATAACATGGAAGGTATAACATCTATATCTCATATTGACCCATGGACAAGGACAATTTAGAAGTACAAGATACAAGTATTAGAATAATGTATTACTTATGACATTGCCCAAAATAATTAAATTACAAATTCCTGTCCTATCAAAAATTTACATTTTGGCGGGCGGTAGTGGCACACACCTTTAATCCCAGCACAGAGACAGGCATTATCTCTGTGTCTGAAACCAGCCTGGTCTATAGAGCGAGTTCCAGGACAGTCAAGACAGTCAAGGCTACACAAAGAAATCCTGTCTCAAAAAACAAAAGCAAAAAATTACATTTTGGGGGTTAAAGAAATGGCTCAAGGGTTAAAAGTGCTTATTGCTCTTAAAAAGAATCTAAATTCAGTTTCCAGCACCCACAGAGCAGCTCACAGCTGTAACTCCAGTCAAGGGGTCAGACACCCTGGCCTCTGTGGGTACCATGCATGCACATAAGGCACAGGCGTATATGCAGGCAAAACACCCATACAAATAAATTTAAACAAAACAAAAAATAGCATAGTCTGGGGCAAAGGTAGGGGATGTAGCGCACACGCCTTTAATCTGCCCGCACTTGGGAAGAGGTGGATCTCTGGGGGTTCAAGGTCGAGACCAAGCCTGGTCTACTTAGTAAATTCCTTTATAGCTCAGGCTGGCTTGGAACACACAGCAATGCTCCTTTCTTGGTTTCCTGAGTATGGGGATTACAGGCATGAGTTTAAAAGTCCTAAACCACTCAGGGGGTGGGGAAAATCCTAAACAAAACACAACTCAGGTTGGACTAGAAGTTAGCCCTAGCTTATATAACTCTTGGGCTAGGCTTCTCTATGCCACAAACAATCTATAAAATTGTACAGAGAAGTCCTGGAGGGGACAGGAGGGAAGATCAATTAACTAAACTCTGATAGGAAAAGAAGTAAGAAGACATTTATTTATTTTGGAGCATTGACAAATTCTTACAGAAGTGTTCATAAAGAAAAAATTTCATCAGTATCTTTTCCAAGTGTTTTAAACCTGGTACATCAAAATGTGTTTTTTTTTTTTTTTTTTTTTTTTTGGTTTTTCGAGACAGGGTTTCTCTGTGGCTGTGGAGCCTGTCCTGGAACTAGCTCTGTAGACCAGGCTGGTCTCGAACTCACAGAGATCCGCCTGCCTCTGCCTCTCGAGTGCTGGGATTAAAGGCGTGCGCCACCATCGCCCGGCCAAAATGTGTTTTAACAAAAAAAAAATTTCAATTTGGGAAATGATGCTGAGACTATTACGTTAGAAAGGGAGGCTGTCTAATGACCACAAAATTTAAGGAAGTCTGGCACAGGCTACCTATGTCAGAACAAGTGTGCTGTGTTGCAGTCCTTACCGTCTGAAGCTGGCTTTTCTGGATTCCTCCAGCTCACAAAGCTGCTGTTTACTTCAAAAAAGCAACTGTTTTTAATAGTGGCATGCTCAGGGCTGAGAACTGGCAGTACTGTTCCTCCAAAAGATTTCTTCCCAGAAAACTTGGTCACAACTGCCTTCAAACACTTCAAAATGAAGTTTATTCTACCCCTGACTTAGAAACGTGGAAGTTCTGAAAGCCAGACTTGAGATTCTGCATCCTACATAGTGGGCATCTCACAAGTAAGGGAAATGTAAAACATGAAAAATTTCTGGGTAGAGATTTCAAAAAAAGGCTTAGACCTGTTAACAGTATAAATGAACAAACTACAAATGGTTAAATGCAGGCCTAGATTAGCAGACATAGAATGAAATTCTTCAATATGATAATGAAGAGACCAAGAATAAGAAAATAAAAATGTAGATTCCAAAAATAAGAATGTAAAAATAAGAAATATAAAGTTTTAAGTCTAGGAGAATGAGAACAGACTATCAGCAGCTTTCTCAGCAGATCAAGGATCAATCATTCACAGTGAGCTATTTTCTCAGATGATTGGGAAGCCTCCATCAGTTTAGGACATTTCATTTTACAACTGGCTGTTTTATTTACAAGGCCGGGGCTTCTCCCTACAAATTGAGAGTAGTATCCTGGCCATCCCTGATAAACGACAGATGTGAACTGAGTTAAGCTTTAGGAGACAGAGATATGTAACCTCTGGGTTAGGCACTGTCTCTGTTATAGGAAACTGGCGCCATCAAATGAGAGGCTTGGGGCTCCAGTATACACTGCCTGGAGGTACCTGGAGACAGTGGACAAGGTACAAACACAATTTCCTCTATCTTCTAAGTTCTCAGCCTAAGAATAAGTTAATCCTAACTTATTAACCTCTAGTATTACTAGCAGTCCCTTTCTAACTGCTAAAGACATCTATCTGTTTCTTGCAATTAGTGACTTTCGTTGTAATCTCCTCTGAAAAATATTTCATGATGGCTGCCTAGTTACCCATAAACATTAGAACTCACTCCCCTCTTTAGGGTCTCCGCTGACTAACCGAAAGGTCAGCGCAAGGTTGTAAAAATTACTTTGCCCAGACCTAATGCTTGGCTCCTACTATAAAAAGTGGGTTCAGAAACCCGCCTTTTGCCACAGCCTAACAAACACCATCTCTGGCTGTGGTCTCAGCTAGCTGCTGATAAGTTTCTGTGCCCCGTGGTGTTTTTTTGGTTTTTGTTTATTTTTTAATTTTTAAGTTTGTTTCTGGTTTTCCTAGGATCTGGTTTCTGGCATAAAGTTTGCTTCTGGTTTATTAGACTTGGTGGTATTCTCATCTTTGTGCAACCCCCCTGAACCCAACAATAAAAATTTTTACAATAATTTGTATACATACACACATAAACAGGCAGACCTTGTAGTCTATATAAATGTTGCAAAATTAAGTTGTAATGCTAGTTCATGTATTAAGTTTAATGTAACAAAGAAAAGCTCACTTAAATTATTATTTTCTTTCTTCTTTTTTTCCCCAAGACAGGGTCTCATAATATAGCTCCAGCTATCCTGAAGCTCACTCTGTAGACCAGGCTGGCCTTAAACTCACAGAGATCCGGCTGCATCTGCCTCCTGAGTGCTGGGATTAAAGGCGTGCACCACTACCGCTAGGCTAACTTAATGCTTTCTTAACTAAATCCCAAATCTAGGAGAGATGTGTGACCTGGGACCACTCAGGTTCTGAACAGCCTGAGGTGTCCTGCTGAGGTGTCCTTTAATCCCGGAGTGCTGGGATTAAAGGCATGCGCCGCCACCACCACCTGGCTTTATTTTTTCCTTATTGCAGGTTGACTATAGAATTTTGCATAAAAACTATGTTTACATGTACCCATTTGCTAAACTTAAGCCTCTAATTATTGTCCAATCTTAACTGATCTACTAACCTACCTTCTCTTTTCTGCTTTTGTTTATTCATTTATTTTGACATAAGAGTTTCGGGTCTGTAGCCCAGGTTGCCTGGGGCTATGTATCCCAGACTAGCTTGACTTTACAGTGGTTCTCTCTCTCCTCTCTCTCCTCTCCTCTCCTCTCCTCTCTTCTCCTCTTCCTCTCTCTCTCTCTCTCTCTCTCTCTCTCTCTCTTTTTACAAATTCACAAAAAGGACTTTTAATGAAAGCAGCTGACAAAAATACATCAGTTCCCTCTATTCTGTGGTAGGACTCTGGCACAGAACACAGGAAAGATGCCTTTATTGTTACACAGGAAAACGACTAGTTATTTCAATTCTTATCAAGATAAACAAAAGAACTGAAATAAAATATAAACATTTAAAAAAGTCAAAGTTTATTTTAATAAAGCCATGAACTTGAACAGTTATTGTGAGCTACAAACCTGGATAAGGAATAGTTTGTTCTTCAAAAGCATCTCATCTGCTCTTAGTTAACTTAATGCTTTTTTGTTTGTTTTTTGTTTTTCGAGACAGGGTCCCCATAGTTTTTAGAGCCTATCCTGGAACTAGCTCTTGTAGACCAGGCTGGCCTCAAACTCACAGAGATCCGCCTGCCTCTGCCTCCTGAGTGCTGGGATTAAAGGCGTGCACCACTACCGCTAGGCTAACTTAATGCTTTCTTAACTAAATCCCAAATCTAGGAGAGATGTGTGACCTGGGACCACTCAGGTTCTGAACAGCCTGAGGTGTCCTGCTTCCACTGCAAATGAGGAGTGCTGCTTGGAAAACAGAGGTCTGAAGGGAAGACGAGAAGAATTACTGCAAAGATAGGTAAGGCCACAGTGAGCTCTGCCCTTGACCATACAGTGGTCCTCTTTCTATAGCTTTCTAAATTCTGGGGTTATAGCTGTGAACCACCATGCCACCTAACCTTTCTTTTTCTTCTCTCTCTCTCTGTCTCTGTCTCTCTGTCTCTCTCTCCTCTCCTCTCCTCTCCTCTCCCATCCTCCCTCTCTGTCTCTCTCTGTGCATGTATGCATGTGGTTGTGTAAGAACGTGCTTGTATGTGTGGGACACACCTTATTTTTTGAGACAGAATCTCACTAGATCTGGAACTCAGTGATTTGGCTACTAAGCTCCAGGGTCCCGTTTGTCTTTGTCCCCGACCCCCAGACCCACACATACTCTAACTTAGTGCTGAAGTTACAGATGTGTACTGCCATGCCTGGGTTTCATGTGGGTGCTGAGTATCTGAAGTCAGGTCCTCATATATGCACAACAAATAATTTACTGATTGAGTCATTTCCCTAGCTCCAGTCTTCTCTTTTTGTTGTTGTTATTTTGAGAAAAGGTCTCACTGTGTATCCCTGGCTGTCCTGGAACTCACTACGTAAAAGAATCTAGCCTCAAACTCAGAGATCAACCTACCTCTACTTCCTGAGTCCTGGGACTGAAAATGTGTATAACCACACCCAGTTCAGGCTTTTTTTTTTAATTTAGCACATAGAGCAGACAACACAAAATAACAACAAAAGCAGTTTCTTACCGCAGTCAGGGGTCCTTCTGCTTGTGCCTCCATTGGACTTGTGGGAGTAACTGTGATGAACTGACTAGCAGCTCCAGCCTGGAGGTCTAGCCTATCTGTGCACTGTTCTGAAGCAGCAGTGGCAGGACATTCTGCAGAAAGTGCTAAGACCACACCTGAGCTTTCCTTTAAGTGATGGTTGTCAGTCCAAGGACCTACTTGGATCTTTTCATCTTGAGGCGACCCTTCAAGGACCTGAAGCACTTCAGGCTCCTCATCTGAAGGGCTTCCAGTTGTTTTATGGCCTAACACCTCATTTGTCCTGAAGTCCTGAAGGTCTTGCTCCTTGTCCACAATCACCCATTCTTTGGAATCAACCTCCTGCTTGCAAGAGCTTAAATTAACAGCTATAAATCCATTGCTGCCACCACCATCTGCTTGCTCTGGTGTGTTGGCAGAGGCAGGTTTGGAAGCATCAGGAAGGTATTCTTCATCATAGTGCCAGACGTGGTCAGTGCGGGACACAACAGGAACGCAAGGCTTCTGAGGCAGAGCAGGGAGAACAGACTCCTTTCCTGCACTAGATTCTTTCTGCATTTTCTCCATGCTTAAGGAGAGAGAAAAACGTTACTCAGTTGTCCTTAGAGAAGCAATCATTAGATACTGATAAACTCTCTGTGACAAACATTCTTACACAAGTGTGATGAGTACGTATGAAAAAAACCAAAGGGGATTTCCTAAGGCTGAAGTTCTCTACTTGCCACTCCTGCTCTTCCCCCAACACTGTCCACTCTCAAAGTCAGTTGAAGTCCTTGCCAAACTAAGTTTTTACTCCTATTGCTCTCTTACATCTATTTCTCATCTTAACTGTAATTCAAAATGGTTAAAGCATTGTTCAAGTCTAATCCATCCATTTGATCATGTCTGGATATATAATAATTGATAATCTTGCATTTCTGACCCTTCTGCCTCTACTTTCCTAGAACTGAGATTACAGGCATATACTTTTTTTTTCCTTTTTTTTTTTTTTTTTTTTGATTCAGCTCTGGATGTTCTGGAACTCTCTGTTCTCAAAGACAGAGATCTGCCTGCCTCTGCCTTCCCAAGTGCTGGGATTAAAGGTACAGTGTGACATAACCACCTGGCTTAAACTATTTTTTGTTTTTTTGAGACAGGGTTTCTCTGTGGCTTTTGGAGCCTGTCCTGGAACTAGCTCTGTAGACCAGGTTAGCCTCGAACTCTCGGAGATCCGCCTGCCTCTGCCTCCCAAGTGCTGGGATTAAAGGAGTGCGGCACCACTGCCCGGCTACAGGCACATACTAACTACAACACAAAGTTTGGGTCTTTCTGGGGACTGAACATATGGCCTCATATATGGTAGGCAGGCACTCTACCAACTGAATTAGACCCCCAGGCTAAACCATAGCCTCTCTTAACCTAACATTTCATTGCCAACAGTTCCACCACATACATCTTAATCCTCTTGAAGCCTTTTATTAATTGTAAATATACCTCAAATCTTACATTTTTATCTCCATCTTGTTACCAAAATTTGTTATACTGATCAAAAACAACAATCGTTAGGGTATTTATACATAGATCTCTAAAGTTTAGCCTTTCTTCTTTCCTGGGAGGTGTGAGTGCTACAGGGCACGGTGACAAACTTACTACTATGTATTTTGCCACCGCTTCTTTTCTCTGAGTGTGCCCCACATTCCTGTCTAGTGTGGTCTTCACCGTGCCCTTTCAACCTCTACACTGCTGCCTCAAAGAGTTCACTTTCTAACAAGGCCACAGAAAGTATGTTCATCTTATTACTGTATCTGGCTTTAGGAAATTCATCAGCACTCTCAAAGACAAAGACTTTGCTATAAAATTTGTAATGATATTAGACAAGTCAAATTAAGAATGATGGTGATATATAACTATAAATAGCCGGGCGGTGGTGGCGCACACCTTTAATCCCAGCACTGGGGAGGCAGAGGCAGGCGGATCTCTGTGAGTTCGAGATCAGCCTGGTCTACAAGAGCTAGTTCCAGGACAAGCTCCAAAGCTACACAGAGAAACCAACCCTGTCTCGAAAAACCAAAACCAAACAAACAAACAAACAAAAAAACCCTATGATATAAACAAGTGGAAACGTAATGAAGTCAGTAATATAAAAACACAAGAATTTCTTATTTGAAAGAATTTTCACAATAGATATAAAATATAATAGGAAAATAAAAAATATATTACATACCAGGTCTCAAGAAACTTGTCAGTATCTGGCTTTGGCTCCAGTGTCAGACGCTTTTCTAGCTCAAAGCTGTGAATGGAACGTAGCTTTCTTACTAACGGAACATCCCTATCTGGCTGCGTAATCTCTGATCGGACACGAACTGGCGAGCCAAGGCTTGGAGCATTGAGAATACCATTTACTTGACCATGGCTATTTTCTTCTTCAGTAGCAGCCTAGGAAAAAAATATAAAATAGAATCATGAAAAATAGTCCAGATATTATACATGGGAGAAATCACTGAAGCCTTTGAAATAATATCAACAAATGATTACATATGTTTTCAGAAAATTATTATTATTATTAATGTATTTGTTTATTTTGGTTGTTTTGAGACAGGGTTTCTCTCTGTAACAGCCCTATCTGTCCTGGAGCTTTGTAGATCAGGCTGGCCTTGAACTCACAAAGTTCCACCTGCCTCCGCCTCCCAAGTGCTGGGATTAAAGGTGTGCACCACCTGGCTCTAAATTTTTTTTTTTAATTTTAACTTTGAAAATTGCATCTATGTATTTGCTTATTTACTTACTGTATATCTATGGATATGTGTTGCAGATTATTTGTTTACATTGTAAAGAAAGATGTGTCTTTGCCAAGATGCTTTCTGATTGGTTTCATAAAGAGCTGAATGACCCAGTAGCTAGGCAGGAGATATAGGCAGGATTTCCGGGGGGAGAGATAGAAAGAGATGATAAATCAAAGCATGAGAGAGACACCATGGAGATACAGGGAGAATAAAAGGTAAAAAGTTATATAAAAAGCAGGTTAATGCTGGGTGGTGGTGGCGCACGCCTTTAATCCCAGCACTTGGGAGGCACAGGCAGGTGGATCTCTGTGTGTTCGAGGCCGGCCTAGTTCCAGGACAAGTCCCAAAGCTACGGAGAAACCCTGTCTTGAAAAACCTAAAAAAAAACAAGGTTAATTTAAGTTATAAAAGTTAGTTAGAAACAAGCCTAAGCTAAGGCTGAGCTTTCTTTTTCTCTTTTCTTTCTTTCTAGATCAGGCTGGCCTTGAACTCAAAGGGATTCACCTGCCTCTGCCTCCCGAGTGCTGGGATTAAAGGCATGCCCTACCACCTCCCAGCAGGCAGTGATAGTTTTATTTAATTAAATTTCTGTTTATTAATCCTTTGTACTAAGTTTATACTAGGTTTATACTCAGTTTTAGTATTAATTTACTTATTTTAAAAGTATTTTTGGAGCCGGGCGGTGGTGACGCACTCCTTTAATCCCAGCACTCGGGATGCAGAGGCAGGCGGATCTCTGGGAGTTAGAGGCCAGCCTGGTCTACAAGAGCTAGTTCCGGGACAGGCACCAAAGCTACAGAGAAACCCTGTCTCGAAGAAAAAAGAAAAAGTATTTTTGGAGCTGGGGTGTGATAATGCATGCCTTTAATCCCAGAACTCAGAAGGCAGAAACAGGTGGATCTCTGTGAGTATAGCCTGGCCTATAGAGTGGTTCAAGGATACATTCCAAAGTTAGGCAGAGAAACCCTGTCATGAAAAAAAAAGTATTTCGGTACAAGAATAGTCTAAAACTGCTAAAGACCTTCACTTTTTACATTATATCTATCTAGATGCTTACAGAACCCTATTCTACTATACTAAAACTAAATCCTGGAAAGGATGTTGTCTTTGAGAAGAGTTAGGAGAGACTACTAAAATTCTTATACACCTTTCTCATTCCCTCTCTTAAAAGCAAATAGACAACAAAATCAATACCTGGACAAGAACAAGAAGCTGCCAGGGCAGAGTGGAAGGCCAGGCATGGAGTAAATAACACAAAGGGCTAAGATACTACAGACTACATAGAGTCTGTCTCCAACCAACCAATCAACCAACCAACGCCAACAATCCAGATCTCTCAGGCTGGAGAGATGGTTCAGCGGTTACTAGCACTTGCTGCTCATGGAGGGACTTGGGTTCACTTCCCAGCACCCACATGGTGGCTCACATCTTCTCTTAACTCCAGTTCCAGGGGCTCTGACACCCTCTTCTGACCTCTGTGGGCACTAGACACACAGATATTTATTCAGGCAAAATATCTACATGCATAAATAAAAATTGAAGAAGAAAAAAATAAAAACCAAATTAAAATTAAGTCTTCTGAAGCCATAAGGACAACCACAGTTGACATTACAAAAATCAGATTCCTAGGACCTGAGGTGTAGTCCACAGTAGTATGCTCAGCGTGACAGAGCTGAGTTTGCAGCAACACACCTAACACTTGCTCATCCTTGATTACTGTGAGTGGAGACAGTGCTAGTCAATAGCCGGACCACATTTCTGTATTAATGCTTTTACAGATGACTGAAAGTATATGCCTTATAGGCTACAATCTCAACTTCTATATTATCATACTCCAGTTCATATACTTAACTCCTAATTCCAAACAACGGTCTAAGAAGATGGACTATGTGGGACGGGATGTGCTCATGGAGGCAGAGTGCTCACAAAATTGATAGAGGGCCCTAGAGTGACCCCAAAATCTGCCTTGATCTTGGGCTTTCCAGAACCCAGAATTATACAAATACAGTTCTGTTGTTTACAAGGGACCTATTTTATGAAATTTTTATTTATAGAAGCTCAAACATACTAAGCATATATTCTTAAAGATCTTTTCTTTTTTCAAAAAGGTAACATTTCATTTTTTAAAAAAGATTACTTTTATTTCAAATTGCATGCACATGTGTATGTGTGAGGTGTGTGTATTGCACATGTGTATGTGTGAGGTGTGTGTATTGGTATATGCACAATGAATGTAGATGCCCTTAGAGTCCAAAGGCATCAGATCTCCTGCAGTCAACAGACACGGATGTTACAAACTGAACTCAAGTCCTTTTCAACAGCAGTATATGCTCTTAACTGCTAAGGCACCCACCCAGCCTTTCCTTAAGATGATCTTTTGGTTAGCATATAAAGAACACGGTTTGTGATATTCACATACATATATATCATTATGATTTGTTCTCATTTTAAACCACCATGTCACCCTACCCTCTTACATTGCAAAAGTCATATAACTTAATAAAGGTGTAGAGATAGGACAGATTCCTCAGAATAGTGAAGGGACTCTAGCCAGCTCCATCCAGCATGGCAAAGATGGCTCTGGCAGGCCTTGCTCTTCTTCCCATTTCCTTGCTGACTATCAGAGTCCAGCTATCAAAGTACTGAAGTCCAGCAATCAAAATCTGCTTTTAGCTACCCTAATTAACATGTATAATCATTACAGATGTATGTATATATCTTCCTAAGTACATAAACCAACCCGCTCAGTTCATATGATGTTACTTGTTTGAGAGCCTGGTATTGGATAACTAGTCTGGGGGCTCTTTCCTGGTGCAGATAGGGAATGTTGAGATGGAGATGACCAAGGTTTGATCACACGTACACGCACATGTACACACACACTCTAAACTCTGTAGCAATAAGAAAAGTAAGTACATAGAAAGATATCACTTCCTATGCAAGAAATACACACCTTACAAATTCCAAGCTTTATCTTGTTCTTGTTGATATCCATCTCTTCCCAGACGTCCCTTTCCTGAGGGCGAGTGTGCCCCAGAGACCCAGGCAGTTTATCTGGGGACCCAGCAGCAGGAACACCGTTCTCCCCATCACTAAGCTGTTCATCTGGAAACACCTCATCTGTATTTTCTCGGAGCAAGTCTCCGGGGATGGGGGTGGCATTTGCAATTCTGAAATGTGAGGGTGGAAAACAGAAAACTTTAAAAGACCAGAATAAAAGTTAATATCAGACAGACTACTCTTCATTTTGTCTCTGGATTTAAGTTTATTACACAATTAAGAGGTAAACAAAAGCTAAAACTTTTTTGTTGTTGTTTTGAGACGGGGTTTCTCTGTAGCTTTGGAGTCTGTCCTGGAACTCACTCTGTAGACAAGGCTGGCCTCGAACTCAGAGTGATCCTCCTGCCTCTGCCTCCCAAGTGCTGAGATTAAAGGCGTGTGCCCCCCACACCTGACAATCACTTTGAAAGTCAGAAACATCAGTTCTACTTTCTACGAAGCCTTCATCAATAAAATAAAACTATCTATTCTTTAACACTTTTGTAAATAATAAAAACAATTATACATAGTGAAGTGCAAAGGGATAAGAGGAATAGGGTTAGATTATTTTTTAGTATGAACTGTGCACTACCGTTTCTTTAACTTTTAATTTTTATTAAAATAAGCCTTTTTTCATTCAATATATTTTGATCATGTTTTTCACTTCCTGGAATTCCTTCTTACCCACCCAATTGTGTCTTCTTTCACTCTTTAAAACAAATGAACAAACAACAAAAAGAAAACCCAAAACCAAACCAAACCAAAAAACCCCACAGAAACAAAAATCAAAACCAACTGGCAAAGGAGCCGTAAGACTGAAAAAGAAAGAAAAACGAAGTGAGACAAACACTGCACACTGTGTTACCATCACAAAGCTCACTAATAGATCTACATGAGAAGAATAGAAAACATTTGTAAGTATTTGTCTATACATTTCTTTCTTACTTTTATCCTACACTGGCATTGAGTACGATCTTGACAGGAGTACATCATCAAGTTTGGCTATATAGATTTCTTGTGAATGAATTCCAGGCCCTATTTTACATAGTTGTCATCACTCAGTCTACCGGTCCATGCTAGGCTTTTAGCTTTTATCCATCACTAACTCAAAAGGCCTCTATGTTGCTGGGTGGTAGTGGAGCACGCCTTTTAATCCCAGCACTTGGGAGGCAGACACAGGGGAATCTCTGTGAATTTGAGGCCAGTATGGTTTACAAAGGAGTTCCAGGACAGCCAGAGCTAAACAGTGAAACCTAGTGAAACTCTGTCTCAAAGAACAAACAAATAAAATAAAAATTTTTAAAAAGTCATCTGTGCTCCATAAATACTGGTGTTGTTTTTTTAAATTTATTTTTATTTTCTCTGGATTTAATTTCTTTTCTTTTCTTTCTTTGTTTTTCTTTTCTTTTCTCTTTTTTGCCTGCATAATATATATCTATGTGAGGGTATCAGATCCCCTGGAACTGAAGTTACAGACAGTTGTGGGCTGCCATGTGGGTGCTAAGGATTGAATCTGGGTCCTCTGGAACAGCCAGTGCTCTTAACTTCTGAGCTATCTCTCCAGCCACAATACTCCAGGACAGGCTCCAAAGCCACAGAGAAACCCTGTCTCGAAAAACCAAAAAATAAAAAATAAAAAAAAAATATTTCTGATTGAGCACAATATACAAAGAGATTTCTAACAAGTAACAATATCTAAACATAGGAAAATAAAACCCTTAATGGACTGTGTTGACATACGTCATTACTGTGAGCAGCAAAATACCCTTCCCAGGCATGGTGGCTCATACCTTTAGACCCTGCACTTGGAAGGCAGAGGCAGGTAGAACTCTGGGAGTTCAAGGACAGTCTGGTCTATAGAGCAAGCTCCCGGACAGCCAGACCTACAGAAAGGGACCCTGTCCCGAAAAACAAACAAAAAAACTAAAGGTCACACATGTACCCTGGCACTTCATTTCCTTCTGAGACCAACAAAGGTTTCCTAAGGGCTTGGTCTGATTCTCTGCCCTTCGCTACTACCTCTGCCTAAGTTGGTCAATTTTAAGTGATCTCTGTATCAGTCCTGTAGGTAAACAACCTAGAAAATTGATTCCTTCTCCTAAACTCTCCTAATCAAGAGTTTGACAAAAGGAGAGAAAATTCCTCACCTAAAGAATTATGGCTCAGGGATATGAAGATGAAAGGGAAGGTGGGGATGAGCTCAGTGCTGGCATACACCAAGGCCCTGGGCTCACCCCCAACACCTGTCCAAAGAAAAAGGAAAGGGAAGGATGAAAAGAAAAAGAAAAGAGAGAAAGTAGGGCCTGGAGAGATGGCTCAAAGGTTAAGAGTACTGGCTGATCTTGCTGAAGACCCAGGTTTGGTTCCCAGCACCTGCATGTTGGCTCATATCCATCTGTAACTCCAGTTCCAGGGGAAGAAGGAAGGTGGTGACGAGGGTAAACTGACCAGTCAGTATGAGGTTAGCATTAGCACATGCTGTGCCCAAAAGTAAAAAAAAAAAAAAGGAGCAAGGAGGCAAACACTTAGAATCCCAAGCTCGAAAGGCAAAGGATCCATAAATTCAAGGTCAGTCTAGGCTACACAGTGAACTCAAAGCCAGAGAGAATATACAGTGAAACCCTGCCTTAAAAAATAAACAACTCAGCAGGTGGTGGTGGTGCATGCTTTTAATCCCAGCACTGCGGAGGCAAAGACAGGTGTTTCTCTGAGGTTGAGGCTAGTGAGTTTCAGGACAGCTAGGGCTACACAGAGAAACCCTGTCTAGAAAATAAATTAATTAATAAAAAAATAATTATGACTCATTCTTTCAGGTTCCCATCCGCATTGTTGAGAAATACCAATAATGCTTCCTCTACTTTGAGAAAAACCCACGGTACCTGCAACATCAACAAGTCACATTAGCTCTATGCGCCCATTCAACAGAATGAACCATTAGTATTTTCTAAATTAATCAATTCCAGAAGCCTAAATATGAAAAAGATAACTCAAAGAAATGCTCAAGGCTTTCCCACATGTCTGAGCACTTCACAATGTGAGGGGTTCAGTATGGACTAACGGGAACACCTGCATTCAGAAATGGTGCCAAGCACTGAACTGTGAAGGACATACCCAATTGCAGCAGGGGTCAAGCGGGTGTGCAACTGAGGGGTGGCAGAGGTGGTGGTGGTAGTTAGGGAGCCATCAGTTCCACTCTTCTCCCAGTCAAAAGGGTCACTCTCAATTACTCCAAAGGTCTTGATGCTATTGTCAAACACGGAAGTAAGAAGCTAAACCACAAAGAAAAAAACTACAGTGAGCCAACAGTAATATACTTAACATTCTTCTATAGCAGAAAGCATACCAGACCCACAAAAAAGATTTATGATATGATTCCTTCAAAATTTATGGTTTAAAGAAGGAAACAAACTGGGACTGTGTGGATGACAATAAGAAATTAATGATCATTAATTAACTAATTTTGATTTTGGTACCAGTATATAGTTGTATGAAACATTTTGTTTATAGAAGACATATAATACAGTCTTTTATTTATAACCTACGCTCAGATAGCCTGGTAAAAGGAAGTATGGAATGTGATTATATATAGCCATATATATATTTAGGTTAACCACTTATTTGGTTACTTATCTATTTGTAAAGAGGACATTCTTCTTTTAATTTTACTAATATTTATTGAGCTCTACATTTTTCTCTGCTCCCTCCCTGCCTCTTCTCCCCCTTCAACCCTCCCCCAAGGTCCCCATGCTCCCAATTTACTCAGGAGATCTTGTCTTTTTCTACTTTCCACTTTCCATGAGATGAGATCTATGCAAGTCTCTCTTAGAGTCTGCATTGTTGTCTAAGTTCTCTGGGATTGTGGTTTGTAGGCTGGCTTTCTTTTCTTTATGTTTAAAAACCACCTATGAGTGAGTACATGTGATAATTGTCTTTCTGTGTCTGGGTTACCTCACTCAAAATAATGTTTTCTAGCTCCATCCATTTTCCTGCAAAATTCAAGCTGTCATTTTTTTCTGCTGTGTAGTACTCCATTGTGTAAATATACTACATTTTCCTTATCCATTCTTTGGTCGAGGGGCATTTAGGTTGTTTCCAGGTTCTGGCTATGACAAACAAAGCTACTATAAACAGTTGAGCACATGTCCTTGTGTCACGATTGAGCATCCTTTGGATATATACCCAAAAGTGGTATTACTGGGTCTTGAGGAAGGTTGTTTCCTAATTTTCTGAGAAATCGCCACACTGACATCCAAAGGGGTTGTACCAGCTTGCATTCCCACCAGCAATGCAGAAAAGTTCCCTTTTCCCCACATCCTCTCCAGCATAAGTTGTCATCAGTGTTTTTGATCTTGGCTATTCTTACAGGTTTAAGATGGAATCTCAGAGTTTCTTGATTGGCATTTCTCTGATGACTAAGGATGTTGAACATTTCCTTAAGTGTCTTTCAGCCATTTTAGATTCCTCTGTTGAGAGTGCTCTGTTTATGTCTGTTCTCCATTGTTTTTTATTGGATTATGTGATCTTTTGGTGTCCAATTTCTCGAATTCTTTGTATATTTTGGATATCAGACCTCTGTCTGATGTGGGGTTAGTGAAGATCTTTTCCCATTCTGTAGGCTGTCGTTTTGTCTTGTTGACCGTGTCCTTTGCTTTACAGAAGCTTTTCAGTTTCAGGAGGTCCCATTTATTTATTGTTTCTCTCAGTGTCTATGCTGCTGGGGTTCTATTTAGGAAGTAGTTCCCTGTGCCAATGCGTTCAAGTGTACTTCCCACTTTCTCTTCTGTAAGGTTCAGTGTGGCTGGCTTTATGTTGAGGTCTTTGATACATATGGACATGAGTTTTTGTGCATGGAGAGAGATATGAGTCTATTTTCATTCTTCTACATGTTGATATCCAGTTATGCCAGCACCACTTGTTAAGTATGCTTTCTTTTTTCCATTTGATTTTTTTTTTTTTGCTTCTTTATCAAAGGTTAGGTGTTTGAAGATGTGTGGATTGATATCTGGGTCTTCTATTCAGTTCCATTGGTCTTCCTGTCTGTTCTTATGCCAATACCAGGCTGTTTTCAGTACTGTAACTCTGTAGTAGAATTTGAAGTCAGAGATTGTGATGTCTCCAGAAGCTCTTCTATTGCCCAGGATTGTTTTGGCTATCCTGGGTTTTTTGCTTTTCCAAATGAACTTGAATACCGTTCTTTCGAGGTCTTTGAAGAATTTTGCTGGGATTTTGATGGGCATTGCACTGAATCTGTCTCTGTAACTTCTAAATGTTTATGTATGGTTTTCTTTGTTGTTGTTTATGACAGGGTTATTTTTTTTTGGTGGTGTTTTTTTTTTTTTTTTTTGAGAGGATTCTCTGTAGCTTTGGAGACTGGAACTCGCTGTGTAGCTTAGGCTGGCCTCAAAATCAAAGAGATCTACCTGCCTCTGTCTCCTGAGTGTTGGGACTAAAGGCGTGTGCCACCACTGTCCGGCCTATTATTTTTAATAACAATGACTTTAACTAAAATGTATTTTCTAAAGAATTTGGCTCAACACCTACCCACATATAACCCACAAAGATGTCTGATGCTAGTTTACAGCCACGGCTAGACACAGACTCAGTGGATTAATATTTCCCTTATCTTTTTTTTTGTTTGTTTTTGTTTTTGTTTTTCGAGACAGGGTTTCTCTGTAGCTTTGGAGCCTGTCCTGGAACTAGCTCTTGTAGACTAGGCTGGCCTCGAACTCACAGAAATCCACCTGCCTCTGCCTCCCAAGTGCTGGGATTAAAGGTGTGCGCCAGCACCACTAGGCAATTTCTGAATTCTAATTGAATAAATGCAAACTAGTGGCTCAATAAAGCACTTACCCCCAGAGAATACAATAGTGACTTGACTGACTCAAAGATCATTCAAAGCAAAAAACAGCGCCTCACTTCAGGGACACAAAAGTAGGTGAAAGATGTAAAGAAATGCACATAATTTTTCCTTCTTTGATATTTGGGGTATTTTGGCTATATGGGAACAAAACCCAAAACTTGTATTGCACTCTGGTGAACAGATCCAGCAGGACAGAGGAAAGAATTAAAATTAAAAGGATACACAGCATCAGCTGTTTTCAAGGTTTTGTTTTTAATTTTTTAAGTTTTTCCTTATTTTAAATTTTATGTGTATTAGAAATTGCCTGCATTTGTGCATGTATACCATGTGTGCTGGTATCCAAGGAGGCCAGAAGAGAGCATAAGATGCCCTGAAACTGGAGTTACAGATGGATGTACCTCACAAAGGTGCTGGAGCACCTTTGTCCTCACCAGAGGGCACAACATGCAGCTTGGATGTGGCCTTTATCATAGGGCACAGCACTAGCTTGGAAATGGCTCTCTTTTATTAAGCTGGTATTCCACAGCACTAGCCTCTAAGCCAGAGAGCTGGCATCTTAACAACACCAGCAATGTCTGCTTAGAAATGCTCATAGCTGGGTTTGTTGACTGTTAAAGATCCTTCACAGAAGAATATCCAATATAATTCTGGACAATATCCCAGAATTACTGTTATGTTGTTGTAACTCCCAGCTAGTTGTTTTTTTTAAAAAAAATATTTATGTACTTATGTATGTATTTATTTATTTATTTATTATGTATACAATATTCTGTCTGTATGTATGCCCACAGGCCTCAGACCCCATTACAGATGGTTGTGAGCCACCATGTGGTTGCTGGGAATTGAACTCAGGATGTTTGGAAGAGCAGGCAATGCTCTTAACCTCTGAGCCATCTCTCCAGCCCCCACTCCCAGCTAGTTGTATGCAAATCTGTCCTAGCTGTATGAGGTCTTGAGGGGAAGAGATTGGATATATACACTGAGAAGAACTAGGGACAAGGAGGAGGCATTGTCCATATAGACTGAAGACTTTCTTTCCAGTCTAGCTGCTCGCAGGCCACCCACACTTCTGTGAGTAACTCCTCATTCGTGTGCTGTCCCTCAGGTTGAACTCTGGTGAAACTGAGTTCTGATTGTCAATAGCATTTCTTAGTCTTTTCCCATGGAGAAAATTCTCAAAACAGATGGGAAATTTGTTAGTTTTTATGATTCATGGTATAAGAAAGAAAGTCAGTAAATAGCAGAAAATGTTAGAAGAATGAAAAAATGGGGCCAGGTGATGGTGGCGCATACCTTTAAATTTACGCACTCGTGAGGCAGAGGCAGGCAAATCTGTGAGTTTGAGGCCAGTCTGGTCTACAGAATGAGTTCCAGGACAGGCACCAAAGTTACAGAGAAACCCTGTTTTTAAAACAAACAAACAGGGCTGGAGAGATGGCTCAGAGGTTAAGAGCACTGACTGCTCTTCCAGAGGTCCTGAGTTCAATTCCTAGCAATCACATGGTGGCTCACAACCATCTGTAATGAGATCTGGTGCTCTCTTCTGGCCTGAAGGCACACATGCAGGAAGAACATTGTATACATAATTAATAAATAAGTCTTTAAAAAAGGTATATGCCACCACCAGGCAGAGAGCATTTTCTTAATTAGTGATTGATGTGAGACTAAAACAGGTTAAGGGTTCTGTTTGCAGTTAAGAGTAAATTCCTTTTTGTCCTATGCTAAGTCCTTGTAAGTTAAGGTTTGTATTTGTAATTAAGAACACGTTCTGGTCTCGAAAAACTAAAAAAAAAAAAAAAAAAAAAGAAAGAAAGAAAAAAAGGGAATGGACTCATGCCAGGCAGTAGCACCTCCTTACATACAAATCTGTAAATGTAAATTACAAAAGAAACACAAATAGGCTCTGATGCAGGATATTTGTTCACACTGCATGAAGACGCATCTATGTTTTGTCTCATCTGCCTAGGGCACCTGACTGATTTAATAAAGAGGTGAGTGGCCTATAGCTAGGCAGGACTTCGATTCTCAGGGTTAGAATCTGGCGCAGCAGGAGATGCCAGCTAGACAAGGAGAGAGTTGGACTTACAGAAGAGGTAAAGAACAACGTGGCAGAACGTAGGTTAACAGAAACAGGTTAATTTAAGTTACAAGAACTAGTTGGAAACACACCAAAGATAAGGCCAAACTTTAATAAGTCTCTATATCATTATTTGGGGGCTGGCGGTACAAAGAAGTCCTACTACAAGAATCACCATATCTGTTTGTAGGGATAAGTCCTACCCCTTAGGGGGCGTGTTCGCCTCGGGCTAATGTCTGCCTATAAATTTGGCGAGCATGCTCCAAGCTGTCTCTTCTGCTTTCCTGGTCTCCGCTGGAACGGTGGTTCTGTAAGTCTATTTCTACATTAAAACTATATATATTTTTACAATCTGTCTGCATTCGTTTACGCCGCTACATCCGTTTTTTTTTTTGGTTTGTTTTTATTGTTGTTTTGTTTGTTTTCAAGGCTTCCTGTTCACTTAGAATAAAATTCAAACCTCTTAAAAAGACTTACAAAGCACTGCAGTATCTAGTCTCCTGTTCTTCAACCTCATCTCAAACTGTTTACTCCTTTTGTGATATGAAGCTCCCTTGTTTTATTTCAATTTCTTTCTTACCTCAGGATGTAGACATAAGCTCTTGCATCTGCTTATAACATTCTTTCTCTTAATTTTCTTCTTCATATGGCCAACATAGTTCAACATTTGGAGGCTTAGCTTGAATTGAGGTGGGGGTAGTTACCCTAAAACACCTATATTATTCTTGTTATTCTCTAAACATTGCTTGAGTCAAATAGCCCTGCAATACCTTCTATACCTCAATTCGCATGTCATCAGGAAGTGGATTTAGAGAAGTAGCAGAGTGCTTACTTAGCAAAAACAAAGCTCTGTTTTGGCCCCAGAACCAGGAAGAATTAAAAAAAAAAAAAAACAACAACAACAGAAAAAGAAAAGGAAAAACCACCACCACCACCAAAACCAACCAAATCACATGGAATAGGTGTTGTCAGAGGTAAGGCTACAATATTTTAGTATGACCTCTATTTAAATAGTTCTATTTTGTAGGTACGGTAGTGTACTCCTGTATCCCCAGAATTTGAGAAAAAAGGACAGGCAGAACTCTGTGAGGTCACCCTGGTCTACATAGTGAGACCCTGTCTCAAAAAGCAAAGCAAAATAAAAACAATGACGTTTATCCATTTATTGATGTAGGGGTACCTATTAGATTTTTTCCTTATATTTCCTAGTTCAAAGAATAATAGCAATAAACCCAACATAAGACACAATTCACTCAACATCTATTGAAAATGTGTGTGCTAGTATCAGATTTAAAGAGAAAATGTATGCTTGCACATCTATACAACATTCCACCCAAACAGAAAAGAATGTACCTTCTTCTCTGCAGCTCATGGAACTGTCTCAAAAATTGATCACATAATTGGTAACAAAGCAAACATCCATAGATACAAAGAAATTGTAGTAACCACCTGTGTACTATCGGATCACCATGGAATAAAGTTAGAATTCAACAATTTCTACCCCCAGAAAGCCTACAAACTCATGGAAACTGAACAGTAAACTACTGAACTACCCCTGGGTCAAGGAAGAAATAAAGAAAGAAATTAAAGTCTTCCTTGAATTCAATAAAAATAAAGACACAACATACCCAAACCTATGGGACACTAGGAAAGCAGTGCTAAGAGGAAAGTTCATAGCACTAAGTGCCCACATTAAAAAAAAGGGTGGAGGGGAAGAAAACTCACATTAGAGACTTGACAGCACAGCTGAAAGCTCTAGAAAAACAAAAAAAGCAGACACGCCCAAGAGGAGTAGAGGACTGGAAATAATCACACTGAGGGCGGAAATCAACAAAAAAGAAACACAGAAAACAATCCAAAGAATCAATGAAACAAAAAGCTGGTTCTTGGAGAAAATCAACAAGATTGATAAACCCCTATCCAAATTAATCAAACGGCAGAGAGAGAACACGCAAATTAATAAGATCAGAAATGAAAAGGGAACATAACCACAGACACAGAGGAAATTCAGAGAATCATTAGATCTTACTACAAAAGCCTGTATGCCACAAAATTGGAAAATGTAAAAGAAATGGACATTTTTTAAGATAAGTACCATATACCAAAATTAAATCAAGACCAAGTGAACAATTTAAATAGACCTGTAAGTAGCGAAGAATTAGAAGCTGTCATTAAAAACCACCCTACCAAAAAAAGCCCAGGATCAGATGGTTTTAATGCAGAATTCTACCAGAACTTCCAAGAAGACCTAATACCTGTACTCCTTAATGTATTTCACAAAATAGAAACAGAAGAATCATTGCCAAACTCGTTTTATGAAGCTACAGTTACCCTGATACCAAAACCACATAAAGACTCAACGAAGAAAAAGAATTACAGGCCAATCTCACTCATGAACATTGACGCAAAAATTCTCAATAAAATACTGGCAAACCGAATCCAAGAACACATCAAAAAAATTATACATATTATTAAGTAGGCTTCATCCCAGAGATGCAGGGCTGGCTCAACATATGCAAATCTATCAATGTAATCCATCATATAAATAAACTGAAAGAAAAAAAACCATATGATCATTTCATTAGATGCTGAAAAAGCATTTGACAAAATTTAACACCCCTTTATGATAAAGGTCTTGGAGAGATTAGGGATACAAGGTTCTTACCTAAATATAATAAAAGCTATATACAGCAAGCCGACAACTAACATCAAATTAAATGGAGAGAAACTCAAAGCCATCCCACTAAAATCAGGAACAAGACAAGGCTGTCCACTCTCTCTATACCTCTTCAATATAGTGCTTGAAGTTCTAGCAATAGCAATAAGACAACATAAGGAGATCAAGGGGATTCAAACTGGAAAGAAAGAAGTCAAACTTTCGTTATTTGCAAATGATATGATAATGTACATAAGTGACCCCAAAAACTCTACCAAAGAACTCCTACAACTGATAAACACCTTTAGTAATGTGGCAGAATACAAAATCAATTCCAAAAAATCAGTGGCCCTCCTACACACAAAGGATAAAGAAGCAGAGAGGAAAATCAGAGAAGCATCACCTTTCACAATAGCAACAAATAGCATAAAATATCTTGGGGCAACTCTAACCAAGGAAGTGAAAGATCTATTTGACAAGAGCTTTAAGTCTTTGAAGAAAGAAATTGAAGAGGATACCAGAAAATGGAAGGATCTCCCATGGTCTTGGATTGGGAGGATTAACATAGTAAAAATGGCAATTCTACCAAAAGCAATCTATAGATTCAATGCAATCCCCATCAAAATCCCAACAAAATTCTTCACAGACCTTGAGAGAACAATATTCAACTTTATATGGAAAAACAAAAAACCCAGGATAGCCAAAACAATCCTATACAATAAAAATACTTCCGGAGGCATTACCATCCCTGACTTCAAATTCTATTACAGAGCTACAGTAATGAAAACAGCTTGGTATTGGCATAAAAACAGAGATGTTGACCAATGGAATCGAATTGAAAACCCGGATATTAACCCACAAACCTATGAACACCTGATTTTCGACAAAGGAGCTAAAATTATACAATGGAAGAAAGAAAGCATCTTTAACAAATGGTGCTGGCATAACTGGATATCAACCTGTAGAAGAATGAAAATAGATTCATATCTATCACCATGCACAAAACTCAAGTCCAAATGGATTAAAGACCTCAATATAAATCTGACCACACTGAACCTGATAGAAGAGAAAGTGGGAAGTAGTCTGCAACACATGGGCACAGGAGACCACTTCCTACGTATAACCCCAGCAGCACAGACATTAAGGGCAACATTGAATAAATGGGACCTCCTGAAACTGAGAAGCTTCTGTAATGCAAAGGACACTGTCACTAAGACAAAAAGGCAACCTACTGACTGGGAGAAGATCTTCACCAACCCCGCATCAGACAAAGGTCTGATCTCCAAAATATATAAAGAACTCAAGAAACTAGACATTAAAACTCTAATTAACCCAATTAAAATTGGGGTATTGAATTGAACAGAGAATTCTCAATAGAAGAAGTTCAAATGGCCAAAAGACACTTAAGGTCATGCTCAACTTCCTTAGTGATCAGGGAAATGCAAATCAAAACAACTTTGAGATACTATCTTACACCTGTCAGAATGGCTAAAATCAAAAACACCAATGATAGCCTTTGCTGGAGAGGTTGTGGAGTAAGAGGAACACTCATCCATTGTTGGTGGGAATGCAAACTTGTGCAACCACTTTGGAAATCAGTGTGGCGGTTTCTCAGGAAACCAGGAGTCAACCTACCTCAGGTTCCAGCAATTCCACTCTTGGGAATATACCCAAGAGAAGCCCAATCATACTACAAAAGCATTTGTTCAACTATGTTCATAGCAGCACTATTTTGTAATAGCCAGAACCTGGAAACAACCTAGGTGCCCCTCAGTAGAAGAATGAATGAAGAAGGTGCGGCACATATACACTTTAGAGTTCTTCTCAGTGGTAAAAAACAATGACATCTTGAATTTTGCATGCAAATGGATGGAAATAGAAAACACTTTACTGAGTGAGATAACCCAGACCCAAAAAGAGGAATATGGTATGTACTCACTTATAAGTGGATTCTAGCCATAAACAAAGGACATTGAGCCTATAGTTTGTGATCCTACAGAAGCTAAATAAGAAGGTGAACCCAAAGAAAGACATATAGTTATCCTCCTGGCTATTGTAAGTAGACAAGATCGCTGGGCAAAAGTTGGGAGCAGCCGGGCGGTGGTGGCGCACGCCTTTAATCCCAGCACTTGGGAGGCAGAGGCAGGCGGATCTCTGTGAGTTCGAGACCAGCCCGGTCTACAAGAGCTAGTTCCAGGACAGGCTCCAAAACCACAGAGAAACCCTGTCTCAAAAAACTAAAAAAAAAAAAAAAATTGGGAGCAGGGGGTGAGGGTGGGTTGGGGGGAAGGGGAGATGGGGAGAGAGAAGGGAGAAGGGGAGGACTGGGGAGAGTTTGGGGGAATGGGATAATTGAGATGGAGGAAGGGTGTCTTAACTAAGGGAGCCATTTTAGGGTTGGCTAGAGTCTTGGCTCTAGAGGGGTACCCAGGTGTCCAAGGGGATTTCCCCAACTAGGTCTGTGGGCAGCAGATGAGAGGGTGCCTGAACTGGTCTTTTCCCATAGACACACTGATGATTATCTTGCATATCACCATAGAACCTTCATCTGGCAAGGGATGGAGATAGAGACAGAGACCCACATTGGAGCACTGGACTGAGCTCCCAAAGCCCAGACAAAGAGCAGAAAGAGGGAGAACATGAGCAAGGAAGTCAGGACCGCGAGAGGTGCGTCCACCCATGGAGACAGTGGGACTGATCTAATGGGAGCTCATCAAGGCCAGCTGAACTGGGTCTGAACGAGCATGGGATCAAACCAGACTCTCTGAATGTGGCTGACAATGAGGGCGGACTGAGAAGCCAATGATAATGACACTGGATTTTGATTCCACTGCATGTACTGGCTTTTTGGGAGCCTAGTCTGTTTGGATGCTCACCTTCCTAGGATGGAGGGGGGTGGGGCTTGGACTTCCCACAAGGCAGGGCACCCTAACTTCTCTTAGGACTGGAGAGCGAGGGGGAGGTGGAGTGGGGGGAGTGGGAGGGAAATGGGAGGATGGGAGGAGGTGAAAATTTTAAATAAAAAAAAATGTGTGCTTGCTTTGGTAGCACATGTACTAAAATTGGAACAAAACAGAAGATTAGCATGGTCCCTGCACAAATGACATGCAAATTCGTGAAGTGTTCCATATTTAAAAAAAAAAAAAAAGACTTAGAAGAAATTCATCCAGGGAGATGGGTCAGTGGTTAGAGGGCTTGCCATACAGGTGTGAGGACTAGGGAACTCAGATCCCACATGCAAATGGCCCTTCAGTGATTCCAGTGTTAGGGGGTGGGACAAACTGGCTTACTAAACTAGCTTTATCAGTTAGTTCAACTAAGGACCCCTGCCTCAAACAATATGGTAAAAAGCAACCATTTACACCTGTATGAGAGATAGAAAATCTAGTTTCTCTACGGTTTAAAAACTAATAGGTGGTGGTGCACGCTTTTAATCCCAGCACTCAAGGGAGGTGGATCTTTGAGTTCTAGATCAGCCTGGTCTACAGAGTGAGTTCTAGGACAGTCAGGGCTGTTAGAGAAACCCTGTCTTGAAAAAACAAAAACAAACAAATAAAACTAATAGGAATATAGACCTGGAACTAGCTCTTGTAGACCAGGCTGGCCTTGAACTCACAGAGATAATTCTGACATTCTTAAATCTATAAAAGTAAATGTAAAGCCTAAAAGAAAGGAAAATCAATATACAGAACTCACAAAGATGGTTACCTGGTAGTCCGGTTTTGTAAAATAATCCAAAGAGGAAATATGATCAAGAAAGGTGCTGAATTCGGGAGGGAGGTGCTTCAGCATGAGCCGATGGTCATACCTCTCCTTAATGGAACCTACTTGCTCCTGGAAGAGAAAGAGAACAGGAAACAAAGTCAACATCTCCTGAAAGCTATGATTACAAGCACACAGCCAGCAATCTCAAGGGAATGTACCAGGCTGTGGAATAAAAGTGGTTTAAAGTACAAACAAGAATAAGTGCTCTCTAATGCTTACACACAGTGCTTTCGAGTGGGAAGGGAAGACTGTATAATGCAGAGCAGACAGTGATGTGGAATCTCTACCAGGGAACTAAGTTCCTTTAATGGGTTACTTTGCTTTACCAGCATAGCATTTATTTTCCAAACAAAATAATCTGATACTTAAAAACCAAAAGGTAAACTTCACATCAGAGAAATGTTGTTCTTATAAAATGTATTTATTCTCAGCAGACCCAGAAAAAATAATAATATTAATTATCTAATAACAGCCCACAGAGAGGAAAAGACATATTGTGATGCAGTAAAACTGCTTATAGATTTTAAGTTTCATATACAATTCTTTTTTAATTAATTAATTAAATTAATTAATTAATTTATTTTTATGAATACAATGTTCTGTCTGCATGTATGCCTGCCCGCCAGAAGAGGGCACCAGATCTCATTACAGATGGTTGTGATCTACCATGTGGTTGCTGGGAATTGAACTCAGGACTCTGGAAGAGCAGCCAGTGCTCTTAACCTCTGAGCCATCTCTCCTGCCCCGTGAATTTTCTTCTTTAAAAATTTGAAATAGAGTTTACAACTAAACTGATACTCAAATGCAAAAATTATACACTCATGAGAGGGATTATGGATTTTTTTCGTTTTGTTTTTTTTCCACTATTGTTTGTAGTGCTAGGAATTGAGTCCAGGGACTGACAAATGCTCGGGATGCACTGTGCCACTGAATGACGTGCACATCTATTCCACATGATAACTCAGTATACAGAGATCTTATACTAAGTACATTTTCAACAAAAATGATTACTGAGAACTTTTATTTTGTTTTGTTGTTTTTCAAGACTGAGTTTCTTTGTGTAGTCCTGACTGTCCTGGACTGAACTCACTCTGAAGACCAGGCTGGCCTAAAACTCAGAGAGATCCACCTGCTTCTGCCTCCCAAGTGCTGGGATTAAAGTGTGTGTCACCACTGCCCAGCTTGAAGAGAAATTTTTATTCTTTTCCCAACCAAAACAAACATTACAATTCCAGATTACCTTGTCCTTTATTTTTCTCCAAGGCAGCTGGCCAACCACAAACTCTACCAACATGTAGAATAGAGACCAAAGGTCGTCATGTCTTCCCATTTCCTTGAGAAATAAGAAAATTCGGTCATGTGACATTACCAATTCTTCTGAGAGCATTACATTGTTTAAAGTCCGCCCATTAATTTCCCATCATCTGATAAACATCTACATATCAAGTTACATATCAATCCATACGAAGAATATATACACTAAGAAATATTTTGATATAAATAATACACTATTTGGGGATGTAGTTCAACAGTAGAGTAATTCACTGCACATGTGAAAGACCCTGGGTTATGGGCTGGAGTGATGGCTTAGCAGTTAAGAGCACTGGTCCTGAGTTCAATTCCCAGCAACCACATGGTGGCTCACAACCATCTGTAATGAGGTCTGGTGCCCTCTTCTGACCTGCAGGCAGAACACTGTATACATAATAAATAAGTGTTTTTCTTTTTCTTTTTTGAGACAGGGTTTCTCTGTGTAGCTTTGGAACTTGTCCTGGCATTCACTCTGTAGACCAGGTTGGCCTTGAACACAGAGTGCTGGGATTAAAGGCGCTTGCCATCAATGCCCGGCTAAATAAATAAATCTTTAAAAAAAAATGACCCTGAGTTATATTCTCAACACCACAATAAACATCCAACACCAAAAAGCAAAAACAGCACAGGGCTGAGGATACAGCTCAGTTGGTAGAGTAATTGCCTAGCATGCACATGACCCTGGGTCTGACACCCAGTACCGCGTAACACTGCGTGCGGCAGTGCACACCTGTAATCCCAGGACTTGGGAGGGAGAAACTGAGGGACCAGAAGTCAAGGCCATCCTTGCTACTTAGTGAGGGTGAAGCCAGCCTGGGACATAAGAAATCCTATCTAAAAATGAACCAATAAATAAAATAAGCCTCTAAAAGCCACAAATGTTGAAAATACAAATAACAATTTACTAACTAATAAAGGCTTTAAGAAGTAAGAGATAGTCAGGCGTGGTGGCACATGCCTTTAATCCCAGCACTCGGGAGGCAGAGGCAGGCGGATCTCTGGGAGTTCGAGGCCAGCCTGGTCTACAAGAGCTAGTTCTAGGACAGGCACCAAAGCTACAGAGAAACCCTGTCTTGAAAAAACAAAACAAAACAAAAAAAGAAGTAAGGATAATTAATAAGATTGTAGCTTAATGGTAGTCTGCTTAACTACTAGGGGAAAAAAACCCTAGATTTTAGTGCCAGCACTGAAAAAATTTTTTCATACATACACACTCTGTTTTTTGTTATTTTTTTGTTGGTTTTTATATAGGATATCTCTGTATTACAGCCATGATTATCCTGAAACTCATTCTGGAGGCAGAGAGGCAGGTCAATCTCTGTGAGTTCGAGGCCAGCCTGGTCTATACAGAGAGTTCTAGGTCAGGCTCCAAAGCAACACAGAGAAACCCTGTCTCAAAAAATAAATAAATCAAAATAGAAAAACAAAAAGTAATTAATTCTAAAAGTATTTTTTTCTTTTAGTTAGAAACAAGAAAATTGCCAGGGCGGTGGTGGTGCATGCCTTTAATCCCAGTACTCAGGAGGCAGAGGCAGGTGGATCTCTATGAGGTCGAGGGTAGCCTGCTCCACAAGAGCTAGTTCCAGGACAGGCTCCAAAGCTACAGAAAAACTCTGTCTCGAAAAACTAAACCAATCAATCAATCAAGAAAATTGCTGGCCGGGCGGTGGTGGCGCATGCCTTTAATCCCAGCACTCGGGAGGCAGAGGCAGGCGGATCTCTGTGAGTTCGAGGCCAGCCTGGTCTACATGAGCTAGTTCCAGGACAGGCTCCAAAACCACAGAGAAACCCTGTCTCGAAAAACCAAAAAAAAAAAAAAATTGCTGTTTTAGCTTACGCTATTTATTGCTTTTGTTGCAATGTAGGGTTTTAATCAGGTCTTCTTACGCTAGTCGAGAGCTTTACCACTGAGTTACATCTCCATGTTCCTTGTTACAAAAACAAACAGCTTGATGTATAGAAGTTATTACATATTATAAAAAGTCTCTATATTCTGTCAGATATTGTTTTTTCATTTGTTTGGCGTGTCTATGTGTGTGTACATGTTTGTGTCCTCATTTGCTATGGTTAAACGTGTAGAGAACAGAAGACAACTTGCCAGAGTTAGTTCTCTTCTTCCACTATGTGTGTTCCAAGGACACTCAGATTGTCAGGCTAGCTGGTTAAGTACCTTTACCTGCTGAGCCATTATGCTGGACCCAACCCACAAATAATTTCTTAGAAAAGAATTCAGATATTTTATTTCTTCAAACATCTATATTTAATTTTCAACACTAATACATGATTAAATAGACGCATTCCCAACAGACATACTTAGCTTTTGCCTTTTCTGACAAATACAACTACATTTTTTTCTGTAGCTGCCCATATCTGTCATCCACTATACATCTTACCATAAATTAGTATCATGAATTCCTTTACCATCATTATTACACAAAACAGTAAATTAAAATGACTATTCAGGTAGCTATAAAAGGGACCCTCAGCTCCTAAGCACTTTTCATATCTCTGAACTAAAATATGAAGATATCAGCCTGATGCAAGCTAGGAACACACAGTTATGACAACCCTGAATCAGACAGATACATACCCTGTTCCGATGAGCATTGATTGATGCATAACGAACTGTCCCTCGAAAGCCTGCTACAGCACGAGGCTACAATAAACCACACAATCATAAGAAAATAAATAGTAAAAAATTTAACACAGGAAACACATGAAGCAAATGTAGTGCATTATTATCATAATAAAACACTACTTATAGTAATTTTTATAAAGAGATTATGGAAAACTAGAGAATGAATATTTCTAAACCACAACTTAAAACACTGATGTTTTAATTATCTTGGACTTGTTTTCTTCTATCTGTTATTTCTATGTATTTATTAATTTGTTTCTCTCTCTCTCCATGTGTGTGTGATGTCAGGGTAGGGGATGATGAACCTGACAATGTGCAAGTGGATGTCAGAGGACAAACTTTGGGAATTGATTCTTTTCTTCAACCACATGAGTCCTGAGGACTGAACTCAAGTCATCAAGCTTGGTGACAAGTGCCTTATCTGCTGAGCCATCTCACAGGCTCATCTATGTTTTAAAGTATGATAGCATAATATGGTCATTGGGCTTAGGAGATGTAGCTCAGTGGCAGCACAATTGCCTACTACGTATAAGGCTTTGGGTTTGATACCAAGGAACAAACACACACACACCCCCCAAATGTTTTTATGAAATATACACAGCTCTGTAAATTAGAAGAATCAAATGTTTTCATTGACCCAGAATCATGCCAAGTACCAAAGCATCATAGTACATACATTAATGCTTATACTTTGGTTACAAATAAATGTAAGAACACAGAGAACCACTATATCATTTAAGGTGCCAATCTCACTATATTTTGTCTATTTTATTCAAACTTAATTTGAAAGAGGTTAGAACTATACTTACATGCCGAGTGGTGGTGGCGCACACCTTTAATTCCAGCACTCAGGAGGCAGAGGCAAGCGAATCTCTGTGAGTTCGAGGTCAGCCTGGTCTACAAGAGCTAGTTCCAGAACAGCTAGTTCTCCAAAGCTACAGAGAAACCCTGTCTTAAAAAAATATGTATGTATGTATGTATGTACACACACACACACTTACATGCATAAACAATTTATGTTAAAATTTAAGTTTTGGATACTTAGTTATTCTAGGTAACAGAGATGATGCCAAACATGATCATAGCCTCAAACAATAGAACACCACACGCTACTTGGTTTAAAAGACTTTCTATACCTTGCCTTCTCATAGTGAATCTACTATAGCTTCTTCTATCACCTTTTTTTTTTATCTAGTTCAAAACCAAGACTGCTCTCTCCTCTTGCCCAGCTTGACTAAAGTGGCTCCATTCCAAACTGCTGAAGTCAAGAACACATGGCTAGCCTCCCCAGCAGGGTCCACCAAGGGCTCTCTTTCTAGAAGGAGCCGACTGGAGCATTCCCACCTTGCCTTAGCAGCCTGCTGATGAAGGGACAGAGATGTACGTGGTGCACTGCCTCTGACAGACTTTCTCCTGACGTGACTCTAGCCAGACTCCCTGAAGTCTCTTCTAAAGTTGGCCTTGATTAGGGAGCATCTTTGTTTGTCTTTGCTAGTCCAGTTTTGAAAAAAATCTCTGAGTGTCAAATCCCCTGGAAATGGAGTTACAGACAGTTGTGAGCTGTCATGTGGGTGCTGGGAATTAAACCCAGGACCTTGGAAGAGCATTGGGTGCTCTTAACCACTGAGCCATCTCTCCAACCTCGGCAAAAACCGTAAGAGGTAAGTTTAGTAAAAATCTGCTACCATGCCGGGCGGTGGTGGCGCACGCCTTTAATCCCAGCACTCGGGAGGCAGAGGCAGGCGGATCTCTGTGAGTTCGAGGCCAGCCTGGTCTACAGAGCTAGTTCCAGGACAGGCTCTAAAACTACAGAGAAACCCGGTCTTGAAAAACCAAAAAACAAAACAAAACAAAACTCTCTACTTGGACATTTGATCAAATTCCTTATACCCATATCTCCCTAGCTCACCACTGTGGTGTGCCTTAGCATGACTACCTTCATATACAAATTCACCAGAGAAGAACTTTCTATGTATCACAAAGTTAGGAACTCATGTTGAAAGGACTCTAGCCAGTCCAAGCATGGCAAACATAGCTCTGGCAGGCCTTACTTTTCTCCCTCATTCCCTCTGCCTTACTAGCCCCCAAGGTTGGCCACATCCTCCTCCTAAGGCTGACTACCAAGGTCAAGCTATCAAAGTATTGAAGTTCAGCAATCAAAAACTCCTTTTAGCTACCCTAATTAACATGTCTAATCAAATTAAAAACCTCATCCTAACATGGGGTTTCTGCTTGTACTTTTATAAAATACCATGTTCCTATGTGCCACATCTGTCTCCTTTTATCCAGAGGCAGTCGGTCCCTTGTCATCATGCCCATCTGTCCTTTGTGCTCCCTACTCCCTTGTTTCCTTCCCCTTCTCCCTTGCCCTCTATCTCCTGTCTTTGCCTCTAACCACTTGCCCTTTGTCACTCTGTGTTGAGAACTTGGTCTTGGGGTGTCTTGAGCCAATACTAATCCCTTTAACAACCCCTACTGATTATATGTAGCTAACTCTAGACACTAATTTCTTAATCTTGTCAACTACTGATCTGATTTCAATAAAACAAACATCCATTTTTTAATTCACTGAGCTTCATCCCCCTCCTCCTAACATTAATTCTGATACCTAATTAGCATTTCTTTAAAGCGATAATAGAAATAATAGTTAAATTATCAAGTATTAAACAGTAATGAAAAAAACTTACTGGTCTGACGTCACCACAGGAATTGGTAAATTGTCGGGCCAAGCCAAAATCAAGCATGAAACATTTCCTACATGTACTGGGAAAGCGTCCCATTGCGAAGTTTGACTAGAAAAAAAATAAAGATGGAAAATACATTTTCTTATAATAGTCCCACCTGCATTTTATGCTGCATGAATTCTTCTAGTCTATATAGCACATTGCAGATACAGTACTGTAAGTTTATAGTTTTTACTAAGCACTAATATATAGTATAATTTAGTGGCTGATTCTACCTCTCAAGGGAAAATTAAAGCTTTTCATAGTGGAGTGCTCTTATAAATACTTTTAGTGACTTGAGAAAGAGCTGTTAATGTCTCTACCACCAGGAACACTAAGCAAAAATAAATTTAAATGTTTGTACAGTTATATATAATAACAATCAAATTAAATTCAGAACTAGAATTCTTTGAAATTCTAGTTTAAGTTACTGCTTAAATGACAACCCAAGCTCCTAATTGAGGAAAGCTAGGGATGGGGTAAATACATATAACATAAAAGAATTTTTATTACTTCTCAACCTTTTAGTTAAGTATAATGGCTGGTCATGGTGGCGCACACCTTTAAATCCAGTATGAAAGGCAGAGGCAGGCTGATCTCTGTAAGTTCAAGGTCAGACTGGTCAGCAAGTTCCAAGTTAACACTGTCTTAATAAACAAATAAATAAAAGAATTTCCTATATGTATCATAAAGCTGAATCTCACTAAAATTAAAAATACAATCCAGGAAAAACATTCCAAAACAATCCTAATGAGAAAATGCTTTACATTTTTTCTCTTTAAAAAAGAGAAATCAGTGTAGCCAGATATGATGGCATAGACTTTTAATTCCAGCATTCAGGAAAAAGAGACAAGACAATCAGTTTAAGGCCACCCTGAACTACACAGCAAGATCTGTCTTGATATGTGAGACCCTGCCTTAAAACAAAACATAAAAGCCTCAAGCCTAAAACTGTGTAATGTGTTGTGTCAAGTGACTTGAAGTTTGGAAAGTTAGATATGCAAATAAAAGAACTGCAATGGTAAAGTTCAAGCTACTGTTCACTTTTTAAAAAGTATTATTTTACTTAGGGGCTTTCTGATGAAAGGGAAAGTCGGGTTTCTCCAATGATGACAGAGAAAGGCGCAGAACAACAATAGATTCTGCAGTTTCAGCTGACTCCACAGTGCCTACCTGTGAACCTTTATAAATTCACTCTCTCTGTGCAATAACTGAACTAAAACAAATCACTTAGTCACACTGCCTTATATAAATGTACTAAGAACGGAAAGCCAGTTTCCAGCTTCACAGTGGTCCTCACTCTGGAAGAACCCACTCTGAAGAAACTTAGTTGCCATTTTCATGTAAACTAATTTTAGAAATGATGTAATAACAGACGGCTATACTTTCAAATGCACCAATATCAATAAATATATAAATATGAGCTTAGAAATGGGTCATCTTTCCTTATGACAAATAAAATATCAGATAGAAAAGAAAGCACATTTCAATAATGGAAACAATGACTTCTATGAAAAACAAAACAGAACAAAAAAAGGAAAAATAAATTTTATTTCCAAAGTAGTTCTTAGGAGATTAAGGTCTTTCATAGTTGATTATTCTAGTGAATGCATTTGGTGACTTGAGAAAATGAACAACTGGTATCAAGAGACACACAATTCAAACTAATGATTTTTAAGTGGGGTTGAATAATTAGCAATGCTAAAGTATCTAAAAATTGGCAGACACAAACTTGTCTGTGAGGTGCTTGTGGGGACCAGAGCACAGCCTCAGGTGTTGGTCTTCAAGCAGGCTGGGGTTCGCTGGCAGCGAGCCCTAGAGATTCTTCTATCTCACCTGTCCAGCCCTGGGATTACAAGCGTGTACCACCATACCCATTTTTCTTTTAACATAGGCTCCAGGGACCAAACGCAACACTCAAGTCCTCAAGTACTTTACTGACTGAGTCATCTTTCAGCCCCATGCATAGAATTTTTTTTTTTTTTTTTTTTTTTTGGTTTTTCGAGACAGGGTTTCTCTGTGGTTTTGAAGCCTGTCCTGGAACTAGCTCTTGTAGACCAGGCTGGTCTCGAACTCACAGAGATCCGCCTGCCTCTGCCTCCCGAGTGCTGGGATTACAGGCGTGCGCCACCACCGCCCGGCCATGCATAGAATTTTTATTTAGCTGGTAAACAATATTTTATGGTATGAAAAAAAGCTAATGAAAATAAGAAGTTTTCAATTACCACTTTAAAAACGAAACTAAAATAAAATAAAGGGTAAAATATTTTTGTTCTTAAGGCATTACAGAAATATAGACATTTTTTGTATTTAATGACAACAAATACAAAAAACCCTACATTCATCAAACATTCTGTCTTTGACATTAGACGTACCAAACAATAGCCTTCTGTGCTTAGAACAGACAAGGCCCCTACCGGTTTGATGTCTCTGTGGAGGAATCCCACAGAATGGATGCTTTCAATAGACTCCAGAATCTGTTTCCCAAGCCGAAGAGTAGTGCTGATAGTGAATGTGCCCCGGGACTGGCTACGTCGAAGATCTGCCAGATTCCGACCCTATGGAATAGGATAATCACTTTAAAATACAGTCCTAATATTGTGATAAGACTTGAAACATCCACTATATTACCATACTATAAAATGCTGTGGCTGAAATAGTAAGGCTCTTGCCTAAGTTGTGATCTTCTAACTCAAAGAATTATATGTATGTATTCCTCTTTGTGTACATGACTGTGGGTGCCCTCAGAAACCAGAAGAGAACAACTGATCACCTAGAACTGGAGTTAAAGATGGCTGTGAGCTGCTCAACAGGGGTGCTGCAATCTCAACTCCAGCCCTCTGGAAAAGTAGCAAGAGCTCTTAGCCACTGAGTCAAGTCTCTTGAGTCCTAAGAATAAGCATGCTGTTAGTAATCATATATCTAAGTCATCATGTTTTGATTTACCCTTGCTATTCTAAAACATATAGATTTGACTTTTTCTTTCTTTCCTTTTCTTTTCCTTCCTTCCTTTTCTTTTTTCTCTGGGGGGGGGGGTCTCATGTACCCTAGGCTAACCTCAAACTCCCTTTGCAACCAAGGATGACAACAAACTGATCTTGCCTTCAACTACAATTTCTGAGATTACCAGTGTGCACCACCATGCCAAGTTTATGCAATGATGGGAAGTGAATCCAGAGCAAGAGCTTCATGCATGCTAGTCAAACCACCAAGCTACATCATCAGCCCCTTAGATGTGAGTATTTTAAAAAATATGAAATACAGATATCTCTTCTAGTTCCATTTATGTTACTATGATAAACCCCTTAACAGAAAGCAATGTAAGGGAAGAAATGATTTATATGGCTTACAATTTCAAGTTACAGTCCATCATTTTTGGGGAAAGTCAAGCAGTTAGTCACATTACATCTACAGTCAAGAGCAATATAAATACATTCTTGCTTGTTTGCTCTCAGCTAGCATTCTTTTCTTTTCCAGTGTTCAGAAGCAAAAGTCGGGATCTTCCTGTATCAACTAAAAATCAAGGCATTCCCCATTGCTGTACCTACCAGCTAACCAGATCTGGACAATTCCTTATTGAGTCCCCTTCCCAGGCAGTTCTAGGTTGTGTCGAATTAAAACCAACCAGCACAAATATCCATAGCGCCATTCCTCATTACTAGCCAACACCCTTCCCCACAAGTTACTTAGTTTTCCTACACCAGTTTTTTTAAAATAAAAAAACTAATAATAATTCATATAATTTTATGAAGACTAAATAAAATCCATATGAAGTTTCTGGAATGTTGTCTTGTACTCAACAAATCCTAAGGACTGTTATTATTAGGAAATCTTATAGGAAACAGAAGACCATAAGGGCCAACAAAAGTTTAAACAGCTAGGTGATGGTGGATACCTAGCATAAGTCACCTAAAACATGAACTATACATCCGGGGAGGTAGTTGGTACAGGGTATCTGAGCAACACAGAGTAAGTAGTGATGTAACTCTTATACAACTATTTCTGGCAAAATGCCATCTTTTTGTCTAATTTTTTTTCTATCAATATGACCTTTAGTTTAGAGACAAGCATCCTTGCCATTGCCTGTGCAACCTGTGTGCTACGCCCCTTGCCTGTCAGCATCGGCCTGCTTGTCAGTCTGTGTGCTAGTGAATAATGCATGTTATACATGCTTAAAACTTCTCAGATTCTTTCAACTTCCTAGCCTCCTTCCGAGCCTCCCTGTCATTGGCATCACAGCTCAGGCCTCACGAATGAGAAGCACCAAACATTCACCTATCAAAGCAGCCAGCCTGGTCCCCAAAGCCAGCTCCAGGGCAGCCAGGGTTGTTAAACAAACAAGTAAACGAACAAAACTACATCCTAGATAATACCAAGCTTTAATTTAAAGCAACCACTACTTTCATAAGAACAACTCAATTGGAATCAATTACCTTGATTAATGACATCAGAAATTACTTAAATGTCATAAAATGTAATTTTAATGTATCAACTGGTGTTTGGGGCATAATGCTTCATTTCTATAATTCTAGTAGTTTCTGTTATTGTTATTATTTCGAGACAAGCCTTATGTAGCCCACACTAGAATGGATCTTGTTATGTAGCAGAGGGCTAACTTTAAATTCTTTTGTTCTTTTTATTTATTTGTTTGAGACAGGGTCTATGTAGCCCTTGTCTGTCCTGGAACTTGCCATATTGACTTTGACCCTCCTGCTTCTACTTCTTGAGTTTGAGAACTGCAAGCGTACACCATCACACAAAGCTAATCTCAACATTAGGGAGAAAGAAGAAGTTAAGGCCAGCCTGTACTACTAAGTAGGCTCCATGACAGCTGGGACTACAGAATGAGATCCCAATTCATAACAACACACACACACACCAGGAAAGAACAACACACACACACACAAAAAGATCTAACAAAATCGAAAAAGAGAAATACAAGGCTGACACAAGAATAGCATGTAGGAGGTATAAGGGCGGATATTTTCACATAGTAAAACTCAAAAAAATTGTTGAGAGCTTATTTCTCCCAAGTAATTCTACAAAGTTAACAAGATCAAACTCCATGCTGTTTTCTGAGTGACAAAAGTGCGTAAGGCCAGGAATGGCAACACACACCTGTAGCTCTGGTACCCCAAAGACACAGATAATTGCCAAAATTGAGGCTAATCTAGGCTACAGAGGGACTTCTAGGCCACATAGGACTACATAGAAAGATCCTGTCACTCACACAAAATTAAAAAAAGAAATAAAGAGAAAGACAGAGAGGCAGACAGAGATGGATGTTGGGGAGGAAGAGGATGAGATCTAAAGTAGGGGAAAGGGAAAGAGATTGGGTAGCATACCTAAATGGAGAAAGACAGTGAACTCCTGGGCATAGCAGCTAATAATGATAATAAGTCCAAATGTGCTTGCTCAAACCTGTGATCTCAGCACTTGAGAGGTGAAAATTAGGATACCAAGGCAATTCTAAGGTATATACTAAGTGCAAGACCAGCCTAGGCTACATGAAATCCTATCTTAAAAACCAAAACCCAGCTGGGCGGTGGTGGCGCAAGCCTTTAATCCCAGCACCCGGGAGGCAGAGGCAGGCGGATCTCTGTGAGTTTGAGACCAGCCTGGTCTGCAAGAGATAGTTCCAGGACAGGCTCCAAAACCACAGAGAAACCCTGTCTCGAAAAACCAAAAAAAAAAAAAAAAAAAAAAAAAAAAAAACAAACCAAAACCCACACCAAAAAAAAAACCAAAATAAATACAAAAACAGAAAAAGTAACTATCACATCATTGCCAATTTATTTTCATAGATAAGATGCCTTCTCAAACATAATTCTCTCCCATTCTAAACATACTAGATTATTTTCATGTCAATTCCCATGCTATCATTTTCATTTATATATTAAAAAGTACATATGACCAAAGAAATAAAAATATAGACAGAAGTAATCAGAATGTCTACTATTATAAATTTGACATAGAAAAATCAATATGAACCACAATGTACTCTCTCTCTTAAAATTGGATTTTTTGTTTGTTTGTTTGTTTTCAAGACAGGGTTTCTCTGTGTAGCCCTAGATGTTCTGGAACTCACGTTGTAGACCAGGTTGGTCTTGAACTCAAAGATGAACCTGTCTCCCAAGTGCTGGAATTAGATGTGTGAACCACCACACCCTACTAAAATTGGATTTTTAAAAAAGACTGATTTATTTCTATGTACACAACATTCTGTCTCCATGTATGCCCACATGCCAGAGGAGGGCGCCAGATCTCATTACACATGAGCCACCATGTGGTTGCTGGGAATTGAACTCAGGACCTCTGGAGGAGCAGCCAGTGCTCTTAACCTCTGAGCCATCTCTCAGACCTAAAATTGGATTTTTTAAATCCATTTTCTTAAAAAAAAAAAAATGGGAGACAATGGCCTATCCTATTGCAATAGGTGCACATGACAGCTGAATTGTCTCTAAAGAGTACTTCCCATTAAAAGGAACCAGGGCTGATTGGAGGAACAGCAGAAGCATGAAATAGAGAGAATGAACACAATATACAATATTGGATCAGAAAATAAGGATGCTTTAAAAATAATACCTAATCTGGTCAAAGTGCAGCCCACAGAAAGTCCCACTAGCTAAGGCTCGAATTTACTGAACATTCAAAGCTGCAGGTTTGGCTTGATGGCACACTCAGACAATCCTTGATTGAAAGGCTCAGGCAGAAAGTTTGGAAACAGCCTGGGATGCATGGTGAGTAACACCCTTGTCTCAAACAAAAATAAACGTTGCAATGTCAGTTCCAAGAGTGTGTAATTGTATTGAGGAGGGAAGGAAAGGGAGAGACTAAGCGAGCACAAAGGAAAACAGGCGTTCCTGTCTCCTACAGGAGAGTACTAGTGAGCCCACAGTTCTGAAGACGGATTAAAGGAAAGGAGTCTAATATTAACTCTGACTTCCTTATGTAAAAGGTGTACTTCAGGGTAACCCAATATTGCTTGAAATACTTTTATTTTATCTCAGTGGAGAAGAAATGATGCAATTAGAATAGTGTATTTGTAAATCTCGCTATGATCACAAGCAATGTGTACTAACGAACTGAAAAAAAGGAAAATAAGATACACTGCGAAAAATCACTTAAAACTTCAAAACAGGTGGACTAGGCTGCAGGGAGGTCAGACATTGGCCCTCCGAACACAGCTGGGAGTATGTGTATGACACCTCTCAAATACCCTTGCCAAGGAAGTGGAAATTAGAATCTAACCATCAGTTTATAAGAAATGGGTGGGGAGTGGAGCGGCATGTTAAATATCAACAAAGAGAAACAATCAGCAAAATCCAGAATAAGAGAATTTTTACTTAAAACAACAAAGAAGGAAATCTTCAAGTAAATAAGATAGACGAACCTGCAGGTCAAAAGAGGGCTTAAGAAATAAACAATGTATGGACACTATTTATAACCAGATTCAAGTAAGCCAAATGAAAAATAAATAATAGGAGAATTAAGAAAATCTGAAATCAGCCAAGCATGATGGCATATGCCTTTAAGCCCAGCACTTGAGAGGCAGATGCAGATGGATCTCTGTTAATTCCAGCAAAACCAGGGTTACATAGGAAGACCCCGCCCCAAAAAAGAAAGAAAGAAAGAAAGAAAGAAAGAAAGAAAGAAAGAAAGAAAGAAGAGGCCGGGCGGTGGTGGCGCACGCCTTTAATCCCAGCACTCGGGAGGCAGAGGCAGGCGGATCTCTGTGAGTTCGAGGCCAGCCTGGTCTACAAGAGCTAGTTCCAGGACAGGAACCAAAAGCTACGGAGAAACCCTGTCTCGAAAAATCAAAAGTCAGTGTTTCGGTTTCTCAGGAAATTCGGGATCAACTTACCCCTGGACCCAGCAATACCACTCCTGGGAATATACCCAAGAGATGCTCTATCATATGACAAAAGCATTTGTTCAACTATGTTCATAGCAGTATTATTTGTAATAGCCAGAACCTGGAAACAACCTAGATGCCCTTCATTGGAAGAATGGATGAAGAAAGTATGGAATATATACACGCTAGAGTACTACGCTGCGGTAAAAAACAATGACTTCTCGAATTTTGCATGCAAATGGATGGAAATAGAAAACACTATCCTGAGTGAGGTGTCCCAGACCCAAAAAGATGAACATGGGATGTACTCGCTCATAATTGGTTTCTAGCTATAAATAAGGGCCACGGAGTCTACAATAGGTGAACCTAAAGAAGCTAAGTAAGAAGGTGAACCCAAGGAAAAACATATAGTTATCCTCTTGGCTAAGGGAAGTAGACCAAATTGCTGGGGAGAAAATTGGGATCTTGGGGGTGGGGTGGGATGGGGGTAAGGGGAGATGGGGAGAGAAAAGGTAGAAGGGAAGGAGGGGGGACTTGGGGAAACAGGAGAATTGGGATAAAGGAAATGTGGATAGGGGAGCATGGAACCACAATTCTTAGTTAAGGGAGCCACTTTAGGGTGGGCAAGAGACTTGACCCTAGAGGGGCTCCCAAGTGCCCAACATGAGGTTCCCAGTTAGTTCCTTGGGCAGCTGAGGATTGGGAACCTGAAATGACCCTATCCTAGAGCAGTACTGACGAATATCTTGCATATCATCATAGAACCTTCATCTGGTGATGGATAGAGATAGAGACAGAGACCCACACAGGAGCACTGGACTGAGCTCCCAAGGTCCCAAGGAGGAGCAGAAGGAGGGAGAACATGAGCAAAGAAGTCGGGACCACGAGGGGTGCACCCACCCACTGAGACAGTGGAGCTGATCTACTGGGAGCTCACCAAGGCCAGCTGGACTGTGACCGAAAAAGCATGGGATAAAACCGGACTCTCTGAACATGGCGAACAATGAGGGCTGATGAGACGCCAAGGACAATGGCACGGGGTTTTGATCCTACTTAATGTGCTGGCTTTGTGGGAGTTTAGCCAGTTTGGATGTTCACCTTCCTAGATATGGATGGAGGGGGGAGGACCTAGGACTTACCACAGGGCAGGGAACCCGGACTGCTCTGTGGACTGGAGAGGGAGGGGCAGAGGAATGGGGGGAGGGGAAGAAGGGTGGGAGGAGGGGGAGGGAAATGGGAGGCTGGGAGGAGGTGGAAACTTGTTTTTTGTTTATGTTTTTTTAAAAAAAATTAAAAAAAAACTGAGAAAAAAATGTAAAAAAAAAGAAAGAAAGAAGAAAAGAAAGAAAAAAACGAAAAGAAAATCTGAAAATGAATGTTTGATGTCACTTTTTTTCCTCAGGCAAAACTATATACTTCATGTTGTGGTCGATCTGAGAGAAAACAGGGAGCACATTAATGAACTGAAAAATATAAAAGTAATCACTTCAATAAATTATGTAACTTGAGATGGTGGATCATGTAAATCTGAAAGACTTTAGGGCAAAGGCACTTGCTGCCTAGTCTGACACCTAAGTTCAAACCTGGGGACTCACACAGTAGGACAGACCCACACACATATACGCACACACCATGGCACACACCTCTAACCCATAATTTATTAATTTTAAAGACTAAGTCTACCATGGTAGCACACTGTTATAATCTTTTTTTGTTTTTTTGTTTTTGTTTTTCGAGACAGGGTTTCTCTGTAGCTTTGGAGCCTGTCCTGGAACTAGCTCTTGTAGACCAGGCTGGCCTCGAACTCACAGAGATTTGCCTGCCTCTGCCTCCTGAGTGCTGGGATTAAAGGTATGTGCCACTGCCCAGCCACAGCTATAATTCTAAAAACCGGGGGGGGGGGGGTAAGATAGGGGGATCCTGAGGTTAAGGCCAGGCTTAGCTACATCATGATCATCTTGTGGTACTCAGTGAGACCACACTTTAAAAAGACAAATGACAACAGCTACAGTTTACAGAAAGGGTGACATCTTTAGGTCAAAGTCAAATATTGAAGGATACTTGAGAAAAAAAAAGCCTTCTGAAAAGAAGAAAACATTTAGGTCAATAACATACAAGGAAATAAAGAAACCAAATGTCCAAAATAAAGTCTGCTAAAGATGAAACTGTTGAGAAGTGAAAATTAGGCAGTGAACCATGATTTTCAGCTTCAAGGTGACTGTACTGTGGTGTTCATCCAGGAAGTAGATGGTGTCCTGACTCTCCCTTCTGTAACAGTTACTCCTGTATTTTATCAAATGCTACCTGATCAGCCCAACTCTACTCCCATCTAGAAGAGAAGGAACAGTATGCTGACAGAAAGGGAAGAGGACAAGCATTCATCTTTTACTCCAACTAATGATTACAATCTAAACGTAGTGGCTGGTACTTGAGAGCACGAGCAGAGATTTGAAATGCTTGAGGTAGCAAACATGTAAAAAGAAAGGCAAGGATCACATTATGTTATACAATCTATTGTAAGGTTAAACGCTATGGGAAAAAATGATAACCAACAAAGGTACAGAAAAACTAAAATAGATGAACATTTCATTTTTTGGAAAATCTATACCAAGTCTAAATAAATCTCCATGTACACAGTGTATAGCCATTGAACATAATAACAAGAATGCTGTCATTTTTATGCAGATTCACTGTAATTGGGTATTTTGATCAAAACTAAAAGATTTTTGTTTTTAAGACAAGGTTTTTCTGTGTAACAGTCTTTTCTGAAACTCCCTCTGTAGACCAGGCTGGCCTCAAACTCAGAGATCTGTCTGCCTCTGCCTCCTGAGTGCTGGGTTAAAGGTGTGCACCACCACTGCCTGGCTAAAACTAAAAGATTTTAAGACACACTTTTCAAAGTAACATACCTGCAATTGCATGACCACATAGTTGAAACGATCATTTCTCCCACAGCCAATAAATCTACAAACATGGTCTTTCCCTGGATGAAAAGAGAAAGAAAACAGTGGGAAAAGATGTACTATGGTTTCTCTTTTAAAAAGTTAACAAACTGGATTTCTGTATAGTACTTTATGACAATATAAACTATACAAAATGCATCTTGAGACCATAAGGAACAGAACATTTATATTTTTTATTTTTATCCACCCATTGCTAGGTCCTGCTCTACTCCTGCGTACTCAAATAAATGCTAAATGAGTACAGAAATACACAAGAGAGTAACTAAAGGTGACTTAGAAGAAAATATTTAAAAAGTGACTTAAGATTAACCTGAGAAGATCCAGTAAGAACTATGTTATACATACAAACACGGAACTGTACACATATTCTGACATATACTATTTATATTACTGCAGCAAGTTACATGATTGTTCTTGGTCTCACTGATTTGGATCAGCCTTGTGCTTTTCAACACAATTTTAACACATGAAATTCAAGACTAGCTGGGATATACAGAAGGAATGAGAAAAACAGAAATCTGAGACTATGTCCTGATTCCTAAAACTATTACTACTGTCCCCCTGCCCCCCCCCCGCCAAAAAAAAAACAACCAAGCTCAGGAAATTACAGAAAAGACATTTGGCTTAACACAGAAAATAAGAGGGGAGGGCAGACAAGAGATGGTGCTGGAGAGGCAGGCAGGGACGAGATCAAGAATTGTGTGCTCCACGGTGAAGAATCTGAACCATATGTTTAGGTCAGTGGTTTCCACCTGTGGCTATCACCACAACCACCTGAAAACTTACAAGATTACTAAAATGCCACAATCTTTAAGAGAAAGATACAACTTTGAAAAATTCTATAAATGAGCTGGAGATTGAGATGTCAGAGGCAAGAAAGTTTAAGGCCACCCTTCACTATATGAATTCAAGGCCAATCTGGGCTAAATGGTGAGACTATCTCAGAAGACAAAAATTAAAAAGCCCCGTGAAAGAAAGAAGAAACTTTAAAATCTACAACCTAAAATATAAATCAGCATGACCAAAATTAAGAGTTCTTCAAAAAAGAAAATACAGAACGCCCTGGCAGGAAGAAAATGACAAATTCCATGGAGAAGCTGACCCGTGAGCTCGAAGCCCTCAGTGAGAAGAGTGCTTGCTGTGCAGGCAGGAGGAGGCAGAGACAGGACGACTGCTCACACTTCCTGGTGGGATTCTGCTGGATTCTGCACAGTGAGCATGGTAGGCATGCACACACACATGCGTGCACTTACACACACAGACACAAAGCAAAGGCTGCCGTGGAAACAATTAGGCACTCATTAGGGATTGGAAAGGACAGAAACTTTTACAGAGGGTAAATGAAGAATGGAGACAATGAAGGTAGACAATCTTTGAAGCTAGCTCGTAAAAATAAAACAGCAGGGACACATAGGATGCTAGAAATTGGACTGAAGAAAAAGATTGAAACAAGTTTCCAAAGTAATTTGTCCACGTAAAATAAAAATGCAGTCAGGCCCCACTTTGGCTAAAAATTTAACGTCTTTGTTTGGTTTGGGGAAACAAGGTTTTGTTGGGCCAGGATGGCCTTAAAATCTTCATTCTCCTGCCTCAGATTCTTGAGTGTTGGGATTACAGGCCCGTAATTTTTTTGTTTGCTTGTTTTCAATTTGAGTTATCAGTGAGGGTTACCACATTGACAATCAAATAACAACCACTTCCTCACCTCAGTCACAGAAAAAGTACAAGGCTTTAGTTAATCAGTTTGTTGTCAATACCTCAAAGACCCCACTTCCACAGCTGGAAATACACCAAAGTGAGCATGGAACTTGCTAGTATGCATGAAGCTCGTGATTATATCCCTAACACCGTAAAAGAACAAAATTAACAAGAAAAAGACTCGTTGCCTATCACATTTTAAAGACAAGCTATCAATCCTGCCTCAGTCTCCAAACTGTGGGACTGCAGGTATGGACTACTGTGCCCAGCTTCTTGTAACATTTACATCACATCAAAGACATTTCAATCATATATAAACAAAAGATATTACTAGAATGCGCCTCTAAAATATCTGTATTATACTAGAACACTTTGTCCTTGCTATCAATATCACCTGGCCAGGCTGACCTCGAACTCATAGAGATCCATCTGCCTCTGCCTTCTGAGTGCTGGGATTCAACAGCATGCACCACCTCTGCCCAGGTTCACCCAATATTTTTTGTTTGTGTGTTTGTTTAGCAGTACTGGGGACTGAATCAACTAATACATGTTAGTCAAGTACTTTAGCACTAAGATAAATCCTCTCCAGCCTTTTATTTCACTTTCCAGGGCTGGAGAGATGGCTCAGAGGTTAAGAGCACTTTCCAACTTGAGGTAGTCTCAATGAGTTGCCTAAACTAGCCCTGAACTTCTGCCGCCAGAATGCCAGAGTTATAGGCTTGCATCACCACTCAGCCTGAATTACCTGGCTTTAAAAAAGAAAAGCAAACACAGGTTTGAATAAAATGTTGATTCTTTACTGAGCAATCAAAACATGGCCAGTGGAAAATTTTCCAGGATTTGTCAATACATTTTTATCACTGTAGGTGATAAGTGAATGAGCTCATTTCTCATACTCTAGAGCAGTGTACTGTCTCTCTTTTATACTTACACAATTAATCAAACTATTTAATTAAGCTAACACAATAAAAATGTATGGGTTTGGAGCAACTTTGACTTAATGACAACAGTAATTCTTCACCACCACTAGAGCAACTGCTCCGATGGCGTCTGTGTACCCAGTAAATGCTGGGACTAGCTGAGGACTACAGGGAACACACACTGTCCTGGTACCTTATGCAATGCCTAATAAACAATGAGACAGTATTTGCCAGTGAACAAATTAAGAGAAATAATAGTTAGTAAAATAAACAGAATATGCAAGCATTATTCTGTTTTATGCATTTTCATGCATCGATTCTCAAAATAATTAAGTATCAGCATTTCCTTTGTTTTTCAGATACAGAAGTAGAGAATTGGTGAGGTTACTTAGTTCAAAATTATACAGCTAGACAATGATGGCGCAATTTGATTCCAAAACTTTTATTCTCTTTAAAAAATATATATTTATTTATTTACTTATTTATTAGAGGGGTGTGTATGAGTATGCTAGAAACTCCTGTGGAAGTCAGAAGACAACTATGGTAGTCAGTTCTCTCTCAATCTTCCAGGCCTTTCTTTTTTTGTTTAAACAGAAAAAGGGGAAGTGATGGAGGTGGGTCTTGGATCTTATCTGTTGCTTTCATTGGTTCAAGGCCAGCCTGGTCTACAGAATGAGTTCCAGTCAGAGCTGTTACACAGAGAAACCCTGTGTGTGTGTGGGGGGGGGGAGGGTGGATAAGAAGAAAGAAAAAGAAAAAAAAACTTACTCAAGAAGCTCACATGTAAGTCAAATTAGTAGATTTTAAATTTATGATAGCCAGGCGGTGGTGGCACACACCTTTAATCGCAGCACTCAGGAGGCAGAGGCAGGCAGATCTCTTTGAGTTTGAGACCAGCCTGGTCTACAAGAGCTAGTTCCAGAACAGGCTCTAAAACTACAGGGAAACACTGTCTCGAAAACCAAAAATTAATTAATTAATTAATGAAAACATTTTAAGATAAGATTACACATGTAAAGAGTTCAATCAGCAGTCAATCAGCAGGGGCTGGGGAGACGGTGCTCTTCCAGAGGTCATGAGTTCCCAGCAACCACATGGTGACTGATATCTACAATGGAATCTGATGCCCCCTTCTGGTATAAAAGTTGTACAGGCAAGTCTGGAGAGATGGCTCAGTGGTTAAGAGCACTGACTGCTCCTCCAGAGAACCTGGTTTCAATTCCCAGCACTCACGTGGCAGCTCACAGCTGTCTGTAACTCCAGTTCCAGAGAATCTGACATCGTTATACCAATGCACATGAAATAAAATTAAAGTTTTTTTAAAAAAAAGGTTGTACATACAGAAAGAGCACTCAAGTACACAAAATAAATCTTTTTAAAAAAGTTTCAATTAGCCATAAAAAAGAAAGAAATGTGTCAGTTGCTGAAGAATGGAGCTTGCTTTACCTTTTTATTTAGTTCAGAACCTAAGCCCATGGAACGGTGTCACTCTTGCTAACACTGAATCTTCTTACCTCCGTTCTCCCTTACAGAAACAGACCCAGACATCTGTTTCTTACTTGATTCTAGTCCTGTCGAGTTGACAATCAGTATTAGCCACACACACATTAACCATGCTTCCACATGCACCCCACCACCACCATAAACACAGAAAAATAACGTATGGATAAAATAGAAGGTGGAAGGTGATTATTTCAGACGTCGAAAGGACTAACTAGAGGGGAGAGGGAGGACAGGAGTTTATGTTCCCAAAGTACCTTTTATACTTGAATGAAAATGCCATTACTTAATATCAATTTCTTAAAAGAATACACAACTGACAGGTAGATTATGGCAGAAGGCATGAAAATACATGAAAAGTGGCCTGAAAGTATCGACCGCTGTGATAGTTTATCTTCATTGTTAATTTTACCAAATTTAGAATTGCCCTCTATGAGGGCATTTCCAGAAGAGTGACAGACACAAAAAGACTGCTTTCTGTCTGGTGACACTATTCCATGCTGTGGTGTGTTGAGAGGCAGGTGGGCTGCTGTGAAACTCTGATCCACCACAGCCTCATGACACAATGGACGCCTTTAAGATCATGAGTCCAAGTAAATTTTTCCACCCTATGTTGATTGTTAGGTATAAGGTCAAAGAGAAAGAAAAGTAATTAAAATACATGCCAGTGTACGATGATATAAACTACGGGAGGTCCTCCATTCCCATGGGTGGTAGCTCCAGACTCTCCCACAGACACCAAGGTTTGAGGACAAGCAAGTCTTATATAAAATAGAATTGTATCTGCATATAACTATAATTTACATTTATCTTCATTGATTTTTATATTACTTAATTCAATGTAAAGTTAGATATATGGTTGTGATGTTGTTTGGGGATTAAAACAATAAATATATACATATATATGTGTGTGTATATATATATATATACACGCTTAGTTCTGATCTTTTTCTTATAATCTTTTTCTTTTCCTCCCCCCCTCTTTTTTAAAGACAAGGTCTCATCACGCGATTCCAGAAGAGGTCCATCTGACTCTGCCTGAGTACTGGGATTAAAGATGTGCACACTTCGTTCTTTTTTATTCTTTTTTATAAAAGGTAGCCCAGGCTAGCCTTGAGCTAAAGAGCTGGAAGATGAGCTGGTTTACATAGTGCTGAGATCAAACTCAGCTCAGACTCTTGGTGAGCATTCTACCAACTAACTCAGTTATAGCTACAACTTCCAAGAATCTTTTCTGTTTGTTTGTTTTTGAGGTAGGGTCTTTCTTTGTAGTCCTGGCTATCCTGGAATTCACTGTGTAGAACAGACAGATCTCAAACTCACAGAGAACTGCCTGCCAGGCCTCCTGAATGCTAGGATTAAAGGTATGGGCCATTAGCCCTGCAACTTTCAAGAATGTTTAATCTCCAGTTGGTTGAATCCATACATGTAGAACTAATGGATAAGAAGGACAGATGATAATTTATTTTTGCCCTTATCTCAGTCACTTAATTCCTAAAACCTTTAGGATTTTCTAAGTGACTGAGGCTATCTTTTGTTTAATAAAGGCCCCTAAAGACTTCAGAATGGCCCCAGTCATTGTAAAAATGAATTTACCAAAATATTTAGAATACAACTTTCAGCCCCATTGCTAACTTCCAGAGAAGTAGGCTAAGGGACAGGGATTAAGCTCTATAAACTCTTGAAGAACACTTGAGGCCTTCTAGGATGCTGAACAAGTAGAGGTGTTGACCCTGTGTAAACTCAAAGAAGTCATGAGAGCTGTGCCCTCCATTACCTAGCCCTAGTCACCTCTTAACTTACTTTTGCGTTTTTAACAATGCCCTTCTAATAAACCTGTAATGTTAAGTGCTCCTCCAAGTTCTACAAGTCAGCCTAGCAAATTAGTTGAACTCAAAGAAGGGGTAATGAAAGCTCTAGTTTGTAGTCAGTCCATACAAAATATGACCTATTACTTGCAAAACTGTGTGCGCAGTAGAGCAACCTTGCAGAGCTTAGTCCTCAACTGTGGGAACTGACGCTATCTAACAAAACTGAGGGATCGTACGTACAGTTTGGATCTATTAGAGAATTATTTGGTATATAGGGAAAATCTCCACAAACATGCGGACTGAGTGCCTTACGCTAAAGGTTAGAGTATAGCCAGGTAATGATGGAACATGCCTTTAATACCAGCACTCGGGAGGCAGGGGCAGGTGGATCACTGTGAGTTCGAGGCCAGCCTGGCCTACAGAACGAGTACCAGGACAGACTTCAAAGTTACAGAGAAATCCTATCTTGAAAAAAAAATGTACACTCCATTTTTCCTCTTACAGCCTCATTATGCAATTCAGATCTGACTCACTGACAGATAATGGATACAGTAAAGAGTCATGCAGTATTGTCAAGCATAAAGCTACATGACCCAGACTGTGTTTTGGAAAGGCAATGGATGATGCCAATGGATGATGGGAGCCGAGGAAGTCAATTAACCAGTGATCTAAGGGTAAAGAGGTCTAAGTGAGTCACTGCAGTAAGATATCTTTTAAAAGTTTTCAAATTCAGACTGGAGAAACAGACTATAGTTAAGAGCTCAGTGATAAAGCACCTTGCCTGGCAAGTGCAAGATCTTAGGCTGGATCTACAAACAAACAAACCCTTGGGATAATCTTTTTGGACACTCTTTGAAAATGTGTCTTTAACTACACCTGCCTTTTGATTTGTTTAATGAAGAACTGAACTGATGTGGGATGTTCTTCTGTATATATGCTGCTTTTATTGGTTGATGAATAAAGCTGTTTTGGCCAATGGCTGAGCAGAGTAAAGCCAGCTGGAAAATAAATCCAAACAGATATAGAGAGAATAGGAAGAGTCAAAGAGATGCCATGTAGCTGCTGAAGGAGATAGACACCAGAACCTTCCTGGTAGGCCACAGCTTCATGGTGATACATAGATTAATAGAAATGGGTTAATTTAAGATGTAAGAACTAGTTAAAAATATGCCTAAGCCATTGGCCAAACAGTGATGTAATTGATATAGTTTGTGTGTGATTATTTGGGACTGGGCAGCCAGGAAACAAAAGAGCAGTCTCCACTTACACTGAACGGCCAATAGCTAGGCAGGAAAGGATAAGCAGGACTTCCAGGCAGAGATAGGAACTCTGGGAAGAATTGGAGGAATGGGAGATTTGCCAGATAGCCTTGGAGGGAGTCAGACTTACAATAATGAGAAGTAATGAGTCACATGGTTGAATGCAGATTAATATAAATGGGTCCAAATTTAAGTTTTATGAGCTAGTTGGGATACCCCTCTGTATCTTTATTCACCCTATGGTGAATAAAGAAAGTGCCTTGGCCTGTTGATAGGGCAGAATTTAGGTAGACACAGAAAACTAAACTGAATGCTGGGAGAAAGGAGGCAGAGTCAGAGAGCAGCCATGTAGCCACACTGGAGAGATGCCAGAACTTTAGCTGGTAAGCCACAGCCATATGGCGATACATAGATTAATGGAGATGGGTTAAATTAAGATATAAGTGTTAGCCAATAAGAAGCTAGAGCTAATGGGCCGAGCAGTGATTTAATTAATACAGTTTCTGTGTGGTTATTTTGGTTCTGGGCATCTGGGACAAACAAGCAGCCAATTACAACAGTTGGGAACAAGCCTAAGCTAAGACCAGACTTTTATAATTAATAAAATGTCTCTGTGTCATTATTGATAAACTGGCAATACCAAGAAAGACCCATAACAACAAATGAGCAAAACAGACAGGACTAGGGTAGGGCAGGGAGTAAACTAAGTCTGTCTGTACAAAGAAGGTGGATGGTTTAAAAAAACTAAGTTACCTAGACATGATGGCACATACCTTTAATCCTAGCACTCAGGAGGCAAAGGTAGGCAGATCTGAGAGTTTGAAGCCAGCCTGGTCTACAAAGAAAGTTCCAGGACAACCAGAGCTGTTGCACAGAGAAACTCTGTCTCGATAAACCAAAACCAAAACCAAAAAAAAAAAAAAAAAAAGAAAGAAAGAAAGAAAAAAGAAAAGAAAGTACTAGATTAATGTTAGAATATCAACATGACAGAAAGAAAAAAGGTATCCCAACTAAGACACAAATGTGAAGCTGTCAGGCTTTTATACCTTATAATTCCCACACTAAGATTTAAGCAAAGGACCAGCTGGTGGTGGCGCCTTCAATCCCAGCACTCAGGAGACAGAGGCAGGCGGATTGCTGTGAGTTCGAGGCCAGCCTGGTCTACTGAGCGAGTTCTAGGACCGACTCTAAAGCTAGAGAAACCCTGTCTCAAAAACAAACAAAGAAACAATCCTCCCCCAAAAAAAGATCTAGGCAAAGGGCCAACAAGATGGCTTAGTGGGAAAGGCACTGGCTGCATTAGACTGGAGATGGAAGTTTGATCTTGCAGACTCACATAAAAGTGAAATGAGAAAACCAACTCCACAGTGCCCATCACACATGTGAACGCACACACATGCATACTAAAGAGATTCTGTCTCCACAGCACCCATCACATGTCATGTGAACGCACGCACACACACATACACACACATACACACTAATTTGATATTGTTGGTTAATTTTATGTCAACTTGACAGAAGCTGGAGAAGAGGGAATCACAACTGAGAAAATATCTCAAACCCTGCCTTGTAGGCAAAACTGCAGGGCACTCACTGCTCTGATGACTGATGTGGGAAGGCCTAGGTCACAATGGGTGGTGCCATCCCTGGGCAGGTGGCCCTGAGTGCTACAACAGGCAGGCTAAGTAGACTGTGGGGAGCAAGCCACTAAGAAGCTCCCCTCCATGGCCTCTGTGTGAGCTCCTCTTGCCCTGACTTCCCTAAATGATGGGGTATGATCTGAAAGTTATAAAATGAAACAAACCCTTTCCTCCACAAAGTACTTTTGTTTAGGGTATTTACACAGCAACAGAAGCCCAAGACAAAAATTTTATATACATACATAGGTATATATATGTATGAATAACATATATATAATTTAAAAACAAAACTAACAATGATAAATTATAGATTAACAAAAATAATGAAAAAAATTGTGATACAATCTCTATTAAAATCCTTCCTGCCTTCTTTGCAGAAATGAGCAAGCTGATTTCTAAAGTCACATAAAATCACAAGGGATACAAATGGTCAAAATAATATTGAAAAATAAAAAGTTGAAGTACTCACACTTCTTCACTTCAGATTTTACTAAACAACATAATTAACTTGAATCAAGACAGTATAGTACCAGCATAAGGATAAATGTAGAGATGAATGAAATAAAATCCAAACTTGGAAAACTGCCAACCCTCCCCCCACTACAAACATTTCAGGCTACGGCCATTGCTCTTGACTATTCTTACTCGACAGTAAGACCCTACTGCTGAAGACACCACATACCTGAATATGAACGTGGACAAATCAAGCTGGTACCTACTTTCTTTCTACTGGCTAGCTTTCATAGTGCTGGAAGATTCTATGCACACTACTAGGGGAGAAAAGTCATCATCAGTCTTGCCCAGCTGTGAACCCTGAGAGCTACCATACTGTCTGGCCCCCCAAAGTATGCCCCATGGCTGCAATAGTAGCAGGAATGCTGGAGGAGTGAGTAACCAGCCACTTTTTGACTGGACTTAAAATCTGTTACATAAGAGAGACCCTATGCCCGGTACCATCAACAGTCTAAAAATCTGTCACTGGCTAGGTTATAGGCCCTAGGTGAGAACCTATTACTATTATATAGCTAAATGGACACTATATTAAATTAATTTCTAATGCCTTATCATTATACCCAGATTAGTACAACTCTTAAGCCTCATGAGAAAAGCTTTTTTTTTTGGCAGATGAATATTAATACAGAGACCAACAGGCGGTTGTGGCGCATGCCTTTAACCCCAGCACTCGGGAGGCAGAGGCAGGCAGATCTCTGTGAGTTTGAGGCCAGCCTGGTCTATAAGAGCTAGTTCCAGGACAGGCTCCAAAGCTACAGAGAAACCCTGTCTCAAAAAACCAAAAACAAAAAAACAAAAAAAACAAAAACAAAACCAAAAACAGAGACCAAAAACTGGTCAACATGCAGAGAATAAAATACTATAGAGTACTCAGTTCTAAATGGGATAACTGTAACACACACACACACACACACACACACACACACACACGACTCAGGGATTATCTCGGGAAGAGGATTATAAGAGCCAGAGGGAGTGGATCTATAGAAAATTAGTATTTGCTACACATGATAGCCAGTTGCACACATGAATTTACAATGGCTAGGACTGCATGTATAAGATTTGTACAACATCAAGCCAGCCAAATTCTCAGCATGGATGGGGGAGGAGCTTAAGAAGTCCCATCCCTATCTGAAGAGCTATTGGCAGCTGATGGCTACTAGGAATGGGAGAGTCACTTTGTTTTAGGGATATGGGCTTACAGAGGCTAACTATGCTCCAACTGATGGACATATCCATATAGTATGTATATATGTGCAGCTCCAAATGGGTCCATGGGTATTACATTTTTGGGTTTTTTGTTTGTATTGAAAATAGATTTTTTTTTCAGACAATGCATTCTGATTAGTTTCCCCTTCCCAGCCTCTTCTAGATGCTCCCCACTTCACTATCCTTAATTTTTTGTTTGTTTTTGTTCTTTGAGACGGTGTTTCTCTGTGTAACAGAGGCCTAGCTGTCCCGGAACTATCTGTAACTCCACTCCCAGGGAATTCTCCGACCTTTTCTGGCTTCTGCAGGCACTCCTCACACATGGTACACAGACCTACACAAAGGCAAAATACAGAGAAAATAAAAATAAATCTGAAAAGAGAGAAAGAGAGTACATGAAGTTGTAGGGAAAAGTGCAGGGATGGGAGAGGAAGTAGAGTGGAGGGAATTGTGAGCTGATCGAATCTAAACACACCATGGTGTTTTTTCATGGCAACAAAAAATGAACTAAGACTGGATGTATGGATATTAAATAACAGTATTTATTTATACAGTGAAAATGTTATATTTTAGTCAACTCATCTTTGTCAAGGGTGTCAAAACATTTAGTGGTGAAAGCAGTGTTTTCTCCTAATTGGTGCCAGAAAAATTGGACTAGATAAACCCATGAAAAAGTATGAATCTGGACTCTGCTCACATAAAAATAAAAATGTACTGAAATGGATTAGTACAAAATATAAGTGCCAACATTATAAGTGCATAAAAGGCATGCAATTTTTTTTTGGTCTTCAGTTAGGCAATGGTTCTGATATCACTGCCAACAAATTTTTTAAAATGATAAATAGGACCTCATCAGAATTTTAAAAAAACATTTTGTTATATTTGTCTTATGACGTTGGCCTGGCTAACCCAGGACTTACTATGTAGAGTTTCATGCTGTCCAAACTAGCTCCAACTCACTATGTGACCAAGGTTGGTCTTTAATCCTCAATCCTCCTGCTTACATCTCTTCAGTGCTGAGATTACTAGCATGTACTTGGCTCTAATTTTTTTTGACAATGCCTTGTACTTGTCATATTACAAGTCTTTTTAAAAATTTTGTTTGTGACAGGCTGGAGAGATGGCTTAGAGGTTAAGAGCACTGACTGTTCTTCCAGAGGTCCTGAGTTCAATTCCCAGCAACCACATGGTGGCTCACAGCCATCTGTAATGAGATCTGGCGCCCTCTTCTGGCCTGCATGCATGGAAGGAATGTTGAAAAAAATTGTGTTTTTTGTATATGTGTGTGGGTATTGAAGGTCAAAGGACAATTTGCAAGAGTTGATTCTTTCCTTGTACCATGTGGTCCCAGGGACGGAATGCAATCATCAGGCTTGGCAGTAGGTGCCTTTACACATTGAGCCATCTCACTGGTCCAATAGTACAAATTTGTAGACTTTCTGTTTGTTAGGTCTCAAACCAGGGGCAAACTGCTAATGTACCTATTTAACATATTAAAGTGGACCTTGCTGCCAGGTTGTCCCTGCATCCCTCAGTCCCTACATTTTACAGGGTATGGCTGGCATACCCTACTCCCTACTCTAAACTTCTCCGGCACAGAGGCTGGGTTGCTCTTACCCCAGCTGCCTGCCCTTTCCTATATAACCCAGTCATTTTGATTAAATGCTCCTTTTTTATCTACCCTTAACCTCCAGGTCTCTTGGTCTGGCTGGCCCCCTTCCGTCCTCACTCTCCTCACATGGCCCAGCGCAGTCTGGTCATGTTCACTTTGGACTTCCCAGATGCCCCTGTCTCTAATTATGCTCCCACTTTTATACACAATGAACTTTCTCCTCCAACACACCTACGAGCACTCCTTTCCTTTTTCTTTTTTTCTTATTCACTGTTAAAATACCAAGCCTAAAGTCAACATTTTAGCTTTCCATCACACTAACACAATGGGGAATATTTGAGAGAAATGATCACCGATATGTCAAACAAAATAAGCACCTTTAATGCAGGCAGCTACAATACAGACTTTAGATAAGACAGCAGCATCCAATTATGATACAGATTTCAGTTGTGATAAGAAAAGCAATGCCCAAACTATATCATTGAAATAAGTAAGTAATAGTAATAAAATAAAAGTCTCTGGCTTTTTTTGTTGTTATTGTTTTAATTTTTAAAAATGTATTTATTTGGCGCTGGAGAGATGGCTCAGTGGTTAAGAGCACTGGCTGCTCTTCCAGAAGTCATGAGTTCAATTCCCAGCAACCACATGGTGGCTCACAACCATCTGTAATGAGTCTGGCGCCCTCTTCTGGCATGTGGTCATACATGGAGGCAGAATATTGTATACATAATAAACAAATCTTTAAGAAATAGTATATACTTATTTTTCATTTTATGAGTTTGGAGGCCAGAAGAGTGCTTGGATTCCCTGGGACCAGAGTCACAAATAGTTGTCTCTCCAGCCCCTCCCTGCATTTTTTATCTTTAAGACAGATTCACAAATACAGGTTGGCCTTGAGTTAATGATCCTCTTGTTTCCATCTCTCAAGTGATGAAGGAACTGACTCCTGGAAACTGTCCTCAGACCTCCACATACATGCTAGGGCACATGCACATGTGCCCTTCCCACATAGCCACAAAATAAGTAATAACTCTAATTGTTTTTCAAGAAAGGGTTTCTCTATGTAGCCTTGGCTGTTCTGGAACTCACTTTGTAGACCAGGCTGGTCTGGAACCACTTGCCTCTGTGCTGGAATTAAAGGTATGTGCCACCATGTAGTTCCCAATGTTTTTTTTTTTTTAAAGAAAGAGGGTGTTATCGCTGGCTTACTGGGTGAAAGTGCTTGCTCTGCAAGCAGGAAGGGCCTAACACTCATAGAGAAAACTCCAGGCACTAGGGAGCAGAGAGAGGAAGACATCCAGTACCGGCCTTGGTCCTTCACATGGGCTGACATAGGCATGAGCACTCAAAACACACATCTGCACACATATATTACCCCACACAAACACAATGAAGAAAAAATTCTGAAATCCAGTATTGGGAAAGCTCTGAGACTTAAGCAATAAATTCCAGGTCAACTAAACGTCAGCAGAATCTGTAATTCTGTAAAACTGTTCTGCTGGAATGCCACATAAATAGCAAAAACAGCACTATTTTTCCTGTCAATCTGGCATCTGCTCCTATCTGCTCCCAACAAAAGAAACCAAACGAAAGACCTGCCATCCTAGTAAAAGTCCTTCAAGTATCTCTGCCACAGGAGAGATAGGCATGGGTCCTATGGTCAAACACTTTTGTTAATTTAAGCTATTCTAATGGTATGCACCAGTATTCCACTGTGTTTCTTCTGTTTAGTCACATTAAACATCTTTTCCTACTCTATATCGTTAAACTTACCTACTAACATCTATTAAATTTCTTAAGATATTTTCTTACTGTTGCATTTTCAGAACACTATATATTCAATCAGTCCTTTACAAATACAAGATTTTCAAACACCTGTTCCCAGCCCATAACCTCTCTTTTCTTTCTCTTTTCATTTGAGACAGTGTCAGGGTCTCACTGTGCATGCATCTCAGGCTGGAATCCTCAAACGTATTACATAGCCCCAGCTTGCCTTGAAGGTTTGTTCCTCTTGCCTCAGCAACCAAAGTGCAGCGATTACAGGCATTTGCCAACATGCCACACTGCGGCTTCATCCTTAATGGTATCTTGCAAGCAAACCTTTTAACTTAACAAAGTATAATTCATCATATTTTTCTCCTTTTATGAGTCATAATTTTGGTGTCATCCAACAAACTTCTTGGCAAAATCAGATCATAAAGTGTTTCTTCTGTTTTCTACAAAATGTTGTATAGCTTTTTTTTTTTAAAAAAAATTGATGACTCATCTTATTCTTATATAATGTGTGGGGGGTTAGGTTGAAGTTGTTATTTTGTATTTGATTGACTACAGTGCTGGACTGATCTCGGGGCTTTGCAATTCCTAGACAAGCTCTCTAGCCCTAAGTCCTACCACAGCTCCTGTGTGGGGTCTACTTCTAAAACCCCTTTTATTCTCCACTCATGTGGAATGTCTATCCTTTGCCAATACAATCTTGATTATGCTTCATACTGTTTTAAAAGTTTCTTCCTTTTTATCTTACATATATTTTTTTTTGGTTTTTTGTTTGTTTGGTTGGTTTTGTTTTGTTTTAATTATGCATACAACATTCTGTCTCGATATATGCCCGCACGCCAGAGGAGGGCGCCAGATCTCAGTACAGATGGTTATGAGCCACCATATGGTTGCTGGGAATTGAACTCAGGACCTCTGGAAGTGCAGCCAGTGCTCTTAACCTCTGAGCCATCTCTCCAGCCCTGTTTGTTTTGTTTTTTTGAGACAGAGTTTTTCTGTAACAGTTCTGGCCATCCTAGAACTCGCTTCGTAGACCAAGCTGGTCTCAAACTCAAAAGTGATCTGACTTTCTCTGCTTCCTGAGTGCTGGGTTTAAAGGTATGTAGTACTGCCATGTCCAATTGGTTTTTTCCCCCATGGTTTTGTTACTCCAAACTCATTATATTCTTATCCTGAGTGTCTGGTGATACAAATACTAGACTTTTTGGTACTGTCATTTAGGTCAAAGAGGCTTATTTTTATTATTATTTTATTTTTTTGGTTTTTGAGATAGGGTTTCTCTATGAAGCCCCAGCTGTCCTAGAACTCCAGAGAGCAGGCTGGCCTTGAACTCAAGAGATCTGCCTTCCTCTGCCTCCCAGTGCTGGGATTAAAGTCGTGCGCCACTACCTCCCAGCTCAGGCTGTTCATTTTTTAAACCTCTTTTTCCTCTTGTTAATTTCTACAGATACATTTTCAAATTTGCAGACTCTCTCACTTGTCAAGTCCAATCTGTTACTGATTCCATCCACTGAGATTCTCATTTCCACAGTGCATTTCTCAATGTTACATATCTTACTTTACTCTTCGCTAGGTCTTCTGTCTCTTTGTAAACTTTCTACCAAGACCGTTGAGCAAGCAAGGCGAGCATTCTACTGAGATACAACCCAGCCCTACCAATAAATGGTTCCTGAATTTCTATTGTGAATGTGATATATTCAGTCCAACATGTAAAAGAGGGTGTTGATTTTATGATACTAACCAATTTTGAGTCTGCTTCACACTGAAAAGAAAATCAAATGGCTATATAAAAACACACAGTATGGGGCAGCACAATCAATCTGTCAGAAACTGCTTCCAAAGTTCTCAACATCCCAGCTCCCCTTCTTCTTTCACTTACTTATTCCTTCTCTAAAGAAACAAAAACTAAGTTCTCAAAATTCTGAAAGTCAGAGTTTGTCTGGAGCTGGATGAGAGTTGACATTGGATATTAAAAGGTCCTTTCAGCACAGATTCTTTGTTCCTTCTGGCCATGGTGAGGTAAAATGAAATAATAAGATTCCCAAACCCATTCCTGGGTTATAAAATATCAGATGAACATGCATGATGTCACAGAGCTGCTTTCTGCCGGGCTGCTGTGTGCTACTTGCTGCTCACAGCATGTGCCTGGAAGACCTCATTAAGAGAGGGTCTGGCCGGGCGATGGTGGCGCACACCTTTAATCCCAGCACTCAGGAGGCAGAGGCAGGCGGATCTCTGTGAGTTCGAGGCCAGCCTGGTCTACAAGAGCTAGTTCCAGGACAGGCTCCAAAGCCACAGAGAAACCCTGTCTCGAAAAACCAAAAAAAAAAAAAAAAAAAAAAAGAGAGAGAGGGTCTGGACAGGCAGAGCAATGCTAGCTCCAGATGATCTGTTGAAGACTGGTCCTGCATAAATAATTTTCTTTTCTACTTGTCTAATTTGGCCAAGATTGAAATTCTGCTTTTATTTTGAAAATCCAGATGCCAGGGGCCCAGGCCCCAAGAAACCTCACTGTTACTTGGGTAGAAGGTAGAAAAGAACTGACTCCACAAAAACTGTCCTCTGGACGCCACACTGACTCCTCATGAGTGTGCAGGCACACACAGCTATAATACAATAACATTTACTAGACTGAACAAATAAAGATCTCAGAGATCTGCTAATACTCTTTGACAGAATGAAGGGAATCAACAAGAGCACGTAAAAATAACGTTAAGAGTACGTTAACAATGTACGTCAAAAGAGCATATTATATTTTTATGAAAGAATAAAGGCTACAGTGAGGTATGAGGTCCCTTTGGAACTTTCCTAGGCAGTCTTCTGCACTTATTAGATCAAGGGATTAATCCAACTAGTACATATTGTGAATTATTTTAAAATTTTTATTTTATTTTATGTGTAAAGGCATTCTGCCTGTATGTATGTATATGTGTCACACCCATGCAGTGCCCACAGGGATCAAAAAAGGGTCTTGAGTTTCCTGGAACTGAGTTACAGATGATTGAGCCACCATGTAGAAGCTAGGTCCTCTGGAAGAGCAACCAGTACTCCTAATCCAGTCATTTCTCTAGCTCTGTTTTTTTCTATTCCTTTTAATTTTTAATAATTTATTTTTAGTTTATGTGCATTGGTGTGCATATATGCCTATGTGAGTGTGTTAGATCTTGGAGTTGCAGACCATGTGGGTGCCGGGAATAGAACTTGGGTCCTCGAGGAGAACAGCCAGCTCTTAACTACTAAGCCATCTCTCCAGCCCTGTTTTTTGTATTCTTAGGAATGGGAAACAGGAGTAGTCATACTCTGCAGTAGCAGTGGAACAATGATGCAGCTGTTCTCCTGCAACAGCAGTGTTCCTCCTCAACTATGTCAGTTTACACTCTGTAAAATCAAAACTGTGCAGCTGTTCTCCTGCAACAGCAGTGTTCCTCCTCAACTATGTCAGTTTACACTCTGTAAAATCAAAACTGTGCAGCTGTTCTCCTGCAACAGCAGTGTTCCTCCTCAACTATGTCAGTTTACACTCTGTAAAATCAAAACTGTGCAGCTGTTCTCCTGCAACAGCAGTGTTCCTCCTCAACTATGTCAGTTTACACTCTGTAAAAATCAAAACTGTCATATCCACAATATCAAAGTTAAAGAAGAAAATCTCCCAAATCAAAACACAGTCATGTTTGTCTTTAAGGAAAATGATGCAGCTTTCCCCTGGGCTTACATGGGTAAGATAATTTCCAGTTGTTGCACCAAAGTTTACAATTAGCTAGCAAACAAATGTATTTAGTCTGATGTTTCTTGATAGTGAGAGGATTGTTTCACAGGTGTGGAAGCATACTCCTATAATCCCAGCACTCAGAATACAGAGGCAGGAGAATCACTATAGGCCTGAAGACAGCTTGGTTTACATACAAGTTGTGGGCCTGTCAGGAAAGCAGCAAGACCTATCAAAAGAAAGAATGAGCACAGGAATAAAGGAGAAAAGGGAGAGAACATAAAGGAGAAACTTTTCAGTAGTTAGTTATGGCCTCTTCAAAGGGAAAATACAAACAGAACAACCTCGGTTGTACTTAGGCCATGCAGATAGCTGACAACAGTTCATAGAGGACAGAAAGGTCAAACAATTTCCTAGTCATTCACTGAGTTAAGGCAGAGCTTTTTTTTTTTCTTTTAATGATTTACTTTTATTTTATTTTCACTGGTGTTTTGCCTGCATGCATGGATCCCTTGGCACTAGAGTTATAGACACGTGAGAGCTGCCATGTGAATGCTGGGAATTGAATCTGGATCCTCTAGAAGAACAGCCAGTGCTCTTAACCGCTGATCCATCTCCCCAGACCCTAAAGCAGTGGCTTTTTTGGGGGGCAGGGGGATTCTGACACAGGGTTTCTCTGTGTAACAGTCCTGGCTGTCCTAGAACTCGCTCTGTCCACCAGGCCAGCCCCAATCACTAAGATCCACCTGACTCTGCCTCCCAAGTGCTGGGATTAAAGGCAAGCACCACCCGGCTGGCAGTGACTTTTAAATAAATAAAATTACTTTGAAATTTTTATGAAAACACACAGATGAATTAGAAAATTTAGCTATACATTATATGTTCTTTTAGCTAGGCGGACAAAAAGATGTATTATGTAATTTTACAACATTCTAAATTTCCCAAATATCAGACCCTTTTATATGCCAAAATAAAAAAAAACTCAAATTACCAAATAAATAAAAACTATTGCCAGGTGGTGGCAATGCATGTCTATAATCCCAGCAGTCAGGAGACAGGGCAGGTGGATCTCTGAGTTCAAGGCCAGCCTGGTTTGTATAGCAATTTCCAAGCCACTCAGGGCTACATAAAGAAACCCTGTCTGGCCGGGCGGTGGTGGCGCACGCCTATAATCCCAGCACTCGGGAGGCAGAGGCAGGCGGATCTCTGTGAGTTCGAGGCCAGCCTGGTCTACAAAGGGAGTTCCAGGACAGGCTCCAAAGCTACAGAGAAACCCTGTCTCGAAAAACCAAAAAAAAAAAAAAAAAAAAAAGAAAAAAAAAGAAAAAAGAAACCCTGTCTGAAAAAAGAGGAAGGAAGGAAGGAAGGAACTTGCAATATAGAAGAGCATACAGATGTATTTTCAAACAATCCCAGTTGGGCGGTGATGGCGCACACCTTTAATCTCAGCACCTGGGAGGCAGAGGCAGGCAGATCTCTGTGAATTTGAGGCGAGCCTTGGTCTACAGATCGAATTTCAGGACAAGATCAAAAAAAGCTTGAGAGAAACTCTGTCACAAAAACCCAAAAACCAAACCAAACAAAAACAAAACAAAAAACAAAACATTCCAGCATTGGGAGGAAGAGGCAGACAGATCTCTAAGTTCTAGTCCAGCCTGGTTTACAAGAAGAGCTCCTGGTCTACATGAGACCATTTCTTAAGGAAACAAAACAAAAGAACCCACAAATGGGAAAGTGCCGCTGTAACCATCAAGAGACAAGGTCTGTAAAAGAACCTAGTGAATGAGGGGAGAAGCAGGCAGGAAAGCTGAGCATTCTAGCGGTGTGCTCACTGCTGGCAGAATCAAGTTGCCTGGGAGAGCAGCAGAACAGCTCTAAGGAAGAGCTGCTCCTCAACACATCTGACCTAAGGATCAGAAGAGCCACAGGAGCACAGGAGTGGGAGGGGACTACTAGGAAGGGACCTGCCCTCCCCCCACTCAAGAACCCCAAGAACCCCAAGGCCACAGAGACTGACAGCTCCTACTTGCCCCCTCCAGCATACAACACAATGTGGAACCTGTTAGAGACAGAGAGACCAGAGAACTTCACCTTTCAACTCAGTACAGCCATGTAGGAATTCATTGAAGTATTTTTATTTCTTATGTTCTATTACTTAAGTTCCACTCTTGCATGATGTGGGATTCCCCTCTATGTGCTATGAATATGTTTTATTAACATTGGTTAATGAAGAAGCTGCTTTGGCCTATATCGCAGGGCAGAATATAGCTAGGTGGGAAAACTAAACTGAACGCAAGGAAAAAGAAGGCGCAGTTAGGAAGCCACCATGTAGCTGCTGAAGGAAAAAGATGCCAGCTCCTTACTGGTAAACCATGACCTTCATTATAAAATCTAAAATAATAGAAATGGGTTAATTCAAGACATAAGAGCTAGTTAGGAATACGGCTGAGCTGTTGGCTAAACAATGTTGTAATTAATATAATTTTTGCAGGATTATTCGGGCCTAGGCAGCCAGAAAATGAAAAAACAGTCTCCACTTACACCTGTGTATGTATGTGTTTGTATGTTGCTCTGTTAGGCTTTCAGACGGTTGTTTATTCACTCAGTCTAAGGCATTCTTTACTGTATTGTACTCTTCAGTCACATCTCATATACCCTCCATTCTTCTTTACACACCCCATTTTTTCCAAATCCATTTAAAACTTAATCCTTAACTTCACCCACCCTATTTCATTCCCACTTCTAATCTTATTAACTAAAATGTGAGTATAATTCATACTATCCTTGGCTGTTTATCAACAGCTATAGAAGTCAAAGGGGCCACTATTAGTAACTGGCAAGCATGCCATCTATACTGCACTTCTATCTAACAGCTATGGTGCCTCTCCCAGTTAGTTACTCAGAGACTGAGATCCTGGACTGAGGAACTACTTCCTGAACTATACATTCAATTCTATCACAATCAAATCCTATATGAACATTGCAAATACTCCAACTAAAATAATATAGCTGATTTAAAACATTAAACCAGACAAATGCAGAACCGGAACAGGAGTTACACTGTTGTTAAGGAACCACATTGTTATACATTGTTACTGAGTCTCCATGCTTTACAAGAATAAGTTTCCTAAGCCTAATGTATTCTGTAAGCCAAGTTTTTCAACCTACGCTGAACCTGTGACCCCATTATGTATGCCTACCCCTCTGTCTTGCTAAACTCCTGAACCTGTGATACACTATTGCCCTTTTGCCTTACGAAAATGTATCTTCCAAGACACTTTGATGACTCCCCTTCTACACCATGTATTCTTGTACATATCTACCCCACAGGCAGCCTTGAGGCCTGAGTCTCCCACTTGTCTGCCCAGGTGCTAACAGTCAATTATCTTTCTATCAACCCTAACCCTGCCCCATAAAATGGACCTCAAAAGCCAGTGAGGGACTGCTCTCTGAAATCCTGACTTAGTGGGGAGGCAGTAGTCTGGCCAGTCCCTTGTACACATCTAAATACAGCTTGCTTTAATCAGACAGTAGTGGAAATGTTTTTTTTCCCTCAGGTCTAAAACAAAGAAATAACTTTAGATGTATAAAGTCCATTGAAGCAACATAAGGAACAAGAAAAATAAAAACCCTACAGTGATGGCATTTAATGAAAGTGACTTTTTGTTTGTTTGTTTTCAAGACAGGGTTTCTCTGTAGCTTTGCTGGAACTGGCTCTGTAGACCAGGCTGGCCTGGAACTCAAAGAGATCTGCCTATCTCTACCTCCCAAGTGCTGGGATTAAAGGTGTACACTATCACTGCCCAGTGAAAGTGACTTTTAAAATGTAGTCCCAAACTGATAGCTCAAAAGAGTAAGTATATTCAAAGAAAAGAAGCTCCTGATTGAGAACACACATTGCTGAATGAAGTAAGGAAGGCAATGTAAGATAAGAAAGAGGAAATTAACAAAGGAAATGCTGATTTAAAAAATCTGATATAGAGGGAGCTGGAGAGATGGCTCAGCGGTTAAGAGCATCGCCTGCTCTTCCAAAGGTCCTGAGTTCAATTCCCAGCAACCACATGGTGGCTCACAACCATCTGTAATGAGGTCTGGTGTCCTCTTCTGGCCTGCAGGCATGCATACAGACAGAATATTGTATACATAATAAATAAATAAGTTTATTTAAAAAAATCTGATATAGACAAATAAAGAACAGAAGTCAAATAAGATGCTCTGAAGATGAAGGAGAGGCCAGAATATGAGCCTGAAGACAAGGCAGAAGAACAGGACCGATCAAACAAGAACAACAATAAAAGAATCCGAAGCTTCCCGTGAAATCCTAGGACATGTGTGACAAGTATGAAAAGACAAAATCTGTGATAAAAATCATAGCAGAATAATCAAGTCATAAAGGCATAGGAAATATGTTTTAAAATTTATTTCTAAGTGTTTTGCCTGTATGTATGTATGTGCACCATATATGTGGCCGGCACCTATGGAGGTCAGAAGGCATGAGGTCCCCTGGAACTGGAGTTATAGACAGTTATGAGCTGCCATAAGGGTGCTAGGAACCAAACTAGGGTCCTGGACTAGTTTGTTTTTAATAGCTGAGCCATTTCAAAAAATATTTTTAAAAGAATCATTTTTTTTTTAAATCCAAATGGCTGGAGAGACAGTTTGTTGGCTAAGGGCGTTTGCTAGTTTTGCCGAGCAGCAGCATTGGTTCCCAGCACCCATGGTGGTTCACAACCATCTGAAATTCCAGCTCCAACACTATCTAGCCTTTGCCAGCCCCTTCACACAAACACATACATAAATGACATCAATCTTTTTAAAAGAACAGGAACATTTCCAGAGTTAGGAAAGGATATGCCAATTCATATGTGAATATGTGAAACATTTAGGACATCAGACAAAACCAAAACCTTACCTGTCATATTAAATTATAACCAAGAAAATATACTGAACACAGCAAGAGAGAAAACCAAGTTGTAGATAAAGGCAGGTGACTAAGAGTTGTTTAACTGCAACTTTTTAAAAGTCAGGAGAACTACACAGACAGTATGTTTCTAGTTATTATTTCATCTCTTAAAAATTACATTTGTTTATTTAATGTGTGTGGTGACGGTATGAGCACCAAGGCAGGTGTGGTGGCCAGAGGACAACTTGAAGAAGTCATAAGCTCTCTCTTTCCATTATGTGGAACTCTGGTATTGAACTCAGGTCATCAAGCTAGTAAAAGCCTTTATCCACTGAGCTATCTATTTTATTGGCCCTATTTCAAGTTCTGAAAGACAATTAATTACTGACAATCCAGACTACAACACCCAATAAAGATAACTGTTGTAACTAAAGGAGAAATACAGCTTCTATGATAAAAGTAGACTAAAGGAATTTATGACCCTTAGCCAGATCTACAAAAAATACTTGAAAAATCTTTTAAACTTAAAAGAAAAAACCATCTATGAAATAAATGACACTAGAATATCGGTTACGCAAGAAATCAACAAAATGACAGCAATCACTACACGTTTCAACAATAACTCCGAGCATTAGTGGTCTCCATCCCCCAGTCAAGACAGACAAGTAAACTGGAGCAAATGCAGAAACCATGGACTTGCTGCCTCCAAGAAATATACCTCACACAATAGACAGACACTACCTTAGGGTAAAGAATGAAAAAAGGGGCCAGGTGGTTGTGGCGCACATCTTTAACCCCAGCACTCGGGAGGCAGAGGCAGGAGGATCTCAGTGAGTTAAAGGCCAGACTGATCTACAAAGCAAGTTCCAGGACTGCTACACAGAGAAATCCTGTCTCAGAAAACCAAAAACAAACAAACAAACAAATAAATAAAAATGAAAAAAAGGTATTTCAATCAAATGAACTTAGGAAACAAGCAAGTGTTACTCTTCTCATATCTAACAAAATGGACTTCAAATCTAATTTAGGAAAGATAAAGATGCTGATTAGGGAAAAATCCATTAAGAAGACATACAATCCCAACGTATATGCCCTGAACACAAGTGAATCCAATTTCACAAGACAAAGCCACAGATTAACCCTAGCACAGCAGCAGTGGGTGACCTGAATACCCCACGCTCATCAACTAATTTGTCTTCCCCACAGAGACTAACAGAGAAATACGTGAATTAAATGACATTAAAGATCAAGTGGATTAACAGACCTCTACAAAACACTCTATCCACATGCTCTTGTCTGCAGCCCACGAAACGTTCTCTAAAATAGATCACACACTGGGACAAAAAGCAAGTCTCAACAAATTAAAAAAAAAAACTGAATTTTTTTTTTGTTTTTCAAGACAGGGTTTTTCTCTGTTGTAGCTTTGGTGCCTGTCCTGGAACTAGTTCTCGGAGACCAGGTTGACCTTGAACTCACAGAGATCCGTGCCTCTGCCTCCCGAGTGCTGGGATTAAAGGCATGTGCCACCACTGCCCGGTCCTGAAATAATTATTTGTATTGTACATCATGGAGTAAGACTACATGTCAACAAGAAAATCCCTAAAACACAAACTCATAGAGATTAAACAACACACTACTGAATAATGAAAACTAGAAATTAAAAATTCCTAATATCAAATAAAAATGAAAACACAACACACCAAAACTGTGGGATACAATGAAAGTAATCCTAAAAGACATTATGAAATCAGAGAACTCTCAAATAAATAATGATACACCTAAGGGACCTGGAAATAGAAGAACAAGTCAAATCTCAAATAAGTAGACAGACATCAATATAATCAGAAATTAATGAAATTGAAACAAACAAAATACAATGACTTAATGAAACAAAAAGTTGGTTAACTGAAAAATAAACAAGATTGTTAATTCTTAGTCAAAATAATCAAATGAAGGTGTAAATTAATATAACTGGAGATGAAAGGTGAGTCATTGCAACAGATACCAATGAAATTCAGAATATCACTACATTTTCCCTTGAAATCATAATGTCAATAAATTGGAAAGTCTAAGAAAATTAATTTCTAGATGCATACTGTAGAACTCTAAAATAACTCTAAAGCCATTTCTGACAACTCTGAGGCCAATTTTGAGGCCTCTCAGCAGTAGTGTTCCCCCCTCTCCTGGGAACCAAGGACTAACAGCTACACATGCACGTACTGAGATGTTGGGAACTTTCCATCTCCCTGAATAGGGGCAAGATAACACTTAGGTGTGGTGTTGACTCAGTTCCTGGTGTTTTGACTCAGTCCCTGTGAAAGGGGCAAAGTGGCCCTCAGATGTTCCCCCTTACCTCATCTGATCTGGCAACTGTTCTCCAGCCAATTATTGGTAATAGCCCTTTTAAATAAGCCAATCATAATAGTTAAAGAACAATCCCCAGACACTCCCCTTGTTCCTGTGACTTTTTCCTTTAAAAATAGCCTGTACCAGCCATTCGGGGTCTTTCTGGCTCCTAGAATGCTGAAAGACCCGTCATGACAGAATTAATAAAATCCTCATGCTTTTACAGCAGCTGTGGTGTGAGAGATGGTCTCTTGGGGCGACTCTTCCTCAGTGATTGGACTCTAGGGTCCAAAAATAAGACATGCCAAATTAAATCAAAATGAGACAATCTAGCTGGGCGGTGGTGGCGCACGCCTTTAATCCCAGCACTTGGGAGGCAAAGGCAGGAGGATCTCTGTGAGTTCGAGGCCAGCCTGGTCTACAAAGGGAGTTCCAGAACAGGCTCCAAAGCTACAGAGAAACCCTGTCTCGAAAAAACAAAAAAAAAAGTGAGACAATCTAAACAAATATATAACAAACAGTGATACTGAAATGATATTTTAAAACTCCCAACTAAAAAGAAGAAAAGGTTCAGATAGTTTTACTGGTAAATTTTATCAGACCTTCAAAGAATACCAATGCTTCTTTTCAGGCGGTAGTGGCACACAACGTTAATCCCAGCACTGAGGAGGCAGAGGCAGGTGGATCTCTGAGGTCAAGGCCAGCCTGTCTATAGAGTAAGTTCCAGGACAGCCTGGAAACTCTACACAGAAAAATTCTCTACACAGAAAAATTCAGAAAAACAAAAACCACAACTTAATGAGGCTTATGATGGTTGAAAACTTTCTGCTCTTGCATCAGATTAGAATTCAGTTCCTAGAGCCCACATAAAGAGGCTTACAACTACCTATAACTCCAGTTCTAGGGAATCCAATGCCCTCTCCTGTCCTCCCCCGCTCTCTCTGGGTCTCACACATGCACACAAATCTTTTGTAAAAGTTTAAGTAATGTCAATGGAATAATAACCTCTCCTGTTTTGAGGGGATAGAGATGTTCTCAGAAACCATGATTATTAAATAAAAGTTCCAGTGTCAGGGATAGGCTACCTCCTGAAAAATTGTTCGTCAAGGAGGATCCTGAAACCCCCAAAATAGTACAACTTATTGCTAGTGGTAGCTGCTCACTAGAACTAGATGGCAAACCCTTATTGTCGAAGACGTCACTAGCTTTGGGCACAAGATACAGAAAAAATCAAGCCAGACTGGGCTGGAAAGCTTCATCCCTGCTAGGTAGCCTTCACACTACCAGAAGGAGCCAGGTAGGCTGCCAGCAGAGAACTGCCATCCTCAGTCTTACTCAGTGGTGGACCCTGTGTGCAATATTACCAACTGGCCAGGCAAACTGAGACCACCACTGCAACACTGGCAAGTCTGTTACGAGGCTTCCTTTTTATAATTATTTTCTCAAGAACTGTGTTATGTAACAAACTTTAGACTGGAGTTAATGCCACTTACATCTGGTACTTTAAACTAGGTCAAAGCCTGTGGCTGGCTATGAAGGTGATAAACCTGAATGGGGAAGATACTCTCGTAGTTTAGCTAAATGGATATGATATGCCAATCTACCCTCTAAACAACTATGTTTGTGCCTACAGTTTAGGGCTGCTGTCAGCTCTAGCCAGAGAAGCTTCTTTTATTTTATTTTTTTGCCATGGTCAGCCAGGTATAGTAGCATTCATCTGTAATCCCATCACTTAGGAGGTGGGAAACAGGAGGATCAGAAGCTCTAGGCCATCCTTAGCAACCATAAATCAGTCGGTCTGGGATACAGGAGACTAATCTCATAAGAAGTTAGCCTCCAGTTTTCTTACATACTGGAGTCACTCCGTGCCACCTCATGCCACCAGCAAAGTAAGAATAGCTCAGCACCACAAAAATGTCCCCAATGGTCCAGATGCCGAGCATTATCAACAACAACAACAAGGTGCTAAGTAAAGTATGCAGGAGGCTTACATTAAGAAGCCAAAACAAGCCGGGAAGTGGTGGCGCACGCCTTTAATCCCAGCACTCTGGGAGTTCGAGGCCAGCCTGGTCTACAAGAGCTAGTTCCGGGACGGGCACCAAAGCTACAGAGAAACCCTGTCTCAAAAAAACAAAAAAAGAAGCCAAAACAAGAGGGTCAAGGACGACCTCATTGAAATATAGACCAGAAAACTAAAAACCTATTCATTTGTGGAAAGTAAGAAGTTCTGAGGAACAGGGTTCATATAGGTCTGAGCAGACAAGAAAAACATTTAGACAGTAACTTTTAAATGACAAACTGAAAAGAAGAGTACAATGTCTAACAGTTTTACCTATAAAAGGTATTAGACTTATCTTTAAACTTTATCACACGCCTCCTAAGCAAATCAAGGCCAAAGTAGCTAGGAGAAGCCCTGAAAGAGCTGCAGCTCACAGGACACGCCCTGGCGCCAAGGACAGAGGATGGTGAAGTGACACTGACCAGGTAGAGCTCTGCCAGTATCTGTGCCCCTGTGGGTGCAGCCAGTATTAGAGGAGACCACAGGCTCTGTGCAGCCCTGGGGAGGCAATCCCAGCAGCACTTCCCTATGGTTTCTACAACGAGTTGAGAAAAACTGGGGGGGGGGGGATGGGAGGGAGGAATGAAAGAGCCATCGTTTTCTGTTTTTCCTTTTCTGATTCTTTGTTTTTTAGCAGTGACAATTAGGGCTGAGTGATCTACTATCTTCCTAATGTACTGTGCCATGGGAAAGCTAAATCTGAGCTAAAATCAACTTCGAAAATTTATTTTATTAGCATTACATCACAATCCAATTAAACAACTGGTAGAGAAACTTGGACAACTGAAAATCTTAGAACAAAGAACAAATTAGTCATCAACCTTATGTATCTTTGATATTAGTAATACCAATGTACCATATTAAAGACAGAGATAATGAGACATTATCAACACATTCAGGGGTTTGCATGACTATCAGACTGAAGTCAGAAAAAAATGATTTTTCATTATAGAAAAAATATAGGTACTTGAGTAGTAGTAAGATGAACTTCAAATATGATAAACTATGCTCTGAAACTAAAGTTAATGAGAACACACAAAGCCTTACTTAGCATTTTTAATCCATCCTGCAGTATGATTTGAAGATAGCTTCCATGATAAGATTCAAGAATGTTTAACATACAAAGGCAAATGAAGAAATGTCTCAGAGGTATTTTATGATTGTTTCAAAGGAAGATTCAAATGTTACCATAGCAGATTTAGAACAACATTTTCTTTTTTTTTTAAATATTTATTTATTTATTTATTATTTATACAATACTCTGTTGGCGTGTATGCCTGAAGGCCAGAAGTGGGCACCAGACCTCATTACAGATGGTTGTGAGCCACCATGTGGTTGCTGGGAATTGAACTCAGGACCTTTGGAAGAGCAGGCAACGCTCTTAACCGCTGAGCCATCTCTCCAGCCCTAGAACAACATTTTCTAAAGTAGTGGGGTGACTCTAATTATCTATCTCTCATCCTTACCATGAAGAGGAATTAGCCCCAAACCCCAATTACTCTTAACAATCGCACATTTCTATTACATAACAAAGCTTTCAACACAAACATACTCAGCATGTTTATACCTCACTGACACCAGAGCAGTCCATTAGTATAGAGAATTTAACAAGGGAAGATTAGAGCAATTAAGAACCATCATACAAAACTTCTCTGCATGTCATTCGACAAGCTTACCTTGCAGTTTCTTTAACACGGCAACCTCCATCTTCAGGACTTGCTTTGGCTGCTGAGCTGACTCCACCTTCAGTGCCACATTTTCCCTGGTGAGCATGTCCAAGGCATCGTAAATTTCTCCAAAGCCCCCACCCCCAATCTTTCTTAACTGCGCAGAAAACAAAACAAGAACACATTCAAAATTATGCAAAGATTCTAATTGGAAGCCAACTCACGTTTACACTTAGAAAACATGTAATTTTACTAGTCCTATTTTATAATAAATGATTTCAATATTGTTAAATTATTTATACAGCAAGAGAAGATATTGCCTGGAGATAATATCAACATTTCCTAGATTTGTCTACAGAAATAATTAAATTATTTCAGTTGTAAACAATTATTAAAGGTCTACACCTAGCATCGAAATTGTCAAAAAAAAAAAACCCACAGTATCCAAAAGAATCAACTCCTATAAATACCATTCAATAGCCATATTAGTCAAATCTAATTTCATTTGCAGACTTTTTAATCAATGAAATCTTTTTGCCATTTAAAATCTTATATAGAACCAATCTGGTCTATAGGTAAGGAGGAAGGCTGAAGAATGGGATGAGCAGCTAGCATCCAGTTCATTCTCCTCTCTGAGGCAGGACTAACAGGATCCACACAACAAACAAAAAGTGGTTCTACACGATCTCAGAGAGCAAACACTACTATACATCTATACTTCAAATAATAAGCTGTAATCAACTCAATTGCTTTCATCAAACACTTTAAATGCTAACTTAATTGGAGAACATGAGAATATTTGAGTATCATAAACAGGTTCTGAAAGCTAGTCACAATTAGACCTGTAAAGGGCTCTGAAAATCTGGGGTGGGTGATATACTTTATGCAAGATGCAGCAAGAAACCAGTTCTCCACTTCCTGAAGCCATTTCTTCTTATAATATAAGCAAACATTTGGAACGTAATGCAAGGTAATGTAGGAAGTCATTACTAAACACATGAGGCCCCAAATCCTAAATCTTCCAAGAAGCCCATGCTCTTGTCATGCCCTGCTTACTCTCCACTGGCATTCTCACTGATGCCCTTATCTATGCTCTAGTCCTCCTTCCCTTTCTTCTTGTGGTGCACATCAGGTGCATAGCCTGGTCTGAATTACACGCCCAGCCTTAGCCTAGGTATTCAGGGACAAGCAGAACAACATAAGACTCTGCTTCAAAGCAAACAAACAAACAAAACATAGTAAGTACTAAGGGTATGTCTTTATTATTTTGATTGATGGCTTATTATTTGATACACAAAATAATTTCAAATAAATGACAGAATTTTTTTAAATCTATATTGGGTCCTTAGTAGAACAGTAATTTGTTTAACTTTGACAAAACCTTATAATATCTTCATTAGTTCTGAGGTAAAAACAAAGTCACAAGTAATATAGTATGCTAAAGGCACATACATTAAATATATCCACTACATTCTCTCTCGTCCTTCTGTTTTTAAAAAAGATTTATTTACTTTTTTATTTATTATGTATATATACATTGTGCCTGCATGTATGCTTGCATACTGGAAGAGGGCACCAGATCTCATTACATATGGTTGTGAGCCACCATGTGGTTGCTGGGAATTGAACTCAGGACCTCTGGAAGAGCAACCAGTGCTCTTAACCTCTCAGCCATCTTTTCAGCACCTATCCTCCTCTTCTTTAATGTTAGGTACAGAAGACTTTCATAGTGAACAAGGAATTGTGACCCTGACACTCCCCTGTGAAAAGTTAGGGTCTGGTAATATAATTCAGTGGTAGAGGGTTTCTTGTCTAGGCATATATACAAAGCACTGTGTTCAATCTCCAGCACTGGCAAAAATTAAAAATAAAATTAAAGCTATAGGGTCTGTTTTCCCACCTTCTTAAATGTATGTAGCTCTTATGACCGATTAACCAACAGAAAAGAACAATGACAATATGCCTGCTCTGAAGAGAAACCTTAGCAGCCTGGTAGATTCTATATCTTGTCTCTAAAAAAGCAAACCAAATATAGAAAGTGTGGTTATCTTTAGAAGTCATAGGCACAGGAGATTCCAAACAAAATGAGCTACCAAAGTGGGAGAATGAGAGTGCTAACAGGCCCAAGGCATCAGGTCAGGGAGTAAAGAAGCCATACAGAAATAGAGTCTCTGGCACAACCAATCTTGCCAGAGCTAATGGCCAAGCCACCCAGGTAAACTTGTCCCTAGTGTGTGTGTGTATGTGTGTGTGTGTATGTGTGTGTGTATGTGTGTGTGTATGTGTGTGTGTATGTGTGTGTATGTGTGTGTATGTGTGTGTATGTGTATGTGTGTGTACGTGTGTGTATGTGTGTGTATGTGTAGTGTATGTGTGTGTGTGTATGTGTGTGTATGTGTGTGTATGTGTGTATGTGTGTGTATGTGTGTGTGTACGTGTGTGTATGTGTGTGTATGTGTGTATGTGTGTGTATGTGTGTGTACGTGTGTGTGTGTACGTGTGTGTGTATGTGTGTGTACGTGTGTGTATGTGTGTATGTGTGTGTGTGTGTGTGTGTGTGTGTGCACTCATGCAAGTGAAAGTGTATGCAGGTTAATAAGCTTGTGATTTTTGAGACAGGATCTCTCACTGGGGACAGGGTTCACTGGTCAGGCTAAGTTGACAGGCCAGTGAGCCCCACGGTGGCCTCCTGCCTCTGTCTCCACCTCTCAAGCACCATAGCACCCAGCAGGTCCTCTTTTGTGAGACAAGTACTTTAACAGCTGTAAATCTTCCCAGTCCAGTTTTTTTGTATGGATGCTGAAGATCACTCAGGGCCCTCAATTGTGTGGCAAGCACTTTACTGAATGAGCTTTCTCTTAAACCCTCATTCCTAATTCCTAATCTATAAAACTATAGGCAAAATAAGATGATTAACCTATGACTGTGGATATTAACACACCATGCGTGTGTGTGTGCACATAGATGCCATCCGTAACAATTGCGAATTCTAGCAGGGCAGTCATTCCAGCACTCAGGAGGCAGAGGCCAGCTGATTTCTGAGTTTGAAGATAGCCTGGTCTACAGAACTGTTCTGAGTTCCAGGACAGTCAGAGCTACACAGTGAAACCCTGTTTCGAAAAAAAAAAAAAACAAACAAAACAAAACAAAATAAAAACAATTTAAGAATCCTTACAAAATGCCATCCTCCTCCCAAATGTGGGGGACAAGTTCCACAACCCATCTGCTGTAGTTGTCAGGACAAAGGAGCCACCGAAGGCAGATCCTGTTTAGTATTCCTCACCGCTTTCTCCCTGTTTTCAAGATGTCAGGGGTTGAACCCAGAATCTTACAAATGCTAAACACTCTACCACAGAACAATTTTTTCTTTAAAAATTTATTTTGTGGGGCTGGAGAGATGGCTCAGTGGTTAAGAGCATTGCCTGCTCTTCCAAAGGTCATGAGTTCAATTCCCAGCAACCACATGGTGGCTCACAACCATCTGTAATGAGGTCTGGTGCCCTCTTCTGGCCTGTAGGCATACATGCAGACAGAATATTGTATACATAATAAATAAATAAATAAATATTTTGAAAAAATTTATTTTGTGTGTATGTGTGCATGCAGCAGCCATGAAATATTTAGAGGTCAAAGGACAACCTGGAGAAGTTATCTCTGTTCTGTTCTGTCTCTTTTCTCTCCTTCACTGTCAGGGCATCAGGAATAGAACTCAGGATTTCAGGCTTGACAGCACATACCCTTAACCATTGAACTATCTGTCAGGCATCTGAGCTACATTTCTTTCTTTTTCTTTTTAAGTACCTGGAGGGACAGCCGTGGATGCTGGGAACCGAACTCCTATTTTTGGCTGTGAGCCTAGCCTTTAACGGCCCTGAGCTACATTTCTAATCATGTGTTTGGTTTTTAAAGAAAGGATCTCACTATGTAGCTCAGGCTGGTCTTTTTGTTTGTTTTCTGAGACAGAGTCTCTCTACATAGCCCTGGCTGTCCCAGAGCTCCTATATAAACCAGGCTGGCCTCTAACGCACTGAGATCCTCCTGCCTCTGCCTCCCCAATGCTGGGATTAAAGGCGTGCACCACTACACCTGGCTGAGGCTGGTCTTGAACTCACAATACTCTTTCCCCAGGCTCCTGAGTGCTGATACTACTTGCCTGTGTCACCTCACCATGCTGTAACCTTATTTTATTGAAGAATAATCAATACTTATCGTAGTACTTTTTTTTTTTTTTTGAGACAGGGTTTCTCTGTGTCTCTGTTTAACAGTCCTGGCTGTTCTGGAACTCATTCTGTAAAACTAGGCTGGCCTCAAACTCACAGAGATTGTCTGCAGTGGTGTGGGAGAATTGTCTGTATTCTGTCAATAATGTTTTAAATAAATGCTGATTGGCCAGACAGGAAGTATAGGTAGGTCAACCAGAAGGAAGTAGAGGCAGGGCGATGAGAACAGGAGTTTTCTGGGAAGAAGGAAGCTCGTCCTCGCAGTCTAGCCCAGACCACTGAAGAAGCAAGATGTGACCTGTCCCGCTGAGATAGGTACCAAACCATGTGGCTAACATAGATAAGAATAATGGGTTAATATAATCTACAAGAGCTAATAAGTAGCCTGAGCTAATGGGCCAATGAGTTTATAATCTAATGTAGACTCTGTGTGATTTTCTCTGGGCAGACAAAAACCCGGGCAAGCCCAGCCCTCATGTTACAAAATGGCACCCAAAGCAAGCCCTAATGTTATACCTCTGTCTTCTGAGTGCTGGGATTAAAGGTGTGCGCCACCATGCTTGACTGTAATAAAAACATTTAAAGCCACTGAAAAACTTTTTTTTCGGGGGCTGGAGAGATGGCTCAGTGTGGTTAAGAGCATTGCCTGCTCTTCCAAAGGTTCTGAGTTCAATTCCCAGCAACCACATGGTGGCTCACAACCATCTGTAATGGTCTGGTGCTTCTTCTGGCCTGCAGGCACACATGCAGACAGAATATTGTATACATAATAAATAAATAAATTAATTAATTAAAAAAAATTAAAACAAAAAAACTTTTTTCCCTAAAGAGTCTCCTATTAGTAGATTTAGAGAAATGCTAAAACAATTAAACCTGTTAGTCTAAGAAAACTTTAGTTGACAAAACACTGATTAACATTAAAGATAATTATTTTAAAAAAAAGTCTTTAATTAAATTGTCAGAGGATATATTCCAGTTCTAGGACAAGAAAGACATTAAAAGACTGTTGGGGAGAGGCAGGGTATGTATCTCAGTGAAGGAGGGCTTGCCTAGCCGGTGGGAGGCCTAGGGCCCCCCCAGCACTGGAGGACTGCTAGGAGCTGGTGCACACCTAGAACTCCAGTATTTGGAAGGCTGCCGCTGAGACAGCAGGACTCAGCTGAAAGCCAGCTGGGCTACACAGTGAGATCTTATTTCAAAACACCAAACATTGACATAAAACAAACTAAAGGCCTATTAGAACCTATAGTGGTTTGAATAAGAATGGCCCCCAAAGGTTCATATATTTAAATGCTTGGTTTCTAGTTGGTGGGAATGTCTGGGAAAGATTAGGAGATAAGGCCTTGTTGGAGGAGGGGCGCCACAGGCACAGGCTTCAAGGCTTCAAAAAGATCCCATCATTCCTAGTGTGCACTCTTTGTCCCTGCTTGTCAGTCTTGAGTGCTTGGTTTTTGGAATGGTAATGTATATTCTGTGCCACTGCATTTTCTAAGTATGTAATTTGCTTTTTGATTTTTTAAGATGTTAAGAGATTGCCTTGAGTCTCAGAAGAGATTTGGACTTCAGACTTTAAAATGGCATTGAGACTATAAGAGAGTATGGGGACTTCTGAATTTGAACTTTTGAATTTGCATTTAGTTCAAATTCAAATGTGATAGTCTGAATGAGAATACTCCCCATAGGTTCACACTTTTGAATATCTGGTCTCTCTCCAGTTGGTGGAACTGTTTGGGAAGGATTTAGAGGTTTGGCCTAGAGGTGGGGTATTTTAAGGTTTCAAAAGGCTCAATACACTCTCAGTGTGCTTCTCGCTCCCTGCCTGTGTATCACACCAAGATATGGGATCTCAGCTGTCCTTGACACCACATTCTGTTGTGTCATCATGATTTCTAACCTTCTGAAACAGTAAGCCCAATTAAATGGTTTCTTTTATAAGTTGCTTTGGTCATGGTGATTTATTTATCATACCTATAGAAAAGCAACTAAGACAGAACTCTGGAGGCTTCTTAATGGGTATCCCCTTAATCAGATGAAGACAATCTAAAAATCTCTAAGGATAATAACTACAATGGACTAAAACATATCACAATTTTTTATTAGTATGTCTGTGTGTGTCCACACAGGCATGCACTGGCTATGTGCAGGCCAAGGTGCACATGTGTTTGTCAAAAGACAACTTCCAGGAGTCAATTCTCTCCTTCCACCATGTGGGAATCCTGGGACAGAGCTCAGGTCGTCAAGCTTGGAGGCAAGTGCTTTTATTGACTGACTCATTTTGTTTCATTTACGTTTAGATGTTTATATTTTATGTGTATGGTGTTTTGTCTGCATGAATGTATATGTACCATGTGAGCATCAGAAGATGGCAGATGGCATCAGATCCTCTGGAACTAGAGTTACAGACACTTGTTAGTCACTATGTGGGTGCTGGGAACTGAACCTGGGTCCTCTGCAAGAGCAGCAAGAGCTGTTGCCCACTGAGTCATCCCTCCAGCACCTGCTCCCTTCTGTGAGACGGTTTCACACTGTGACCCAGGCTGACCTGGGACCTACCATGAGTTCAGGATAGCTTCAAATTCAGTCTCCTCAGTACTGGGTCTACAGGCATAAGATACTACTTTGGACTAAATTCACACTTTTCCTTCTCTTTTTCTTCACTCTCTCTTTCTCTGTCTCTTTTCTCCTTCACCAACCTTTCCTCTACCCTTTTCCTTTCCAAAAGGTGCCTAACCACCCTGGTCTCTAAGTCTATGTAACAGAATCAATCACCTTGAATTTGATCCTGCTACTATCATAAAAAAAAGTAAAAAAAAAATTTTTTTTTTTGGTTTTTTTTTTCGAGACAGGGTTTCTCTGTGGCTTTGGAGCCTGTCCTGGAACTAGCTCTGTAGACCAGGCTGGTCTCGAACTCACAGAGATCCGCCTGCCTCTGCCTCCCGAGTGCTGGGATTAAAGGCGTGCGCCACCATCGCCCGGCTCCAAAAGTAAAAATTTTTATAAGTGAATAATTTTGAAAAATAAGTCCTTATCTTTCTTTATAGATACACACTGATGTAAGAACTATTCAAAATACTCTAGGAGAAGAAACAAGATTATATATCCTAACCAGAAACTAAGTGTAGGCTAAGCACACAGCAATTTATCATATGTCTGTTTTTGTGTGCACTTAGAGGTTTTCTCTTTTCTTCTTTTCTTCCTCCTTTCCTCCTTGTTTTCTTTCTTTTTAAAGACAGGGTTTCTCAGTGTAGTTCTGGTTGGCCTGGAACTCACTCTGTAGACCATGCTGGCCTGGAACCCACAGAGATCCATCTGTCTGAGATTAAAGATACGTGCTACCACAACCAAACTAGAAGTTTTCTTAATAGTGTTGTAGAAGAAAAAGTGCAGTTTACTGCACTTTCAAATTCTTTTTAATTTGTTCTTTCCTCAAGCACTTTTATTTATAATATTAGCTACAGAAAGTTAAAAAATTTAGAACTTATGAAGCAAACTTAAGAATTACAGCATAAGGCCGGGCGATGGTGGCGCACGCCTTTAATCCCAGCACTCGGGAGGCAGAGGTAGGCGGATCTCTGTGAGTTCGAGACCAGCCTGGTCTATAGAGCTAGTTCCAGGACAGGCTCCAAAGCCACAGAGACGAAAAACAAACAAACAAAAAAAAAAAAAGAATTACAGCATAACCAAAACTTACTCATATGAATAAAAGTCAAGCCGGGCAGTGGTGGCTCACACCTTTAATCCCAGCACTCAGGAGGCAGAGGCAGGCGGGTCTCTGAATTTGAGGCAAACCTGGTCTACAAAGTGAGTTCCAGGGCAGCCAGGGCTGTTACACACAAGAGAAACCCTGTTTCAAGAAAACAAAAAAATGAATAAAAATTAAAATACCTGTTTTAGGTGAATAAAAAACATAGGTATTAGTCCTTTAGAAATGTTACTTCTGTCAGCATACCAAAACATACCACCCCATGATTGCCCCCTCCACCCCCCACTTTCCTGTCTCCATTCTATACTCACCACTTTCCATCGTTCTTTGACCAAGATTCCAACACTGAGGATGTCTGGCTGCTCTCCTCCCCCACTCATTGCAAAACACTGATGTGGTATAACAGCTACACAGGCATCTAGCTCCCAAGGGTGGTTTCCATTTAATCTAAAACAAAAGAAAAAAAAGCAGCAGCAGAGCTAATTAACACACAAATAATATTCTCATCTCAAGAAGTCTATTGATCCTATACACTAATTATGTTGCTTCCTCAGAAGGGCAGGGGATCCCTATATCTACATTCCAAAAACTGTGTAACATACATGATCTTTCCAGTACAGTGGACCAGCCATCACAAAGACACAGTGCACATAGTTACATAACTGAAGGAGCATGATGGTCAGTGCTCACTGACCCAGACAAACCAGTACCCTGAGTACACACACTGCCAGAGAAAAAGACAAGGTAGCCATTTACAACACTTTACAGTTTCAAACCTAGGGCCCTGTGCATGTTAAACAAGGCCTTACCACTAAGCTATATCCTTAGCCTTCTTTTTACTTTTTTGAGACAGGGTCTCAAATTGTTCAGACCTGTCTTGAACTCACTCTGTAACCCAAGAAGGCTTGGAACTTGTGGTTCTCCTGCTCAGCCTCAACTGTATCACAGGCATATGCTACCAGACTTGGCAATAGCTTGCAGTTTAACAGATTTAGAATACAATTTAATATCATCAGAGCTAATCAACATTTAATATTTTATTACATTCATTCATTTTACACTCATGCGTCTGTGTGTGTGTGTGTGTGTGTGTGTGTGTATACATGTTCAAGTGAAGTTGATAACTTGCAATAGTAACTTCTGTGCTTTTTCCATGTGGGTTCTGGTGACTGAACTCAAGTTGTCAGGACTGGCAGTTAGCACCTTTACCTGCTAAGAAATCTCACCGAGATCTAAACTTGAAGATGCACTTCAAATGCATAGAGATTCATTATGTAGGCAAAAAGGCTGTGACAAAATGCTATCATGATACTGTTTTTTAAAAGAAAAACAGTAAAAGAATAGTATACCTGTAGAAAATAAAGAGCATACTTACTCCATGAATAAGAGAGAAAAATATTAGAGTGACTTTTTAATGTGTTGCAGGCGTGGAGGCCAGAAAACAACCTTGGATGTCATCCTCAGTGTGCTGGCTAGTTTTTTGTCAACCTGACACAAGATAGAGTCATCAAAAAGGAAGAAGCCTCAGTTGAGAAAATGCCTCCATAAGACCCAGTTAGTTGTAGGCAAGCTTATAGGCATTTTCTTATTAGGTGATTGATAGGGGAGGGCCCAGACCATTGTGGGTGGTGCTATCCCTTGGCTGGTGGTCCTGGCTAAGAAAGCAGGCTGAGCAAGCAATGAGGAGCAAGAGGTAAGCAACACTCCTCCATGTCCTCTGTATCAACCCCTAGCTCTAGATTCCTGCCCTGCTTGAGTTGCTGCCTGACTTCCTCTGGTAATGAACAGTGGTGTGGAAGCATAAACTAAATAAGCCCTGTCCTCCCCACATGGCTGTGGTCATGGTGTTTCATCACAGCAACAGTAACCCTAACTAAGACACTCAGGAACATTACCTTTGAGACAGTCTTCCACTGGCCTGGAACTCACTGATTAGGCTAGACTAGCTTGCCAGCAAGCCCCATTCTTGTTTCTGACTCTCCAGTGGTGGGGACACAAGGAAAGAACCATACGCCCAGCATTTTTATGTGAGGTCTGGTTATCAAACAAAGGACCTGTGTTTAAGAGGCAGTACTTTACCAGTTGAAATGTCTTCCTAATTCAAATACTGTTAACAGAAAGATTAGATAAAGAAACAAGTTTATAGTGCGCTGCCTTCTGTGTAAAAGGGAGGCAAATGTTGAGTAGATTAAACTAATTAATTTTATTTAAAAGAGAAAAAGAAAATGGAAGTTAAGTCCAAAAGCAATGAAATGATTCTTCATAACTGTAGGCAGACTTTCAGTAAAGGGCCAGAAAGCAGACATATACTGTCAGTCACTCAACTCTGCCCAGACAACACCAAAGACAACCCTCGGCTACATATCAAGTGCAAGGCTAATGGCTACATGAGGATCTGTCTAGACTCTGAAAGACAGTTTCTCTCATATGTGGTTTGATTTTTATTTATTTGTTTGTTTAGTGTGTGTGCGCGTGTTTTCATTTCCTAGCACCCAAATGGCAGCTAATAATCATCTGTAATTCCAGCTCCGGGGAATCTGATGCCCTCTTCTGGCCTCCAAAAGAAAAGTAAAGCTGGGCAGTAGGGGCGCACACCTTTAATTCCAGTACTTGGGAGGCAGAGGCTGGCGGATCTCTGTGAGTTCAAGGCCAGCCTGGTTTACAGAGCAAGTTGCAGGACAGGCTCAAAGCTACAGAGAAACCCTGTCTTGAAAAACAAACAAACAAGAAAAAGAAAGTAAAAAGAACTTGGAGGTAATGAAGACCTTACAGGTTTTCCAAAAGACATCTGGTCAAAAACAATAATCGACTTGATCTTTGGGCCAACAAGATGACTTTGTAGTTACAGCCAGGCCCAATGACTTGAGCTGGATTGCCAGGACCGACGTGGTAGAAGGAGAAAACCGACTCCTGCCAGTTGTCCTCTGACTACCACACACGGGCAGCAGCACTTGCGCACATCCCACTAATAAATCAATGTAACTGAAAAAAACATAACATCTATTTCTAGCAATCCCCTCTCAGGATTCCTAAGTATAAGCAATACCAACCTATTTCCTACTTCTCTTCTTAGCCAAGAGTGAGTCTCTTTCAATAGGCACTTGATCTTACTGGTTTTACAATTCTGAGAGAGGGAAAAAGATCCAGTTTGAGGTAAAAAGTTAATTAACAAATATACTTAACATTGAATTGTTTACTTCAAAATGCTTAAGGCAAATATGTATACTTTACCATAACAAGAAGTAAAGTTTAACTAGAGAATGGTGGTACACACCCATAATCCCTGAACTGGGAAGGCAGAGGACAACCTCTATATATATAAAAAAAAAAGTCCACAAATTTACATTTTAAATGAGATTATTAGATAATACTATAGAGAACAATTTCTGTTATCTCATGAAATAAAATGGTATTGCCAGCAGAGTTCTTCAGAACTTGGAAATTACTAATTATTTAAATTAATCTAAGAATACCCACGTACAAAAAAAGCAGAAAACCTGGAATCCTTAAATGATAACCAAACCAAATGAAGCAGCTATTTTGCTTGGCTTTTTGTTGTTGTTGTTGTTGTTTTGTTTATTTGTTTGTTTTTTCGAGACAGGGTTTCACCGTCTAGTCCCTCTTGTCCTGGAACTCACTCTGTAGATCAGGCTGTCCTCAAACGCACAGAGATCTGCCTGTCTCACCTCCATGTGCTGGGATTAAAGGTGTGTGCCACCATGATCTGGCCATGAAGAGACTTCTAAAATAGCTCCCAATTATCTCTACCTCCTGCCTTTGATCACTTCCCTCCCTTGAGGGCTTGGCTGGATCTAGTTTCTAGCCTCTAATTAAAAGAATGTAGCCCAAGTGAGGAAAGAGAATTCCTCGCTATCTCTCCCTGTTTGCTTGCCACCAAGCAGCATCCGCCTCTAACTCCATGGGAAGGACCACCTGGCAGAGAATGAAAGCAGCTTCTGTAAATAGCAGGTACCACTACTAGCAAGGAACTGTCGTGAGTTTAACAACTCACAAGAAAGAACCTTCTGAGCCGGGCGGTGGTGGCGCACGCCTTTAATCCCAGCACTCGGGAGGCAGAGGCAGGCGGATCTCTGAGTTCGAGACCAGCCTGGTCTACAGAGCTAGTTCCAGGACAGGCTCCAAAGCCACAGAGAAACCCTGTCTTGAAACCCCCCCCCCAAAAAAAAGAACCTTCTATCAGCCATCAGAACAAATTTGGATCCTTCCCCTGCCTTATCCCATGATGGTTGCAGCCTACCCTGACTACCTCACATAACACATTCTGAATGTGCTGCCACTTGGATTATACTCAAAATGGTGACCCACAGACACTGTGAGATAAATGTTTTGTTTGGTTTTGGTTTTTCGAGATAAATGGGTTGGTGTTTTTGTTTGTTTTTGATTTTTTTAAGACAGGTTTTCTCTGTAGCTTTGAAGCATGTTCTAGAACTAGTTCTTGTAGACCAGGCTGGCCTCGAACTCACAGAGATCCGCCTGCCTCTGCCTCCCGAGTGCTGGGATTAAAGGTGTGTGTCATCACTGCCTGGCTGAGATAAATGTTTTAAAACACCAAATCCTGAAATGAGCACTATAACACATATCTGATGGCTGAGACAGGAGGACCTTGAAGGCCAACTTGGAATACAAAGTCAGACTATCTCCAGCAATCGGTGACAATCTGCAAAACTTCAATTATATATTTCTCAGAATGCATGATTACAGGTTCCTTTTCAATTCTACATCACAAATAGCTGAAAAACTATATAGCATGGCTATAAAACCAATGGTCAATAACTATGTAAGACTAACACCATGAAGACAAGTCAGAGCAATAGCCCTATTTTCAAGTGAATTATTGAATAAATTCCTTTCTGGAAAAGTCTCTTGTTTGGTTTTTTTTTTTTTTTTTTTGAGACAAGGTCTCTCTACATAGTCCTGGAACTCACTATACAAGCCAGGTCGTCCAGGTACTCACAGAGACCCACCAGCCTGCCTCCTGAGTGCTGGGGTCAAAGGCATGCACCACTACCTCCAGCTCTGGCAGTAGTCTTAATGACCTAAAATAGCGAGCAAATCTCATGGTAATAAATTCTGACAGTAACGCTAAATCTGGACATGTTGACAAAACAGACCCAAAGAGGATCAAAATATGAACAGAACATGCTAAATGAAGATCAACTTGTAAAAGAAAATGTGGTTTAAAAATCTTTTGAAACATTTGCTAGATAGCAAATGATTAAGGGCAATAGCAAATTAATAAGTAAATACCGACAGTATCCATCCTAGACTGCAAAGTTCTTTCAGATGAAGGTCACATCACAGACCTCTCATCTTCTCAATAACCAAATCATGAACCTGCAGTGAAATCATAGGCACTTGGAGCTCAAAGTAAGACCTGCATGTGATTCTAGTCACACAGGTTCACCTATGTTACCTAAGAACAAAACAAAGAGGTGCAAAGGGGAAACATTCAGAAAAAAAAAAAACTAAGAATGTAAACAATCACCTGTTAATCCCAGTGTTGGGAGGGACATACAGATAATACCTGGAGCTCACTGGCCAGTCAACCTGGTCCACCAATGAGCGTCTCAGAACAAAGTGGAAGCTGGTGAACATACAGAGTAAGAGATTTGAGTCTTCAGCGCTAAATGGCATGTTCATATTATACCTCTCCCCTCAAGATCTAAGGATCTTCATGGAAGGGGGGCAGAAACTGTAGGAGCCAGAGGCGGTGGCATCTTCAAGGAAACTTTTTCTAGGCAAAACAGGACAGTTGCACATATGAACTCAGAGATTTTGACAGCATGTGCAAGACCTGTGTAAGCTAACACCAGACAAAATTCAGCCTGGAGGGGTACAGGAAGTCCCATCCAAGCTGAGAGGCTGTTGAAATCTGATGGCTTCTGGGAGAGGGAGAGTCAGTCAGCTTTCTTTAATGGTAGGACCCCTGATAAATCAATCACCTCCAGAGCAGGCCCCAACACCAAGAGCAGTCAGCCAACACAAACTGAACTCTGAAGATTTGAGAGAGAGAAAATGGGAGCAGGGAGAGAAAGGAAGGGAGGGAGGGAAAGAGAGAACATGAAGTTGGGTGGGTAGGTAGGTGGGAGAAATTGGGTGATATGATTAATATGATCAAAATATATTAAATTATCAAAACTTAATAAGAAAGTTATTTTAAAATACTAAGGTTGGGCCAAGTAGTGGTGGCGTACACCTTTAATCCCAGCACTCGGGAAGCAGGGGCAGGAGAATTTCTGTGAGTTTGAGGCAAGCCTGATCTACAGAGCAAGTACTACGAAAGGCTCCAAAGCTACACAAAGAAACCCTGTCTCAGAAACAAAAACAAATACAAATACAAAAACAAAACAAAACAAAAACCCATACAAACCCAAAAAATATTAAGGTAGGAAACAATATAAGACAACACTCAATGATGGCTTCCATACCCACATACATATACACGTATGTATACATGCATGAATACATGCACACACCCAAACAGACACATACATACTACACATATACAATCAAAAGAAAGGAGGAGGAGGGAGGGAAGAGGAGAGGAGGAGGAAAGAGAAGAAACAAAGTATAAATCAAGGTTAGGGATACAGTTCAGTGATACAGCTCATTTTCCCAGAATATATAAAGCCCTCAGATTGATCCACAGCACCACAAAAACACAAACTAAACCAAATAAAATGATGAAGAGTGTCGTGGTTTGAATGTGAAATGTCATCACAGATTCATGTCTCTTGGTACCCAGACGGTGATATTTTGAGAGGTTGTAGAACCCAATGAGAATGGGGCTCACTCAGTTCAAGGCTCTCTTTGGGCATGGTCCTTGATGTTTATGGCCTGGGGAAGCTTCTTATTTTTTACGATGCTGAGATGTAGGAAAGCAGCTGTCCCATGATCCAGTCCCACAAAGCCACCCCTCCAGGCTTTCCCCACCCTGGTGGACTGTCTCTTCAGATCATAAACCAAAATAAACCCCTTCCTCAAATTGCTTCTCATCAGGTGGTCACAGAACAAAAGAATGACTAATACAGTTTCATCTAAGACAAAAACTTATCAGGGCAGTGAATCTACTGTCTCCTAACTCCAGGCATGCTCCATAAAATAGAGGCAGGCTAAAGCCAAACTACCTAGATTGTTGGATCCGTCATTTCTCAGTGCCTCATTTTCTTCATCTACTGAAAAAAGTAGTAGGTTGTTTTCGCATTACTGCTTAGACCATTGTACCATTACATTGTATTCTACAAATTTCACATTAATAATGGTATCTAAGGATTTGAGTGTTAATAAATAACATGTGTAAAATGTTTACCTCTCGCAGAATCCAACACATTCTTCCTAATAATGTTGCAGTGACATGTAATATGTCATTTTGCAAGTTTCTTAACTTACAGGAAGAGTCACAGTCCCATTCACAAACAGTATTGACAAAATAGTCTCTGTATTGCATGATCACTAGTAAAAGGAACCAATTGGGTTTGCATGGTGGTCCAAAACCTGAAACCTATTATATAACTAGTACTTACCGATTCACCATGAAACATTTTTATCAGAAGAAAATTATTTTTTATAATATGCTTACAACCTGAATTATAGCAATTACAATGTTATGTTTCTGTTGTACAAATTTGTAGAAAAGGGGCTGGAGAAATGGTTCAGCGGTTAAGAGCATTGCCTGCTCTTCCAAAGGTCCTGAGTTCAATTCCCAGCAACCACATGGTGGCTCACAGCCATCTGTAATGGGGTCTGGTGCCCTCTTCTGGCCTGTGGGCATACACACAGACAGAACATTGTATACATAATAAATAAATAAATATAAAAAATTGTAGAAAATTTAGTTGATAAAAGAAAATAAAGTCAGGTGTGATGGCACATACCTTTAATCCCATCACTCAAGAGGCAGAAGCAGGTGGATCTCTGTGAGTTACGGCCAGCAAATACTACACATTGAGACCCTGTCAAAAAGCCAAACAACAAAAGAAAAACAAGAGAGAACAGAAACAAACCAATGCCATCTACTACAGAAAAAGTATAAATTACTTTCCAAGTGTGTTTTCACCTGAAGGAAATCTTGAGTACTCCTCATAAAATAAAGGACAAAAGCATTATTTCAGCTGGCACCGAAGATATTTTTTGGAAAATGTTTTCTTATATTGGCATATTTTAATTAAACAAAGCAACCAGTTTCATTATGATATTTTCAATCATATTTAATGCATTTTTCTCATATACCTACCTCCAAAGATTCCCCCTACTGAAGTCACCTCACTATACCTCAGGCTGGCCTTGAACTCAGTGACCCTCCTTCCTCAGACTCCTAAGTGTTGGGATGATAGGTATGCACCACCATGCCCAGCCCAAAAGACACAACAGGAAAGTGTGGGCTCTTGTACACTGCTAAATGTAACACTAGTGTTACAGCAGATGTGCTCCTCTGTGACATCCTAATGCCTTGCTTAGGTATGTGCCGTAGAAAAACTCGTGGTCACTAGGATAGATACGGAATTGCACACAGTCATGCCCAGCACAGGGAGAATGGATGAATTCTAGCATATCCATATGGTAAACAGTCTTACTAGCTTCCTACTGGTGCCCTAATGAAGCTCCAAAAATGACCCAAATTTGTAATCTTACAGTTCTGAATGTCGGAAATCCAGAATTCCACTGTGAAAGCAAGGCTATGGTCCCTCTGGAAGCTCTATGGGAAAATCTTTCCCTCTCCATCTTCGAGATGGTGCTTGAACTCTTTGGCTCATGATGTCAATTTCATCTTCAAAGCCAGTGATGAGGCAGCACCCTGATAACTCAATCTCTTATATTCTCAAACTCTCTCTCTCCCTCTCCAGTCTGTCCCTCCTTCTCTATTGTTTCTCTCTGACAAAATATACATCCTTTCCAATTATAAGGACCCCTTGATTACACTGGACTCACGAAGACAGTCAAGGCCAATCCTCCCTGTCAAAGGCTTTAAAGGTTTAAATTTAATCACAGGTACAAAATACCTTCTGTGACCTAAGGTAACTTATTTGTAGGATTCATGGATCAGAATGTGAATTATCTTGGGGAGGGGCAATATTTTATTTGCCACAAAGACTAAGCTAAAATATAAATTAAAAACAACACTACTGGGCTGGAGAGATGGCTCAGTGGTTGGGAGCACTGCCTGCTCTTCCAAGGGTCCTAAGTTCAATTCCCAGCAACCACATGGTGGCTCACAGCCATCTGTAATGAGATCTGGTGCCCTCTTCTGGCCTGCAGGAATGCATACAGACAGAACACTGTATACTTAATAAATAAATAAATCTTTAAAAAAAAAACAAAAAAAACACAACACTACTATACTGAATAATATGAGTAAGTCTCATAAATGTTTGAAAACAAGGCAAAAAATTCACATGAATCCTTTAATATAAAGTTCAAGAAGAAATAAACCTAATCTATGTTACATACTTCCTGTTAACTTAGGTAATATTATATCCTTCTGGAGTCTTTGATGAAATTGAAAAATAGATAGTTATAGTTTTCCTTAGTTATGATAAAAGATAAAGTAGATATAAATATTGTAACTGTAATTCTTGCTTGATACCTTTTTTTTTAAAGATTTATTTATTTATTATATATACAACATTCTGCCTCCATGTATGCCCACATGCCAGAGGAGGGTGCCAGATCTCAGTATAGATGGTTGTGAGCCACCATATGGTTGCTGGGAATTGAACTCAGGACCTCTGGAAGAGCATCCAGTGCTCTTAACCGCTGAGCCATCTCTCCAGCCCCCGCTTGATACCTTTTTTATATGTAACTTTACTATGTTAAAGTTAAAATTTTCCTTTTTATTTAAACAGAAAAGGGGAAATGGGAAGTTCTCTGTACATGTGTTGCTTTTATTGGTTAATGAATAAAGAAACTGCCTTGGCCTGTGATAGGACAGAGTAGAGCTAGGTGGGGAAACTAAACAGAATGCTGGGAGAGAGAAGGCGAAGTCAAGAGACACCATGTAGCCACCAGAGGGGAAAGACGTGAGTTGCCAGGTGGAACCTTGCCTGTAGGCCATGAACCTCATGGTAAAATATAAAATAATAAAAATGGGTTAATTTAAGATATAAGAGTAATCCAGAAATACGCTTAAGACATTAGCCAAACAGTACTGCAAATAATATAGTTTCTGTGTGATTATTTCAGTTCTGGGCAGCTGGAAATGAACAAGCGGCCTCTGCCAACAGATATCCACCTTCCTTTGCCTCCCAAGTGCGGGGATTAAAGGCGTGCGCCACTACCACCCAAATGAGTTCATACTCCTTGATCTGAAACTATGCTGAAGAGCCATAATCACAAAGATATTATGCACTACAAAGACATGTAGACAATGGAACAGAGACTCCAGGAATACAGCCACACAGCTATGTCCACCTAATTTTTGACAAAGGTATAAAAATTATACATTGGAAAAAAGTCAGCTTGTTCAATAAATGATGCTGGCAAAACTGGATAACCCCCTGCAGAAGAATGGAATGAGACCAGTATCCTCTCTCTCTCTGCACAAAAGTTAATTAAAAGTGGATCAAAGACCTTAACTTAAAACCTGAAGCACTCAAACTCCTAGGAGAGTTCAGGATATAGATATAAGCAAGAACTTTCTGAACAAAAGTCCAACGGCACAACAAATAGCCACAAGAATTGACAAAAAGTATTACATAAAATCAAAAAAGCTTCTACCCAGGCAAAGAAATCATGAACAGGATGAAAAGTCTATGGAATAGAAGGAAATCCTTGCCAGTTCTATTTTAGACAAGGAATTACTAGCTAGACTATGTAAAGAACTGCAAAAATTAAATTTAAAAAGTGCTCAGCAATTAAAAGTGTTTGCTGCTCTTCTAGAGAACCAACACCAACATCCAGCAACCCACAGCTCCAAGGGATTCAACACCTTCTTCTGGCCTCCAGTAGGTACCCATGTAAGTGTGGTTCTCTCTCTCCTCTCTCTCCTCTCTCTCTCTCTCCCTCCCTCCCTCCCCCCCCCCCCCTCTCTCTCTCTCTCTCTCTCTCTCTCTCTCTCTCTCTCTCACACACACACACACACACCTATCTTTTCTAAAAACTGACAATACCCAGGTATAGTGGCACATGCCTTTTATCCCAGCACTTGGGAGGCAGAGGCAAGCCTGATCTACAAAGTGAGTTTCAAGACAGGCTCCAAAGCTACACAGAGAAGCACTGTCTTGAGAAACCAATATAAATAAATAAATAGATCTCACAGAAAGACGCACATATGGCTAATGTGTGTATTTTAAAGTGTTCACATCCTTAGACATTAGGAAAGGCAAATTAAACTCCTCTGAGATTCTCTCACCCCAGTCAGAAAACTACCAAGCAAACAAATGACAATAGATGTCAGAGAGTTTGTGAGAACAGGGGACCTTCATTCCCTGCTGCCAGTGTGTAAATATAAACTGACTGAAATATAAACTATTGAAACCAGTGTGGAGGTTTTACAGAAATCTGAAAATAGAATTCACACACCACCCAGCTAAACTACTTCAGGGAATATACTCTACTTGCACATCCATGTTCACTGCTGCTCTATTTACAATAGCAAGGAAATGGAGTCAGCCTAGATACACACCAAGAGATGAATGAGTAATAAAACATGGTACATAGACACAATGGAATTCCATTCATTCATAAAGAAAATAAGTTATTAAATTTGTAGGACAACAGATGGACATGGAAAATATTATATCCTCTCTTACATGTGGATCCTGGCTTTTAATGTTTACATGCATGTTCACGTAGGACTGAGCGTGTGTACAGACCAGTAAACCAGAAGAGCCCATGAAGACAAAAAACGGAAGCTTTAAGGCAGTGAGTGGGAAAGGCAATAGGACAGGTGATATGAAGGTAAAAGGAAGAATGAAGGAAGGCTGTAGAAATGGAAACGGGAGACAGGGAGATGGGGAGTAAGCAAGCATATGTGTGGGGTAAATCAACTATACACAAAAATGCCATTTTAATAAAAGTATCATTTTAGAGACTTAAACAATAAAACTAAAACTGATAATGATGGTTTATGTCTGTAAACCACACTCCAGAGTCTAAGTCATAAGGCAAGAGGATTATCATGAGTTCCAGGGAAGTCTGGACTATACAGAGTGAGATCCTATCACAAAAAGTTCCCTCTCCCATCAAAAGAAAATGGGCTAATTACATAGATTTCACTCTGTTTTGAGAAGGCTAGGGAGTATCCATCCATCTGTGAATGACGTCAGAGCAAGAACTTGGTTAGGAGACTATTATTATTTATACAGACTGAAGTGATAAATTTCTATACACTAGAATAAAGCAAAATAATTCACTAATTATACAGCATGATTTTATAAGTCTTATGTAATTTATATAAGACTTTACTCTTTAGCAGAAAAATATCAAAAACTTATTTTTAACTAATTTTAATGTCAATGAATATAATGATTCATTGGGAAAAGTCTATGATGCATTTAAAGATGAGGAAACATACTTAAAGCTATATTTGGGCATATACATAATTTATTTATTTCTAGTGTGAGTAGGAACTATGACTCCTCTTTGTTTGAAATTTAAATACACCCACCTTACCACTTCTAATCCTGGCCACAACAAACTAGAAGGAACCAGATTTACCTTACTAATCAACTATAAAAGCATACAGAATATATAAAATGGAGGGTTTCAGAAATAAGACAACAGGCAGCACAACAGAGATGTGGGAGAAAAGATGAGTCAGTGAAGGAAGCTCTACCACCCCAGATCATGCCTGGTGAGCATTCTGAGTGAGCACAGGGATGGAGAGCACAACAGCGGCAGAGCCGCACAGACAGCAAGCTCGGAAGCTCTAGAGTCCCTCCGTCAGTGCACGTTATAATGTGAGTTTAAGGACAAACCCACTGGAAAGAGGCAGGCGGAGTATCTCCACATCTCACGCAGGACAATGAATGAAAACTATTTTCTTTTTCTTTTTTGGTTTTTCTCCCCCCCTTTCTTTTTCTTTTCCTTCTTTCTTTCTTTCTTCCTTCCTTCCTTTCTTTTTTTTGAGACAGGGTCTCTCTGTGTAACGTTGGCGCCTGTCCTGGAACTCACTCTGTAGACCAGGCTGGCTTCAAACTCACAGAGATCTACCTGCCTCTGCCTCCCGAGTGCTGGGATTAAAGGCGTGTGCCACCAACACCTAGAGATGAAACTATTTTCAAACAACTGCATCCCAAAATAAAATTCAAAATTATTTTTAAAAAAATTTTGGAGGGCTGGAGAGATGGCTCAGTGGTTAAGAGCATTGCCTGCTCTTCCAAAGGTCCTGAGTTCAATTCCCAGCAACCACATGGTGGCTCACAACCATCTGTAATGACGTCTGGTGCCCTCTTCTGTCCTGTAGACATACACACAGACAGAATATTGTATACATAATAAATAAAAAAATATTTAAAAAAAAATTTTTGGAGCAGAAGACAGAATATAGCAACATAAAATCACAATGTCTGGTATTCACTCAAAAACTGCCAGGGATATAAACAAAAAGAAATACCAACCAAACTGAACAAGTACACATAAAATTGGTGGATAACAATTTTAAAACAGCTATTATAGATACATTGACTGTTTTACAAAATAAAGAAAAGCACAGGTATAAAAGACATGTAAATGGATATATGAATGAATGAATGAATGTCTAGGAATAAAAGGTATATATCTGATATAATAAGCGTATCAGAAAGGCACCATCCTCATGTTCCCAAGCCTAGCTCTGGCCTACAGTTCCTGTACTAGCCCAGCATAGCAGGCCAGAATCTCACCTCAGATACACAACCAAGGGAAGAAGGGAAGTTCACATGTTGTGGTCATACTAAAAAAAAAAAAAAAAAGCCAGGACAGTATGCCTCCCCCCAAATCCATTAATCTATAAAATGTTCTCCAATGAGAATCACCTAGATGAACCCCACAACACAAAATTTAAAAAAAAAACAATCATAGACTTGAAAGTAAAGTAGAGCACGGAACAACTCATGCACAGAATATGAGAGAGAGGAGAGACAGAGACTCTGAGACTGACCCACAATGAAAGGAACATAAGGAACTTTGAGACACCATGAAAAGATCAGATCTTCAAATTAGAGGCATAGAAAGAGAAGAACCTGGGTAGATGGCACAGACAACATCATCAACAGGATCACAGAAGAAAACAAGTTAAGGGAAGACATCTCCATGCAGATACAAGGAGCAAGACCAGAAAATAAACTCCCCACAGCATATTATAATTAAACACTAACTATGCAGAACAAAGAGAAGGCACTGAAATCTACAAAAAATAAAATAAAATAACACAAGTCATATATAAAGGGAAACCCACCAGAATAACAGTTGAATTCTCAATGGAAACTTTAAAAGCCAGTTGATTCTGGAGCAATGTACTTGAAGTTCTATAAAACAATGGGTGCCAACCTCAGCTACTGTACACAGCAAAACTATCTGCTATTGTTGGAGGAGAAAGAAAAACTCTTCATGGTATCAACAGGCTACAATCATTCACGTCCACCAAATCAGTCCTACAGAGACTCCCAGAAGCAATACCTCAGACTGAGAAGAAAAGCAAGCATAGCCAAGACTGTAGAAAGGAAACAAATAAAGCTATAGTCACTGGAACACAAATAGGACTAAGACCACAAATAGAAAAAAAAAACCGCTCTTTCGGCCATCTTGGCGCCTGTGGAGGCCTGCTGGGAACAGGACTTCTAAAGGACAGTATGTCTGGAAGGCTGTGGTGCAAGGCCACTTTTGCTGGCTATAAGCGAGGTCTCCGGAACCAGAGAGAGCACACGGCTCTCCTTAAAATTGAAGGTGTTTATGCCCGAGATGAAACTGAATTCTACTTGGGCAAGAGATGCGCTTATGTGTATAAAGCAAAGAACAAAACAGTGACACCTGGAGGCAAACCAAACAAAACCAGAGTGATCTGGGGGACAGTAACTCGGGCCCATGGAAACAGTGGCATGGTCCGGGCCAAATTCCGAAGCAACCTTCCTGCAAAAGCCATTGGACACAGAATCCGTGTGATGCTGTACCCATCTCGGATTTAAACCAATGAAAAGTAAATAAATAAAAGTGGATTTGTAAAAAAAAAAAAAGAAAAAAGAAAAAAAAAACCATAAATGCCCCTCGACCGAAGAATGGATAAGAAAAACATAGTACATTTACACAATGGAATACTACACAGCAGATAAAAATAATGACATCTTGAATTTTGCAGGAAAATGGATGGAGTTAGGAAACATTATTTTGAGTGAGGTAACCCAGACACAGAAGACAATTACCACATGTACTCACTCATAGGTGGTTTTTAAACATAAAGCAAAGAAAACAAGCCTACAAACCACAATCCCAGAGAATTTAGACGACAATGAGGACCCTAAGAGAGACTTACATAGATCTAATCTACATGGGAAGTAGAAAAAGACAAGATCTCCTGAGTAAATTGGGAGCATGGGGAACTTGGGGGAAGGGTTGAAGTGGGGAGGGGAGAGGCAAAGAGGGGAGCAGAGAAAACTGTGGAGCTCAATAAAAGTCAATAAAAAAAGAAAACACACAAAAAAGAAAAAATAACAATGCTGGGCAGTGGTGGTGCATGCCTTTAATCCCAGCACTCAGGAGGCAGAGGCAGGCTGATCTCTGTGAGTTTGAGGCCAGTCTGGTCTTCAGAGTGCGTTCCAGGACAGGCCCCAAAGCCACAGAGAAACCCTATCTCGAAAAGTCAATAAATAAATATTAAAAAAGAAAAAACAACAAACCAACAGCACACAGATTTCATAATTCATGAGTGGCCTCAATTCCCCTGCCTGGTCAAAAGACACAGGTTAGGTTAATATGTATTAAGAAACAAAATCCATCTTTGTGTTGTCAACAAGAAACTCATCCTACTTTAAAAGACAGGTACTACCTTAAAAAGAAAGGATGTAGTCTTGATGGTGGTGGTGCACACCTTTAATCCCAGCACTTGGGAGGCAGAGGCAGGGAGATCTGTATGAGTTTGAGGTCAGCCTGGTCTACAAGAGCTAGTTCCAGGACAGTTAGGGCTGTTACACAGAGAAACCCTGTCTCAAAAAAACCAGAGAGAGAGAGAGAGAGAGAGAGAGAGAGAGAGAGAGAGAGAGAATAGAAAACACATTCCAATGGGAGCAAGAACCAAGCAAGCGTCATCATCCTAAGATCCAGTAAAATAGATTTCCAACTAAAACTAATCAGAAGAAATAAAGAAGGACACTTCATTCTAATCAAAGAAACAATTAACCAAGAAAAGATCACACCCCAAACATATATGTATCAAAATCTACCACACTCAATTCCAATGAAAGCATACTACTGGACTTCAAGACACAGACTCCAAATCAAATGATAACAGGCGATTGCAATGCCTCACTTTCTCCAAAAGACAGATCAAATGAAAAATAGAGAAGCATCAGAACTGAATGACATCACACACCAAATGTACCTAACAAATTTATAGAATATCCCACCCCAAACCCAAAGAATGTATATTCTATTCAGCAGCCCATGGAAGTATCTCTAAAATAGACCAGTAGTGGGACACAAAACAAATCTTAACTCAGAAAACGGAAAGGACTCCATATCATGACCATAATGCAATAAAGCTCAAATTAACAATAAACAAGCACAGAAACTCATGGAAATTAAACAATACAATACCAAATGATGAATGAGTCAAAGAAGAAATCAAGAAACCAATCAAATTTCTAGAATTAACTGAAAATGAAACCATACCAAAGAAATACCCCTCTGGGACACACTAAAAACAGTTCTAAGAAGGAAATTTAGAGCTCTAATCTCTTACAATAGAAAGAAATACCCCTCTGGGACACACTAAAAACAGTTCTAAGAAGGAAATTTGGAGCTCTAATCTCTTACAATAGAAAGAAAGACAATGCAAATAAACGACTTAATGATGCAACTCACGAATTTGCCAAAACAAGAACAAACCAAACCCAAATCCAGTAGATAGCAAGAAACAACCAAAATTAAAGACAAAAATTAATGAAACAGAAACAAAAAAAACAATATCAAGAATCAAGAAATATCACACACCTTTAATCCCAGCATTCGGAAGGCAGAGGCAGGTGGATCTCTGTGAGTTTGAGGCCAGTCTGGTCTACAAGGCTAGTTCCAGGACAGGCCTCAAAGCTACAGAGAAACCCTGTCTTAAACCCCGTTTTAGAATCAACAAACAAATCTCAGTTAGTTACTATAGTTGGTTATTACAGTTGGTTTTAATGTCAACTTGTCAGGCATTAGAAACATCTGCGTATGGAGTCTCACCTGACGAATAGTGAGCTTTAAGGGAAATGAATGTAGAAGTGGGGGCAAATGAAAAACATAGAGGAAAAAAATCAAATGAACAAAGCCTTAGTATGCTGGGGGCAACACTGAAGGGCTAACAATCTAATCATAACCCAGGAAAAACACTGAAGATCATTTATCCTTTATTTATTTCTGCAATTCTGTCTATTCCGTTTTCAGTTACTGAAAACTTAAGTTTCTTTCTCTTTCTCTCACTCTCTCTCTCACACACTCTTTTGCTGTAGAATAATCCTCTTGTACACTGTAAAGATTGTCACTCGAATTGATTTAATAAAACACTGATTGTTCAGTAGCCAGGCAGGAAGAATAGTTGGGGTGACCAAACTAGGGATAATGGGAAGGAGATCCAGAGTCAGGAGTTGCCAGCAGACAGAGAGAAGATGAGAATGCTGTACTGTAAAAAGGTACCAAGCCAAGTGGTTAATTTAGGTGTAAGAGTTAGCTGGTAACAAGCCTGAGCTATCAGTCAAGCATTTATAACTTATAGTAAGCTCCTGAGTCAATTATTTGGGAAGTGGCTGCTAGGTATTTGGGAACAGGTGGGCAGGAAAGAAACTTCAACTACATTTTTTGTTTTTGACAGAGTTTCTTTGTGTTGCCCTGGAACTCACTCTGTAGACCAGGCTGTCCTCAAACTCACAGAGATGGCCTGCCCTTGCCTCCTGAGTACTGGTATTAAAGGCATGCTCCAGGGGCTGGAGAGATGGCTCGGTGGTTAAGAGCACCGGCTGCTCTTCCTAGAGGTTCTGAGTTCAATTCCCAGCAACCACATGGTGGCTCACAACCATCTGTAATGAGATCTGGCACCCTCTGGCGTGTGGACATACATGGAGGTAGAATGTTGTATACATAATAAATAAATAAATCTTTAAAAAAAAAAAAGGCATGCTCCACCACCACCAGCAATTTCTTTCCATTTTTTAATCATTAATTTTACCTCAATTGGGTCCAAAGAAATGGGGAGAGAGGATGAGAAGCAGAAGCAAATGTCTGAAAAAATTTCCAAATTTGATAAGAACTATACCACACATCACCTATTTTTTTGTTTTTTATTTATTTATTTATTTATTTATTTATTTATTTATTTTTTTGTGACAGGGCTTCTCTGTAGCTTTGGAGCCTATCCTAAAACTAGCTCTTATAGACCAGGCTGGCATCAAACTCACAGACATCTGCCTGCCTCTGCCTCCCAAGAGCTGGTATTAAAGGCGTGTACTACCACCACCCGGCTTACATCACCTTTATTTTGTTTTTTGTTTTTTGAGACAGGGTTTCTCCGTGTAGCTCTAGCTATTCTGGAACTAGTTCTGTAGACCATGCTGGCCTCAAACTCACAAAGACCCGCCTGCCTCTCCTCCTGAGTGCTGGGATTAAAGTTGGGAGCCACCACTGACGGGCTCACATCACCTATTATTAAAGTATAAGACCCCACACTTTCCAGTTAGTCATGATATGTTGTAGTGAGAGATTCCACAGAGCCACTGCATCTGGCTTGAATTCTGGAGTGATAACACCTAGGCTTTTAACTACCCTTTGTTTAAAGTCAGTGATTCTTTGCTGAGTTCTTCTGAAGGAATTTCAGAGCCTTTGCAAAACTTAGTCTTAAAGAGACAAACCAGGAGTTCTCATGGCTGAGAACTGCTTAGGCAAACAGTTTCTTCAAACAGTTCCCAATAAGAGGTTTTGGTACTCAGAAATTGGTTTGCTAAAGGTTTTTGTTTTGTGTGTGTGTGAGTGTGTGTGTGTGTGTGTGTGTGTGTGTAATAACAAAAGAAGCTTTTGCAAAACCATAGCTTTCAGTCCATCAGAGGCTTAACCTCTTTGGTACAGAGTGTCTAAAATTCATCTTGCAATGAACCTTTGCCTTCAATAGACCCCTGCAAAACAGAACACTGAAAATATGTTACAAAAGTTGAAGATTGTTTTGTGTGCATTGTGTTCAGGTGCACGTGTGTGCTCAAACATTCTGAAGCCAGAGAACAAACTTGTGTGTCTCATCAGATGTTATCCACTTTATTTTATATATTTTGTCATGTGAGCCGGGCAACCTGAAGTCAATCCCTAGGACCCACAAAAGATAGGACAGTCAACTCCACAAAGTTGTCTTCTGACATTCATACTCTGTTGCATGAGCACCCCACACATAAAACAACTAAAAAAATAATAATTTCTAAATTGCTATGTAAAATGGAGCCCATTAGAGGGGAAAAAGAGGAATCAAGGAAGAGGGGCATAGGAGATAATTGAACACACATGATATGAAAGTAGAAGAGGAAACAGTGGAGGTGGAAGGGTGTAAATGTTCTGAAGTCACTGAAAAGATATTTTTTTCTAAAGCTGTTTCAAGATGTGCTGGCTAATTTTGTCTATTTGGTTGGATTAAGAAGCACCTAGGAAGTTAGCAGAGCACAACCGAGTGTGACTGTAACAGCATTTCCCAGCAGGATGGCAGGGGAATGTAGAGAACATTAACCCACTGGGGAGAACGTGGATGAAATAAAAGGGGAACCAAAAGCAAGTTCTCCAAAGTACAGGCATTATCTCTCTATTTCCTGGCCACCAGGATGTGAGCTCAGCTCTATCAAATCTCTCTGCCATAATAACCATGGGGCAAAACAAGTCATTACTCCATTAAGTTGTTTCTGTCAATTATTCTGCCACAACAATGAAATGTGTAGCGCTGAGAGCTGATAGCAGGGTTGTTCTTACTGACCGTACGGTTTAGAATCCTTTGGAACTGTTCTGTGGGGGAATCTGGAAAACCAGGCTAGAGAAGGCCAATAATGAATGCTTTAAGTAGAGCTTGATAGGTGGTTTTGATAGGTCACACCAGCATGCTAACAGGAATGAAGACAAAATAGACTATGGCAAAGGTTCTCAACCTGTGGGTCACGACTGTTATGATTTTAGCCAACCAACATGGCTGGCACCTCTGGGTTAAAGGGCCAGGCATGCACAGACAAGCCCTCAGGCAAAAATACTTAGCCACCTTGGGGACCTTAAAAGGCCCTACATGACCCAGTGCAGCGTGGTTGTATCACCTATGTATGACGAGGCTATGTAAGCCCTTGTGCGCATTTGTGAGCTCCATCATCCCCTTGTGTGCATGAGCTAGGCAGCCTTTAAAAGCTGGACATGGCATCTTCAGCCCTGTCTTTCTGCATACTGACTTCACCAGGCCTGTACGTGTCTCCTCTAAAAAAACTCCAAAGCAGGTTTGTTGTGGAAGGGGGAGGGGTGGGCGGGGCTTGTCTCTTAAAGGGACAGGACAGACCATTACTAGGATCCCTTCAGGTTACACATATCAGATTTTTTTGTTTGTTTTTTCGAGACAGGGTTTTTCTGTGTAGCCCTGGCTGTCCTGAACTTGCTCTGTAGACCAGGCTGGACTTGAACTCAAAGATCCATTTGCCTCAGCCTCTTGAGTGCTGGGATTAAAGGCTTGTGCCACCACTGCCCAGCACATATCAGACACTTACTTACATTATGATTCACAATGGTACCAAAATTGCACTATGAAGTAGCAATGAAATATGCCTTAGGGTTTCTATTGCTGCGACAAAACAAACACCATGACCAAAAAACAAGTTGGGAAGGAAAGGGTTTATTTGGCTTACACTTCAGCATGGCTGTTCATCACCGAAGGAAGTCATTGCAAGAACTCAACAGGGCAGGATCCTGGAGGCCATAGAGGGGGTGGTGCTTACTGAGTTGCTTACAGTTTCAGATGTTCTGTCTATTATCATCATGATGGGGAGCATGATGGCATGCAGACACACATGGTGCTGGTAGCTGACAGCCCTACATCTTGCAGACAACACGAAGTCGACTGACACACTGGGCAGTGTCCTGAGCATAGGAAATCTCAAAGCTTACCCCAACAGTGACACACTTCCTCCAGCAAGGCCATAACCACTCTAACAAAGCCACACCTCCTAACAGTGTCACTCCCATTGAGATTATGGAGGTCAATTACATTCAAACTATCACATTCCATTCCCTGGCCCCCATATGCTTGTAGCCATATCATAATGCAAAATGCATAGAGTCCAACTTCAAAAGTCCCCATAGTCTTATCACATTCTCAACAATGTTAAAAGTACAAAGTTCAGACTGAAGAGATGGGTCAGTGGTTAAGAGCACTGGCTGCTCTTCCAGAGGACCCAGGTTCAATTTCCAGCACCCACACAGCAGCTCACAATTGTCTGTAACTCCAGTTCCAGGAAATCTGACACCTTCACACCAATGCACATAAAGTTAAATAAATTTTTAAAAAGTCCAAAGTCTCTTCTGAGATCCATAAAATCTCTTAACTGTAATTCCCTATAAAATCAAAATTGAAAAAAAAAAAAGCAGATCATATACTTCCAACAAGTAATGTAACAGGACAGATATACATTGCCATCCCAAAACTTAGGGAAGGAGCCATAGTGAGGAAATACTGGACCAAAAAGATCAAAAACCAGCTGGGCAAACTCCTAACTCTACATCTTCATGTCTGATGTCAAAGCATTCTTCAGATCTCCAACTCTGTTCAGCTTTGTTGACTGCAATACACTTCTTTCTCTTGGGCTGGTTCTATTCCGTTAGCAGCTCTCCTCGGCAGCTATCCCACAACTCTGGCATCTCTAACATCTTGGGTTCTCCAAAGCAACCCAGGCTTCAACTTCACAGCTTCATGCAATGACTTCTCTACTAGGCCTCCATTCAGGGACACCTCTAACACATGCCTGGTTTCAGTGGCTTTTTTCAGGCGTGGAGGCAAATTCTATAACCCATTTCTTCAATCCTTACTCTAATGTGGCTGAAGCTACCAAGTTCTGCTGCTTGCTGGGGCTGGAACATGGCCCTTTTATTCAATTATATCATCACCAGCTTTCTGTCCTTAACCACCTAAACTTGGCTGATCTTGAACTTGTTCTGTAGACCAGGTTGGCCTCAAAGTCAAAAGATCTGCCAGGGGGCTGGAGAGATGGCTCAGTGGTTAAGAGCATTGCCTGCTCTTCCAAAGGTCCTGAGTTCAATTCCCAGCAACTACATGGTGGCTCACAACCATCTGTAATGAGGTCTGGTGCCCTCTTCTGGCCTGCAGACATACACACAGACAGAACATTGTATACATAATAAATAAATAAATATTTAAAAAAAAAAAAAGATCTGCCAGTCTCTGCCTTTCCAGTGCTGGGATTAAAGGTGTGCCTCACCTTTAATTTAGTTTAGTTCCTTTTCATAAACTGGAAGCTTAGCTGAGTGAGATCGTGCCCTGGGGTCATCACTCCCTTTATTCCATTTCTTAATCTGTATCTCTTTGAACACAAAATTTAGCTCTATTCCATTTCCTGGTGCTCTTTTTCTCCTCAAATTTTTATATTGTGATTTACCTTGATCAGCTTGCTCCTTTTCATTTTAAATCTTCATTAGAATTACCACTAAAAACCACACAACAGTCTGCAGTTACAAAGAAAGAATAAACCACTTAATTATGAAAGGTAATCTTATAAGGAATTTTAAGGGAGTCACAAACGTAAACTTTTATGTACATAAAAAGACAGTCAGCTAAACTTTAGTACTGTACAGGGTGCACAGCCATTCATCAATAACAAAAAGTTGAGGTCAGGAATTAGTGCAAGAAATTAATCATCACCTTGATTATTAACCAGACCTAGCAAGGGGAGCTAGAAACAATCAGGGTGTTCTATATTCTTGACCCTAGCCTAACGAGTCAGACAGCTCAACTATGAGTCCTTGTGGACTTTAGCTTGTTTTCTGGGGTTATTTATCTTAGCAAGGCTTCTGGTCTAACTTGAAGTTACTTTAAAGCTTTGTTTTAGCTAATGGCGCATGACTGCCTCTTTTCAGCATTGAGAGATTAGAGCAGCCTGGCCCCTCGACTCAGAAGCTTTCATTAACCTGAGCTGCTCCTAAGGTGGAACTCATAGACTTTAGATGTATCCTTATTTTTACTTTTATTCATCAAAACTCTGTATAGGCTACCATTATTATCATCAAATTAGACAGTACAGCTTCAGGAAGGGCCATCTTCTTGACAATCCACAAGTAAAAATGCTCAGGAGAACGGGATGTTTCCGAGATAAACACCATATTACAGGCAGTGGAGATCTCCCCACATCCACTGACACCATGCTAGATACCAGAGAAATAGAGCTGCAGCGAACCTGTGAAGGAACAGCAAAAGCAAAAGACGTTCAGGGGTCTGAAGTCCAGTGGCCTTGCCAAAAGGAGACTGGCCCATCAGAGAATTTCCTTCTGGTGGGCTGACACCTGAAACTTCAATTGATATTTGCTGCTCCTCTGGCATGGCCAATGGCACCACAGTTGATCAAATCACACTCAGCACCACGGTCTTCTGTGCTCCTACTGGTATGGCCCATTAAGCAGCACTTAAAACATTCAAATGCTTTTTAATCCATAGTTCCAAAGTCCATATCACTCCAAACGAAGTCAGGCTTATCCCACAGCAATACCCCAGTCCCTGATACCAACCCTCTGTCTTAGTCAAGGTTTTTATTGCTATGAAGAAACACTATGACTATGGCAACTCTTAAAAAGAAAACATTTAATAGGGAGGGCTTGCTTACAGTTTTAGAGGTTCAGTCCATTACCATGACAAGGAGCATGGTGTCATGCAGGCAAATGTGGTGCTGGTAGCTGACAGTCCTACATCTTTCAGACAACACGAGTAGACTGACACACTGGGCAGTGTCCTGAGTGTAGGAAATCCCAAAGCCTACTCCCATAGTAACGCACTTCCTCCAACAAGGCCATATCCACTTTAACAAAGCCACACCTCCTAGTAGTGCCACGCCCTATGAGACTATGGAGGCCAATAGTCAAACTACCACAGGTAATTTTATGTTTGGGGGTGGGTCACTACAATATGAGGAACTGCACTAAAGGGTCGCAGCATTAGGAAGGTTGAGAATCACAAGAGTATGGTCATGAGGCTTCAGACAGGAACAGGACCATACTGCTGAGGCTCTGCATGTAAAGTGTTATGTGGTCTGAATCAGTGGTGGAAACGAAATCTTGACTCAGTAGTCAAGTATCTTGACTCAGCAGTGTGCCTGATGTTGACTAACAGACACTCCTGTTATAGACCAAGCAGAAATGGAAGGAGAAACTCCAGTCTTTTGGAGATGTGTTGTGGATGCCAATCTCAGTGTTCTCAACTTGGTTATAATATATATATATGAGGGAAGAATTTCTACTGTGCTGATAGATTACTGTGCCCTAAGGGCTGGGGACCAAAAGAGCTAGCAAAATCTGAAAATTTTTCAGTCTGTCTAAAGATGATGCCTTTAAACAAAAAGAAGCCCAGGACCAAAGTCCCCAAGATTCAGTGTCTAGTTATTCCATGTGTCCTGCAAAACAATTGCCAATGTACTGTTCTAAAGAAACAACACACCAAGAAAAATAAAGAGGAGGCTGCAGAATATGCTAAACTTTTGGTCAGGAGAGTAAAAGAAGTCAGAGAAATATGCCAGAAACAGTCTGCCAGGAGATGTACGCTGTCCTCACTGGAGGCTTCTACTTGTGAGTTCAGCAAAATTAAAGATTATTTAAGAATAACTAATATAAATAAGCAATCAGACCTTAGGGGTGGAAGAATTTCAGAGCATATGTCATCCATTGCGGACTGAATTTGTGTAAGCTTTTTTAAATATTTATTTCTTCATTAAGTATACAATATTCTGTCTACATGTATGCCTGAAGGCCAGAAGAGGGCACCAGACCTCATTACAGATGGTTGTGAGCCACCATGTGGTTGCTGGGAATTGAACTCAGGACCTTTGGAAAAGCAGGCAACACTCTTAACTACTGAGCCATCTCTCCAGCCCCTTGTGTAAGTTTTAATTCTGAACAACCTTGTTTTGAGAAGATAGCTCCCGAGTGCCTTGCTAGTGCAAGGTTAGTTTGACAAGTGCTTCCTTACATCCAGCTATACAGGCCACTTAAGAGACCACTGTCTATGCAGACATACCTATCACTGGAAGCAGCAACAGACCTTGTACTGTTCATCATATGATATATATTTCACAGACTAAAGGGGCTACAAAGTGACGGAGGCTTTCACTCCAACTTAAAGCAAGGTCAGTCTTCCTGCAGACAGCCCCTAAAGAGCAATGTATAAAATCATGAGAATGAAGCCAAAGATGCAATGGAGACCTGGAAAGTTGGATGTGTCAGGAACTTGGAATGTGCAAAGCAAAAAGACACAAGCTGCTACCAAGTAAAAGTAACCAAAGAAAAAGGCTATGTGAGCTGCAACCAGTAAGGTCTTAGAGGCAATGCTCATCTGGAGAACACATCACAAGTTCAGGCATGGAACTATGGGATTGGTTTCCCCTTTGAGGTTTCTGTCTTGCTTTGGTCCTAACCCCACCTTGCTACTTTTCTATTTCTTCCTTTGGGAATGAAATTGCTTACTCTGTACCATACTTCCTAAGTATATAATTTTCCTTCTGATTTTACAAGGAATCACAACTAAGTTTGCTTCCATCTCAAATATTTTAATCCCGGATTTTTGAACAATGTCAGAACTGTAAAGCCTGTGAGAACTCTGGAGGTGAACTGTATAATTGTAATTTCAGGAGGACATAAGTCTTATGGAGACCAGGGATGGAATTTCCAAGTTTTTTATTTTAATCTCTCTCTCTATAGTGAGTTGTGTGTGTGCGTATCTATAGGCTCACATGTCACAGCATACATGTGAAGGGTTGTTTTTTGCTGTTTTCCTGAATATATCATATGTTAGCTTCCCAGGTTTCTCATCTCCACCTACCACCTCAGTACTGGTACAGATAAGCACTTCCACATCTGGCTTCACATGGCTTTTGGGGATTTGAATTCAGCTTCTCAGACTTGTGTGACAAGCACTTTTACCCACTGAGCGATCTTCCCAGTCCAAATGTGTGGCTTAAAGAGATGTGTTTGGGTGTCAAGTTACCAAGAGGTGGACTTGTAAGGGTTAATCTTGATTGTCAACTTGATGGTTAGTAAAGTACACCTCTGAGTATATCCATGAGGGCACAAGCATGGGTATTTTCTGTGCTTCTTCAGTGCAATGAACTCAGCTGACCTGTTCCACCATGCCCTCCGTGCCACAGTGGATAAAAACCTCAAAACTGTGAAACAAAATGTTTACTTCTTTATTTTTCTCCTGTTTATTGCAGATACACAATGTCTGTATAACACACAGGGTAATATGCACATTAACTTTTATTACTTTTTTCATTTAGAATATTTATTTTTAATTATTTAATTAGAGTGAAATATTTCCACTGACCTCTGAAGCTAATAGAGAACACAGAATTAGTTAGGGTTAATAAAACAGCAACTTCTCTTGAAACTACCTGCTCATGTTTATACGTTCTCTTCATAATACTTGAAACTTGCATAAGTATCTGTTTCTACAGGTTTCTGCTTCTACTATATGGTAAACTTAAAAGTGAAGAGATATTTCTCTTTTGTCTACTGCTGATTTTATTTTTAAAGACATGGTTTCTTTGTGTAGCCTGGGCTGTCTTAGAACTAGCTCTGTAGACCAGGCTGGCCTTAGATCCAACTGTCTCTGCCTCCTAAGTGCTGGGGTTAAAGGTGTACAAGAACCACCACCCAGAGCTGCTACTGAATCTTTTTTTTTTTTTTTTTTTTTTTTAAATATTTATTTATTTATTATGTATACAATATTCTGTCTGTGTATATGCCTGCAGGCCAGAAGAGGGCACCAGACCTCATTACAGATGGTTGTGAGCCACCATGTGGTTGCTGGGAATTGAACTCAGGACCTTTGGAAGAGCAGGCAATGCTCTTAACCTCTGAGCCATCTCTCCAGCCCCCTGCTACTGAATCTTTAACCCATGACAGTTTAACATGGGAAATGCTTAGTAAGTACTGAAAGAGCATATACAGCTGTTACAATAACTTACCATTCAAAGATTCCAAGAGATTGTTTTGAATAATTTATTACATGTATGATTGGTTTGCCAGCATTTATGAGTCTAGTGTCCTTGGAGGTCAGAAGGCAGCACTGGATCCCCTGGAACTGCAGTTATGAATGGTAGTGAGCCGCCATGTGGGTGCTGAGAACTAAACTTTAGGTCTTCACCAAGTGCTCTTAAACACTGAGCCATTTCTCCACTTCAACAGCCCTAAATATGTTGAGTTTATTAAATGTCATGGAAGTTCAAAAGAAAGGAAGTCCTAATCCAGTTTACCATGTAATTCTGCATCCAGGTGATTTTTGAATCAAACATCATTATCAGTATGTATCACACTTTTCTCTTCGGCTTTTCTTTTTCTTACTTTTCTTCCTTCATCTCTGCCTTACTAGTCATTGAAAAATGTTAATAAAACCATTTTTAGATATTATATAAGCTAAAATCTTAGTGGACCAAGAAAAAAGAAAATTTATAAACGTACTCCATAACATAAAACACAAGCAGAAAGCTGCAAAGATTAACAAAAATAGAGTATTGAGATGATCATATGATTAGATAAGGGAAACAATGCAACCTTATCTTTTAAAGCAAGTGTTTTGAAATGGGAGAAAGTAAAATAAAAGGAAGTGTAAGGTGGTAAATGAGGGCTCTAGATGGGTCAGTAGTTACAGCACTGTCTGCTCTTTCAAAGGACCCAGGTTCAGTTCCCGTCACCCACATGGCAGCTCACACTATTAGTAACTCAAGTTCCAAGGGATCTAGCACCTTCTTCTGATTTCCATGGGCACCAGACACGTAGACAGTCGGTAAACTATATACATGCAGACAAAACAAACATACACACAAAATTTAATTTTTTTAACAGACTAATGAACTGGACGTGGTTGTACATGCTTGCAAACCTAGTTATTCTGTTGACAAACACAGGCAGATCATAAGACCCAGGCCAGCCTGAGCAATCTAGGAAAACCCTCTTTCAAAATAAAATAAAAAATTGGGGATGTAGCTCAGTTGGTGGGGTGCTTGCCTAGAATACATGAAGCCCTGGATTTGAACCCTAGTATGGCATAAAAATGGTGGTTGACACCTGTAATTCTAGCACCTGGGAGGCTGAGGAAGAAGGATTACTGGGACTTCAAGAGCAGCCTGAATTACAGAGTAAGTCTGCCTCTGGACAACAAAGCAATGTCATCCATATGTATTCTTGATAAAGCTGTGTAGTTCACAAAGAAGGTCCTGCTCAGCACCTAAATGAAACTTAAAACTCCATGATCAGAACTAACTCAGCAGTGCAACACCTACATACTTTGAAAAACCAATAGTTTATCACAGCACACACATTTAGGCAAAATACACACAAAAATAAGTATACTTAAAAATGTTTAAACAACCCATGACTGTCACATTTTAATGCAGCCTTATGTATAAACTGCTCCCTAAAATTGTCTAAATTATACAACTTTCACTCCTAGCATGACATTTAAAGATATATAAAGTCCTACATAATTGAGCTCAATTTGCTCAGCTTTCCTGAGGTATTAAAATAGCCACTACTTAACAATAAAAATCTAAAGTCATAAACAATACAGAATTCACTCAATGATATATATATATATATGAATATACATGTTCTCTAAGCTAGCTCCCTACTCATGATCAATCTGTTTCAATTCCAAATTACAAAATTAATAAAGTTATGTATGAGCCTCAATGTCTTCTATGTGTCCAAAACTGAAAGAGAGAAGTCAGTTTCTATCATTCCATTATAAAGTTAAACTATTAGAGAAATTTCCTCTGCAATCATGCTTCAACCATCCCTTTTGGTGTCTTCCTAAAAATTCATCATACAGGAAATACTAACTTCTGTACTAAAGATTTTTTTCATTATGTTTTAATTTTTAATAGACCACAATCCAAATCGGGATAGATTCTCCAAGACGTCATATTGTTATATCTGTCACTATCACAGCTTTTTTAAAGAGGCAAGACACAAAGTATTCAACCCACTCAATACTTTTAAAATCCTCATTTTGTTAATCCCTTAATGAATGTTATTCTAGTCCACTTAGTTAAAAGAAAATAGATACCTCTTTGCAGTCTATCCTCAAGTACATGTTTAATGTCAAGGCAACTGTTAATGGCTCAAAACCAAACACTGTTAACAAAACACAGCCGGAATCCTCCTTGTATTTGAGAGTCTGAGTACAAACATATGCCCATTCATAATATACTCTCTCACGCAATTCAATTCTACTAAATAACCATTTCCCATCATACATAGGTTAAGATAAAATTCTCTTCTTTAATGGTCAAAGGACAGCTTCCAAAGCCTGAGCAGAGAAGCCTATCAACTTTAATCTAAAGCAAAGTACAACTCAATGTCATTTTTACCTCGAAGGCAGCGCCACAACGGAAACAAAATGAACTTCACTGGAAGATCAAGTATCCTAGCACCCCCATGATTATTTACTTCTCTGACTCGACAGTACGTATACGTAGGCTCTTTTGTCCCTCTTTCGGCATCCCAGCGTATCAACAGCATCATCTTTGTCAAAGCCAATCCCTCCAGTCATTACTTCAGTACTACAAAGTCCTGGCCTTCCTTATTACCCCAGAGAAAGACTCCGTAGCTCCGTCCCTCTTCCATTACAGCGAGGAAAAAATAAAGGTAAAACGAAACGCTCATAATTTTAAAGCATCCTCTCTGTTCGTTCCTGGTAACCAGAAGAGTCATGAGTACAAGTGATATATGGGTCATCCACAGAACAGATGAAGCAGCTTCGTGACCCTCCAAGTTCAGGGAAGGCACCCAAAGCCTCCGGGGAAATGGGGCAGAACCAGAGCGGTCTCGGGGATGAGGACCAATTTGGGTCTGGCACCAGCCCAGGGTATGGGCAGAGACCCAAGGGTCTCGGGGAGCCTCTCCTCCAAGCCTCGGTAGGGCTGGGCTAGGGGTCCGGCGGGCGCAGAGCGGCTACTTGGAGACGCCCCGGGGCTCGGGGGTGTGTCCTACCTGGGCCGCGGCGGACGCAGGATCTCCGGCGGAGGACTGGGGTCCAGCTCAGGGCTCGCACCGGCAGAAGTCACCGCTCAGCAGGCTGGCCCGCCGCCGCCTGCCCATCCCCCGCCGCCCACTGCGGCGGGACCCGAGCGCGGCTTAGACGGCCGGCGGTCCCCTCCGGTGCCGTCCGCGTCTAAAGGCGGCGGCGGCGGCTGCGGGTGTTGCTGCGAGCCTCCCCGGGCCGCTGCTCTCGTGCCAGCCCCTGCACCTCCTCCTGCCGCCGCCGCCGCCGCCTCGTCCCCACCGCTCCCATAGCCGCTGCGGCGACTACTGCAGCGCCCGCTGACCCGGCCCGACGTTACTCTCCCCCCGCAAGCCGCACAGCCTAGCCCACCTGCCCTGCCAGCGCGCACCGCCCACCTTTCCGCCGCGGGTGCTGATTGGAGAGCACGTTCCCAGCCCGTGGCGTCGGTTGGCTAGTCCCATTGCCTATCAGGGAGGGGGCGGAGAATTGGGCCGAGAGCGTCTCCGCCCCCCACCGGAGAATTGCCGCTATCTTCAGGTTTGCCTGAGAGGGCGAGTTACCGGGAAAGAAGCATCACAATGACAGTGCGCGTGCGTGTGTGCGCGGGGATTCTGGGACTTGTAGTTCCAGTGTCCGCCGCAACGGCCGGCCTGCCCTGAGTAGAGAGATGTAGGGCGCAGAGCTTCTGAGAGCAGACTTGAGTAGGTATTCTAGTTCAGCGTGCTTGTGGCCACAGAGTTGAGCCCTTTGGAAGAAAAAATACTTTGTCACTGAGGCAGTCGCGACGAGAATCGCAAGGCCGGATGGTGGCTTAAGGTCTACTCGCCTGCTCAGACCTAAAGCCGTCAGGATCTGAGGAATGGGCGCTGTCCCCAGAATCTTAACCTAAGCTCCTGGCCAGGGCCAGGAAACCCAAAGGTGTGAGGAGCAAAAGAAGGCGTTACAGAGATGTCAGCCTGGAGAAGGGAGTGCCCCCTCGCAACCTACGGAAAAAGATTGCATTGCTGTTTTGATAAAGACAATGAACAACCTTCGTGTGGACCAATCTGGGACCCTAAGCTGGAGTTTGCATGAGTGGCTAACTTGGAAGGGTGGAGCATTAAGGCTGTGTGGGAGACATTTATATTTCGTGTTGAATGGGTGCCAAACTCTTTGGTGAAAAACAAAACAAAAAACTAAGAGTAAGTCTCCCTCCCATCTTTACTGACCATTATATAGACATTAAAAACTGAGTTAACTTTACCAAGATCACGCTAGTGTCAAAACCAAACCTCGGGTCTGTTTAAATATCGCATGTCCAATGTTCTTTCTCCTTCACAGTTCCAATGACTGCCGCGTGTTTGCCATGGGACAGAAAGGATGAATTTTAACTCTTCGTTTTTAATTGTTTTCTTAAGGGACGGGAATATTCTTCCTGTTGAGGAAATACCAGTTTCTTTATGTTCTTTTATGGACAGGAGACAGCTTCCTGCCTATCATTTTCAGATTCTTGGACAAAAGGCAGAACAAAATGTACATTCAAAGACAACTGATGATGAAGTCATCTTACTCTGTTCAACATAAAAAAGTTGCCAAATTGTTTTGTTTTTGATGAAAGCAGAAAAGTGTTTTTTTCCATTATTTATTATAAATGTGCCATCACACCAGGTAGAATTTAAAAAAAAAAAAGGTTAATTTAAAAATGGGTTTCACTGTGGGATCTTCTTTGGCGGGGGGGGCTTGAGACAGGGTTTTTCTGTAGTTTTGGAGCCTGTCCTGGAACTAGCTCTTGTAGACCAGGCTGGTTTTGAACTCACAGAGATCCGCCTGCCTCTGCCTCCCAAGTGCTGGGATCAAAGGCATGCGCCACCACTGCCCAGCATTAATGAGGTAAGTTTTTATTTTATTTATTATTATTGTTGTTGTTGTTTTGTTTTTCAAAACAGGGTTTTTCTGTGGCTTTGGAGCCTGTCCTGGAACTAACTCTTGTAGACCAGGCTGGTCTCAAAGTCACAGAGATCCGCCTGCCTCTGCCTCCCAAGTGCTGGGATTAAAGGCGTGGTCACCACCACCAGGTGTGGGATCTTCATTGTTTTGTTTTTAAGATAGAATGTAGCCCCTGTGTACCCAGGATAACCTCAAACTTCTGATCTTCCTGCCTCAGCCTTGGGCATGCTGGAATTACAGCTTCCAGCTAGCATCTTGACAACCAACTTATAAAATAAGCAAGCCAGAATCAGCTGAGAGCCACTCCCCAAACTCAGCCCCACAAAACCAATGTGATATAATAAAACCCCAACATCAAAAATAAATGTTTACTATTGCCTTAAACACTGATTGAGTGTGTGGTGACAGATAACTAATAAAGTAATATTTGGGAAAATAAAGATGACTGGCTCAAGTCTTGGGTTATGCAAAGGAATGAAACTTGGATTTATAAAGAATCTTACATACTATTCTAGGATAGTAAAATTCCGTTTTAAACTGGGAAGTCTCCATATAAGACATAATGCTCCTTACAATTTTTTTTTTAAATTTTGTTCTAGTAAGAAATAACACATTGAATAATCTTTTCTTTCCCTGTTCTCCCATGTGTGTGCCAGTCTACCACATTTGGTACCATTTTGTAACCTCCCCCTGATCTCAACAGGAAATGACCTACATGGCCCTTTTATAGCATATGGTTACCAGGACAACATCACAATGTTTTGTTTGTTTGTTGTGCCCCCCAGGGCACACTACTCCAGAACCACATTCCCAGCCCCAACGCCACAGTATGAATCAGGGTGAAGACCAAGATGCTTGCCATTCATTCTTTCCTCCCATTTCTTTAAAAAATTCTGCTGGGATAGAGGTGAGGAATGTATTGAATTCAGTCCCCTGTGCAATGATGGTTGATATCACTTGTCAACTTGACAGGGTCTAGAATCACCTGAGAGAAATTCTTTGCCTCGTCTCTGAGGGATTATCTAGGTTAGTTGAGGTGGGGAAACCCACCCTGAATTCAGGCAGCACTGTAGGGAGCAGAGGAAGCCCGATCGAAGCCTTAAGCGAATGTGTACCGCCGATACAAACATGGCCTCGGTCCATGGGAAGGGCAAGGCACCCCTACCCTGATCCGAGTGCAAGCAATGACCGTGAGTGCAGAAAATCAAGGTAAGAAAGCAATTCAACAGCATTTTGTCTGTCTCTGCTTCCCTGACTACCGGCGCAGGCTGACCAGACACCTCAGCTCCAAGCCTGCCCCTCCACGATGGACTGGACCTTTGAACTATGAACCAAACAAACCCTTCCTTAAGCTGTTTTCGTCAGGTGGTTGTCAACAGGCAAGAGAAGTAACTAAGACAGCACCAGAAAAGCAAAAACGCAATCTCCAGGAGCTAAGAATGAAACGCTCTGGTAGAGAACAGGTTGATCATGTGCAATGTTTTGAGTCCATTCTCTGGGGTCAAAGAAGAGCAAAAACAAAACCTCTCGGGCCTCAGAATTACACACTAATAATTATGCTTTAATTGTATCTCATTACAACTGTCAAGCTGTTTCTCAAACTGAGTACACAGTGCTTTGAAACATGAAACGCGATGGTGGCGCAGACAAACGCTTCGGCAAACCACCAGTCTCTGCCTTGAAATTCTTCATCAAACTAGTTTCTATTTAAACATTACTCAGCCCATAAGATCTCTGTAAACAATTTTTTTCATAGGGCGGACTACTTTGCTAGGTACTGGAAATACAAAACTTAGTTCAGAGTTTTGCAATGTACTTAGCAAATCTGCAAATCCCACAGAACAGTGTAGTAACTGCTCCTTTGGAGGTTTGTAGCTTAGACTCTAGAACAGGAGTCGCTGAACAATACAGGGTGCCAGATGCCTGGGATCATCTGAGAGCCTCTGCTGCATTGCTCTTAACAGAATAGCTTTCACATCAATTCTATGAACCACCCGAAATACTGGTGCTCTGGTTTCTTTTCTGTGAATTTTTGGAACTTAATCGCTTAGTGGTGGTAAGTTTATTTCAAACTTTAAAAATCCAAAGAAAACAAGACGAGAAGAAAATGTTGGACAGCTAGGCAAGGTAACCATAATTTGGGGGATTCAAATATATGAATATTAACTCGTGTTTGACAGCGATTAAAATCAACTATACTATAAGGGAGTATTGGGACGACAAAAACAGTAAAGCTAGGGCTGGAGAGATGGCTCAGTGGTTAAGAGCACTGCATGCTCTTCCAGAGGTCCTGAGTTCAATTCCTGGCAACCACATGGTGGCCCACAACCATCTGTAATGAGATCTGATGCCCTCTTCTGGCCTGCAGGCATACATGCAGACAGAATATTGTGTACATAATAAATAAATAAATATTTAAAAAAAAAACCAAAAAAAAACAGTAAAGCTAAAAGAGAGTGTACATTCATGAAGTAATTCTAGGGTGTGCTCAATGATGGACCGTTTAACTCACATGCCTCTGGGCCCTGGCTGTGATCCCAAGTACTGCAAAAGGAAAGGAAGGAAAGACTATTCTGATTCAAGTTATTTCTCTTTTTTTTAACATTTATTTATTTATTTCTATTATGTTCTGCCTTTATATATTCCTGCATGTCAGAAGAGTGGCACCAGATCTCATTACAGATGGTTGTGAGCCCATCATGTGGGTGCTGGGAACTGAACTCAGAACCTTTGGAAGAGCAGTCAGTGCTCTTAACCTCTGAGCTGTCTCTCCAGCCAGCCCCTCAAGTTATTTCTTAATCTGGTTGCCATTTTTCCTTAACTTCTGTGAAACTCAGATTAATGATATCATTAAAGCTTTTTCTTTTTTCTGGTTAAGTCCTAGGTATTGAACCTAGAGCTACACAGGCAAGTACTTTCTCACTGAGCTGTAGCCTCAGGGCAGCAGTTAAGTCTTTTTACAATAATGATTCTACATTTGCTTGGTTTTGTTGTTTATGTGGGTACTGGGAAGTGACTGCTCAGGGTTTTGTTTTGGGTTTTTTTTTTTTTTGAGACAAAGTCCCACCACTACCACAGGTTAACCTCAAACATCCCCATCGTGCTTACGTCCATTTCCAGGTGCTGGGAAGTGGCTCGTGCCCACTGTGCCAGGCTGTGTACTCCCAGTTTTAAAATGAGAATGGTGAGGTGGTGCTGACGATGGGTGCCTCTCAGGGGTCAAGAAGAGGTTCTGTGCCTTCTCGGGTGGTTTGGAGTTAGCTCTTCACTCCACATGGTGAACACTGCGGTGACCTTTAGACGCGACTGTCTGGCTGGCAGCACTAATAGCATCCCACAGAGATCAGAGTCTACCATTGCGAGCAGCACTCAATTTCCTCCTAGTTAGAGGTTTTTAGTTTTTAAATTTGTTTTTAAAACAACTTTTTGAGATAGGATGATTAATCATCTTGATAATATTTTTTTCAAGACAGGGTTTCTCTGTAGCTTTGGATTCTGTCCTGGACAAGTTCTTGTAGACCAGGCCGGCCACCATCTGGCCTTATAAATATTATTGTAACATATTTTCTATTAGTGTTATTTGGGTATAGTATATTCTTTATTTTAAGATTTATTTATTTAAGCTGGGCAGTGGTGGCGCAGGCCTTTAATCCCAGCACTTGGGAGGCAGAGGCAGGCGGATCTCTGTGAGTTCAAGGCCAGCCTGGTCTACAAGAGCTAGTTCCAGGACAGGACCCAAAAACTACGGAGAAACCCTGTCTCGAAAAATCAAAAAAAAAAAAAAGATTTATTTATTTATTATGTATACAGTGTTTTATCTACATGTCTGCCTGCACGCCAGAAAAGGGTGCCAGATCTCATTACAGATGGTTGTGAGCCACCATGTGATTGCTGGGAATTGAACTCAGGACCTCAGAAGAGCAAGCAGTCAGTGCTTTTAACCTCTGAGCCATCTCTCCAGCCCATGGGCATAGTATATTCTACATGATAAAAATATTTGTAAATGACAGATAAAATTTCCAGAAATTTTACTGTAATATACTTACATCAAGGTTGCTGTATAACATCATATGAAGAATTAAATGAATATAAAATGTGGATCCCATATTTTCTATTGTTCTATTTTAAATTTGAGTTTTGTACACATATCTACTATTATGTGTAATCCTTCATACTTCCTACTCCCTTTTAATATTTAAACACTCAATTGTTAAACCAAAACAACAAAACAAAACAAAAAACAAACAAAAAAAACCAGTTGGTCCGAGAGTAGTGATTACAGCCTTAAAAAAAAAAAACCCAACTCAAACAACAACAACAAATAAACCTAGTTTTGCAGAACTTAATGCTTGGAGTGGAGTTGGGCTATAGCGCAACACTTGAGCACTTGCCTGGTACACTTAAAGCCCTGGGTTTGATCCCCAGCACTGCAAATTGATTAATGAAAAAAAGTTAAATACACATGTTCTTATCCTTCATATCAACTTACAAGCACATGCTCTAAGGACTTCTATCTTTGTCTTTTTTTTTTTTTTTTTTTTTGGTTTTTCGAGACAGGGTTTCTCTGTGGCTTTGGAGCCTGTCCTGGAACTAGCTCTGTAGATCAGGCTGGTCTCGAACTCACAGAGATCCGCCTGCCTCTGCCACCCGAGTGCTGGGATTAAAGGCGTGCGCCACCATCGCCCGGCTATCTTTGTCTTAAAAAACATTTTACTTTTAATTTATGTGTAACGTGGGGGGTGCGCATACATGCATGTGCATTTGTGTGTGCACATGTAGTTGTATGCATATCAATGCAGAAGTCCTGATGTAGGTGCTGAAAATCAAATGCTCTTACCCGCTGAGTCATCTTTCCAACCTGGTTTTTTTTTTTTTAATGGATATATATTGCTTTATTGATTTCTTGAAGGCCTACCCAGAAACATGATCAGGGTTAACTGTTTAAAAATAAAGTGTCAAGCCAGGTGGTGCACACCTTTAACTCCAGCATTAGGGAGGCAGAGGCAGGTGGATCTCTGAGTTTGAGTTCAGCCTGGTCTACAGAGCAAGTTCCAGGACAACCAGGGCTACACAGAGAAACCCTGTATTGAATAGCAAACAAATATCAGGCAGTGGTGGTGCGTGCCTTTTATCCCAGCAGTTGGGAGGCAGAGGCAGAAGGATCTGAGTTCTGAGTTTGAGGCTAGCCTGGTCTGCAGAGCAAGTTTTAGGACTCGTTCCAAAACTACACAGAGAAATCCTGTCTCCAAAAACCAACAAAACAAAAACAACAAAAATTTCAAACAAAAAAACAAACCAAACCAACAAAAAATCCCAGTGTCAAGATCTCAGAAGAGAGAGGAAAGAACACACCTCTTTTCATTTGTTTGTTTACCATTTATTTTGTCCTGGAACTCTCTATATAGACCAGGCTGGTATTGAACTCACAGAGGTCCGCTGGTCTCTACCTCTAAGATTAAAGGTGTGTGCCATCTCTCCCGGCTCCTGGTAAATTTACTTTAGCACTGGTAAAAGCATGGGAGCAGAGCCGGGCGGTGGTGGCGCATGCCTTTAATCCCAGCACTCGGGAGGCAGAGGCAGGCGGATCTCTGTGAGTTCGAGGCCAGCCTGGTCTACAAGAGCTAGTGCCAGGACAGGCTCCAAAAGCTACAGAGAAACTCTGTTTCGAAAAACCAAAAAAAAAAAAAGCATGGGAGCAGAATTTGACTTCCTGTTTCCAGGACTGCATTGCAAGGGAGTTACATTCTATTGTGTGAGCTATTATATTTCCTCTTAAAAATCGAGATGCCTGGTCTACAAGAGCTAGTTCCAGGACAGGAACCAAAAAGCTACGGAGAAACCCTGTCTTGAAAAATCAAAAAAAAAAAAAAAAATCGAGATGGGTGTGTGGTCCAGCGAGTTCCAAGCCAGAGCTACAACCCATAAACCCTGCCTCAACCCCCTTCCTGAGACCCTTGTAATTACTGTCCATTTCCTCTAGGTATATGAATGCTTGCTTCGTATATCTGGGTATTCTAACACTGTGTATGTATTTACAATTGCTAATCCCTCCTGCAGCAGAGTTGGCTCAGTATGGTCCCTTTCCCACTCAAAGCAGGGTCACATGTTGCCCAGGCTGTGCTCAAATTCATTGGCTCAAATGACTTTCTTTCCCAGCCTACTGTGAGTAGCAGGCCATTTTCTCCCCCCCCACCCCCTCTCTCTCTGCTTTTGTAGCTTTTGATTTAGAGCGTACTTCATCTCATATGACTACTCTGAATTTTTTTTGTGGCGGGGATTCCATTTGCGTGGGGCATCTTAGTCCATTTCTTCTCACCGTGCTCGCTGTGCTTGCATATCTTGCTTTGGGGACTATTTTGTGTGTGTGTGTGTAGGTCAGAGGACAGCGGGCGTAGTCAGTTCTCTCCTTCTACTGTTGTAGGAATCCTTCTGGAATAAACATTCCAACATCAAGAGATGAGATGTCACCAGTGGACCAAAGCCAGGATGGCTCTTGAAAGGCTTCGACCCTGGGTCGGGTTTGCATTCTCATTTTATATTCTAAAACCACAAGGTGGGGTGGGCAAGCGAGCAAGATTTCACAGAAATGTATGCGGCAGTCAGCAGGTTAAGGGCAACGACCCACGGCTTCAGCTCTTTCTCCAGGTCATTCTGTTTCAGGTAGCAAGTGAAGTCATGCTTGGCAAACGGGCAGTATGAGAAGTGCTTTAAGTAAATCCCTAAGTCAGCATCTAGTAATTGGTCTTTCCTACCTTCTCCCCCACTGCCATGTGGGTTGGGAATGGAACTCAGATTGTCAGGCTTGGTGGCAAGTGCCTTTACTGACCCAACCATCGCCCTGGTCCCCTTAGAGGTTTCTTGTAGGCAACATAACTTGGGCATAGTTTTTTTTTTCCATTTAATTTAATCACTGTGTGTCTTACAATTGTAGAATTCATTTCATTCAAGTTAGCTATAAGAAGGTAAGATCTTACTACAGCAATTACGAAACTTACCTTCTAGTTTTGAGTTCATTTCTTTCTCCCTATCTTAGACTTCCTTTCGGCTAAATGATTTACTCCAGTTTTGATTCCTTACTATTTCCTGGTTGCCTACTTTAGATATTTGTTTTGCGGTTACTATGAAATTGCGATTTCTTTTACTGTTTTAAGATTCCAGTTAACACTATGAGGTTTAACAAAAAGCCTTCAGTTTGATTAGAACACGATGCTCCTAATGACAGCAGCATAACCTGAGAGGAAAACACTGAAACAGTTAACCCTACACTTGCGTGCCATTCCTCCTCACTCTGAACTTGGAATGTTTCGTGTTCCATCTTTCCATATTGCTTGTTTGTGAGGTTGTCAGCTTGATGAGATCTAGAATCACCTGGGAGATGAGCCTCTGGGCTTGATTAGCTTAGTGAAACAGGTAGACTTGCCTACTGTGGATGGCACTGTTGCCTAAGGTTGAGATACAAGCCTGTATAAAAATGACAAAGCTGAGCACAAGAATTGGTAGCTCCATCCTTCCTGAAGATACAATATGACCAACTATTTAAACTTTTGCTGTCCTTAACTGTGAGCCAAAATAAACTATTCCTAAAGTTGTTTTTGTCAGTATATTTTATCAGCAATAGAAAAGTAAGACATTATTTCTTAATACTTAATGTTATTCTTTTCAGAAATATGGCTGGTCCCCAAACCTCTAGGGTCAAGTAATCCTCCTGCCTCTGACTCCTGAGTAGCTGGGGCTGCCAGGCACAAACCACTATCCTCCGCTTGTAGGGTTTTTTTTAAATCTTATGTTTCACATAATTAGAACATTCTGTATTTATCTGTACAGTCACTCTTGCCTGTGAGTTAATAGTTTTTTTCCTTTTTTGATGCTAGGAATCAGCCAAATCTAGGGTTTGCACATACTAGGCAAGATGTGTACCTGAGCCGTACTCTCGTCCCATGAGTGCCCTTCAGCATTTATTGTAGGACAGCTCTAGTAGAGATATATTCTCTTAGTTCTTATTTGGAAAATGTCTTTTTCAGTCCTGAAGGATAGTTTTACTAGGTATCGTATTCTTTTTTTTTTTTTTTTGGTTTTTCGAGACAGGGTTTCTCTGTGGTTTTGGTGCCTGTCCTGGAACTAGCTCTTGTAGACCAGGCTGGCCTCGAACTCACAGAGATCCGCCTGCCTCTGCCTCCCGAGTGCTGGGATTAAAGGCGTGCGCCACCGCAGCCCGGCTGGTATCGTATTCTTGATTGATTGTTTTTTCTGTCAATACAGGGTACATCTTATGCCACTTTCTCTTTGTTTGCAAGATTTCTGCTGAGAAGCTTGGTGTAAACCGAGACACTCTCCTGCTTGTTTCTTTTCTCTTGCAGCTTTGAGAATCTGTTTTATGCCTTGGAGAGTGTGATTATAATGGGGTAAACTGATGACTTCTGTTTTCTGTGCTATGCTAGAAAATGTGCTTAACATATGCAAGGAATACTACATGAAAATTATTATTGTGGCCAGGCAGGGGTAGCACTAGGGAAGCAGAGGCAGGAAGGGCTCTATAGAGAAACTGTCTCAAAAAAAGCAAAGCAAAATCATGTATAAATCCGTATGTGGTAATGATGAAATATACAGTCAAAAAGTTTGAAGCCCCATTAACCCTAAAAATCTGTGCCTTGAAAAAAATTTAACCTGGATATGGTGGCATATGCCTATATAATTCCAGTACTTGGGAGGTGGAGGCAAGAGGATCAGGAGTTCAAGGCTACATCATAAGTTTGAGCCCAGCTTGAGACACAGTGACTCTGTCTAAAACAAACAAACAAGCAAACATGCTGAGTTGACATACTTTTAACTAGAGCTCCTTTCTAGGTAAGATTTTTATACTTCAAACCCAAATCCCCAAACATGAGAAGTCCCTTTTTTAAATATACACATATAAGGTATTTTATTTCAAAAAGCACAGGAACATTATACAAGTTTTTAATTTACATTTTTGCAATAAAAGATATCAATATATGCATCATTTGTTTAACTTCATCATGAATGGAATTTGAATCAGTGGTATAAACATGTTGCAGTCACTAAATAGAGATCATCATCACAGTGAACCAAAATGCATAGTTGTTATGAAATGACAAATGACCACTAAAAGGTGAACTCACAGCCCATACACTAACATAATAAATTAATTATACAGATATATGTTTTTCTTTACTGTATCATTAAAATGCTTGCCAGCCCCTCACCAATATTAGAAACTCAGAGTCGCATCCATCCTACTGAACCAATTCTTTCATATATTACACTAAATAAAGTGACTTGGTTGCTTACGTAAACTTGATAAGCAGGCTTAAATCATTTGTCATGATATTATCATTAGAAATCCCTTGGGCTGGGCAGCACTGTGGCGTATGTTCACCTCCAGTGCAGAACTCAGTAATAAATTAGGTTCTTTGGCAGTAAAGGTCAGCTGGCCAGTGCCTGCTAGTTCTCCTGCAGCTTGATAGCTTAGCTCCGCGGTTTACAAATTGAATCTAAGAAGGCTAAAAATAAAGTCTTTATCCTTGCCAAATGGGGGCCAGAAAACAAAGGCAGAAATGAGCATCTTCTGCTGCCTGCTCTGGTCCAGATTTCAGAACTAAACAACCCCTTCAAAAAGTTATATAAAAAACAAAGGGTAATGTTCAAATCACTTAATCATATTGGCAAATCACACAAGCAAAATACTGAATTTTCTGATCTTCGTCTCCCATAAATTGCTGTGAACTGTACATTATAGTTGTATCTAGTTCCTGATTTCATCTGACTAGTAATTATCTAAGTAGGAAATCATGATTGTGATTCTGGTGCCTGCTTATATGAATTTCTTACTGCAAACACACTTTTCCATAAAATGGGCAATAAATCTAGCCCCAAATGCGTTATCACTCATCACTCAGCAAAATTTCCTTTTCATTTTCTTGCCTTCACTTGACAGAGGTGGCAGAAATACACTTGCACACATACATGGCAGCAGCAGCCAAGGGCAAAAGAAAATATATCTTCAAATACACCTTGCAACTGCTAACATTATCCAATATCACAGAAGCTAAAACAAGTTATCAGCTGCTCTTCTCTCTGCAGTTAATTCACAACTTCTTGATATAAAAGGTTAAAACCAAGAACCAAGAAGTTATGCACAGACTCGAGAGCAGTATCAGTTTTAAGCGAGATGGCTCAACTATAGCAGGTTATAATAGGACACAGGCCTGATGATTACAAGGCCTTTTTTTTTGGCTATTTTTATCAGTCATAAACCATAGTTTATGAAAAGGTTTCACATAGACAGGCATCAAATCTAAGATCTGTTTCTTAGAAGCCATAGAAGGCCACAGAACTGGCTTAAATATGGCTGCTCAAATTTCAGCTTAAATGACCCTTCACAGGGCATTTCTGATTCTTATTCTACAGAGAGTTTGCTTCAGAACACCAAAAGTTTTCTGAGAGTCAAATAGGATGGGGCCACTCAAGTGAGCGCTCATGATCTCGCTGCAGAAACCTGCTTTTGGAAAGCGGAACGGACCACCTGTGACTCCACCGAGCTGTCTAGAGCCAGGTGAGGACAAGAGGCTTCTGTATACGGAATGCACAGTGAGCACATCATCCTGACTCTTCTCGAGGTCTACCTGGAAGGACGCTTTCCAGACTCGCACCACTCACAGTTCACAGAGAGACTTAGATCTGCTGCTGGCTCAAGCCGTGGGTGGTACAGTAAGGATATTTCCTTAAATAAGAAAATTGTTTACATTTTTAAAACCTTTTTTCAGTTGAAAGATACTGCATAGTTCTGCAGTTCCTCTTTAGACCAGCACAGGTGACCAGCATCTTGTAGAGATCTAATGCAAGCTGAATCACGCTCAGGAAAATGCCAAGTACGAAAGTGCAGAGAAGTCAACCAGATGTGAAAACGTCCACAAATGCTTGATGTGGTTTCATTTACCAGGTGGATGATAAGAAATGAAATAGGACAGTTATGAAAGGGAATGAGTTTTCTGGAAATATTTGCAGAAATAGACACTTGGGTGAACAAGCATTTCTTTAGTGTTCTAGAACACAAAACTATGTCTGTTTTTAATCTATGTCCTGTTTTTCCCTTGAAGTTTATGTTTACTAACTGAAAGCAATATCCCATTAAGGAATATTTTATTAATGTATGTGAATCTGGACATGGATCAAAAGACCCTCCAATACTTTCCCGTCCACAGAAAGTTCTCTGGAATTTTAAATCAGTCTTTATTATTGATGTCACTCATGATTGTCTTGAGGCAGAGTTGGAGCTCAGAGTAACTGCCAGTTGAATCCAAATAGCATCTGATTAGTCTCCTGGCTCCGAGCAATCTCTTCAATAATGCAGTGCTGTTGCCAGACCAGATGCAGCTTCCGATATCGCTCCCGAGATAAGTGAAGTGGGTTTCCCCTCCTTCAGGGAAGAAAAAAAAGTCAAAGCTTGAATCAAATAACCGTGATATCTCTATAGTCTTAAGTCAGTATATACGCCCAAAATATTTCTGACTCTAAGAACTGGGCACATCACTTAGTTAAGGGAGCAGAAAATTAGTCCTTGACTATTTAGAAATTAGGTCACGTATATGATGAACACAATGAGACCTCATTAAAACAATTTACTTAGTGTCTTTGAAGGTGTCTAAATTGAAATAGCTCTAGTCTTGTCTGGTGATTCTAATAGCCTTCTCTCTGTCCTCAAAATTTACCCAGTTTCAATTTATGGTTTTGCATAGGAGATTAGGTACAAGAAGCCCTTAATTTAAAAAAGCTGCTCAGAACTATTTTGTTTTATAACCATCCCTATGATTCATCTTACTAATGCTTAGCGAACAATTTCTCCTTTGCTTATTTTTTCACTTGGGGAAGAGGAGTCTTGTTACGGTGTCCAGGCTGGGTTGGAACTATTTTACTCCAACAACCTTTCAGCTTTACATTCCCAAGTAGCTGGGACTATACCCAGGTGTGCGTCATTATACCTGCCTTAACAAATATTTAAGTAACTACAGTTCTATTCTAGCATGACACAGTTTGCAACACTGTACCTACTAATCTAAAAGCCTGAGGTCTGCTGAGTGCTGTGATGGAGGGAGCAGGCATCTTGGCCCCTGGAATACCAAGTGTACGTGTCAAGTTTTATACCGTTTATCATTAATTTAAAAATTCCCTATTTTTCTACTTTTCTAGAACAACTCGACATTACCCTTGATTATTAACTACTTTGGTGTTGCTGCTGTTGGCTTTGCTTTTGAGATAGGCTCTCACTTTGTAGCCCTGGCTGGACTGGAACTCACTGTTCAGGTCCACCTAACCTTAAATACACAGAAACCCACCTGCCCTTGCCTCCTGTGGACTGGCATTAAAGGTGACTTCCATCCTGACCAGTGTTAACTACTTTTACTACTCAGTATCTTCTCCCTTAAACTTAAAGACAGGTCGAATGCTGTTTCAATAAAAACAAATCTCTATATGATCCAACAGATCCCAAGCACCATGCAGTGAATCTATTCATTTTGAATGATATTTTAAAATAATAATAAAAAGTTTTGGGAGTTAGCTCAATCAGTAAAGTGCTTGCTGTACAAACATGAAGACCTGAGTTCAAGGCCCAGCACCCACATCAAAAGCTAAGTGTGATAATGTATAACCATAATCCAGTGCTGAGGAGGCGAAGACAGGAAAGTTCCTGCCACTATAATCAGTGGGCCTGTCTCAAACAACAGGGCCAGTCAGAGGACCTAGTCAGTTCCCAGCACCCAGATGGAACTCACAACCCCAGCAACTCCAGTTCCAGGCTTTTATGTTTAAAGCACTATTACTGTACACATCTAAGAAAGTGAATAAAATGTAAGACAACTAATTAAAATCTTCCATTAAAGAAAATCTTACTTTAGCCCAGGGTCTGTTTCTCCATATTCATCCAAGTAAGGGGCTGGATAAGCACAGCCTCTGGCTTTCCCTTCCACAAGGACCACTCTGCATTCTCTGATTCTGAAGGACAAGAGAAAGGAAGGAAACCCTGTTAGAGACATATGTGCAGATGACAGACTGAATCAAAGGCAAGCTAAAGAAAAGACATGGCCAATATCCATTAAATATCCAATAAGAAGGTAATAAATATAGTCATGAATGAATACAATAAACTGTGGGGTTTGTTTTTTGAGACAAGGTTTCTCTGTCACCTTGGCTGCTCTGGAACTCACTCTGCAGCTTGAACTCAGAGATGCCCCTGCCTCTGCCTCCTGTGTGCTGGGATTAGAGGCGAGCACCACCTGACACTAAACTGTGTTTTGTCTGAGTAAAGGAAAAAAAACACTGCTGTTTTTCTTGATGCAACAGGAAAGGATCCATGGATCTAGAGAAATGGGAAACAGTAATTCTGTCTGGATATTCAGAAAAAGGAGGCTGTCCTAAGTGAGCCACAGGAGCCCGGAGAACTGTGGCTGAAGCCATTTCTGCCTTTTTCTAACTTCCCACCTATGCAGAAGGACAGAGCATTCTCCAGTCTAGTACTATCAACCAGGCAAGTGTTACAAAATTTTCTGGTTCAGGCAGTCTCCAATAGTACTTTGAGGGTATTTGGGAATATTACAAAGATAAATTATAAAATTAACAAGTTGGGGGGCTGGAGAGATGGCTCAGCGGTTAAGAGCATTGCCCGCTCTTCCAAAGGTCCTGAGTTCAATTCCCAGCAACCACATGGTGGCTCACAACCATCTGTAATGAGGTCTGGTGCCCTCTTCTGGCCTTCAGGCATACACACAGAAAAAATATTGTATACATAATAAATAAATATTTTAGAAAAAATAAATAAATAAAATTAACAAGTTGGGATAGGTAAATACATAGATGGGATAGGTAGACTTATGGCACTATAGAAGCAAGCAGGTGTTTGAGTTTGGCTTCTAGCCATTCTTTTCTCTTGTTTCAAAGGTTGTCTTTAAGCAGTAATAATATATGTTACAGTTAGTAAGATTTTGGGTTTATATAAATAAAAATTGAATTTTACCCAGAGAACGGAAAGAAAAAGCACAGAAATCAACTCTGAATTGCACTTCTCTCAGGCAATCTATATTCTTTCACAGACATTTACCACTATTGTCCTACTCTGAATCCTTGTTCAAAGAAAAAAATAGAAAAAATTCAAAAGACAATCTTGTGCCAGGAGGCACTCGGGAGGTAGGATCTCTGTGAGTTCAAGGCCAACCTTGTCTATAGATCAAGAATCTGTCTCAAAAATAAATGACTGGATTTCATGGTTCATGTCTGCACTCAGGAGAACGAGGCAGGCAGATCTACAAGAGTTCAAGGCCAGCCTGGTCTACAAAGCAAGTTCCAGAATAGCTAGAGGTAATTAGAGAAACTCTGTCTTGGAAAATCTAGATAGGTAGGTAGGTAGGTAGATAAAGAGAGCTTAAAGTTAATAATCTATACATATTTTATAAGTGTAAATTTTAAGACTTCAAGCTTTTCCATTACATCTGACTATTACACAGTACTGCAAAATCTATACAATTTAAGATTTTTTTTAAACATTAGACAATGAAAGAAATGTAAACAGCATCCTATTTTTTTTAAGGACTACTTATTCTACTGGCATACTGACTGGATATACATTTTCAACTAGGATTCTTAACAGGCTTCCAAATGACTCTATACTCACTTTAGGAAAATGCAGACTCCAGCGCCACAATGAAGTGCATGAAAAATGCAAGCTCCAACCTCTTCCCCATTCACTATTTCTTGGCAACAAATGTTCTGAGAACACAGGATGGCTCCACAGAAAAGACAGAGGGCAGGATGCTTTCGCTCATCATCTGCAGACCGTGGACACCTCAAAAGGGAGGACACATTCAGTGTGTTGGAAAAACATGACACAGATCATAATCTACTTAGCAGTAAAGCATGTTTCCACCATTCTACTCAGCAAAGAAAGCTACTCAAAGAACAAGGACATTTAATTAGATGACTGCTCATTTATATTACTTGAAGGGGACTTAAGGAGCTGGGGAGCTGGCTCCAGAGAACCTGAATTCATCTTAACCTACCTCCCAATTGCCTGTAATTACAACTCCAGAGGATCTGAGGCCCTCTTCTGGCCTCCATGGACATTTGCATACATGTGGCATAAACACACACACATAAACAACAAGTGATGGGCCCAAGTGTCCCCTGCTTAAGCTTGTAATCTGGAATTTCCCTCTGTATGTTTGGATACCATTAATGAATAAAGAAACAGCCTTGGCCTGTTGCTAGGGCAGAACTTAGGTAGGCAGGGAAAACTAGACTAAATGCTGGGAGAAAGAAAGTAGAGAGAGGGACACCAAGGAGCCGCCAGCGGAGATAAACGTGCTGAAATTTTTCTGGTAGGCCACGACCTCATGGTGATATACAGATTACTAGAAATAGGTTAAATTAATATGTAAGAGTTAGTCAATAAGAAGCTAGAGCTAATGGGCTAGTCAAGCAGTGTTTTAATTAATACAGTTTCTGTGTGATTATTTTGGGTCTAAGCTAGCTGGGCAGCTGGGACAAACAAGCGGCCTTCTCCAACAAGCTGCCTATGATTGGGACCCTCCAATGCCAGACTTGTACTGCTCCTTATCTTGGTCAGAGAAGTTTCTTATTGCAGTGGGCAGCTGCTAATACACAGACTCTTTTGTTCAATGTGGTGAGAATAAGCAACCGAGATTGTCCAGTCACAGATAGGGCATGTATACATCCTTCCCCAACAAGTGCTGTGAAATGCTGTCTTCTGATCTTGGCATTGCTGTTGTATATGTAAACTCAGTAGCTGCCGTTACTGCACAAGACCAAGCCAGTTAAAAATTCCAGCATGGGGTTGGAAAGTTGGCTCAGTGGTTAAAAGCATTTATTGCTATTGCAGAAAGGACCCAGGTTCAATTTCTAGCACCCACATAGTGGCTCACAACCATCTGTGACCCCAGTTCCAGGGATCCAGTGCGATTTCTGGGTATCCATGGGCACCAGGCATATACGGTGAACATATATACATGCAGGCAAAAGACTCATACACATAATTTAAAAAATTTAAAAAATCTAAAAAGAAGCCGGGCAATGGTGGCGCACGCCTTTAATCCCAGCACTCGGGAGGCAGAGGCAGGCGGATCTCTGTGAGTTCGAGACCAGCCTGGTCTACAGAGCTAGTTCCAGGACAGGCTCCAAAGCCACAGAGAAACCCTGTTTCGAAAAACCAAAAAAAAAAAAAAAAAAAAAATCTAAAAAGACTATCACATCCAGCATGGAGTCTATTGGAAGCTGATGGCTATAGCAGTGAGGGGTCATTTTTCTTGGTAGGCTAGGGCGGAGTCACTAAGAGGTTGGTTATCCCCCACATCTATATTCCTGTGGACAGCATTAATAGGACTCCATTGGCTATAAAATGAGAGGATGTCAGGTTTAGAGGGAGATGTGTTCAGAGACCTGGAGGGAACTGGAGGAGGACGGTAGAAGAGAGTGGATATGACCAGAACACATTGTACAGATGCAGGAAGGTTTCTTTTCTTTAGAACATATCTATCCCCCCGCCCCCCTGAGACAGGGTTTCTCTGTATAGCCCTGGATATCCTAAAATTCATTCTGTAGACCCGACTGGCCTCAAATTCATATAGATCTGCCTGCCTCTGCTTCCTGAGTGCTGAGATTAAAGGTGTGTGCCACCACTGCCCGGTAAGATGCATGAAAATTTCAAAGAATAAATAGTAGGAGGTAATGATTAAGACGCAAAATTGTTAAGAAAAAAATCTTGATTGATCTTGGATCCAGCTTAATGACAGAGTGTATGTTTAGCATGTGTAAGGCCTTTGGCTTAAGCTCCAGCACCACAAACAAAAACCATAGCAAGAAAATCCACTACTAAATATATAGTCTTGTAGAAATTTGCTCGAAGGCTCATATTTATGCTGAGATTCAGTCATAGATTCAGCCTTCATCTGATGTAAACAATTAACAGCTGCTGCTGTAATGGGTTAGCCAAGTAAGTTTACGATGTTGGGGTAATATGGCTTTGGAAGTGTGCAATGTTTAAAACATGCTATAACGGTTCAACCACAATCTCTATGATATTTCTTCAAGATTGAAACAAGAGTCTCAATACAGCTACAACTTGGATAAATCATGAAAACATACTGAATGAAAGAAATTATAGATTCCCTTTCTATGAGATATATCCTCACAGTTAAATCCAGAGAAACAGAAAACAGATTATCAGGGAGGAGAAAATACCAAACCAGGGAGCATAAATGAATTAGTGGTTACAGATCTTTTGGAGTAGTGAAAAGTTTGGCTCCTAGAGAGGTAGTAAGTAGCACAATCTGCAATAGTCATGCAACACCATGAACGATGGACTGTGTGCTCTAGTGTGCACAGTGGGAACATAGCAGCCACTTCTCAAATAAGTAAGCTCCACCAGAAGTATGCTTGCACATGTGTGGGGCTCTGAAGACAACTTAGGAGACCATTCTTTCCTTCATGTGTGTCTCAAAGACCAAACATGAGTCAACAGCCTTGGTGGCAAGTACCCTAACCAGCTGGACTATCTCACTAGCCCCTCATTGGTTACTTTTTCAAAGTTAAATTCACTGGTTACAAGGTACACCAAATGAAAGTTCAGGAAAAGATATTGTGTGTTCCCTCCCTCCCTCCCTTTCTTCTTCCTTCCCTCCCTCCCCTTCTCTCTCTCACTCACACACACCCTTTTTCTTACCTAAAATGAGAAGCTTGATTTAGAAGACAGCTGTAGTCATCGGGAAGCTCTATCAAACTATTTCTTTTTCTTGGGTACCTAGAAGCATAGTTTAAAAGGCAGTTTTATATATATGACTGAACAGATAAAAGCTGAAGAATGCTTCTGGGCATGGTGCATTTTCTTATATAAAAACTAGGGTTGAGTCGGGCACCTTTAATCCCAGCATTTGGGAGGCAGAGGCAGGCAGAGCTCTGTGACTTTGAGGCCAGCCTGGCCTACAGAGTGAGTTCCAGGACCGTCAGGACCACACAGAGAAACCCTGTCTTGAAAACAAAACAGAACAGAACAACATCATAACAACAACAACAAAACCTCAAAAACAAATAATGGGAAGGAATATGAAGGTATATGTAAGGGCAGCCTAGTCTACAGAGAGAGTTCCTGGACAGGCTCCAAAGCGACAGAGAAACCCTGTCTCGAAAAATATATAAAAGGGGGTAAACTAGGGTTAAATATATTCTAACCATGGGCATATCATCAATTTAATATTTTCAGAAAAAATAAAAAGAGAAACATTAAATGAACTATGTTAAGACTTAACGGTTTTTTTTTTAAATATTTATTTATTATCATGTATACAGTATTCTGTCTGCGTGTATGCCTGAAGGCCAGAAGAGGGCACCAGGCCTCACTACAGATGGTTGTGAGCCACCATGTGGTTGCTGAGAATTGAACTCCGAACCCTTGGAAGAGCAGGCAGTGCTCTTAACCACTGAGCCATCTCTCCAGCCCAAGACTTAACGGTTTTAAGAGATGTTAAATATAAGTATCAAGGAGCTGAGCATAGTGTTGCACGCCTTTAATCCCAGCACTCAGGTTTCTGAGTTCAAAGACAGCCTGATCTAGGCAACTGTGTGTGTGTGTGTGTGTGTGTGTGTGTGTGTGTGTGTGTGAAGAAAACTCCCAAAACTCTTGGAGACTAAATAAGATACTGAAGTTAAGCAGAACATGATTAGCACTTGATACATTGTGGCAAATGTTAGCATCTATTCACTTTATGTTAGAGAGGGTAATACGTAGCCTAAGGAAGGTCATCTGAATAATATGGGATTCTCTTCCTAGATATCAATCAATTTACATTTTATAATGTTTTAGAATATCTAGAAAATATTTATTTCTGTATACAGGTGTTTTGCCTGCATCTATGTCTGTACACCATGTCCATGCCTCCTGCCCAACTTGATAAGAAGAGAGCATCAGAGCCCCTGGAACTAGAATCATAGATGTTTGTGAGCTGTCATGAGGGTGCTGGGAATCAAACCCAGAACCTCTGGAAGAGTATCTCTCCAGCCCCTCATTTTACAATTATTGATTCAGCTACAAATAACCCTTCTCTAAGACTAAGCCTGCCTCATCTTTTCATCAGGCATGGGCACATGCTTATAACTCCAGCACAAAGGAAACTGAGGCAAGCAGATTTTTCAGTTTGAGGCCAACTTGGGCTATGTGCTTTGTAACAGTTCTGGGCTAGCTGGGGTTACACAGTAAGACATAGTCTCAAAAACACAAGGCAAACAAACAAAAGAATCTTTTCTTCTTCAAGTTTCCTTTTTCTTTTAGCTTTCTAAAGATGAGGTCCCATTCTGTAGCCCAGGTTGATCTCAAATAAATGGCAATCCTAAGTCCATGCCCCAAGTGTTAGGATTGCAGGCACAAATCATCATGCCCTGTTTCCTCTTTATATCTCTTTAAGAAATTAATGGTATATTCTATATATCATATTTTATGCTATAATATTTTTAGTTTTATGTATATAACTAAGACTGAGTGTTACTCATAATCAAAGACAGTATGTATGTGTTATCTCTTAAATTTCTCAGAATATTTCAGAATCCTACTGTAGAAAGGTATTTAAAAGGCATACCATGACATGAAATAAAGAAAAAAACTGGCCTTAGATGGTGATACATGCCTTTAATCCCACCACTCATGAGGCAGGCACAGGTGGACTTGCCTCTGAGGGAAATGTAGACTTAGAACCATAACTCAGAAGAGAAGAGGGCCGACAAGCTTCTTGTTCGTTTGGAGACAGTCTCATCTCATTAAGCAGCCCAGACTGGCCTGCAACTCTTGCTAACCTTCCTGCTTCAGCCTCCTGAGTACTTGTATCATAGGTACGTGAGATCATGTCTAGCTTCTCAGGTTGGAGAGTTGGCTCAGAGGTTAAGAGCAGTGGCTCCTCTTCCCGAGGACCTGAGTTCAATTGCCAGCACCCACATGATGGTTCATAACCATGTCTAACTCCAATTCCGGGAGAGAAAACACCCTCTTCTGGCATCCACAGGCACCAGGCATGCACATGAAGCACAGAAACACAAAACATACACATAAGCCGGGCGGTGGTGGCACACACCTTTAATCCCAGCACTCGGGAGGCAGAGGCAGGCGGATCTCTGTGAGTTCGAGACCAGCCTGGTCTACAAGAGCTAGTTCCAGGACAGGCTCCAAACCACTGAGAAACCCTGTCTCGAAAAACCAAAAAATAAAAATAAATAAATAAAAAATAAAAATAAAAAAGTTTCTCTCCTGACAGTGGTGGTACATGCCTTTAATCCCAGCACTCAGGAGGCAGAAGCAGACAAATCTCTGTAAGCAGCCTTACAGAATGAATTCCAGGACAGCCAGGGCTACACAGAGAAACTGCCTTGAAAAAACAAACAAACACAAAAAAAGCTTCTCTTTTTTTATTTGTGGGGTTAGCTTCCAAGAAGGGGGAAGTCTAGCCAGCTGTATTTATATTTTTATTCTGGGAGCGGGGGCTAGTTTGTATGAACACTATCTTTAGTGTACTAGTAGCTCCCAGACACAAGCTCCTTCGCCTTGACAGGCAGGTAGCAGTTTAAGGAAGATTCTTCCAGTGGAGCTGGTGGCTTCTGACAATTCAGAAGGAAAGGATAGCCATTTCAAGAAAAATTGTGCAGCAAGAACCCGATGTCTGGCAAAGACCAACAGATACACAGCAAACAATGAGCTGAGAAGAAAGGGGACAGACCAGAAATGAAGACAAACCAACCAAGCACTTTAGAAACACAGTAGGATGTGGCAAAAAGGCTTAGATAGTAAAACCAACCTGACCACAGCACTTTTCTGCTTCAGAGAGCTGAGCACGGCAGGATCTGCACACCACCTGCAAGTGAGGCCGAGAGTGAAGGAGGGTTGACACAGGAGCACCACAGACGGTCCCAGGCTCTCTGCTATGCGCATCAACCGTTCTCTCCAATTCTGTAGCTTCATGGTCTCTCTCTGTCTTTAAGTTTACATCTTATCCCTTCCTCTCCCCTGTCCTGACTCTCAGACCCCTTCTAAATTCCTTTCCAAGGGTTTTCTCAATTACAGTCTTGAGACCAGAAACCATCTACAAATTTAAATGAGAGAATTTAATACCAGAAGTAGCCATACACATGACAGCTCGGTGTGGTAAACTTGCCTGGTTCAGGGTCCTAGATTCGATCCTCAGACTAGAGAAGAGGTGGAGGATAAGGGTATAAGGCAACCTTGAGACAAAAAGGCAAGAAAACCTTAATACTGCCCCAGTGCTGGGAGAGTGGGAGGAAAAGGGCATCACTGTTGCCCTGGGTAGGGATCACAGCAGGCCTTTCTGGAGACAACCGGAGCCACGGAAGAGCCACTGAAGATGCCCCCGAGGCCGAGATGTAGCAGGGCTACCTCCTAACTTATGTCCAGCCCTGCTGCTGCCTCCCACTGGCTAAACCTACACTGAAGCCAAGTGACATGAAGCCAAGGAGATGCTGCCTGCAGCGCTCCACAGAGCAGGGCAGACACCAGGCAAGCAGGATCAGGGACAGCACAAATGGTAGGAACTTTCTTTTTTCAATAATTTTTAATATTAAGCCGGGCGGTGGTGGCGCACGCCTTTAATCCCAGCACTTGGGAGGCAGAGACAGGCGGATCTCTGTGAGTTCGAGACCAGCCTGGTCTACAAGAGCTAGTTCTAGGACAGGCTCCAAAACCACAGAGAAACCCTGTCTTGAAAAAACAAAAAACAAAACAAAAAAAATAATAATATTTTTTAATATTTAAAGTAAAACAGCACATCTAAAACTTACTTCCAGGAATATAAAAGTAAAATTTGTAAAATCTTTTGTAATTGTACTAAAAAAAAAAAGTGAAATTAATCCTAAAAACAATTCATTTTAGCTGGGTGGTGGTGGCACACACCTTTAATCCCGGCACTCAGGAGGCACAGGCAGGCGAATCTGAGTTTGAGGCTAGCCTGGTTTACAGAGCGAGTTCTAGGACAGGGTCCAAAGCTACAGAAAAACCCTGTCTCAAAAAAGTAAAAGAAACAAAAAAACCAAAAACAAACTAAACAGCAACAAAAAGGAATTAAGAGCCGGGCGGTGGTGGCACACGCCTTTAATCCCAGCACTTGGGAGGCAGGCAGATCTCTGTGAGTTCGAGACCAGCCTGGTCTACAAGAGCTAGTTCCAGGACAGGCTCCAAAACCACAAAGAAACCCTGTCTTTGGAAAAAAAAAAACACAAAAAAATTAAGAAATTAGGAAGCAAAAACAAAACAAAACAAAACAAAGACAAAAACTGACCCAGAGAACCTAGGACATGAGACTAATAGCAGGAACAGGCTAGCGTTCACCCGTTTCCCACCCAGGCACGAGAAAGAAAAAGTAAGGAGGATAAAGAAAATCATGGAAGAAGGAGAGTTAAGAGTAGTATTGTGAAACTGACTCTAAAACTGTGCAGGGGCAGGAAGAGTGGAGGCTGTGAGGTGACGTGAACCAGAAACACACACGTCTCTAGGACATTTCAGTGCTAGTCTCTGCTCTGCAGATGCCTGTCTATCTCCCGGCCAGGCTTCTGACATGTGCCCTACCACACTCATAGTTCTGTACGCAGTCTGGATTCTTCTTTTTCTATTAGACAAAGTCTCATGTACTAAGAACTGGATTTGAACTTGTTACATGATCAAAGATGACCCTGAACTTCTAAATCTCTTGCCTCACCTCTAAAATCCTGGGATGTGGTGTGCCACCATGCCTGGTTTAAACGGTGCATGGGGCTGAATAGAGAGGACTTTGTGCATGCTATGCCAGAACTCTACAAATTGCGTAATATCACAAGCTCAAATTTGAACTTCTTTGATTTTTTTTTTTTTTTTTTGAGATGGGGTCTCACTATGTAGCCTTGGATGGTTAGACACTTACAGAGATCTGCCTGCCTTCCTCTCAGGTGCACCAAGCCCAAGCATCTTTTGATTCTTAATTATGCCTACTCCTTAAGAATGTGGAGTAAGAATGTCTGTACGTTTCTACCTCTGCAGTCAATGCTAATCAATTGAAAAGCGTAGTAAATAATTGTAATTTAAAGTGTTTTCAAATTAAAAGAAAGGCATTAATGGTCCCCATTTGTAACTCCAGCATTTGGAAGACAGATACAAGAGAATCAGGAATTCAAGACCATCCTCAGCTACAATAGTGAGTCTTAGACCAGCCTGGGCTATATTAGAGCCTGTCTCAAAAACATAAAACAAACATTTCGAATTAAGTCCTAGAGGAATCTGAGGAAGAATAGAGTTTGAGGTAAACACAGCAAAACTCTGTCTCAATAACCAATCAAAAAGAAAAATAAACATAAAAAAATTTCAAACTAGATAGAAACCCATCAGTCACATTTCCCCCCCCCCACAGTACCTCTGCAGTAAAGGCCTTATGGTATCCCAATATTCCTGGAAAAGCAGGAATAAATTTGTGGGCAAAGATAGATAGCTACAGAGTGCAGTGTACTCTCCTTCAGCAGAATCTGCAAGAAAATAACAAGATATATTTAATAAGCACACTATTTTGATCTACTCAGTGTTAACAGAGCCCCTCCTGTTTACGCTCATTCCTATCATCTGCTGTACAAAACAGTGGGTGGCAAATGAGCCACAGTGATTCTTTTACAGCAGAATCTGAGTCTCCCTGATCAGACGGCTTCTATGACTAACCACTATATTCAGTATACAATACAAAGTCTTTTCTTCTGGGGGTGTGCTGAGGATAGAACTCAGGGACTGGGGGCGGGTTATACCACTGAGCTATACCCTAGCCCACATAGGCTTTATTGTGACTTAAAGACCCAAGTGAGATGCATACATCTGGCTACCTCCTGGACCTCCCAGTCCATTAGGCTTCCAGCCAGAATCATATCTTCACCGTTCTCCTACTCTGCCAAGCAATACCTCTGCATTGATTTTCTCTTAAATAGAAACATTCTTCAACTATCCAGCTCAATCCCATATGCAGTTCTTTGTTTAATGTCTCCTTGGAGAAATATCTTCCTTTGACTACCTGTATCCAAGGGTTCTGACCCAGGCCACCATCAGTTTTACTTTTCTTTGTAGGACTCAGCCCATTTGGTATTATATCACGCATATTTATGCTTCTTTATATTTGGCTCCATCCCAAATGAAAGAAAATACTTTATTTTTATTATGGATAAGGACATGAACATTTTGTGCATGCAAGCAAGAGAGCTGTATCGGAAATTACTTGGAAAGTAACATCTTATTTTTTAGAGAACCTTGACAAAGTTTGATCACATCTCACCAATTGAAGAGTTCAAGATAAAGAGGCTAACATCTAGTAAAGACGACCTCATCGTTGTACTCTCTGAGGATAAAATGATTCTCTAGACAATTCTGGTCACTTTTAAAATTCTGGCTCTCACCAATAGAACACAGGAAGGACACTTCCTCTACTTCATTTAGATTTAGAAATGAGTAAAAGAAAAAGAAAGAGATGCTGTTAGTAAACATTTATGGTTTCTGTTGCTCAGAAGGCCTTTTGGATCACTATTTTAATTCTTAAATATAGCTATATGTTCCAAACCCAACCCAAATAAAGGTATATAATTAAGTCATCTTCCTGCCTAGACAAACAGTTCTTTTCCATAGAGGTAACAAATATCTTTAATTTCCTGTATATCCTACAGTTATATTCTCTATACGGGTATTTTATTTTGATATCTCACTTGATAGCTTCAGAAGGCCTGGAACCAGGCTGCCTTCAAGCTAACAGAAATCTGCCTGTCTCTGCCTTTCCAATGCTGGGATTAAAGTATGTGCCACCACATCCAGCATGCACACGGGTATTTTATTTTTTAAAGCTGTGCACATGCCTGTACATGCTCACATGCTCATCAGCCTTGCTGTCATGTGGAGGCCAGAGGACAACTTTCAGGAGTCGTTCTTTCTACTTTGTTAAAGCCAGATCTGTCTTGTTTCTGCTGCTATACTGGGAATTCCAAGCCAGCTGGCCTGTAGGCTTCAGGGTGAATCTCCTGTCTCTGCTTCTGTTTCTTCATAGAAGTGTGGGGATTACAACTACTTGCCACTGCACTTAGATTTTAGAATCTTATTTAAATATATATATATATATATATATATATATATATATATATATAGTTTTTTGAAACAGGATTTCTCTGTAGCTTTGGAGCCTGTCCTGGAAGACGTTTTGTAGACCAGGCTGGCCTCTAACTCAGAGATCCACCTGCCCTCTGCCTCCTGAGTGCTAGGATGAAAGGCGTGTGCCACCACCACCCGACTTAAAATCTTATTTACTTTTTACATTTATTTATTTACTGGTGGGGGTGGGGAGAGGCATGACTATACCACAGTGTGCATATTGGGGGTCTGGGACAAGTCGTAGGAGCTCGTCTCCTTCCACTAAGTGGGTTCCAGGGATTGAATTTATGCAGTCAGGCTTGGCAACAAGTCCTTTACCTGCTGAGCAATCATGCAGTCCTGTATTCGGCTTCTAACTTGAAATGCGAGGACTGAACTTGGCATCAAGCTTGCACAGCTGTCAGTGTCACCGCTGCATGCTCTCTCCAGCTCTTTGCATGCAAGTTTGTTTGTTTGTTTTGTTTTTAATTTTTGAGACAGGGTTTCTCTGTGTAGCCCTGGCTGTCCTGGAACTCACACTGTAGACCAGGCTGGCCTCAAACTCACAGAGATCTGCCTGCCTCTGCCTCCCAAGTTCTGGGATTAAAGGCATGTGCCACAATTGCCTGGCACAAGCAGGTATTTTAATAACTCAAGGACTTTATACACACATAGGAACCGAGAGCAGGATTTGCAGAATATGAAACTTCGCTGGATTTTGGCCTCACTTTTAACTACACCTGGACAGGGGCAGAAGCGGTTTCACTTGCCCTGTCTGTCTTATGCTGAAGACAAGAACAGTGAGACGAGCCTCCACTCCCTGCTGAGTTCGGTCTCCCACTTACTGGCAAACAGTTCTTCAGGGGGAGTCACCCCAAGTAAGTAGTGGAAAAATAATGCGGCACAGCGAAGATAAGGGGTGATGCCATTCTTCAGTGAGACCCACAGGGACCAGCCAGAAGGGCCACAGCCAATGAAGCTAGAACACAATAAACCCAGAACAGAGTGTTTACCAGATTGCAAACACAAGCCCTGTTAAAATCACATTTAGTGACTTAATTTCTAAGCATTTTTTTAAAAAGTATTTAGTTAGCTAATAGCCTTGGTGTGTACATTTTCTAAAGGAAACATCAACTTTTATAATATTCACTTTTCTATTTTCTATTTGGATTGCTAGGCATTGGAACTGGAGCTCAGTAGACATTAGGCAAACACTGCCAAGGGCTAAACCCCAACTCTACCAGAGACTCTTAGCATATCAGTACTCCCTCTTCCTTAGGTGAAGGCAAAAACAAAGCAAAACAAAAAGAGAAAGTCAATTTTAAAAAAGAATTTTAGAGTATCTTGACTCTCACGAGGTTCTCCCTGCAATGTGAACTTATCATTTTTTTCCCCATTGTTACAGTGATAAAAGAAAAAAAAAAATCCAGGGCTGGAGAGATGGTTCAGTGGTTAAGAGCATTGCCTGCTCTTCCAAAGGTCCTGAGTTCAATTCCCGGCAACCATATGGTGGCTCACAACCATCTGTAATGAGGTCTGGTGCCCTCTTCTGGCCTGCAGGCATACAGACAGACAGAATATTGTATACATAATAAATAAATAAATAAATAAATAAATATTTAAAAAAAAAAAGAAAAAATCCACCCTTGCTATGAAATAAAGGGAAGAAAAACTTAGTAAAAAGTGACTGGAGGGGACTGGAGAGATGGCTTAGTGGTGAAGAGCACTGACTGCTCTTCCAGAGGGCTCGGGTTCAATTCCCAGCACCCACATGGCAGCTAACAGCTGCCTGTAACTCCAAGATCTGACACCCTTACACAGAGATACATGCAGGCAAAATACCAACGTACGTAAAAATAAACAAACAAACAAACAAATAAATAAATAAAAGTGACTGGATTTGCTAAAAAATGAATACATTCCTAGTGCCTATATCAAAACTGGTTGATGATCTGTAGGGAAACGAAAACACTGCATATAATACTGCAACGGTGCAATTCAAAGTCCTAGTGTAAAATTATGGACTATAATTAATAACAACATGTCAACATTATCAATTCTAACAAATCTACTACCATAATATAAAATGTGTGTAGGGGGGATAAAAGTGAACACTTTTATTCTCTGTTCAATTTTCTGGTAAACTTGAATTGGCTGCATAAATTATGTATGGTACAGTATATGCACATTAAAATATACATGCAGCTACTAACAAAGAGATCAGAAGCTTTTAACTGTTAACAAGTACATTCACTGAATAGTCACCGTAACAAGGAAACTTATTTTCTACTTTTATTTAAGTTCTCAATACTGCCAATTGTTAAACTGTTTTCATTCATGCCTGTGTTCCAAAAACAGCTTAAAAGTCAAAATGCTGTCAACCTCATTCGAGTTTCAAATACAACAAAGAGTTTTCTAATCTACTACCTTTTATTTCAAGGTAAAAATTGAAGTAAATTTTCTTTACTATATGCCCATCCTGTAAACAAAATTACAAAACTATAAAAGGCCTTATCCGATTTTAAGGCAAGAAAATGGCTGAAAGGTACACCGCCCAACTCCTCAGGACACCGAGGCGACCTGGCCAGTGGACTGCTACTCACCCGTCCGTGTGCTGTGAGACCTCCGCAAAGAAAGCAGCTGCACATCGAGCCTCCTCACAGTCCTCTTCACCCTGAGCAAGGGAGAGCCCTGAGAGAGATGTGCAGGTGGATTTTAAGAATCTGCTCTCCAATCAGCATGTTTAACCTCAAGTACGTGATTCCAGAACATCCTGGAGCCCCTTTATCCCTTCCATTAAGCCCCTCAGCACCAGTTTTACTGTATAGAAATGGAGATAAAAATGCCTACCTTGCAGGGCCCTATGACAGATTGTTATGGCACATTTGAGCAGTCATAAAGTTACTCTGAAAGAATTGACATCATATTGCTAGTTCTTTTTAATTTCCATATAAAGAAAAGTTGCCAATAGGGTTGATAACATGGTTCAGTGGGCAAAGATACTTACTAACAACTCTGACAATCTGAGTTCTATACCCAGGACCCATACAGTAGGAGAGAACTGACTCCTGTAAGTTGGCCTGACCTCCACATGTGTGTGATGGCACACAGGCATCCCTTCCCTCACAAATAAACAAGTGAGTATAATCTATTTAAGTTAGAAACATATAGTAAGTTTGTAGTGATTTTTTTCTTTTTTTTTTTTCACTTTTAGACTAATGACTTTATTAATTTATTAGCTAAAATTGGCCACTGTTCTCTATTTTTTTTTTTTGTTGTGGTTTGGTTTTATTTCTTTTCTTTCTTCTTTTCTTTTATTTATTTATTTATTTATTTATTTATTTATTTATTTAAGATTTCTGTCTTTTCCCAGCCACCGCTTCCCATTTCCCTCCCCCTCCCCTAATTAAGTCCCCCCCCCAGCCCAAAAAGCAATCAGGGTTCCCTGTCCTGTGGGAAGTCCAAGGAACCCCCCACCTCCATCCAGGTCTAGTAAGTTGAGCATCCAAACTGCCTAGGCTCCCACAAAGCCAGTACGTGCAGTAGGATCAGAAACCCAGTGCCATTGTTCTGTAGTGATTTTTTTCATTCAAGTTAAAAGAAGAAGGTAAGTGCTACTTACTGGTAGAATCATGCTTACACGTCCTAGACCCTGGGTTCCGTCCCCAGTAGCGCACATACATACAAAAAGCACAATAATTTTTAAAGTATGTATATGTATGTCTGCATGTGGGTTTGTGTACATGAATATGTGGAGGAAGTAAAGTGAATTTTACATGAGTGAAATGAATTCAAGCAAGCCATTTAATGAGTTTGACAAATGCACACATGTAATGAGATTATTGATTTATCAATGAACTGAGTTGGGAAGAAGAAAAAGCACCTGCTATTTAAGCAGATAACTTGTCTTCTGATCCCCAGCACCCATTTAAAATCTGGGCTCTGGCTACATATGTCTATGACCCTAGAGCTGGGGTTGAGCAGGAACAGGCAAATCCTCGGAGCTTATTGTCTCCCCAACCAGCCTGATCGATGAGCTCCCAGTTCATTGAGAAACCAGCCTCGAAACTAAGGTAGAGAGTACTTAGACACACCTAACATTGACCTGTAGCCTCCACAGGCAGGCACACACACACAAATGTGAATAACACACACACACACACACACACACACACACACACGTGAACTTAACTACTATGGAACAGTTTTGGGTTCACAGCAAAACCGAGCAAAAAATATAGAATTCTATATATTTCTGGTTGCACACATGGACTATTTCTATTATCAATATCCAGCACTGTTCATTATAAGTATATTAGTAACAGTTATTTTGACCAAAAGTCCATACTTACAAACTGATTCTAAAGTTTAAGCCTAATGTCATGCCCCATGTCTGTAGCCCTATCACCTAGAGGTAAACCAAGAGGACAGGACTGCCAAGAGTTTAAGGCCAGCCTTGGGCTACATAATGAGTTCAAGGACAGCCTGACCTAGGGTGAAACCCTGTTTTTAAAAAGTAGTAAGCCAACGGACAGTAGGAGAGCTCACCAATCTTCCAGAGGACCTGGATTCAGTTTCTAGCAGCCACTTCAGATGACCTACTACAGCCCTATACTACAGCTTCAGAGGATCTGATGCTGTTAGCCTATGCAGGCACCTGCATTCAGCACGCAAACCCACATGCAGATACACATTACATAATTAAAAATAATAAAAATAAATCTTTGAAAAGAGATTATGCAAAGAGGCAAAAAGTCCTAAAAGAGCCAGTTTAGTATTGAAGAGTAGAATAGGGCTGGAAGGCTAACTTCACCTGACTCAAGACTATTTCCCAAGTTTACATTAAGGTTCACTCATGATGCTCCACATCCCATGGGTTTGGGGAAGTATATATACATATATTATACAGACTAGCCTCACTGTCTCTGTGCCTTTCTACATTCATGGAAATCACATTTCCATGGAAAACCCAGTTCTGCCTTCTCTAGAATGTCTTGTAGTTGGACCCATAAAGCACCTTTCACTCTGGCTTCTTCAACTTCATATATACATATATGCATTTTCAAGACTGGATAGTTCATTTCTTTATAGAGCTGAATTATGATATTCCTCTGTCTGGATGTACTACAAATTATTTATCAATCATGTAATGTCTATCCTGGGTGCTTCCAAGTTTTCCCTATCAGCATATGATAAAATTATATTTAGTTTTTGTTGATTAATATTCTCTCTCTTCAAAAATGAACCCCACGTATGTAGTGCCCATGGTGGTCAGAAGAGGGAGTTGAATGCCCCAGAACTGAAGTTGCAGACAGTTGAGAGCTACCGTATGGGTACTGAGAACGGAACCCAGAAGAGCGCCAGTGATGTTGACCACTGAGCTATCTTTCCAGGTCCCTCTAAGATGATTTTTTTTTAAATCTGCATTTTCTTTAAATTACTTGAATTTTCAGTAGGTTTTATTGGCCACTGTTATCTAGAACCAAGCTTCATGTATTTTTTATAGTTTGTTGGTTTTTACATTACATATGTGATATATGGTATGCATGTGTTTGTTTGCGTCCACTTGCACATGCATGTGCAGGTATGCATACAACAGGAAGCCCAAAGCTGATATTAAATGTCTTCCTTTATCACGTTCCACTTTATTTATTTATTGGGGTAGGGTTCCTCACCAAAGCCGGAGCTTGCCAATTCCAGCTAGTTTAGCTATTCTGTTTTTTCCATGGATCCCTTGTCTCTATCTCCTAAGTGTGGTACCACCCCATCTGCCTAGCTTCTGTATGGGTTCTGGTCCTTATGCTTAGACTTTATCCACTGAGCCATCACTCAGAACTTCATTTGCTATTCATGACTTGACTCTTAAAGGACACTTAGAACTTGAAAATGTTATATTATATTCATGTGACTGGAGTCATAATTCAAAAAGCATTCAACGAGTACTTATCAGGGAGAACAAGGTTGCCAGATACTTGAGCTAAGAGGAGTGGTTTTAAAATATGATTGTTCTCTGTAATCAGGTAACACATGTGAGGGAGGAATGGAAAGAAAGGAGAAGTGGGGTGAGGAGTGGAATTAGCTACAAATAACTGAAATAAAGTAACCATAGCCATGTTACAAGGTAAGCAACATACTATCCTTGTAGCTGAAAGAATGGGTTCCTGGAAGTCTTGATGAAGGCAGAACCTGTGTGGGTAGGAATAAACTTGGAGAGACATTGACAATGAGAATTTGGAAGAAAAGAAGAAAAACAGGTCCTAACAGTCCCTCCACACATCTGAAGAGTAGCTGGAAATTAGATGATCAAGTATCTTAAGCTAATTATAATTAGCCTCTCATAATTTACCCTGCCTTTACCCGTTTAAATATATACCATGATTAACACAAGCGCAATTCATTCTGTCAATAAAGCACGGGTAAATGTTACTTAGAGTCATGACAAACTGAGAAGGGAGTCTTACCTGTGTCTGCTGTAAGAAGTATCTGAAGCATGTGTGCCATGGTGATCAAATGGAAGAGATAAAGGTGGTTATATGAAGAACTAACAGATGAAGGCTGCAGGTCAACGGTGTCATCCCAGTACAAGGATGGGAATGCTAACACAGCACCTACCTATGAAAAGAAAAGGGACATCAGCAGGATAACAATGAAAGGCCAAGACAAACCAATCTCCTAACTAAATGTAAAAGGTACCAAATGACCCAGGGCTTTTTTTTTTTTTTTAAATAATCATCATAATTTTCCCAGTTATATTCAACAGAATATCTTAGAATATAATTATAATATAACATTAATGGTAGAGAAAGGCCATCACCAAGCCAGTTAACCCTTTGCTGAGTCTACTTATTGTAGGTCAGATAGTCATTCTCTCCTTCAGAACAGTCATTCTGAAGATTCTTTATTACAAACACTTAGAAGCTCTTAAAAAATACTGATACACAGGCTTCATCCCAACCCAACAAAACCAAACTCTGACGTAAAGTCCAATTGCTAGGATTCTTTTTAAAACTCCCCAGGAGGTTCCAAAAGAGTCAGCGTGGACAGCTACTGAAAACAGGCTTAGATTATGAAGTACAAATGAGTGGTTGGGATTGGTTAACCCAATACCCACAAAATCCATGGTTTCAATTTTACTACTATTTTTTTTTTTTTGAGACAGGGTTTCTCTGTGGCTTTGGAGCCTGTCCTGGAACTAGTTCTGTAGACCAGGCTGGTCTCGAACTCACAGAGATCCGCCTGCCTCTGCCTCCCGAGTGCTGGGATTAAAGGCGTGCGCCACCACTGCCCGGCCAATTTTACTACTATTTTCTTCACTGGCAGTCTTAAAAAAATAAGATTATTGCAAGGATAGGAAAATTCTTCATAAAACTCACAAGAGTTGCTACCTGTCCACGGGTATTTTAAGGAAGCCTGCATGTACTATCACTAAATAACTAATGGCTACAGCTTACATGGTAATACATGACATAAGATATAAATAGTTAGAAAAAGGGAGTGGTAAGGAGCCATAACAGATTGTTAACAAATATAATCAACCGCAAGATCAATTACAAATTTAAAAAGAAAATGTGTTTTCTTTTTTAAAAATAATTTTGATGTCTTGGTGAAATCTGTAGTATTTTCAGAAAGAAAGGATAAGACACTAAAAATGGCTTGGCAAATAAAATTTTACTATTGTGAACAGCAAGCATGAATTTAAATAAGAAAAACATGAAATTATAAACTTGATGACTTCAAAATAATTTTATTGAACACTTACCAAAACATGAAATAGATCTACAGATAAAAGGCATGGTGTATCTTCTGATTGTAGGTTAGGAAAAACAACTGAAACAGAAGTTAATGTAATTCAGTCAGTAAGGCAAAAATGTACTTGAATAAAATGCAAATTGGAAGCATTGAATGAAAATACAATGTGGCTAGAGAGACCAGAGAAACTAGTATATCACACTTCTAAGATATGGCTGTCATAAGAAAAAGGAAACTGAACAGGACAAAAGACTACCAGCTTAAGAGTTGAACAAGAAAACTTAGGAGGAAGCAGGGTAGTGATGGTACATGCCTTTAATAAACAAGCAAAAAAATGAATAAACAAAATAATATTTAGAAGGGAAACTGAAATAGTGATTGCTCAAGAAACAGTTGTGGAAACAACAATGCATGCTTATCAGGTGTAGGGCCGAGGCTCACTTCCTAGCAGCCCTACCTTTTGAAATGCTAAATGACTAAGGCTTGGCTTGTGCACCCATGATTGAAGCCTTGTGCTTGCTATGCCAGAGCTGATCTGACCTACCCCGTGCCCCAGAAGAAAGGCTTTTATAAAAACATTCTATCACTTTCCCACCAACTGAACATTTTTAAACGTTGTGTGACATATAGTATGTGAACAGATTTAGGATGATGAGCAGGGAGAGCTTGCAAAGGAAATGAGGACACAGAAAACCTTCCTGAGGCTGGAGGGATGGCTCAGCGGTTAAGAGCACTGCTGCTCATCCAGAGGACGGGGGCTTCAATTCCCAACACCCCCATGGCAGCCCACAACTGTAACTCCAGTTCCAGGGGACCTGACACCCTCACACAGACATACAAGCAGGCAAAATACCAATGTACATTAAAACAAACAAACAAACAAGAAAAATTAAAAAAGAAAAGAAACAAAATCCATTAACAACAAAAAAAAAGAAAAGACGACCTTCCTGTACAGAATTAGATAACACATTATAGACAGCCTGAATGTAATATATTTTTATGAAAATATCTCGGAGCTGGAGAGATGGGCTCAGCGGTTAAGAGCACTAATTGTTCTTCCAGAGGTCCTGAATTCAATTCCCAGCAACCACATGGTGGCTCACAACCACCTATAATAAAATCTGGTGCCAACTTCTGGCCTGCAGGGATACATGTAGGCATAACATTGTATACATAACAAATAAATCTTTTTTAAAAAAAAAAAAGAAAAAAGAAAATATCTCTTACACTCAAAAGGTACTAGAACACATAATTGAGTTAATAATATGCCTTGGATTCACGTAGGACTTGCCTTTTTATCTTCCCTGTTTATTTAGCCTACCTTTAAGAGAACAATATAACAACCAACAATAAATGCCTTAGGTTCCCTCAGTATCCAGCTTTTACAACCAAAACTAATGCATTATGTAACTTCCATGCCCCTGACCCAGAGAGCGATACAAGTGTGTAAATATGTGTGTTATGGCAATCATTCAAAAACAGCAAACATGTTGAAAGTGATCTTATACAACAAATACCTCCCGTATATACTGGAAACAGCACATGGATATTGCTTGATAACACTATGTTTGCAGTACTGAGTGCTTTGGGGTCATTTGGAATCAGTTGCGTAAATATCCCTTGTAAAGCTCTGTTGTTTTTTTTTTTTTTTAAATAATTAACTTTACTTTATGTGCATTGGTGTAAAGGTGTCAGACTCCCTGAAACTGGGGTTACAGACAGTTGTGGGCTGCCATGTGGGTGCTGGGAATTGAACTCGGGTCCTTTGGAAGAGCAGCCAGTGCTCTTGACCACCGAGCCATCTCTCCAGTCCCAAAGCTCTGTTAAAGATGTAAAGTATCCCTTATTTCTTCCCCATGTATTCTGTCCTGTTCAACAAACACAGAATGCAGCCCTTTATTAGGAACAAGACATATAGCAAGAGAGCCAGACATTATTAGGTAGGTATAGACAGACAAGTCAGGAATTATAAGCTACAGACAAATGGAAGACACGGGGAGAAAAGCAGAAAATTCAATTTTAGGCTTATAATCCTGGCACAGGAGAAGAGAGAAGCATCCTTGGGGCTCACTGGCCAGACTGATTAGCTTCAGGCAAATGTGAGACCCTGTCTCAAAGAAGATCACCTTTCTAAGGATGACATTCTAAGGTTGCTGTCTGACACCCATTCACACATGTGTATACGTACGTACACACACAAACACATTTCAAAAATGATCACTTTACACCAATACTAGAATTCTACATTTCTCTCAAGTTTTCTGTCAGTCATTTCAGTTCAAACCTTGTCCTTGCCCAAACCAGACAAATTCCCTCCTTAGTTCTGCTGTTGCATCTGATGCATGGATTGTCTCTAATTTTAACTTCCTCTAATTTAAACCTCTGTAATTAGTTCAGAACATCATTACCCAAAACTTTTCAAACATTCCCAATAACTAAAAAAAAGACCCTGTATTCTGGGGCCTTGAGAGATGGCTTGGTCTAACCAAGTACTTGCTACACAAGCAGTTTGAGCTCCAGGATTTACACCCAAAAGCTATGTGGGGTAGAGTGTATTTGTCCCCAGTGCTGACAAGGGTGGAGATCACTGGGGCTTGCTGGGCAGTTAGCCTAGCCTATGTGGCAAGTTCCAGCCATCAGGAGACAAAAATGAAGATGAAGAAGACGATGAGGAGGAGGAAGAGGAGGAGGAGGAAGAGGAAGAGGAGGAGGAGGAAGAGGAAGACGAGGAGGACGAGGAGGAGGAAGAGGAGGAGGAGGATGAGGAGGAGGAAGAGGAGGAGGAGCAGGAGAAGGAGGAGGAGGAGGAGGAGGAGGAGGAGGAAGAAGAAGAAGAAGAAGAAGAAGAAGAAGAAGAAGAAGAAGAAGAAAGGTAAACAGAGCCCGAGGAAGAACATCCCCTAAGAAGCTGTCCTCTAGCCTCCATACTTCTGTGCACACATACCCCACCCCTTATAAGCACCAGCACATATACAGACACACACCTATGTACACACATATACATAAAATAAAAAATACAAAATAATAAGCTAGACATGGTAGCACACATCAGAATCCCCGGCACTAGGAAATCAGAGGCAGAGGACCAGGAGTTCAAGACAAAAACATCAGAATAATATTACATCTTTTATCAGTATAAAACCCAGGAAAGAAAGGAATGGTGTCTTTCAAGCCCGGGAGGTAAGTAACTAACTGTAAACCAAACATTGCTATTCTCAGCAAAGACATCTCTTTAAGTTGATGGAGAAAGAAAAACATTTCAAGACACAAATGCAAACAATTGATGACAACTGAGCTAGCACTGCAGAAGTGCTAAAGGAATACTGTACCTGTGAAAAGAAGAAAGACAGTTTTACCCAAAAGAACACGGGAAACAATACATTCTATGGGAGGAAAATAAACCCAGAGCTGAGAGAATCAAGGAGAACCAACACAGGAAATCAGCAAACCCCAAATACTAACAGAGGAGGAGAAGAGAACTATCAGTAATCCAGTCAACCAGAAATTTAACTAAAAAAATTACAGAACATATGATTTTTCTCAAAATTTCTTCAAAATTCCTCTCAAAATAACTTTAAATAGAAAGCTCTCCATTAGTCAATTAAAAGACACAGATAAACTGACTAGTTTGTAAAACCAAAGTCCAATTATCTATCTATTCTTGTACTATTCATATAAGTAGGAAAGACACTAAGAGAACTGAGCCAAAGGACAGACCCAGTGTACTAGTGGAAGCCATAAACATGCTGGCCTAGCAACTCTTACATCTGATAGAGCAGCCTTCACCCCATAGCCAGACAGAAGAGACAAACAGGGCCCTACATATTAATATTATCAAGAAGATGTCTAATGATATAAACAAAATAATCCTAACCCTACTACCTACTATACACTGACGCATTATATACTTTATCAACCATTTATAAAACATTTTTTTTTTCGAGACAGGGTCTCTCTTTATGTATTTCTGGCTGGTCTTGAACTCAAAGATCTTTTTGTCTCTTCCTCCCTAGTGCTGGAGTTACAGGTGGGCACTGCCATGCCTAGCTATAATATTCTTTTTTTGTTTGTTTGTTTGTTTCAAGACAGGGTTTCTCTGTAGCTTTGGTGCCTGTCCTGGAACTAGCTCTTATAGACCAGGCTGGCCTGGAACTCAGAGATCCGCCTTCCTCTGCCTCCCGAGTGCTGGGATTAAAGGCGTGCACCACCACCGCCTGGCTAATATTCTTAATACATAAAAAATGTTTTATGATCTCACTATACTTAGGATATTTTCATTAAAAAGAAATGTTAGTCATGATCATTTCAGTTCCCAGTTTTGTTCTAGAAGTTGCTCTATAGATAAGGCTGGCCTCAAACTCACCAAGATTCACCTGCCTCTGCCTCTTAAGTACTGGGATTAAAAGGGTGTGCTACCATGCCCAGCTCCAAAAGTATAAATTATTTTTTCTTTCTTTCATTTTCTTTTTGTTTTTTTCAAGACAGGGTTTCTCTGTGTAGCCTTGGTGCCTGTCCTGGAACTCGCTCTGTAGACCAAACAGGCCTCAAACTCACAATTTCCTCTGTCTTTTGAGTATTGGGATAAAAGGTATGCACCACCATAGCCCAGCTTCAAAAGTATAAATTTTAAAATAATATTGCAATCATTACGGGGTAATTGTGAATCCACTCATTGGTGCAAGTGTGCTGCAGGCAGCTAGATTTCATTATTGAGCATTCAAAATCAGTACAGTATGTCATTTCCTAATAAATATACTGCATAAATGCAGAAAAATACATATACATGCTATCATAATAATTGACAAGTCCCTACCTGACAGGAGACGAACCAGATGTTTCTGTATCAGGACCTGAGGACAGGTAACCCTCTGTGCAACCGCAAACTGCATTAATGCTTTCAGACCGTTATGCTAGATTGTGAGAGAGGTAAGATAAAATGATGAGGGAAGAGCACAGAGTTAGATCAGGACAATAAACAACCAATCCTAGCCTACTATACACCGATGCACACTTGATCAACTATTTACAATACTCTATTTTTCTCTTTCTCTCTTTCTTTTTTTTGAGACAGGGTCTATGTATGTATTCTTGGCTGGCCTTGAACTCAGAAATCTTTTTATCTCTGCCTCGTAAGTGCTGTAGTTAAAGGTGGGCACCACCATTCCTGGCTACAATATTCCTAATACAAAAAAATGTTTTATGATCTCACTATACTTCTCATTTTTCCAATAAAAAGAAAGAAATGTTAGCCATGGTAAGAAAACATGGAACAACTGGAAACACCTTCTGCTTTCAAGAAGCAGGATGTGACCTACAGGGACATGCACTGTGGACTGTCAGAAAACCAGGAGGGAAAGGCAGTGTCCAGTCAGAGGCGGCAGTCTAGGGAATATCAACAGGTGTCCATCTTGCTTTCGCAGGGCTAGGAGCACACTTTGCAAAACAAAAAGCCAACAACATAGCTATTAAGGTGTATTTCATGATTCTTCAGGGATATTGGCAAGAACTGAAGAGACAGGCAAGAATTATTATTATTGTTGTGTTGTTGTTATTATTATTGGTGATGAAAGTTTCATTAAGAATCTCATGTATGCTAGGCAAGGATTAAACACACTTCTTGAATATTTACTAGTTACCAGGGCTGCCTGCTTTTTAATTTAAAAAATATTATTTATTTATTTTGTGTGTATGTACACACATTTGTGGAGGTCAAAGGATAACTTGTAGGAGTAGGTTCATCCTTCCAGGTGTGTCTAGGATGCTGAACTCAGATCACCAAGCTCAGTGACAAGTTCTTTTACCCACTGAGCATTTCACAGACCCCAGGGTTGCCGTGTGTGTGTGTGTGTGTGTGTGTGTGTGTGTGTACCTGTATGCCCATGTGCAGATTATTTTGATCAATTTGTGACAAGCTAGGGTCACTGGGGAAGAGGAAACCTAAGTTGAGAAAATGTCCCCATTAAATTGACCTGTGGGCAAGCATGTGAGACATTTTCTTGATTAATGATTCCTACAGCAGGTAGTGCTACTCCTGGGCAGGTTGGTGGTCCTGAGGTAAGTAAGAAAGCAAACTGAGCAAGCCACGGGGAACAATCCATTTTGGTCAAAGCAATATAAACCTAGCGAACAAAGTGTGTATATGTTGGAGCACATGCAGAGGTCAGAGACAAGTTGGGTAAATTTGCATCTCCTTTCACCATGTCTACTCTGGGGATCTAATTCGGTTTGTCAGGCTTGGTGGCAAGTGTTTTTACTCACTGAGACATCTATGCTGTCCTGCATGTCTGGTCATTAACTCAGTATGATTATCTGTCTCGAGCAGAATCCATTAATATTCAGTGGTATATGACGGTGAAGCATCAATGAGGGGGAGATACAGGATGTGTCTGGTTTTACGGCAGGAAAGCAGCCAACTTGCCTGGAATCTAGGTGAATTACATTTAATTATGAAACTGAAAAACCTGACCATGTTTCCTGACACGGCAGTATGCCCCACGCCCCAGCTCTGCTGTTCTTCACAGAAGAGAGATTACATGTGCTGCAGTGATGAACAATCTACGGAATCCCCTTTCTAAAAAAGTATCCCAGAAACTGCTGAATTCTACTGGAATATACATACCTGCCTATTTTGAAGTGCTCCAAATAGAGGTTTTCCTTCATCTCCCAATAGGTTTTCTTTAAAAAAAAAATAACAAATCCAAAAATATTACAAAATTCTATATTTTGCGTGTGGGTTTTCTTTTTGAGACAGCGTTTCACTATGCACCCATGCTGGCCTTACCCTGAGTAAATACACATCAATGCACCGTCCTATACTCAGGATTTAAGTCTAATAGTTTGTGAGCAACTCCTAAAATTTATCCTAGAACTGAGGCAAGAACGTTTTGGAGAAGAAAGTGTGTGTATGTTACTCAAGGCAAATTATGGCATACTGAATTGGTACAAAAGGAATTTAGTGATGAAAATGTACATCATTAAAAACTGTGACCAATGTGGAGAGAGAATGGGAGGAGAGAAGGGAGCAGAAACTTCAGTCAGAATGTTAAAAACAAAAACAAAAAGCAAAAACTGTGACTAAGAAAATGTTTTGAAGAAGAGAAATGTAACCTGGCCTGGATAAAGATGACGTGAAAGAGACATTCTACATCTTCCGTGACACCTCGCTCACTTACAACCTCAGGGCTTGCTTCCCTCTGCCACCCTCTGGGAAATTTCCAAAGCAGCAAAGCATTTGACAAGTTACTATTTGGACCTGGTTTTGATATCTGTCTCTCCTGACCACCTCGTACATCCTCGTCCAATAATTTTTTGTTTGTTTGTTTGTGACTCTGGTCCTACTTTCTTCTTCTCTCAAAGTACAGAACAGCATCCTGAGAAGTCCTGAGCTGACTGTGTTCATACGCATTTGTTCTAGATATGACGTTGTCATGTCCACAAGGTTTGACTAGAGTGCTTAATGCTATCCTTCAAAATATTGGTCAGTCACACAGGGTTACTGTGATAAGTGAAAAGACAAAACTATATAAAACATTCCCAGAACCACACTAATACACTAAAATACTAGTGGTCCTCAAATACAGCAACCTCTCCCAAGGCATCATCAATGTAAGTTTGTTCCACTTTTTATTTTACTTTTAAGTAGGCTTTACCTATGGCCTGGAGAGTGAAAGCACATGTGCTCCAGGTCATCATGGGCACTCGCGGGTCCAGTTCATCAGGAGGCACTTTCAGTCCAATTCTGTAAATCGTTGTGGCAAAGAGAATGACCATTTCCTTGATACTATTAGAATATTTCACCCTAAAAACAAAACAAAAAGAAATTTGTACAGTATTTTAGAAATAGGGCTGCTTCCCGAGACACCCCATTAAATCCAAAAGCAACAGAAACAATTTATTCCTTCAGACATTATGTGCACTCGTTACTTTCATCACTGCTGTAACCAAATAGCTGACAGAAAGCAATACAGGGAAGGAAGAACTTATTTCGGCTCACAGTGTCAGGAGATACCAGTTCATTGTGGTGGGAAGGCATGTAGAGGAAGCATGGCTTCGGCGGGAGGAGTGTGGTGTTGCCTATGCACATATGAGCAGGGCAGGAAAGAGAAAGAAGAATGCCACCATGTGGCCAGCTTCCTCCTCTTTCCCTTGTTACTCAGTGTCACCCAGCCATGGGATGCCAACGTCCACATGCAGTTGTGGTCCCTCTCCTCAATTAGTCCTCTCAAGAAAAGCCCTCATTGGGGTGGGAGAGATGGCTCAGAGGGTAAGAAGCACGGGCTGTTCTACCAGAGGACCCAAATTTGAATCCGAGCACCCATATGGAGGCTCACAACCCTCTCTAACTCCAGGCCAGGGGATCGAATGTCCTCTTCTGGTCTCCACAGGCATCAGGCACACACGTGATACACAGTCATACATAAAGTAAAAAAAAGCCAACAGATCCAAGAGTGTGCCTCATTAATGTCATAGGTGGTTCTTAATCCAGTTAAGTTAACTATCAAACTAAACATCAAAAGCCAGGCAGTGGAGGAACACTTGGGAGGCAGAGGTGTGCCATGGCACCCACTACACACACTCTTTTTTTTTTTTTTTTGATTTTTCGAGACAGGGTTTCTCCGTAGCTTTTGGTTCCTGTCCTGGAACTAGCTCTTGTAGACCAGGCTGGCCTCGAACTCATAGAGATCCGCCTGCCTCTGCCTCCCGAGTGCTGGGATTAAAGGCGTGCGCCACCACACACTCTTTAAATACTTACGAAGACTGAACTCCAAAACTCAGGATGGAATGAAACTCAAAAGTTGAATCTCCCATTCCTTGATTAAACAATACAGGAACTGCCGGAGCCTCTCCTTATACATTAAGAGGAAAAGAATAAAAATCATGACTAAGTTAGTCTAACACTATCTAGCTGTTTAAGCCATACACGATCCCTTAGAAATGCAAGTAAGCAGTGAATAATCTCTCCTAACCCTCGACATACATACCATTGAGGCGATGTTCCTTCTACATATAAATGCCACACACTTTTCCCTTTAAAGGCATCATACGGCGCTGCTCTCTGCATTTTACTCTCTTACCTAATAGGTAATGAGTATTTTGCCTCATGGGTAACTTTCCTTATTTCATTTTTTTAAAAATAATTTTAAAAACTGCATTTGTAGGCAGATCTCTGGGAGTGTGAGGCCAGCTGGTCTACAAAGAGAGAGCTAGTTGAAGGACAGTCAAGGCCACCAAGAAACCATGTCTCAAAAAACCAAAACTGCATTCGTAGTTAATTTAGTGTGTAGTATATGTATGTTTTTGTTCATGTGCACGTATGGCATATATGTGGTACATGTGCAGTCCAGAGGACAACTTGTGGGACTTAGTTCTCTCCTGCCACCAAGGAAGGTCGTCAAATAAAATTTTAAAGCAGGATGTGGTGGTGGCTGTACACATCCAGTACAGACAGATTTCCATAAAGAGGATAAGGCAGAATGGCTTCAGGCCAGGAGCTAGACAAGATTGCAAGAACCCTTCTTGAACACACAAAACCAAACAATACAAACTGAACTTTGCCTTCATTTATTGATTTATAAGCTAATAAAAAATTTCTGCACTAAATACTATATGCACATGGTAGGATATATATGATTGCTTTTATATGTATGTATACAAGGCTCATGAACCCATGTATGCGCATGAGGAGGCCAGAGAACAGAAAGCATTTGCCTCTATGACTTTCCACCTTATATTTGGAAACAGGATCTCTCACCTTTTTGGCCTTCAGCCTCCTAGGCCACTGCTCCCTTCCCTACAGCACCAAATGTAGATGCTCATGCAGAGCAGACACTTCACTCACCAAGTCACCTCCCTAACCCTCCTCAGCAAGCTCTTTAGTGATCTTTCAATTATGTTCTTAAGCATTTCTTATAGCAATACCTGTCACTCAGCTGTAAAGCATAAGTACATAAGGTAACAGCTTTAATATATTTTTATTGTTAATATTAAGGCAGAATATTTCATAATATTCTGTTTCCCAGTTGAAAAATGATTAAACTTAGTAAATTGAGAGCCAAAAAGCCTTAATGCAAAATCTCTATTTCCTGATAGCCAACAAAAAAACTTGGGAGGCAGAGGCAGGTGGATCACTGTGAGTTCGAGGCCAGCCTGGTCTTCAAGAGCTAGTTCCAGGACAGGTTCCAAAACTACAGAGAAATCCTGTCTCGAAAAAAAAAAAAAAACCAAAAAACACATTTTAGCCTCTGAGAGCACCAGACTCACTGTGGTGCACAGACACACATATAGGCAAAAGTTACAAATATAAGTATAAAAAATTTAAACATTTAGAAACAATTTCCACACATCTAGTACAAACAGATTTCTACAAACCTTTACTGTGCTTCATTTTATAACCTGATATCCTGGCAAGAACAGTCTGTATCCACCGTGCCAAGGTCAAGAGCTGAGCAAGGGCCTCTGCATTCTCACTAGAAAAAAAAGACATTTAGAAATGATCAGTTTAAAGTCAATCTGCAGGGCTAAACTTGTAGAGTCTTTCCTTTAATAAATGGGTATATTAAAAACATCAAATTCTGTGGGCATAGTGACATAATCTTTAATCCTAGCACTTAGAAGGGAGAGGCAGGCAGATCCCTATGAGTTCAAATCCAGCCTGGTCTACATAGTGAGTTCAGGCCAGCAAGAGATAATGAAACCTCATCTCAAAAAAATAAATGAGTAAAATTAAATACATCTATGGCTGAGGAGAAATAAAATACCAGTAAACTGAAAATATCACTGTGGTTACTCATCAATGTGATGTCATCGACAACCTGATTCCTCCACACTCAATCTACAGGACTCAGGTTCTTCTTTTTTTACCCCCCTTGGTTTTTCGAGACAGGGTTTCTCTGTAGCTTTGGTACCTGTCCTGGAACTAGCTCTTGTAGACCAGGCTGGCCTTGAACTCACAGAGATCCACCCGCCTCTGCCACCCGAGTGCTGGGATTAAAGGCGTGAGCCACCAACGCCCGGCACAGGACCCAGGTTCTAATATCCCAAGTTGGTCACTTCTTTCCACCTCCATCCACTACTCTCCTGGAAGTCCTATTGCCCCTCACATGAACCACTTCAGTGGCTTCTTAATAGTTCTTTTCCAGTTTTCATTGGATTATTTGGTATTTTGATGTCTAGTTTCCGAGTTTTTTTTTTTGTTGTTGTTGTTGGTTTTTCGAGACAAGGTTTCTCTGTGGTTTTGAAGCCTGTCCTGGAACTAGCTCTGTAGACCAGGCTGGTCTCGAACTCACAAAGATCTGCCTGCCTCTGCCTCCCAAGTGCTGGGATTAAAGGCGTGCGCCACCACCACCTGGCTTCCAAGTTTTTTTAATTGTCACTATAGAAACTCCATCCAGCAACTGATGGAAGCAGATGGAGAGATCCACAGTTGAGCACTGGGCTGAGCTCCAGAGTCCATTCGAAGAGGGAGGAGTGATATAATATGAATAAAGGGGTCAAGACCATGATAGGGATACCCACAGAAACAGCTGACCTGAGCTAGTGGGAGCTCACTGATCCAGACTGACAGCAACCTCTGTCCTCTGAATGTGGGTGTCAGTTGTGTGGTTTAGGCAGTCTGTGGAGCCACTGACAATGGGACCAGGATTTATTCATAGTGCTTGTACTGGCTTTCTGGAGCCCATTCTCTTTGGAACGATACCTTGCTCAGCTTAGATATAGCAGGGAGGTCATTGGTCCTGCCTCAAAATGATGTGCCAGACTCTCTTGACTTCCCACAGGAAACTTTACACTCTCTGAGGAGTGGGTAGGGTGTGGGATGGGGAAAGGTGGAGGGAGCGGGCAGAGGGGAGAAAGTGGGAACTGGGATTGGTATGTAAAAATGAGAAAAGATTGTTTTTTAAAAAAATTAAAAAATATTTTTAAAAGAATTCTTTTCCCTTATACTTTTTTTTAAAAAAATTGTTTTTGTTTGTTGGTTGGTTGGTTTTGGTTTTTCAAGAGAGGATTACTCTATGTAGCCCTGGATGTCCTGAAACACATATGTAGAGCAGGCTGCCCTCGAACTCAGAGATCTGCCTGACTCTGTCTCCACAGTGCTGGAACTAAAGGTGTAAACCACCATTACAGACAAATTTTTGTCTTATTTTTCCCCCAGAGCTGAAGACCCAGGGCTTACCATTGATTACATTCCCATTAGGGGCCTGTGCTTTTGATTCTAAACCAAGCTTCCTCTGGAGAAAAACAACTGTTCATCCCTCACTTGGATCTGAAAGACGAGCTGCCTGAAAACTCTGTATTTAGTGTCAGGCACTGGCCAGACTCTGGATTTCTTTGGTATGACTCACAGTTCAGCAACTCAGACTATGTTATTGTAAGCTTCTCCTTCATGGAATGCATGCTCCATAAAAATAAGACACGAAATAATAATTCATTAAAAAATGGTCTTGTTTTAAAGAAGTATGTATGTATGCATGCATGTATATATGTATGTATGCATGTATGCGGATGTTTTGTCTGCATGTACATCTGCACAGCAGAAGAGGGCATTGGATCCCCTGGGAACTACAGTTATAGCTGATTGTGAGCTGCCATGTGGATGCTGGGAATTGAACACAGGACCCAGCCAAAGTTCTTAATCAATGAGCCTTAATCTCTCCAGCCTCTGAAAGGGCAGATTTGAAGGAAGTAAAATATAAAATGAAGTGTGCTGTATTTGAATACCTACCATAAATTTGACCTAAGAAATCTTTTTGGTTCTCAAAAGTGAAAGTGTATTATGACTGGTGATGACTTAAAAAACAAACAAACAATTAACATGAGTTTTAGAAAAAAAAACTTGTGTGTACATGATGTGTATGCCTAAGTATTTATGTGTGTAAGTGCAGGTGTGAGCGCAGACAACAGAAGACAACCCTTTGTTGTTCGCTGGTGCACACACTGGGCTAGACATAGGCTTGCAGACGTTCTCCTATCCCAGATCCCATCTCCGCATAGGAGGCTGGATTGACAGGCAAATACTAAAAAGACTAGCTTTTACATGAATTCTAAAGATTTGAACTCACATCCTTCTACTTTCACACTACGATGAATCTATTGTAAATGTTTTATATCAAAATGTTAGTTTTGGTGCTAGAGATGGCTCAGCAGTTAAGAGCACCTACTGCTGTTGCAGAGGACCTGAGTGTAGTTCTTGGTACCCACAGTTCATAACAGCTGTAACACCAGCTCCCAGGGCTATGACAGCCTCTTCACTCACACATGCACATACCCCCACACATATACACATAACTGATAATAGAAACATACATATATGAAGCTTAGTTAAGAAAGTTGAGGAAGTCAGTTGCTGAGCATTCCTTTAAAATTTTAGAGAGAAAAAAAAATTTAGAGAGCAACGAGATATGTATCTTTATTTTGGGGAATTACCCTGTTTAAAAAGCTTGTGTAACCTAACAAGAAGTTGGAAGAGGCTGGGCATGGTGAAAGATGCCTGTAATCTCAGCACTCAGGAAGCTGAGGTAAGTGAGTCACAAGCTCAAGCTAGCCTAGACTGCACAGCAAAGCCTTGTCTCAAAAAACAAACAAACAGCTCTCGTGCCCTCAGAAGTTAGAAGTGAGGTCTGGGTTCAAATTCTGAATCTCTTGGAACAAACAAAAACCACTCATAGTCTCTATCCAATTATTTTATTTATGTTTAAATGGAAATAATAGTGCCAACTTCAGTAGATTACTGAGAGAATTAAATAAGACATGACAAGTGCATGGTACATTGTCTAGAGCTTGTCCAATACACGAAGAATAAATCTTTCTGACGCTTCTTTATCCCCATAAGGTGACATAACATGTCCAAATATGATGAATAAAAATAATTCCAAACTGGGTTTTCCAATGACACAAAACAGCAGAGGTAAGGGGATCACTTCTTGACTCTGCTAAACACACCACTTTTCTGTATCTTTGCTGTGAAGAACATAATGAACTCATGCTGTTCTCTGGTGCCTCATACGTGTATCAACACTGAGTGATATCTCTAGCCAAAGGCATACTTTCAAAATGTAAAACCATTTTCTTTGGAAGACTGAATTATTACAAATTTACTGATTTTTAAATAATTTAACAATAACTTTTATGTTCTGAGACAGCGTCTCAGGATCTAACCTTAGCTAGCCTATAACTTGCTACATAGACTAAGTTGGCCTCAAACTCAGAGATCTTTTGTCTCAGTCTACTGAATACTGGCATTAAAGGCGTGTACTACCATGCCTGTCTAAGATAACAATTTTGTTATCATCAGTAGAACAGTAAGAATATGGAAGTAAATAATGAAATGTTCTAACAATTATTAAAAACTAGTGATATCTGTTAAATTGCATTTTCAGACAATCAGAAAGAATATAAACTAATTTAAATTTTAAAGGCTCACACATTATTCAAAGACATGATTCATATAATGCTGTTATTTATTTTTATCATTAACTTTTGGTACAGATCTCCAATAGGACTTGTATCTTTGAGGTTTTGCAGCTTTGATTGTAGAAAGACAAGTGCATAACACACTGCTTTAAGTAAATGAACATGCTAGTTCTCTTTGATGCCAAAACCTGAGCTTTTAATCTTATTTGCAAGCATAGTGCAAGCTATGGAATGAGAATCATACTAGTCCCTATAAGACACAGTAATCTGGCAAAAAAGCAAGTTAAAAGCCAAGGATAGTTTAAAAACAAGTACCTGAACAAAGGGTAAAACGAACGCACCTGTTGATCTTCTGAGGCTGCACGGGAATGATGGGGATGACAGTGTTGCACAGAGACTTGCAGAGTGGGCACAGGTACTCTCCACTCTCCAAGTCAAACAGGTCAACATGAATGCGCTGCTGAGAACTTAGTTGTACAGCTTCAAAATACCTGCAAAATTCAAGATGCAGGTCCATTTAGAACAAGTCACATGGCTTTGATCTACTCTAAATAAAAATGGTTAGAATTTTGAACTTAATAAGTATCTTTAGAACTTATATGCAAATGTACATGTTATAATTCTAGAAGAAACAGAATTTCCTTTGGGGTATGGATAAACTAGAAACTACATTACAGCAGATACAAATTTGAAAACTCTGCTGAATCTTAACTTGTCCCCCATCTTAACAGCAAAAGGACATAACTAGAGACTCTCAATGGTTATCTACATCACTAAGGGCTTTCAATAGAAAATGATGTTTTGAATCTGATGGTAAATGAGTAAATAATATAAAAAATTATCAGAAATTACATTTTGAAATTTTTACCTTTTCTCAAGATAAAACCAAAATTTTTCACATTATAAAGATACTTATTATTTTTGTTTGGTTGGTTTATTTCAATACAAACATATTGTATTTTCTGTGTAGCTCTGGCTTTCCTGGAACTGGCTCTGTAGACCAGGCTGGCCTTGAACTCAAGAGGTCCATTTGCCTCTGCCTCCCCAGTGCTGGGACTAAAGGCATGCATCACTATTACCTGGCTGCAAAGATACTTTTTAGTGTTTAAAATTTTTTTTTCCTTTTTGGTTTTTTAAGACAGGGTTTCTCTGTGTAATAGCATGGCTGTCTTGGTACTCACTTTGCAGAACAGGCTGGCCTCAAAATTCAGAGATCCACCTGCCTCTGCCTCCTAGGTGCTGGTATCAAAGCCATGCACCAACAACACCTTGGCCTGAGTTTTGATATTTTTTTTTAAATATTTATTTATTATGTATACAATAGTCTGTTTGCATGTATGCCTGAAGGCCAGAAGAGGGCGCCAGACCTCTTTACAGATGGTTGTGAGCCACCATGTGGTTGCTGGGAATTGAACTCAGGACCTTTGGAAGAGCAGGCAATGCTCTTAACCACTGAGCCATCTCTCCAGCTCCCGAGTTTTGATATTTTTAAAATAAATATTACTGCTTCTCTTGCATGACTAGCAGCAAACAGTGTTAATATTATTTAGTTTGTGGGAAGCAAATGCATGTTCAGTGCTAGGAGCTGACCAGGGCAGCACACTGTGCATGCTAACAAGCTACTCTCCTAATCCCTGAAAACACCAAGATGGGAACTTTATACATCAATTCCTAAGATTTACAATAAATAAAAATATAATATGCAAGCCGGGCGATGGTGGCGCACGCCTTTAATCCCAGCACTCGGGAGGCAGAGGCAGGTGGATCTCTGTGAGTTCGAGACCAGCCTCGTCTACAGAGCTAGTTCCAGGACAGGCTCCAAAGCCACAGAGAAACCCTGTCTCGAAAAACCAAAAATATATATATATATATATATATATATATATATATATATATGCAAAAAGGATTAGTAATTAAAATTGTTTTAATTATTCTAGTAAGAAAAATAGAAGACATGAGAAAACATGCCTTTTTGTGGTGTGTAGCGAACATCAATGTTCCTAGTCTCTTTCAAGAATATGTCAGAGGGACAACTTACTTCTGCCAGCACACTGCATGCATTACATGACCACAGCTTCCTGTATAAGTTCCATGTGCCAGGTCTGGATCCATGAAAAGAGGGTCCAGAATTTCTGGTTCAGAAAGACACAAATAAGAGATATGTACTTATGTTTTCTTGAGTTAAGGACGTGAGAGTGGAGAAAAAGAGTTTTCAAATCTAAAATTTCTAATCACAAAATTGTATTTCTTAAGAAGGACTTGCTGAACATAGCAGACAATGAGGACTACTGAGAACTCAAGAACAATGGCAATGGGTTTCTGATCCTACTGCACGTACTGGCTTTGTGGGAGCCTAGGCAGTTTGAATGCTCACCTTACTAGACCTGGATGGAGGTGGGTGGTCCTTGGACTTCCCACAGGGCAGGGAACCCTGATTGCTCTTTGGGCTGATGAGGGAGGGGGACTTGATCGGAGGAGGGGGAGGGAAATGGGAGGCGGTGGCGGGGAGGAGGCAGAAATCTTTAATAAATAAATAAATTTAAAAAAAAAGAATGTCCAAGTATAGCAGTGATAGTAATATGCAATACACATTTTCCTAAAAATAGTGTGAAAAAAGGAGGAAAGCAGCTAGGCCTTACAAATTCTAAAATTTGTATGGATTAAACAACTCTATATCCATTTATGTTATAAGTCAGAACAATAGGTTCAAGCTGATTGGTGGCTGAAGTGCTTTTTTATGCTTCAAGAACAAATTTACCTTTGCACTTTTAATGATAATTTGAATACACAACTACTTATAAAAATTCATTTTTATATGTGTGTTTGCCTGCATGTATGTCTGTAGCATGTGTATGCCTGGTTCCCAAGAGGCCAGAAGAGGGCACTGGACCCTCTGGAACTAGAGCTGCAGACAGTTGTGAGCCATCACAGAGAACCCAGGTCCTCCGCAAGGGCAGCAAGTGTTCTAAACTGCTGAGTCATCTCTCCGACCCCTATAAGACAATGTTAAGAGGCCAGTTAACACCTCTGTGTCTCAGCCTTTCATTTATAAGGAGGTAGTAATGCACAAGGTTATTGTGAGATATAGTAGGCAAACAGACACAGGGTTTAATCATGTCAAATATTAATAAATGTCAGTTTATAATCATCATTACTTCAAGGGAATTTAAAACATAAAGCAGACAACTTCTGGTAAGTATGATGTGTTACCTAATTAAAATTTTATGAAGTAAATGTTTAATATAAATCTAATCATAAGGCAGAGAGATAAATGCACAATGTGAGACATTAGATAAAATTATTAGCCTGCACTTATCAAAAATAGTTATTAACATGAAAAAGGGGGCAAGAAAATAGTCTACATTAAACCAACTAAAATACACTTTTACTTTGCTTTGCTTTGAGACATTATCTCATTGTGTAGCTTAGACTGGCCTTGAACTCACTATGTAGGCCAGGTTCACCTCCATCTAATGTAAAACTTCATGCCTTACTTTTCCATGTGCTGGGATTACAGGCATGAGCTACATGCCCAGTTAAAAAAATATGCCTCCCCACTGAAGACAGATATAGGAACAAAAATTACATATGATATTCCTTCCTTCAGTATGGTAATGATGTGGTAAGTATATAATAAACTGTCCGCAGTTTTGGGAAATGCATTCAGAAATACCTAGATATGAACTCTTATGAGGCCAGCAATCTACTTTCAAATGGTTCAATGAGATAAAATAAAACCAAAAAAGATGATTGAACAATGTGACTAAGAACTAACAAAAATCAAAACTAATAAAAAAGCCAAGTAGTCAACATGGCAAGTAAGAACCTAATCTATGTCACATACAAATATGTGATATACCAAGCAGAACTTACACACAATCTCACTGCTGAACCTCTTTCAACATTTATTTTTATTCTAATCACATAGAATTAGGCATGAAAAAAATGGCTGAAAGTAGATTAAGTAAGCAATACATACCCCCTGAGAGGTCTATGGGTTTCCCCCTGTTCTGGGTTAAGGCAGTGGATTTCTGGACACAGGCTGATAATACCATGGCATTGTTTTCTAGTTTCACCTCTTGTTCTTCTTGGCAGAGGATGCATGTCAGCACCTCCCTTTCAGTAACAGCTGGACCCCGCTTAGGACCCAAAGCAATTCTAGAGTAGTCACTGACCGCTGGAGTGCTACCAAAAGGAACAACCAGAAATTAGGACATATGTTTCGGTTATTGTCTTTACATTTTGGAAGATTTCAAGTAAATAAATAAAAATTATACTCAGCGATATTACCTTTAGAAATCAACCCTGAATTTTCTGGCTTTAAGCACTTAATTTCTAACTAGAAAGTTCAGTTTGTTCTAAGTGCACAGAGAAATACATTACAGAATAGTATGTATATCAAGAGAATTGGGGCCATTTCTTTTTTAATAATAAGTATGTAGTACACATATCAAAGAAATTCTGTAAAATATAGAAAAATATAAAAAAGCATTGTATTGACAATGTACTCACTAATAATCTTGTTTATTTCTTCTTAGTTTACTTTCTATTTACAATACACATTTTGTATAAATATAAATATACAGATTTATTCAAATAAATGTTGCTTGTGTCATGTATTAAGGTTTACTCAGAAACATTTTAAACAGCTGCGTAGAGCTACTCTTGCTACTGTAGAACCATAATGCTTTTGTCTAATCCCTCTCCTTAGACATTTAGGTTTCTAATTCTATTTTAGTAGCTATTAAGATTACAAAAAATTAAACTTTTAATAAATCTTAATATCATGACTACAGATATTTGCATGTAATAGTATAATAAAAAATTCTGACATATATACATAAAACCTGTTTTGTTTTTGAGATGAAGTCTCACTTATGTGTAGCTCAGACTAGCCTTGAACTTTCAACCTTTCTTTTAACCTCTTCAATGCAGGGTTATGCATATAAAACTTAACCACAGAGGGCAGAAAGGGAAATAGGATTTGATCAAGTATCCAAAGGAACTTTAGATTTATCCCTACCATTTGATTTTCCAATTGAAAATATAGCAATATAGCTATAATTAAGATAGTAAAAGAAAAGGAATTAAGACAAAAAAAATTAAACTTAAGAGATTGAGAAATGTGCCTTCATCAACACTGAGAATGTCTTTTGCTTTTCAAATTATTTGTTTGTTGAGAGAGTTTCATAGGGTTTTACTATGCAGCCAGACTGATATGAAACTTACTGTATAATTCAGACTGGCCTTGTACTTGTGGCAGCCCTGCCTCTGCCTCCTAAGTGTTGAGATTACAGTAATGCACCATCATGCCTGGCTTCACTGAGAACTTCTTTATGGCTAACCCTTATATGTTAAAGAAATAAGGAAAAAATATGGGAAATAATGTTTAAAGGAGAATAAGAAGGAGCAAAGGCCTCCACAGAAATCGGCAAAAGAGAGTAACAGGCATTGGCAGAAGACAAAATGCAAAAAGTCAGCAAACAACTTTATGAGCGGTCACCCTTGGACTAACTGGTTTACTTTTCAGTCTGTGGTGCTAGGGAACTGAACCAAGCCAGCACTCTACTACTGAGCTTCACTCCTAGCCACAAGCTTTACTTGGTGATAATGAGGCATGTTCATACACTAGCAGGGGTAGAAGCTGACAGTCACCTGCAAAGACAATGTGTAGTATCTGCCAATGTTTTAACCTAGCCAGGCGTGCTGGTGCACAACTTTAACCCCAGCACCTGAGAGGCAGAAGCGGTGGGAGTGGGAGGTCAGTCTGTAGACCTCCAGGACAGAGTTCCAGGACAGCTAGGCTACACAGTGAGACCTTACCTCAGAAATAAATAGGTTAATTAAATTAAAGTTTGTTAAGTTCTGCCCTGTTAGAACCATGGGCACAACTACAGAAGAACCTATGACAACGCTCTGACAAAGTAATAAGGGAAAACAGGAAGCCTCTTAAACCTCACAAATCAGAGAGAACACTGTAAACCCACACCATAAAAGAACATAAAGGAGGCCGGGCGGTGGTGCCGCACGCCTTTAATCCCAGCACTCAGAAGGCAGAGGCAGGCGGATCTCTATGAGTTCCAGGACAGGAACCAAAAGCTACGGAGAAACCCTGTCTCGAAAATCTAAAAAAAAAAAAAAAAAGAAAGGATGGAAGTCAAAGGGTACATATTTACAGAGGGAATAAACCTACAGATTTTATGGGTAGCATAAGGACTACAGCTGTTTTAGGTCCTCTTACTCAAAACAACATGTTGTTGTGGACTATATGAAGATGTATCACTGTGATTGGTTTAATAAAGAGCTGAGTGGCCAATAACTAAGCAGGAAGAGACTAGATGGACCTTCTGGGGACAGAGAGGTCTTGGGGCAAAAGAAAGGCGGAGTTGCCAAACAGAAACAGAGAAAGCAGGACGGGCAATACACAGTAAAGGTCAATGAGCCTCGTAAAAGAATGTAGATTTAAAAATACGGGTTAAAAGTTATGAGTCTGATGACCTGAGTTAATCCTGGGACCCACATGATTCAAGGAGTAATATGGCTCCTACAAGTTGTCCTCTGACCTCCATATACACACACAATAAATTTTTTTTAAAAGTGTGCAAAAAAATATGTGCACCTTAAATATGCAGTATTTAAAAATATTTAAAAACTTGAAATTTAAAAAAAATGATGCAAAGTCTATACCATAGATCTACGTGTGCTAACATAAAAAAAGTGTGCAAAGAGAAAACAAGATATAGAACTAAATATATGGGGGCTGGAGAGATGGCTCAGCGGTGAAAACCACTGGTTGCTCTTCCAGAGGACCCAGGTTTAATTCCCAGCACCCACATGGCAGCTCACAGTCATCTACAATTCTAATACCAATGAAGAGAAAATAATGGGATGGTTTCTATTTTTGTTGTTCCCATTTTAATATATTTAGGAAAACCTGATTTCAGAAGAATTTTTTTTTGTTTTACCTCTCTTCCTCCATAATGGAGTCTTCCTTTCCTGGCATTTCTGATGTATTGTCATACATGAGTTTGTGAGTCTCAATGAAGTTTTTCTGTAAGGCGGACATCTGGGCCATGATCTTCTGGCGGTGAAGCCTAGCAGCTTCAGCTTTTCTCTTCCGTTCTGCTTTTTCTTTATCATGAGTAGTCTGAATATTAAGTAACACCAAAATTAGATAAGAGCTTCTATTAAAAATTCAAGTCCAGATTGAATATCCCTTATTTGATGCAGCAGTTATCATATCTGGTAAGGCAGACTTTAAATAAAAAGCAATTAGGAGAAATAAACAGGGCTACTACATATTATTAATAAAAGAACAAACCATTAGCCAGGAGGTGGTGGCGCACACCTTTAATCCCAGCACTCAGATGCAGAGGCAGGCAGATCTTGGTGAGTTCAAAGCCAGCCTTGTCTACAAGTGAGTTTCAGGACAGACTCCAAAACTACATAGAGAAATTTTGTCTCAAAAAAAAAAAAAGGAGGAAGAAGAGGAAGAAGAGGAAGAAGGGAAAGAAGAGGAAGGAAGAGGGGAAGAAGAGGAAGAAGGAAGAGGAGGAGGAGGAAGAAGAGGAGGAGGAGGAGGAAGAGGAGGAGGAAGAGGAGGAAGAGAAGGAGGAGGAGGAGGAGGAGGAGGAGGAGGAGGAGAAGAAGAAGAAGAAGAAGAAGAAGAAGAAGAAGAAGAAGAAAGAAGAAGAAAGAACAATCCATCAAGAAGATTTAACAATTATAAACACTTATTAGAGCCCTTAACTTTGTAAAAGAAATACCAAAAAGCATAAAAGAATGTATGGGTCCGCCCATACAATTGTAAGTATCACTGATAAATCCTTAGCCAATGTGACATAAAGAAAGAATGTGAAGACAAAATTACAATGAAAGGGTGTTATTTAACGGACTCAATAAAATCCACAACATTATTAAAGCATAATTTGGAAACTTATTTGCCAAAAAGCTGGAAAACATAGAAGAAATGGTCAAATTCTATATGTATATGATCTAACAAAATTAAAACCAGAAGATTGAAATAACTTAGAGACCTACTACAAGTACTGAAAATTTAACCCAGGCTTTTTCACATGTTAGGCAAATGCTCCACCATACACTAACTTATGTACAGTGTATTTTCTTTTAAGAACAATAGCTAATATCTCAACTAAGAATATCTAATAATTAAGATGTATGTGGTGGTGCATACCTTTAATTGCAGCACTTGGGAGGCAGAGGCAGGTGGATCTCTGTGGGTTTGAAGCCAGCCTGGTTTACACAGAGAGTTCTAGAACAGTCAGGGCTACATAGAGAGATCCTGTTTCAAAAAAATAAAAAAACAGCCAGGCAGTACTGGTGCATGCCTTTAAACCCAGCACTTGGGAGAAGAGGCAGGCGGGTATCAGTGAGTTTGATACAAGCCTGGCCTACGGAGAGAGTTCCAGGACAGACAGGGGCAGTTACACAGAGAAATCCTGTCTTGAAAAATCACACAAACAAATTTAAAAAACCAAAAAGAATATTCTAATAGTTAAATGTTAGTTAATTAATTCAATATTAGCAAAATATGATTCAAAACATGGAAAATCATGACCTACACATCTAATTTCACGGAATCTAAGATGTACCATTATTTTATACTTTCTAATAGATGAACACTGTTGACTAAATTATGAACTGCCATTGACTGAGACATACCCTAATTTTTTAATGTTTTAAATTTTATTTTAATGTTTTTAAATTAATATAATAGGGTATTTCTAAGAGTCCTACTGTACATCAAGGTCCTTTAATTTTGTAAAATATACCCATCCTACTGAGCATACCCATCCTACTGAGCATAGTAAGTGCAGTACAAAGCAGAGGACTAAAAGGGACAGAACTCACATATTTTACCACCAACAGTTTCTCCTAAAGAAGAAAGTGACTCCTTATTCAAAGACAGAGATAAATGTAACATTGTCACAGTGCTGTTACCTCATCACTCTTAATGGATTCCAAGCCTGAAGTGGTTGCCACAACTAAAGAAGATTTTTCTCTTAATCGCTTCACTGTGTCAAACATCTGTAAAAATAGAAGAAACATTAAGTGGCTGGACTGACCAGGAAGACAAATCACTAATCTGATTCACCCATTTCAGAGATAAGCCATCTCTGAGGTAAGCTATACAGATACGTATTTTAAAACAATTGAAAAAGTGACCCTGGTTTGTGAGCCATCAGCTGAGTGAATGCAGTCTGCTGTTTGTCTGGGATGGGAGGTGTAGCACAGATTTACTTGTAAATTTTGATAGGAACTCTAACTCCTGAGCTCAAGTGATTTTTCTAACTTAACCTTCTAAATAACAGGGATTACATAGCATACCAACAAACTCAGTTTAAAGGAATATTTTTATTAATGCCCTCAATATGAAGATACACCAATTTATTCTGACCTATGAAGTGAACACAATCTAGCCCCTGTTGCCCCTCCAACATTGCCGCCTCTCTTTATGTACAGTCCTACTGGACTTACTTTGGACCGCTTCTGAGCTCTTGCACTGACCCCTTTTCTAAAATACTCCTTGGAGTCTTAGAACACTGGCTCTAGAACGATCCAGGTCTCAGCTCTAACTAACTTCACCTTCTGACAAAGACCTCTCATTATTCAAGGGAATCTTCTCTCATTCTACTGGATTATCCTGATGATTGTTTTCAAATTATCTGTACTTCAACCATGGTATATGCACCATGAAAGAAAGCTCTTTGTGCTGCTTGGGGTCTTGAATTCAGCACGGCATACTGTAATCACTCAATGCATGCAGCTGATAGTGACATAATTGAGAATATCTTTCATTACTAAAAGTAACTCCAGAGAAACAGAAAAAAAAATATTATAAGCATAAAAAACCACAGTTGTGATATAACTGACAGTAAATGGCTTTACAAATGGAAAGAGAACACAGGACATGAATTTTATCAGCAAATAGAATATTTTATATATGGTCACATGTAGCATGGAATTACACAGTTATGTATAGTGAATAATTTTCAATAATGAAAATAAAGGAATGTCACTTTTTAGACTTTATTTTTGAAATTGTATTACAATTAAATTGTTTCTCCTTTCATACCTCCAAACCTTCCTAAATACTCCTCCCTTGATCTTTTTCATACTGATGGCTCTTTTTTGCATTAATTGTTACATATGTATATGTGTGTGTGTGTATTTCTAAATATAACCAGGATAGTCTCAGATTACTTATATGTACTTTTTATGTGCTCACTGTATCATACTGTAAATTTTATTTATTTATGGTTTTGAGGGTTGAATCAGGGACTCACACATGTTAAAAACACATTCACCACTTATCTCTACTTTCCGCCCTTACAATGTTGTCTTAATTATAATCTGAGGGCTGGAGGGATGGCTCAGTGGTTAAGAGCATTGCCTGCTCTTCCAAAGGTCCTGAGTTCAATTCCCGGCAACCACATGGTGGCTCACAACCATCTGTAATGAGATCTGGTGCCCTCTTCTGGACTGCAGACATACACACAGACAGAATATTGTATACATAATAAATAAATAAATATTTAAAAAAAAAAAAAAAAAAAAAATTATAATCTGATTATGTTCTTTCTACTGACAAAGGTAAAACAGTGTGCAAAGTTATACCAGTAGCAACCTCACACACCTTATATTTTTACTGACTGTATCAAGGCCACATCAAGCAACAAACTATTTAGGGGTGCATAAGTACATTCTGTGGTATTCAAGTAAGGATGAAGAGCTAAATAATGCATTTATCAAAATGTGTTCTTGTCATTAAGCAACACATAACTATATTAAATCAGTTTACTTTTGCACATACCTGGAGTATCCATGCAATCATGTCCTTCTGGCCTTCTAATTGGGGGATTCCTTTGAGCTTCTCCAAAAGCATTTGTATATTCTGGGCATTCATGGCTGAACTTCCCAATCCTTTTTTAAAATACAAAAGTATATTTAGAGAATTAAAATTCATAATTTTGTACTAATTATAATTCTTAGTGCCTATCATTCACACAATAATTGAGGTTTTCCAGCCAGTCCCTTTGCTACCTTAGTTTTTATTTATTTAATTTTTGTTTTGTTCTATCTTTTCAGACAGGGTCTCTCTGTGTAGCCTTGGCTGTCCTGGAACTTCCTCTGGCCTCAAATTCAGTGATACACCTGCCTCTGTCTCCCAGGTGCTGGGATTAAAGGCACGTACCACCACTGCTCAGCATTTAATTTTTTAAAAGAATCTGTGATGACATGACTAAACAACAGAATGAGAAAGACTCCCTCTGCATCACCCACTGGTACTGCTAAGGGCTACCCTTCATAGTCTGCTCCTGCCTTTCCTCTGTGCTCAGTGTCTACACAAAGCCCATGATGAGAACAACTGCAGAGATACTTAAGGGAAAGCTATTATATTCATATGCAAAGAAGGCTAACAGTATTTTCAATACACAGAAAGCAAGTTATAATAAAAAGTGAATTAGGTATAAGACTTTGGACTCATCAAGATAGAATAAATAATTCTCTGAACTTTTCAAATACAAATGAACTAGACATTGTTGATGTATTTATTGCCTGTATGTATTGTATATAGTTATTATACTTATTGTATATAGTTTTTCTTATATTAGTTATAGTCTTCTTTTTTATTTTAGACAAAAGGGGGAAATGTGGCATTTCACTTGTATTTTACTTGTAAGTAAAACTTTCCTGCGGATCAGAAAGGTAAAACAGCCACACTGGCCAGCCTTATAGACCAGGCAGCAATATCACACACCTTTAATTTCAGTGGCTACATGAGCTTGCCATAGAAACCAGGCAGTAGTGGTGGATGCCTTTAATCCTAGAGAGGATTATAGACTGGGAAGAGATGGCTCTCAGACACAGTCTCATTCTGAGATTCTTGGAGGCAGGATCACTTTTTCGGACTGAGGTTGAGGTAGGAGACAAAGCTGGCTGCTGCTTTCTGGTCTTCAGGTTGAAGCCCTATATCAGTCTCCGAGCTTTTATTAATCATGCTTTAATTGGCACTCATGTATATAGAAAATGTGGTTACTTTGCTTATAAGTATTGGTTTTATAATCAATGCTTCAGAAATGCTCTTTGAACAAAACTATCTTAACATAATATCATTTTAATCTAAACCTATGCTAGTCTTCAAGATTAAAAAAGAAACATTTTCAGACTCACTTCACTCCTGACATACTACAACCACGCATACAGTAAAAACACCTGTGATAGGGAATCTTTATAACTTTAATTTACAAACTGGCAATTAGCTAGACGTTTGTTGGGAAATGACGCTGTAGCATACTTGAAGCCTTATGGTAGAAGTCGAACATCACTTCTTCTTCGGGAGCTTTCTGAAGCTGCTGCTTCTCTTCCAGCAAGCCCAGCGCCAATATGTGGAATGCCTGGAGGAAGAAAACAGGGTCTCTGAAGGGCTCCTTCTTTAACTGGCAATACTGATATAAATAACCCAAAGAGGAAGAGAACAATAAACAAACACAGACAAAACTTATACAATGGTCAAGAGAAAGAGAAATCATGAATACTATGAAAAATGCCTCTGATTAAGGAGACATAGCTTAAAGTATCACTTTAAAAGTGTTAAAAGTCTCACCAGGGTGGTGGCGCACACCTTTAATTCCAGTGCTTAAGAGGCAGAGGCAGGTGGATCTCTGTGAGTTTGAGGCCAGTTTGGCCTACAAAGTGAGTTCCAGGACAACAAGGACTGTTACACAGAGAACCCTGTCAGTTTAGTATAAACCACACAGCTGCCAGAGTGTTCGGAAGCAGTCAGTTGGGATAGCGCACTGGTGACAGTGCAAAAATTAACAAGCTTTACATTTTTAAAAATCACGGTGACAACATCAGTTAAAAATGTAAAGGAACAGACTGTGTACTCAGAATTGGTATAGTAAATATACTCATTTATGTATGTAAAATTATTTATGCAAGGATGCTCACTGTAAACTAGGGGTGGTGCACACCTGTAATCTCATGTACTTGGAAGGCTGAGATGGAAGGATCACCTGAGTTCACAAAATCAAGACCAGCCTGAACAACATAAACAGAAGCCATCACAAGCAAAGAAGCAAACTGACCATAAACAATGCTCATCTTAATAGGCTTTGTTATAATAAAACTCCCAATCCAAACCCGATGTCCATTAATAAGAGAAAACTTAAATGCACAACAGTATACCTATATAATGAGATGTTCATGCAATCAGGAATGACAAATACCTTTATGTGCTTATGTTGGTATAGTTTCCAGAATATATGAAATATTAACAGTGTTTATCTCCTGAGGACACTGGGAGATGGGGAAATTTAAATAAAGTTTAAATAAAGCTCTACAATACTGAATCTAGTACTGCAGATATTTATCACTGTTATAAGCACAGAGATACAAATGGAGCATTAGCCTACAGACCAATAATAACCAGCAGAGGATGGGGTAGAGAAAACTGAGTAGGTATCAAATAAATATAGTTACCATCAAGTAGCAGGATTGAGAAATTTATTAATTAGCAGTTCCAAGAAGTCAGGTATGATGCCTCATAAGTATAATCTCAGCCCTCAGGATACTGAGGCAGGACAATTGACACAAGATTAAAGCTAGCCTAGGCATAAGGAGTTTTAGTCCACCCTGTGCTACTTAGAGGTCTTGTCTAGCATATTCATGATCCTGGGATCATTTCCCAGTACCACCATAACCAAAGCAAACAAAATAAACAAATAGATGCCTATAAAAAGTATGATGCGCTAGGCATTGGTGATGCACTCCTTTAATCCCAGCACTCAGGAGGTAGAGGTAGGAGAATCTGAGTTTGAGGCTAGCCTGGTCAACAGTGTGTTCCAGGACAGCCTCTGTGACACAGGAAAACTCTGTCTAGGAAAAAACAAAATAAAAACTTGAAAAAAAAGCCAGGCGGTGGTGGCGCATGCCTTTAATCCCAGCACTTGGGAGGCAGAGGCAGGCGGATCTCTGTGAGTTCGAGACCAGCCTGGTCTACAAGAGCTAGTTCCAGGACAGGCTCCAAAACCACAGAGAAACCCTGTCTCGAAAAACAAAAAAACAAACAACAAAAAAAAACCTTGAAAAAAAAGAAGAAAACACATGATGCAATGGGATATGGATTTATTACTAACATGATGAGACGTCTTTTTTTTTCCCGTAACTCAAAAGAAGAAGCTTTATTTGCATAGAGTTGGAGATAGTACCTAAGATAACATAGGAAAAAATTATGTTCCAAAAGAACGCATCAACTAAATGGATTCTACTTCCCAGCAGCTTTGCAGGGGAGGACACAGCAAAGGGCAGGGAGTGGAAGGTTAATTGCCCCTAGCACAACACAGCTGTTGTACAGAAAGTAATCATAGAGCATCAGAGGGCATCTGAGAGAGACAGAGAGAGAAAGACAGAAAAAGAGAGAAAGAGAGAGAGATCTTTGAAAATATGTTAGGGATAATAAAAACATGAGAATGTATCAACATAGAAACTTAGGCCATAGTTCAACCACTTTAATGATTCCTAAATAGCAGGTGTTTCCGATAGGGTTCGATTGACATTAACCCAGGAATTGTTTTTCAGATAAACATACCATTTGGAGCATCCCTTCTGTCCACAAATTAGAATCTGTGTCTACTGCCCGCTCAAATATGGTCCTGAGAATGTACATCATGACATCACAGTTGAGAAGGTTGATTACTTTGCTGAAAGCAGGGCAGAACTCAGGAGGAGGTGGCGGTGGCAATGCTATTAGGGAAGCAGAATAAATGGGGAAGAGAGACAAACAGGTATTTTTATTTGAGCTACCCTAACATACATAATTGCAAATATAAAAGTTAATAGCTTAAATGCAAAATAACGTGATTTATTCTACTTTAAAGCACTGAAAACATCAATATCAAAGGAAATATAAACTGCTCTACCAGTCTCTGAAAATAAATTTGACTTGCTTACAATTTAAAACACTTTCATTTATGTTGGCGACATCTTAATATGTAAACACAAAGACGCTCTTTAGTTGTTCCCCTCAAATCAACAAAATAAAACACCCACAGAAAACAGCCAAATGTATCTATGTTCAGAATCTCGATTTTACCTTCATCTTTATTTTCTTGTTTTCTCCTTTTCTTCTGCATATGTTCAGCCTATTAAAGCAAAGGTAACAACTATCATTACATACACTGTTTAGCAAGCACAAAACAAAAGGAATACTGCTTGAAAACAAATAGATTGATCTATCCACTAAAGTACTTTATACTAATTTAAAATGTATTCAAAATATTATCTTGACTAGAAACCAAAAAATTGTCCTAGGGAAGGACACTGTAAGATGAGTAAGGTATGATCCTCATTAAGAACCTAGCTAGTGTCCCAAGTTGTGAGATGGCTCAGCCAGTAAAGGGTCCCTGCAACCTAGTAAGACTTGGGTCAAGACCCAAGTGATGGAAGGAGTAACAGACTTCTGGATGTATACCCATACCCCAGTAAATAATAAATAAATGTAATAAAAACTTAAAAAGATAAAAAAAAAAAGAACTTAGCCCCGTTCTTTTGGTCAGAAAGGTTTCCTAGTTTCTGTTCTGTACAAGAACCCACATGACGGTATGTAACTTCTATCTTTACTCATATTCATATGTAATTATTTTATTAAATGAAAGCTTCTGTATTAGACTCCACTGCTGTGAGAGAGTACCAGACAGCATGACTTAAAGGGCGCAGCATCTCGCCCAGTTCATGCCTGGTTTCAGGTGATCACGGAGAGAAAGCCATGGTAGAGTATCCTTTCTCACAATGCCAGCAAACAAGCAAGACAATGCTGAGAGCATCCAGCTTTCTCCTTCTCCCACTTTGTTAAAAATTACTCAATTTAAGAAACGTCAACAAAACGAGCCATCACCTAAACCAATCTATCCTTCTAAGAACAGCAGAAATTATGTGCCAATCCTCTGTAGAATAGTCACTGCTGAGGTAGGGAGGGAGGAAGGGAGGGAGAGAGGGAGGGAGGGAGGGAGGGAGGGAGGGAAGGAGGGAGGAAGGGAGGGAGGGAGAGAGGGACGGAGGGAGGGAGGGAGGGAGGGAGGGAGGGAGAGAGGGAGGGAGGGAGGGAGAGAGGGAGGGAGGGAGGGAGGGAGGGAGGACTGTTCTAAAGAAAAGGGACACATGTGACTCAAATGAAAGGTGTGCTGTTGAGCTATTCTCTCCTGTAACAACTATAAATTATAGGACATTTTTGGTATAGTCAAGAAAACCTAAATATTGTTGACACACTAGATTGCTGATTTTCTTGGATGAGTTACCACCCTCTCTACTAACAGGAACCACCATGAAACTCCTTTTCTAGATTCAGAAAAACATACAGGCCTTCAGGCTTATTTCTTACCTTGCTGTGCTGTGTTTTAGAGTAATGGTAAAAGTATGTATTGAAGTCTTTCAGTGATTCGTCTTTCAATTCATAGACTCCATGGCCTGATACACCCGGTTTCCTAAAGCAACAGAAAACACAGAAATGAACAGCAGGTTTTGATTTTGTTTTGTTTTCACAATATTGAAAACAAAGTAAGAATCTAAAATCTGATCTAAAATTCAAGATTCCTAAAAAATTATATCTCAGAAATGATCAATTTAGTTGCTATGGTAACACAAAAACCATACACTGAGTGCAAAGTCCTGACAACAGTGACATTGTACTCTCAATAGTTATAAAATTCAAACAAATCTGGGAAAGTTTGTTTTCTGCTACCCGAGCCTGATAGTGTGCCCCACTTAGATTTCCATCCTTCTTTTAAAGCCTCTGGGTATAAAGGTGCCTATTAAACTACAGTACACAACATAATTTAGGATCAAATCTCAAATGGTAGAGAAACAAATCATTAATAGCAAACAGTTTTAGCAATAGTGTGGAACCCCCTATTGAGCACAGTAGTAGAAAAAGCACCACGCCTAAAAGAGCACACCATATTTAACATCTTTGAGTTTCTATCAAGTTCTTCACTTAAAAATATTAACCACTGCTAAAGGAGAAAAAAGTCACACGCTATTTTGTAAGTTATTTAGAACTAGTAACATCACTCTAAACATAATATCATCACAACTCAAAATATATTAATATTTTGAGTATAAATTTTCCAAATCTGAAGAATTAATCCAACTAACATTTTCACTTTAGACATGACAAAGCGTGTAAGGATTATAAAGTACAGTTAGCATATACAATAAAAACTTATAAAGCAATGAAGTTATAGCTTCAAATGATTGGGAAAGAGTTATCAGATAGTCTTACTAGTTTACTGTCTAAATCACCTACTACCACTAGACAAATTTCTCATTTACCAAACCAAGAACCTCGTTTCATTAATAGACACTTTTAATTATTTCATCATTAAATACAGTTAGTTAGTGCCTGGGGCACCCCTCATTTTCTTTCCTCGATTCCACATTGCATTCTTATTCCTATGAGCTCTATAGAAAAGTTCAGATCTTCTACAAAGTATCAGGTATAAAAATAAAGACCAGTTTATCTCTCAGATATTAAACACTTACTTAAATGTGGCCACTTTGTTTATGACATTCTCTAAGCCAGTTTCGTTATTTTCCTGTTGAAACAACATTTTTGACATTGTTACCTTCAGGTGATGAATTTTTGTTTCTTACTGGGAACACAAACATATTTTAAACTTCATTTCTAAAGTACTGAAGTACTGTGAAGTACTCTATACATGATAAATTAAAAGATTAACTGCACTATTTATTAAAACTACATATGGAGCCAATATGTTGTAGGGAATTGATTTATTAAGATATAGAATCTTATGTATAAGTATCACAAGAAATTAGCTCTCTGAGTTTACCTTCATATGAATATGTATGTGTACACACACACACACACACACACACACACACACAATCTTTAGCTCCCATCCTCCTTCCTTTTCTTCTTCATTTTTGCTTTTTTGTTTTGTTTTTTAATTTAACCCAGGGCCTATGGCAAGCACTCTACAATTCAGCTATATACACAGTGTTTAAAAAGAAGCCAAATGTGGTAATATACTATATATTCATTCATAAACAACATTAGGTGCATGTCCATGCTTTACTAATCCTTGAAAGCAAAGAAAACAGAATAAATAGCCTCCAAACAGAAACACATGGCAAGAGCACTTCCCTGGAACTAAAGTTTATATGACTAAAAACTGAAAAGTAATTGTTTTACAACTCTAAGATAAAAATATGAGTCATTTTGTTTAGCAAATTTTCCTGAAATTTGAAGTCAACTTCCAATTAAAAAAAGAAATAAGGAAGGAAGAAAAAAACAGAAAACAAACAAACCAATCAAACTAATAACAACAAAAACTGAGTGGTTAGAGAGAAGGCTCAGTGGTTAAGGGCAGTGGCTGCCCTTACAGGAGTCCCGGGGTCAGGTCCCATACATTGGCTCACAACTGCCTATGCTACAGTTCCAAGGGATCCAACACCCTCTAAGAACACCAAATTTGAATGTGGAACACTTAGAAACATGTAGGCAAAAGGCCCATACACATATAATTAAAATTTTTAAATAAAAATTATTTTAAAGGAAAGGAGAGTAGACTTACATTCTCAGGTAGGTTTCGGGCAATGGCGCTGTGTGGCATCGGCTCAATGCAGAGCAAGTGAGTGATCTCCCTCATTATGACTTCCTCCTTGGTGACATTCCCCACTCCAGGTACATAACGCTCCCCTAATACCATGAGAAACAAAAACAGAAAGCTTCATTGGTTTCTATTTAAGTTTTGTTCTAACAAATGCACTTATACCGAGAACACTACATTAGATTGAGTCTATAACAGACAAATCAAAATTATTTCAATATTTCCCCAAAATAAGACAAAGAACTATCTATTGAAGGAGACAGCATTGAGAATCCAGCCCTGATTTTAACTGTAGTACCGGCCCTGGGAAGCTGAGACAGGAGGATGACCAACTGAAAGGCTATCTTGGGTCACAGAATAAGACCAGGTTTCAAAAATCAAATCAATAGGTTGGAAAGGTTGAATAGGTTGAAGCCAGGCAGTGGTGGCTCACGCCTTTAATCCCAGCACTCGGGAGGCGGATCTTTGTGAGTCCGAGGCCAGCCTGGTCTACAAGAGCTAGTTCCAGGACAGGCACCAAAAACTACAGAGAAACCCTGTCTCGAAAATCCAAAAAAAAAAAAAAAAAAAGGAAAGGTGGTTGAATAGGTGGTTGCAGAGGAGCCAAGTTCTATTCCTAGAAGCTGTATCAGGACACTCACAACTACCTGCTAATCCAGCTCCATGGGATCCAACACTGCTGGACTCAAAGGGCACCTATACTCACATACACATACCACACCTACACTAAAAATAATAAATAAAAATAATAATAAATCATTAAGATCAGGAATGTCGAGACACACCTTTAACACCCGCAAGTACGAGACAGAGGCAGGCAAATCTGTATGAGCTGGAGGCAAGCCTGGCCTACATAATGAGTTCTAGGTCAGTCAGAGTTGAATAGTGAGACCCTGTCTTAAAAAGAAAAAAGAGGAAAAAATAAAATAAAAACAAACTGGGAAACAAAACAAAACAACCCCCCCCCAAAAAAAAAACAAAAAAACAGGGGCAGAAAAACT